>NC_082641.1:103816545-104510920 GCF_028023285.1 Balaenoptera ricei
TATGTCCCTTTCCCCATTTCTTTATAGATGGCCAAAGAGAAGCTGGCTTTCTTGGACTTGGGAAGAGTCATTAAACTGCCAGTGCTTGTGAATGACTATCAGAAGAAAAGATGCTCTTCATTTCATTTTATTTTACTGAAAATCGTGACATGTAAATAATGACATATAATGTCTCTGTAGGCCTGGTAAGGGCTCTGTGGGTTTTCCGAAAGCTGCCTCTGCTTCCATAGGGTGCCAGGACCTCAGAGTTTCTAAGACATCCAGGGAGAGGACCCCAGCCCTAAGTGCACCTATAAACATACATAATAGCCAATTTACAGCAGAGCTGAGTCAGAACGGAAATTCATGTGCCAGCTTGTAGTACAATTCAGCTCTCAATTCTGAGACAAATTAAATTCATCCTTGTGCATCCTAGTGGTAATGTACAATTAGCCTTCAGAAACGGTCATATATTTTCCTATCCTATAGGAGCCTTTGGAAATTTCAAGGGTAACCTCTCCAGTCCCCTTAACAGTAATCTTAAGTGTATATCTCCAAAGTTACATAAATCAAACCATTTGGTAAACTGTGTTGTAACCTTTTTAAACATATCTCCCCGTTAGCTTTAACATCATTATATCCCATTGTGATGAAAATGGGACTCTCTGTATCCAGCGATAATGAAAATAGCTCCTTTATGCAGTTTCTGCATGCAATTATCCAGGCTTTTCTCAGACTCTAGAGAAATCTAAGCTAATTGCTTTGGGACTTTCCTACATTTCCATAAATTCTTTGTTAATTTTTCATGAGACACTGTTATTGCAGTTGCCCTTAAAGTTGCCACTGTATTCAATCACAGAAAGAAGTCATTACGGAAATGGGGTGATTTGCTGGTGTCCCCACCAGAGCTGGACTCCTTTTGATCCCTATGTATTCTCAGGTGAGGTGGGGCTTTTTTTTTTTTTTTTTTTTGGTATGAGATTTTCTTCATCTGAGTTTACTCACAACTCATCTAAAAGCTGTTCTATGTGGTACATGACCTTGTCATTATAGGGCATGAATTGTGTTTGCATGAATTGTGTTTGCTATCTGACAGTTGGCTCTGGAATTGCTTTTATACCTACTCATCAACCCCAAAGACAAAGAGCTCTGTTTTAAGTAACAGAGGAGGAACCTCAGAAGCCAAGCTTCCCGGGGAACGCTCTTAAACTACCTCAGATGTCACATTTGATTTATTGATTGCTTCGAGCCCGGAGTCACAATTTCTGTAGCTTCCAATAAGCACTACCTAAGAACACGTCCAACACATTGAAGAGATTTCCAGGGATGTTTCAGCCTGATTCTCTCCTATGAGCTCCCCTGGGTCCCAGAGCATATCCTCTGGAACCACTAAGGGAAGACAATCTTCCCTCTCTTGTTGTTTTTTTTTAATTTATTTATTTATTTTTATGTTTGGCTGCGTTGGGTCTTCGTTGCTGCGTGCCGGCTTTCTCTAGTTGCTGCGAGCGAGGGCTACTCTTCGTTGTGGTGCGTGGGCTTCTCATTGCGGTGGCTTCTATTGTTGCGGAGCACGGGCTCTAGGCGTGTGGGCTTCAGTTGTTGTGGCTCACAGGCTTAGTTGCTCCGCGGCATGTGGCACCTTCCCAAACCAGGGCTCGAACCCGTGTCCCCTGCATTGGCAGGCGGATTCTTAATCACTGCGCCACCAGGGAAGTCCCTTCCCTCTCTTGTTGTTAGGCAGGGCTGGGTTCAATATAATCAGATCAACCAGGTGCTCAAAACACCAGCAAAATAAGAGGACTAAAAGCAAAGACACGGAGAGCAAGAAAGAGAGAAAAGTTTAGCTTTGGTTAATTTATCCAGAATTAGCAATTGGAAAATCTAAAAAGAAGCTCTTTTAATTTCAAAATATATGCAAGGACTGTGTTTGACAGTTTTGCCTTCGATTTTTATTGCAAATTACATGGGAGATGGGTAACAATTCATCAATCTATACTCAAGATTTGTGCAGGTTATGGTATGTAGGCTCTACTTCAATTAAAATAATCTCAAAAAGTTGCTCTAATCTTTTTGTTTTGTTTTGTTTATATATGGTTTTACTTGTTAAAGTGTTAGAATGCTACAGAAAAACTGAGCCAGCAGCTATACCAGTGAAAAGAGGAGAAAGAATGAATTGCCCTTTGATTAGAATGATGGTAGTATCAGGCATTTTAACAAGTGTTTTTTTTTTTTAACTGAAGTATAGTTGATGTACAATGTTGTGTTAATTTCTGCTGTACAGCACAGTGATTCAGTTATATATATATATATGTTCTTTTTTATATTCTTTTCCATTATGGTTTATCTCAGGATATTGAATATAGTTCCCTTTGCTATACAGTAGGACCCTGTTGTTTATCCATTCTATATATAATAGTTTGCATCTGCTAATTCCGAACTCCCAATCCATCCCTCCCTCATCCCCTCTCCCCCTCGGCAACCACAAGTCTGTTCTCTATGTCTGTGAGTCTGTTTCTGCCTTGTAGATAAGTCCACTTGTGTCATATTTTAGATTCCACATATAAGTGATATCATATGGTATTTGTCTTTCTCTTTCTGACTTATTCACTTAGCATGATAATCTCTAGGTCCATCCATGTTGCTGCAAATGGCATTGTTTCATTCTTTTTTATGGCTGTGTAGTATTCCATTGTATATATGTACCACATCTTCTTTATCCATTCATCTGTCGATGGACATTTAGGTTGTTTCCATGTCTTGGCTATTGTGAATAGTGCTGCTATGAACATAGAGGTGCATGTATCTTTTTTAATTAGAGTTTTGTCCAGATATGTGCTCAGGAGTGGGATTGCTGGATCATACGGTAATTCTACTTTTAGTTTTTTGAGGAACCTCCATACTGCTTTCCATAGTGGCTGCACCAACTTACATTCTCACCAACAGTGTAGGAGGGTTCCCTTTTCTCCACATCCTCTCCAGCATTTGTTATTTGTAGACTTTTTAATGATGGCCATTCTGACTGGTGTGAGGTGGTACCTCACTGTAGTTTTGATTTGCATTTCTCTAATAATTAGTGATGTTGAGCATCTTTTCCTGTACCTACTGGCCATCTGTATGTCTTCTTTGGAGAAATGTTTCTTTAGGCCTTCTGCCCATGTTTTGATTGGGTTGTTTGTTTTTTAGTTGTTGAGTTGTATGATGCTCTAACCTTGACATTCCTTTGGGCCTTTGTCTTTATGGGGAAGTTACTTTGCCACTTTCAGCCACCTTGAACTCTAGGTTGGAGGCTTTGGATAGCTGACTTTTAAGAAAAGCTCCTACATTCCCTGCAGTTTCTAAAACTGTTCTTGAACATCATCAAAAGAACTTGGCTATATTTAGGGCAAACCACACAGTGCCTGGAATATACCCTTTATTTGGTCACTCCCGTGGTGAGTGTAGCCCTGGCCTCCCACATGCAACCTCAGAGCTGACCTCCCAGAGTATAACGTGAACTAACTCTCCTGGATGTGAGCTCTTTGTGATCCTCAGGTCATTCTGGCAGCCCATGTGGGAAAACAGTTCATTTGCAAACACACTCACAGATCAGCAAATGACCAACTGGATGCTCCCCAAGGACCAAAACCCACTGGGAGTTGTTCCGATGGTCTCTCTCAAGGCAAACAGAATAAACAAAATTCTGTGCAAGTGAGAATTAAACCCGTTGCCTTCCAAAGTCATAAAAGCAAAGTTCTCGCAGCCTGATGTCTCCCAGGAGCCCCCCAAGGGGTAACTATTCATCTCAGTGGGCAGTTCAGTAAATACGTGTAAATTAAAGGAAACTGAAAGAGTAGCGGTATTTGGAATATTCTAAGCCTGTTTTCACGGTACCTGAACATTTAACTTGGTATTGAGGAGTCAACTTGGTATCTTTGATGAAGACCACTGCTGTCACTGAAGTTGCTCTAGCATTTCACAGTTGCCAAGGCGCAGACATAGCTTCAATCACACGCCTCTCCAAATCACGATTTGTGTTCAGTCTTCTTTCATCTTCCCATTATATTGGCATTAAAGTATTTTTTTCCAATAGTTTTATAAACTTTTTTTCAGAAATTATTGTCTTAGACAGTATAAATGTTCATCAGCTACACCACATAACAATAAGAGCATTATGTCATGTGAAGATATTATCACAAATGAGCAAGGCCAGGCTCTGAAGTCACTATTCTTATTTTCATATTCAAAAACTCAAAATTGGATGAGTTTGGAAGTACTCTAATTCAGATATAAGGGAAGCTGGTTAATGAATGGGAAGTTTTTTTCTTAACAGTGAAATTCAAATGGAGTAGTTACTTGCACATCAGCATTCCCTCATGTAATCCTCCTAACAATGTGATTTAAGAAGCATAATTCCACTTTTTCTTTCAACAAGGACGCAGAGATGCAGATCTGTGTGAAGACCCTGACAGGCAAGACCACCACCCTTGAGGTGGAGACCAGTGACTCCACAAAGAATGTCAAGGCCAAAATCCAAGACAAGGAGGGTATCCTGCCTGACCAGCAGCATCTGATTTTTATGGGCAAACAGTGGGAAGATGGTAGAACTCTCAGACAACAACATCCAGAAAGAGTCCACCCTACACTTGGTGCTTTGCGTACAGACAGCATCGCCGACCCTTCCCATAGCCACCTCACCCAGAACTACAACTGCGACGAGATGATCAAGGGCCAGGCTGACCTACAACCTCCTCCTCCTTCCCCTGCAGGGTGGTCTCCAACTGAACCCCATGGCTCTGGGGGCTCAAAAAAGGCTTCCCTTTCCTGGAAAAGATGGAGGAGGAGAAGGAAGAGAAGAGGGAAGGAGAAGGGGAGAGGAGGAAAGGAAGGGAAGGGAAGGGAAGGGAGAGGGGAGGGGGGGAAAGCAGCAGCAGAAGCAGCATAATCCCCATCTGACAGGTAATGAAACTGAAACTCAGGGAGGTCAAAGAAATTGCCCCAGATAGCACAGTAAATAACAGAGTCAGGATCCCCATCTGCCTACCTCCAAAAGTCCTTTTGTTCTACTCGGCCACATTCAACATTAGCTCCTCCACACCCTTGACCTGCAGCCTTGACCCATCCTGGGAGAACTGCCCACGCGGCTCTTTGGACTCCCACAGTTTTCTATATGAGCTTCTTCCACAGTACCTATAACTCCTCACTGCAGTTTTTGTTTATGTGTCTGATAGACTGCAAGGTACCTGAAGACAGGTGTCTTGCCCTGTTCATCTTTGTGTTCCTGGCACTTACCCCCATAACTGTCACAGGGGCACATTTATTGCAAGATAATATTATTGCCCAATAAACAAATATAAAGATATTCAAATGCTCACATAAAGAAATGTAAATTAAAGCAACAGTGAAATTTCATTTTTTTAGTTACCAGCTTGGTCAATAAGAGAACATTCTGTGTTTTCTAGGATGGAGGAAAAACAAGGACTCATATTGTGTTGGATGGTGTTAAAACAGTACAATTTTGAACAGCTTTTTGGTAATATCCACCAAAAGTTTAAGTGTACACTCCTTTTCTAGACATTTGTCCTTCAAATGTACCCACGAAAGGGAACAACTATAAGTGTACAAGAATGTGTATCATGGTATTGTTTGTAATGGGAAAAAAATGAAAACTTTCTTAATGTCCTTAATAGGAAACTTTAAATGGTGTGATACATTCATATGTCAGAATACCATATATCTGAATAAGGGGCAGCCCAACTGCTTAAAATAAAGGAAGACCTATGTGTACTAAAATAGAAAGATATCCACATGTGTGGAAATACCTAAAAAGGTATACAAGAAACTGGATACAGCTTCATTTTATATTTATCAATATGCAAATGATATTACAACAGTCATGTATATTTTAGAATAATTATGCAAAACTACATGGAATTCAATGAATGACATTATTTTTTAAAGTCTGTAAAGTGTCTGGCTCAGGAAATGTCTATTCCTTGCCCCAATCACCTATAACTTTTTAAGAGGCAGTGTGGTAACTTGAAGAGTTTTGTTGTCAGATCACTGCTTAAAATGAAGTTATGGGCTTCCCTGGTGGCGCAGTGGTTGGGAATCTGCCTGCCAATGCAGGGGACACGGGGTCGAGCCCTGGTCTGGGAAGATTCCACATGCCTCGGAGCAACTAGGCCCGTGAGCCACAAGTGCTGAGCCTGCGTGTCTGGAGCCTGTGCTCCGCAACAAGAGAGGCCGCGATAGTGAGAGGCCCGCGCACCGCGATGAAGAGTGGCCCCTGCTCACTGCAACTAGAGAAAGCCCTGGCACAGAAATGAAGACCCAAGACAGCCAAAAATAAATAAATAAATAAATAAATAAATAAATAAATAAATAAATAAATAAATAAATAAATAAATAAAATGAAAATTACACCTAACCTATCAGCTCCTTATTTCATCATCTACAAAAAATTCCACCTACCTCATAGGACATTGAGGGTGTCAATAAATAATAAGCATGAAACATATAACAGCACCTGGCACATAGTAGGCCCCTAATCATTAAAGTAGATTCCCCATCCTCTTTTCTCCCACAGACAGTCACTTCAACATTTATGACCCTTCTCCCCACGGGTGGGAACTTGGAGACTGAAAAAAGGAAAGAAAATTTCACTAGTTAATTTTGCTACTTAGAGTAGACTACAGAAAAGATGTGAAGCTCAATGAAGGAGGGCGAAGAAACAAGTTATAAGGAGCTTCTGGGGTTCAAAAATTTCATATTTATGGCAAGACCAGAAAAATGTGAACATAAAAATTCTTCTCTGCCCTTTGCCCTTCCCTCTCCCCCGCAATGTGCATTGTGTGTCTACATTATGCATCGACCAAACCTCCCCCCATCAGCTGGAATACCTGCTCAACCATAAACAGCAACAACCTCCTAGCATTAACAAGACAACTCCTTAAAGGATAACATTCCTTCTTGATCTTGTACTGGGTCACACAACCCACCACGATGATGCTTAAATCTGGATTATGTAAACTGTCAATAATATGTCATTTAATGTACAGCCTTCTGTCTCAAAAAACTTTTATAAACTGTCTTGACTTCTCACGGGTGGAACAGTTCTCAGAGCTTTCTGAGATGCCCTTCCCGCGGTATAATCCTCAAATTCGGCTTGAATAAAATTTTCGAATTCTTTTTAGGTCGACTGACTAGTTTTTTGTCAAGTGGATTTCAGTGTTTCCACAACGACAACGGTCCTGTTTGCTTTCTAGCTGAGAAAGTTAAGGGTAGCAAATCATTCTAATTTAGGATGACCAATTCGCCCTTGCTTGAGCACTGAGGTCCCGTATGTGGGGAAGCCCCTCAAATCCCAGGCAAACCAGGACAACTGGTCACCCTATAACTTTGCCGATTTGCCTGGTCCTCCCTAGGGTCCTCTCCCCGGTAACCCAGCTTCCCCTGGGCTAATTCTGGCTCTTCTCCCCAGGTGCTTTTCCCAGGAGAAGGCAGGCCTGGACCATTTAGACCCCACCCAGTCGGGCAGCCTTTCCCAGCAGGGCAGGCAAGCTTTTCTGCAGCCCCGCAGAGTGTGGAGGGCCTCATTTGCACGTCAGTGCCCTTTCAGTTTGCCTTGATTTTGCTGTTTGGCTGGTCGAGGAGTTCTGAGAACTAACAGAAAGGTTTGTGTTGCTGGTGAATGCATGCTATTCACTTTGCTTTGCTATCTGTCACCTCGAATGGTGAGGTTAGACAAACAATCCCTTGAACTGGTTAAAGGAAAACTCACCCTGCCCAAACAAGGCAGATTTGGATCTTCTCATCCCGGGGCTAATGATAAAGAGATTGGACCTTCGCCTGTGAATCCCAAATCCAGTGCCTATTGAGAAATTGAAAGTGAATTCACTTTTCCTTAAAAGTGGCCACCAAATTAAATGGAGAAAAGGCTTTGTTGAGGTTGAGGTTTATTTTTTAGCTCCATCACCAGCCTCGCTTTCCTGCATTCTGACTGTCCAGGTCAGCGACCTGAAAGTGCCTTGCTCCACAGCTGGGCTCCCGCGTTGCTCTTCTGGCTGAATGCAGGCCCGCGCATTACCCCCTTCCAAACAGCAGTCAGCATTCAGAACAGACAATTGGCTCTTTGAAAATCCACTGGGAAGCTAGCATCCCTGTGCCTCCAGCAGGGAGAAAGGAGGTGAGGAGAGAGAAGAGGGCAACTTTTCAGCTATTAAAACATCCATCACACAGTCTTTTGCTATAATGGGCATCTCCCGGGAATGTGAAGCAGCCCAAGCAAAGGGTATAAACAACTCCTGCCCATTCAGGATCCTTGCAGCATCTATAAAAACTCTTTGGCTCTCGCACTCCAAACCTCAGCTGGGTGGAAACGAAGTGTCCTGTGCGTCCATCATTCATGACTCTCATTCCTTTCTGTGTTGACTAGGAATTTTCTCTGCTGCCCTGCAAGAATGGGGCTTTACTTAAAGATACTGTGTCATGTTAAGCAGACAGTCTGTCATTACTTAGTGGCCACAGAATACTGCGGATGCAGTCCTTTTGTTTTTATCAGAGGGGTTGTCAGGATCTGTAATTCACACATCATTAACTGCTTCATTAAGACAGCAGCCTGTGGGCCCTAAACTTGCAGCAGTTTGAAGTCCATACAAGTAAACACTCCTCGTCTGAGCCAAAGAGGTAGCCCCCCACCTCCCCAACCCGTGGGAGTGTCTCAAGAAGTGCTGTTTTGTAGGAAAAAAGCTTTTTTCTAACTCTGGAGCATAAATGTGTAAAACATATTCCCTTAAAACTGATTTGAGTTAAAAGCATTACTTTGCAATGAGCTGCGCAATCCCACATCATCCATCAAAACTAAGCCATCACAGGCAGCAATGTGTAGTTACTTAAGCATTTTCATATGCCATAGCCTTTTTATTGGAATAAAAAGCAAGACCGTGAAACACACAGAAGGGAAAACATCCAAAAATTTGTACATGGCCCATGACATTGGTATTCCTCTAACACGGATTTTTCTAAGCATCGTTTATATAAACAATGGAGCCAAATCCTATTTTCTTTCATAACGCATGTTTTCTCAGCAGTAGTCTGCAGATCTTGAAATGCAATATGGGGGCTCTGGTTTCCCAGTGAAATCATATGGTTGGTCTATTTCCTCAAAATAAATGTACCATATGGAACCAGCCCCAGATCAAACTGAAAAATAGCTGAAGACCTCTGGACCAACACAGCCGATGTATAGACCAGTGTTTTTCAAACTCAGCCCTGAAGGATTCTTCGGATCCTTTCCCTTTGGTTCTATATAGTGGGCTTCCTCTGAAATTTTGTTTGAAGAAAGGATTCTGTGACTAAAATAAGTTGGAAACACTGTGATTGGACTTTAATTTTTTGACCTCATCAAAACTTTCCTCTCCTTATTGCCATTTTCCTCAGAGCTCTGCTAAATAATTGGCTAAGTAACCTACACTACAATAGAGCTAACACGCAAGGGGTTAAAACAGAATGTGTTTATCCTTTCTGGATAGCATTTGCATTTTCACTGACGTCTCCAACCTCCTAACCAAGAAGAGTTAAGTACGAACTTCAGGCTCATCAGCCCATGGCAGGGCTACTTGGCAGAATATTTTTGCCATAGGAAAGGGGTATGGAAGAGGCCTGCCCAGTGCTTAAAATCATACCAACTTATCAGTTGCTTAAGCAATAATTCTCCAGGTGAGGTGCCCAGACCAGACACATCAGCATCACTTGGGAATCTGGTAGAAATGCAAATTCTCAGGCCCCACCCCAGACTCACTAAATCAGAAATTCTGAGACTGGGGCCCAGTGACCTGTGTCTTAACCAGCCCTGTAGATGATTTTCATGCATGCACCAAGTTTGAGAACCACTGACCTACACCAGTGTTGTAAGTTGGGTTTTCTAAAAACAGGGCCTGAGATGGAGATTCTTTTGAGACTGATGTTAAGAACATGCTCTCAGGAGAAACTTTCAAGAAAGGGTGGAGCAAGATAAGGAAGGGGAGGGAGTCAGGCAAGCAGGTGGGCTCAGGGAAAGTCTTGTTTTGGCCAGATTCACAGGAAGAGGGCTCTGGAGCACAAGCCACACAACAATTATTGCCCCTTAAGGCAAGGAGCCAAACTCTGTTTTATCCTTTCCTTAGTCACTGACTGTGGGGAGAAGGAGGCCTCCCATCAGCTGAGGGTAGTTCTCTGGGGGAAGGGGAAGCTGGTTGTCACTAGCAGCTAATAGTCACAGTGGCTGGGGGATGGGGGGTCTGGGTGAGACACCAAACGTTTACTACTATTACTACTACTACTACCACCACCACTACTACTACCATCACTACTATTACTACTACTACCACCACTACTATTACTACTACTACCACTACTATTGCTATTACCACTATTACTACTACTACTACCGTCACTACTATTACTACTACTACCACCACTACTATTACTACTACTACCACTACTACTGCTACTACCACTATTACTACTACAATTACTACTACTACCACCACCACCACTACTACTGCCGTCACTACTATTACTACTACTACCACCACTACTATTACTACTACTACCACTACTATTGCTACTACCACTATTACTATTACTACTACTACTACTACTACTACTACTACTACTATCACCACCAATGTATAAAGTCAGCTTCAGACAGAGACAAGCTCTATTACCATCATCATGGATCAATTGCATAAGAACTCCTACTCACTACGGACCCTCAGTACCCAATACAATACGGAGCACACAAATACAAAGCAGGAAAGATCTTCAACTCCAGTCTAGCCCTGAATAGCCACCAGAAACCTCATCCTCTTCAGTCATCCTTGAGTAATATGAATACTGGAATAAAGTTGGTTAGAACATGAAGGCAGCAGCCTCTAGGATATGTCAGAGAATCACTGGTCTGTACAACGTGGGTTTGGATGCCCCACACCTATTCCTCCTTTTGTAAAGAAGTGTACCCTGATTTCCCTTGGGAGACTTACTCCTTCCCTGTTTTGTGCTGGTCTTGGTGAAGCTGCAGATCTGGTCCTGTTCTGCTAGACAAGGTGTGGGCATGTGGCCCAGTTTGGGTTGACTGGTCAGTCATTGCATCAGAGTGACAGGACTGACCAGGTTCAGAGCACATTCTTAGCAGTGACTGAATCTTGAAGAAACACTTGATCAGTTCCTGCTATCAAGGCCTCCCTATGGCCTTCCTGAGTGAGACTATTTTTAATTCCTTTAAATCTTTCCAGCTCCATATTCTGCCAATAAATTCTCTTTTGCTTAAGTGGGTCAGTGTTGGTTTTTGTTGCTTGCAACCAAAGAACCCTGACTGACACTCATTCTCAAATTCCTTGAGCTTGAAGGCCCATTTTTAAAAATGTTTTGGTTTTTGTACAGTTATTAAAGCTTGTTCCTCTTTGTATTCCTGCATAACAAACCACTCCAAAAATTGGTGGTATGAAATAGCCACTTTACTAAGTTCATAGATTCTGTGGGTCAGGACATAGCAGGGATGGTTTGCCTCTGGTCCAAAATGTCTGGAACCTCAGCTCAGAAGACTCAAATACCAGGGTGGGTTGAGGGGTATAGGGGTATCACTCAAGAGTTGGAGGCTGGAATCATCTAGAGGTATCTTCTCTTATGTGTCAGGTGTCTGAACTTGGGTGGCTTAGAGGCTCAATTCAGTGGGATTGTTGACTTGAGCACCTACATATGGCTTTTCCACATGGCCGGGGCTTCCTCACAGCATGGCAGCCTCAGGGTATTCGAAATTCTTACACTGTGGCTCAGGGCTCCAAAGCAAATATGGCAACAAAATGGAAAATGATTGCGAAAAGGCAACTTTATAAACCCAGTTCCATTTTTAAAGAAATTTCTACTATTTTGTTTTAATAGCATATACATGCGTTTAAAATAGGACATATGTGTGTGACATTATTCTTCCTACTAATAATATTTAGGGTCACGTGGATTTATGGGCTTTATGGACCCATATTTAATTTTCTTTCATCAGTGTCTTATAGTTTTCTGCATACAGGTGTTTTGTCTCCCTAGATAGGTTTATTCCTAGGTATTTTATTCTTATCGTTGCAATGGTATATGGGAGTGTTTCCTTAATTTCTCTTTCAGATATTTCATCAATAGTGTATAGGAATGCAAGAGATTTATGTGCATTAATTTTGTATCCTGCTACTTTACCAAATTCATTGATTAGCTCTAGTAGTTTTCTGGTGGCATCTTTAGGATTCTCTATATAGATATATCATATATATATATATAGATATAGATATATAGATATATATCATGTCATCTGCAAACAGTGACAGTTTTACTTCTTCTTTTCCAATTTGTACTCCTTTTATTTCTTTTTCTTCTCTGATTGCCAAGGCTATTACTTCCAAAACTATGTTGAATAACAGTGGTGAGAGTGGACATCCTTGTCTTGTTCCTGATCTTAGAGGAAATGCTTTCAGTTTTTCACCATTGAGAATGATGTTTGCTGTGGGTTTGTCATATATGGCCTTTATTATGTTGAGGTAGGTTCCCTCTATGCCCACTTTCTGGAGAGTTTTTATCATAAATGGGTGTTGAATTTTGTCAAAAGCTTTTTCTGCATCTATTGAGATGATCATATGGTTTTTATTCTTCAATTTGTTAATATGGTGTATCACATTGATTGATTTGTATATATTGAAGAATCCTTGCATCCCTGGGATAAATCCCACTTGATCATGGTGTATGATCCTTTTAATGTGTTGTTGGAGTCTGTTTGCTAGTATTTTGTTGAGGATTTTTACATCTATATTCATCAGTGATATTGGTCTGTAATTTTCTTTTTTTGTAGTATCTTTGTCTGGTTTTGGTATCAGGATGCTGGTGGCCTCATAGAATGAGTTTGGGAGTGTTCCTTCCTTTGCAATTTTTTGGAAGAGTTTGAGAAGGATGGGTGTTAGCTCTTCTCTAAATGTTTGATAGAGTTCACCTGTGAAGCCATCTGGTCCTGGACTTTTGTTTGTTGGAAGATTTTTAATCACAGTTTCAATTTCATTACTTGTGATTGGTCTCTTCATATTTTCTATTTCTTCCTGTTTCAGTCTTGGAAGGTTATACCTTTCTAAGAATTTGTCCATTTCTTCCAGGTTGTCCATTTTATTGGCATAGAGTTGTTTGTAGTAGTCTCTTAGGATGCTTTGTATTTCTGTGGTGTCTGTTGTAACTTCTCCTTTTTCATTTCTAATTTTATTGATTTGAGTCCTCTCCCTTTTTTTCTTGATGAGTCTGGCTAAGGGTTTATCAATTTTGTTTATCTTCTCAAAGAACCAGCTTTTAGTTTTATTGATCTTTGCTATTGTTTTCTTTGTTTCTATTTCATTGATTTCTGCTCTGATCTTTATGATTTCTTTCCTTCTGCTAACTTTGGGTTTTGTTTGTTTCTCTTTCTCTAGTTCCTTTAGGTGTAAGGTTAGATTATTTATTGGAGACTTTTCTTGTTTCTTGAGGTAGGCTTGTATAACTATAAACTTCCCTCTTAGAACTGCTTTTGCTGCATCCCATAGGTGTTGGATTGTTGTGTTTTCATTGTCATTTGTCTCTAGGTATTTTTTGATTTCTTCAGTGATCTCTTTGTTTATTTAGTAATGTAGTGTTTAGTCTCCATGTGTTTGTGTTTTTTATGTTTTTTTCCCCTATAATTCATTTCTAATCTCATAGCACTGTGGTCAGAAAAGATGCTTGATATGATTTCAATTTTCTTAAATTTACTGAGGCTTGATTTGTGACCCAAGATGTGATCTATCCTGGAGAATGTTCTGTGCGCACTTTAGAAGAAAGTGTTATCTGCTGCTTTTGGATGGAATGTCCTATAAATATCAATTAAATCTATCGGGTCTATTTTGTCATTTAAAGCTTCTGTTTCCTTATTTATTTTCATTTTGGATGATCTGTCTATTGGTGTAACTGAGGTGTTAAAGTCCCCCACTATTATTGTGTTACTGTCAATTTCCTCTTTTATAGCTGTTAGCAGTTGCCTTATGTATTGAGGTGCTCCTATGTTGGGTGCATATATATTTATAATTGTTATATCTTCTTCTTGGATTGATCCCTTAATCATTATGTAGTGTCCTTCCTTGTCTCTTGTAACATTCTTTATTTTAATGTCTATTTTATCTGATATGAGTATTGCTATTACAGCTTTCTTTTGATTTCCATTTGCATGGAATATCTTTTTCCATCCCCTCACTTTCAGTCTGTATGTGTCCCTAGGTCTGAAGTGGGTCTCTTGTAGAGAGCATATATATGGGTCTTCTTTTTGTATCCATTCAGCCAGCCTGTGTCTTTCGTTGGAGCATTTAATCCATTCACGTTTAAGGTAATTATCGATATGTATGTTCCTATGACCATTTTCTTAATTGTTTTGGGTTTGTTTTTGTAGTTCCTTTTCTTCTCTTGTGTTTCCCACTTAGAGAAGTTCCTTTAGCATTTGTTGTAGAGCTGGTTTGGTGGTGCTGAATTCTCTTAGCTTTTGCTTGTCTGTAAAGCTTTTGATTTCTCCATCGAATCTAAATGAGATCCTTGCCGGGTAGAGTAATCTTGGTTGTAGGTTCTTCCCTTTCATCACTTTAAGTATATCATGCCACTCCCTTCTGGCTTGTAGAGTTCCTGCTGAGAAATCAGCTGTTAACCTTATGGGAGTTCCCTTGTATGTTATTTGTCGTTTTTCCCTTGCTGCTTCCAATAATTTTTCTTTGTCTTTAATTTTTGCCAATTTGATTACTATGTGTCTCCGCGTGTTTGTCCTTGGGTTTATCCTGTATGGGACTGGCTGCACTTCCTGGACTTGGGTGGCTATTTCCTTTCCCATGTTAGGGAAGTTTTCGACTATAATCTCTTCAAATATTTTCTCGGGGCCTTTCTCTCTCTCTTCTCCTTCTGGGACCCCTATAATGCGAATGTTGTTGCCTTTAATGTTGTCCCAGAGGTTTCTTAGGTTGTCTTCATTTCTTTTCATTCTTTTTTCTTTATTCTGTTCTGCAGCAGTGAATTCCACCATTCTGTCTTCCACATCACTTATCCTTTCTTCTACCTCAGTTAATCTGCTATTAATTCCTTCTAGTGTAGTTTTCATTTCAGTTATTGTATTGTTCATCTCTGTTTGTTTGTTCTTTAATTATTCTAGATCTTTGTTAAACATTTCTTGCATCTTCTCGATCTTTGCCTCCATTCTTTTTCCGAGGTCCTGGATCATCTTCACTATCATTATTCTGAATTCTTTTTCTGGAAGGTTTCCTATCTCCACTTCATTTAGTTGTTTTTCTGGGGTTTTATCTTGTTCTTTCATCTGGTACATAGCCCTCTGCCCTTTCATCTTGTCTGTCTTTCTGTGAATGTGGTTTTTGTTCCACAGGCTGCAGGATTGCAGATCTTCTTGCTTCTGCTGTCTGTCCTCTGGTGGATGAGGCTATCTCTCCTTCTCTTTATTTGCTTTGTGGCTGGTCAGTGTTATCATGGTCTCTGGGGGAACCATAACTCTGAATATTTCTTTTAAAGTCTAGTGATTTCTTGGCAGGGTGCAGGGGAGGGCTCTAATCAGGGGGAAAAAATCTCTTGTGACAATAAAATGCAGATAACTACTTGACTTTGACTCTTTTATATATAGGTCACAAATTATGACACAGCCTAGCTATAATTCATCAAAATATTCAGGCTGCAAAATTGCAACTGGTGCAAAGATATCATTAACTTTCATTTACAAACAATGGCTGTGCTGCCTCCTCCCTGAATCACCTCAAGTCATTCTATTTTATTTTCATGAGTTGGCCTTTCGTCTTCCACGGATACATTTCTGTTATGCAACATCTAACAAGAGGAGAGTACTGCAAGTCTCCTTATTTTTCTTTTAAAGAGCCTTCTGGATGAATACCGTATTTGCTCATCAGAAAATGGAGTATGAGAACATTCTAATATTTGCCTCTCTAAGGGCCTCATAAAAGAGATTGAGCTATTCTCCAACCCCCCTACCTGCCCCCCAAACACTCCTATCGCTACCACACACATACAATCTTGCCACTATCCTCAGTCTTAACCTATAAATATTCCTAGAAGGAAGAGATTTAATTAAGCCTAGTGACATTAGTTATGTGGCTCTTTGCCTGGGAGGAGTAGCCAGGGAGCATGTTAATTCTGATTTCTGATATAATACTGATTCAGCCATATTAATGTTGTGAACCAAAGCTTGGACAATTTTTCAGAGTGTAGAAAATGTGACTTGATATCCCTAAATATAAACTAGCAGCTCTGGGCTTAATTGCTGATGCTTTGATGCTTGTACTGAATATCTAGTTATGTTGATTTTTAAGTATTTTTCAAGATACTCAGCAATTGCACAAAGATAATTGCGAAAAATCAAGGAAGTATTCCAAAAGTATATGGAATAGTAAAATATAACGTCTGCCTTGTACCAAAAAGGTAGAGATTACCTGAGCTAAGTTTGCAAATTTCAAAGAAGATTTATAGATCTTGATACTTCAAAGATTTATTCTTTCAGTAGGGCCACCTTTATACTTGATTAATATAACTTTACAGAGACTATAAGAAACAGAAAGCAGAAAATAGGAATACTTCTATCATTTTCCTGTGTGTTAGTTTTACTCCCTAACAAGCGAGCTCCTTGGCATCTGGAAGTTTGAATCTTAATATATATTTTTATGACATATAAACTGTTTAGCTCAATGTTATATTCAAAATGAGTTCTCCAAAAGAAGTTCTTGTCTGAGTGGATCCTGATTCTGACACTTCTGAGACCAGATGACACTTAAACCTTTTCCTGCTTCTTTGCCTTCTTTATCTAGTTATCTTCAAATTCTTCTTTAAAACTCAGCAGGGACAGCCCTGTGTAGAATGAATCTAGCAATATTTTCAACCGATGCACACAGAACAATTTCAATGACTTGGGAAAATGCTCATTAAATAATGTTATTCAATGATATCACAATGCAAAACTATTCCTGACAAATCTGTTCATTTGCAAACCAGTCCAATTTTCCACCCCTTTGTTACTGCCCCATCAAACCTGGAGAAACAGCTTAGAGCTCTGCTTGCTGATGGATCATCAATGATTGGCCCAAGGTTAGAATCTGATCTAAGGGAGTCAATTATATACTCTCTCTCACTGGAATACTTTTTTCTACTTCCTTTTTAAAGGTTTTAACATTTACATACCATTTAGTATGTAAATTTACATTCGTTTTAGTGTACAATTCTATACATTTTGACAAATGCATAGAGCCGTGTCACTACCACCATAATCAGGATACGGAACATTTTCATCATCCCCACTGACCCTAAAAAAATTCCCTTACACTACATCTTGGTAGCCAAATAGTGTCATCACCACTAACTCCCAGCAATCATGGATATGTTCTTCACTCCCATAATTTTGCCTTTCTGAGAATACTATATAAATGGAATCATGTAGTACGTCACCTTTTGCATCTGGCTTTTTTACTTAGCGTAATGCATTCTAGATTCATTCCTCTTGTTGTACATATAAACAGTTTATTTTTATTACTAAGTAAGTAGTATTCCATTGCAAGCATGTACCACAATTTGCTTATGCATTCCCAGTTGAGGGACATTTGGGTTGTTTCCAGTTTGAGGAAATTATGAATAAAGCTGCTATAAATATTTTGTAGAAGTTTTTTTCATTTCACTTGGGTAAATAGGTAGAATGAAAATTTCTGCTTCATATGGGAAATATATGTTTAACTTTATAAGAAACTGACAAACTATTTTCCAAAATAGCTGTGCCATTTTGCATCCCAGTGGCAACATATGAAAGTTCCAGTTGCTCTACATCTTTGCCAGTTTTTTTTAACCGTTCTAATAGGTACGTAATGATATATCTCACTGTGGTTTTGATTTACCTTTCTCTAATAATTAATAATGCTGAGCAGCTTTTGATGTGTTTGTTTGTCATCTGTATGTATTGTTTGGTAAAGTATCTTCAAAACTTTGCCCATATTTTAATTAGGTTGTTGGTTTTCTTATTATTCAGTTATAAGAATTTTTTATATCTTCTCAGTACAAGTGTTTGTAGGTATGTGTTTTGCAAATATTTTCTCCCAGTGTGTGGCTTGTCTTTTCATTCTCTTAACAGTGTCTTTTGCACAGCAAACATTTTTAATATTGATGAAGCCCCAATTTATCAACTTGTTTTCTTTTATGAATTATGCTTTTGGTGTCATACCTAAAAACTCTGCCTAACCCAGGATCACAAAGATTTTCTCCTATGGTTTTTTCTAAAAGTTTCATAGTTTTATATTTTACCTTTAGATCTATGATCCATTTCTAGTTACTTAATGTTAAAAGCGTCTCATTGGAATTTGAGCTCAGAGGCCCAGAATGAAGTCATCAGTTGATGAAAGACTTCTAAATAAATGGTTTTGATATAGATTTGGGGATGGCTGCCATGTTGTACCAAGTACAAGCTTAATAAGCAAAGAGAAGCAGGAATGAGAGAGATCATGTGATCTCTGAGCAGTGATAAGTGTAAATTAGGATCTTGAATTTCCCATTCTATTTCCCCTGGGGCCTGTCTGAAATCCTTCAATTACCCCTTACCCCCCCCCCCCCCACCTTGCCTGAGTTAGCCTCAGGGGGTTTCTGATCCTTGCCAACAAATGAACTTTGACAGGAACAACCCTATACCCAGTGTGATGATTTTAATTGAGTGTGTGTGTTTGCACGTTTAAGTAATTTTAAATAACACAACTTGAATATGTAGAGAAAGTATATAATTTCTTTCTTTTGTCTACGGATGCTCTGTTCCCCCTCTCTAGCACCCAGATGTCGTTGCTTAAGAAAACATTAACTAAATTAACTGTCAGATTTAACATTTAGTTTGATCTTATAAATCAAACTCCTTCTTAAAGTGTTATTGGATAAAATGCTAATCTTTCAAATATCCTCCTACTCCCTCTGCTTCTCTGCAGAAAGTAGAAGTGGTTGTATGAATATGGGGGAGGGGGAGGCTCACTGACCTCAGGGCAGAAGGGATAAGGCATGTTCTTCCAGCTCCTTGGCCTTCCTTGCCTCTGGAGCAATGACCTCACCACCTGGATGCTACTAGCCCCAATGCCATCATAGCATCTATCTGCAGCTGGTGGAGCTGCTCACTGGTCTCTCAAAGCTTAGACAAGCCTGGCAATCTAGATCCCTCTCAGGTCTTACAATTCCCACCGAGCCCCAGCTTGAGCTCTCAACCTTGTGTGCCATCACTGTGGTAAGCCCATTTGACAGTCTCCACAGTCACTCTGAATTACTGGGTCCTGCTTTGCCATACGGGAACCAAGGACAGCTCCGAAGAGATGCACTTTAGGACCCCTCTCTGCCTGAGCAGGCTGTCTGAGCACGGCGGTAATTTTGCTGTGACTTCACCTCTGATCTGCACTAGCCAGCCTGGCAAGCTCCTCCCACACCCCCAGCAGACATCAGAAGGCGGGGGTGGGCAAGAACTCTGTTGCTGTGAGCCTCACTTTTCTAACTCACCTCAGGGCACACATCTGATCTCTCCCCTACTTCTCTTTCCTTCTTTCCCCTAAACAATCTGGGGATGGAAGAGAGTCATGGTCTTATGGTCTGGCCCTCCATTAGGCAATTTTTCTGATCTAGCTGATTAAGTGTGGACTTTGATATACTCAAGTAAGGAGACAAAGGATTTAGACATTTCTTTCTCAAAGCAATATCCTGGTTTTCAAGACTACTGACTTGCTGCAAATCCTATTTTTGAAGATCAGAAGTTGAGTACTATCTCATGTTTTCCTGTCTGCTTTCATGGTAGATGGATAGGTGGATACCTCGGACAGAGTTAAGACTAAGGTCAAGTGCTTAGAAAGACAAAAGAAGGGCTTCCCTGGTGGCGCAGTAGTTGAGAATCTGCCTGACAATGCAGGGAACATGGGTTCGAGCCCTGGTCTGGGAAGATCCCACATGTCGCGAGGCAACTGGGCCTGTGAGCCACAACTACTGAGTCTGCACGTCTGGAGCCTGTGCTCCGCAACAAGAGAGGCCCGCGCACCACGATGAAGAGTGGCCCTTGCTTGCCGCAACTAGAGAAAGCCCTCGCACAGAAACGAAGATCCAACACAGCCAAAAATAAATAAATAAAAATAAATAAATTTCTAAAAAAAAAAAAAAAGAAACCACATCAAACCATTTTAAACTATTATCACCACCACATCCCTCTTTCAGACTACACACACACACACAGACACACAGAGTCTAAACAAACTGGTCCTTCTTATACCCAACTTAAAGCCCATCTCAGCACAGACTTCTATCCAAAGCTACACATCCACTCCCACAAAGGCCTTGAAATGATACGTCTTTATTGACAGTATCTTGAAGGGGAGACAAAAGGAGGATTGATTATATTCCATGACATATAAGAAAACATCCTCAATTTTTTCTTCATGGCCCTACCTCCCAAGTGTCGGCATGATAACTACTGCCCCGTTATCTCCCTTCTTCCTCACATTTCAGCCAATGCTATGCTGTTTCAGGGCTCTCTTCTCACTTTTACCCCCCTCAACTTTTTCTCACTCTCAGACCCCACCCCCACTCTGGGTTCCAAACTGCTTAGAGTATAACTCAGTGTCCTCCCTCATGTAAACCCACAGAGCTGCCCTTGGCTCCCCCCCATTCTCTTCTCCCACTAACCCGATTAGCACATTGAGGCCAGGAGCCAAACATGGAATCATCTTTGATTCCATCAGGAAGGACAGAAAGCCCACACTGACATGTTAAAATATCTGCCCGGCCACACGCGTGTGCACGCACACACACACACATACACAGGACTGAATACATACATAGAAAATTCCTAAGGAAAACAAATCAAAATGTTGACTGTGGTCCTCTTTGGATGGAAGGATTATAGTTGATTATTTTCTTCTTTATACTTTTTGGAATTTTCAGAAAATTCAATGACGTGCATTGATTTCTTCCATATTTAAAAAAAAAAATCACAGTTAAGATTTTTAAAACTTGGCTGAAATCTTACTTGCTTCAAGAAACGTGGTCTATTAACCTCCCCCACCTGAATCCCTAGTAATTAATTTTTTGATTAAACATTTAACTATTTATTGATCACTACTATACGGCAGTCTCTGTGCTAGGTGTGTGGATACAATACAATGCCCCAAAAGTCCAATACACAGAGAGGATATTCAAAATAGTAAGCCATCTTTATGGCAAGGTACCAACTATACAGAATGGACACAGGCTAAAGTGCTGGAGTGGGTCTAGAGGCCTCTATCCTGCCTTTAGTTGCTGACTCTGAGGGGACATCTAGGGTGGAAGGGACACTCTGAGGTCATTCACCAACTAAATGGGAGTATTTTCAGTATTTTATCACACTTGTTCATATGTAATTTAGTCCTAGTCTCAAATCTCAAATTATTAAAAACAAATATGCACACACACATATATGTATACATATTATGTATTGATGTCTTCTAATCCTAAATATAAATATGCATGCACACATACACATATATGTTTTCTAACTCTAATTCAGATTTTTCTGTTTTATTTCTATTCCCCATAGTGCCTTGCATAAGTGTTACACATGATAGACATTCAATAAACCCATGTTGACCCCTTGAATCCACTGCCAGGTACTAGCTGGTCCAGACAAGGTCTAAAAACAATGTCTCTCAACGTGTAAGACTTATCCTAGTGAAGGTGCGTAAGATGAAATAGTTCACAAACACAGCATTAAATAACACTTAACTCACAGAGTGATAAAGTTATTCTATTTTCAATTCTTTCTCAACCCTTTCAAAGAAATTGAGGAAAAAATTTTATTTTGGCAGCAGAGTACCCTTCTCACCTCCCTAAAACTAACATCTCCTTTTTAAGAAAAAGAGACCAGGCTTCAAGCTCGGATCCTTTTTAGCCTTGAGAGTCTGAAAACTGTTTTGTCTTCACAGTTTTTGTGTTGAGTCTTCTGTTTTTGGCATGTGATATCCTGTTTCCTTTTTATAAGAGATTTAGGTGAATAAAAAGGTAAGTCAGCAGCTTTTTTTTTTTTTTTTAAGATTTAGCAAATTTTGGAAAGGTGGATCCACAAATGACTCAAGTGTGGGAAACTCTGCTCTAAAAGCCACTCCTGATAAAATTCTTTCTCTCTAAACCCTGGTGATTGCCTTTGGTCTGGAGTTTTGAACACAATCAGTGGCTCAAAAGTGGGCAAATTGGCACTAGTCCTGGGGGGGAGGTGGGGACCAGAAAGGAGATGGTCTGGATGCTGAGTCTGAAGAAAAAACCACCTGAGCGTCACAAACACACAGTCCTGCATAAACCACCTCCAGTACCAAGAGAAGCCTCCCACACCCTTGCCTCATAGATGGCCTTTGTGCAGCTTGCCTCAGATCATTACCCTGTTTTCTCCCAAGAAAAGACACTCAGTGGAAGGGGCAGGTCATAGGATTCATTCTAGACCCAACAGCATCCAAAGACTTGGACCTCACTTTTCCTAAACATGATTCAACCTATCCAAGCTCGGCGTTATTTCTCTTTATGTTTGAGCTATGCAGAAAACAGAGACAACAGCCACAATTTGCTCTTAAATGTTAGCAGAAACTAATCTAAATTCCTGATCTTAGCAATTCCAGGAGAAATCAAACCAGTGAAATTATATAACGCACTGCCAGGAATGTACCTAAGAAATTATTATAATGAAATTCCCTTGTTATCTGTTAATATTAATTGCCAGGCACTCTATCAGCATGGGGATAAGCAAGTGACCCTGATCTTTCAATTCTTGCTAAGGGATAAGATAAAACAATAGATCCCTATCTGGGGAGAAGCAGGCTCTTATTTTTGTGGTAAACAAAATAGTGCATTGGTTAAGTCCTATTATCATTTGATAAAGATCCAGGAGAGACTGATGGTCGAGGGCAGAATTCCAAGAGATTTCTTCTAAACAGAATTGTTAGGAGAAAAAAAAATAACAGATATAGAGTGAAAGATAGTTCCAAACGTTACTAATGACATCTACAAGGGAACAGGGTTAGGTCAAGAAGTAAAGGAAGAGGATTATGGCAGGAAGGTTAGGAATGAAGACATCTAGGCTGATTGTTGTCGGGTCAAGATTATAGGAGCTAAGACACAATACCATAAATCACTTAAACAATCACACAAGAAGTTGATTCTTTAACATTTTGATTATCTAATAACTATGTTCAGATGTATCGAAATTGGTACAGACTTAATTCTTCAAACCAACCTCTTAGATTTCACATTAAAGATTACAGGTGGGGACTTCCCTGGTGGTGCAGTGGTTAAGAATCCACCTGCCAATGCACGGGACACGGGTTCGAGCCCTAGTCCGGGAAGATCCCACATGCCACAGAGCAACTAAGCCCGTGTGCCACAACTACTGAGCCTGCATTCTAGAGCTTGCGAGCCACAACTACTGAAGCCTGCGCACCTAGAGCCCCTGCCGCAACAAGAGAAGCCACCGCCACGAGAAGCCTGTGCACCACAATGAAGACCCAATGCAGCCAAAAATTTAAAAAATTTAAAAAAAAGACTCTAGGTGTTCTCTAAGAATAAGGCCAGTAGAACCCATGGTCGGAATCCTGTCTGGCCTCCCAAAGTCCTGACAGGTAATCCCACTGACATTGACAAAATAGCCAAAGCAGAAGTGGACTGCCGCCAGCTGCTTTGACATTTTGCATTTTATATTTTCAAAAAAACACTGCGTACTCAGACTTTTGGAAAATATATTCACATACCACATGTGAATATGTTAGGAATCAATCAAAATCTTATTTATTTAAAATAGGGCAATGGAAAATTCCTTTGTTACTAATAAATCTTCATTACAATAAATTTTAATTCAGATTGACTGCACTCAAATATCACCCATATTATAAAATAAAGCACTTATTAATAGTAAAAAACACAACAAAGAGTTAAGTCGGCAGTTGCTTATATAACATAACAAGTATGTTCCAAAGTCCTATATTTTGAAATTCCTCTTCAGTAAAAAGTTAAAATCAAACATGCCAGAGTTTTATGCCCCCAAGATCTGATTTAGCAGCTACTACTTAGTAAGAGAGTCCTAGATTTTCATAAAATTTATGATAAAAGAATTTTACATTAATATTTAAGGCAAACTATGCAACCAGGCAACAGACGTAGATACCTACACATACCCATGATTATAACCAACCAAGGCTAAGTCTCGGTCTTTTTAAAATATATTTGCAAACACAGTTAAAGCCATGTCGATGTGTTCAGCTTTCACAATTGTTGATTTCACAGCTAGAAGTTACCTTGAAGATCACGTTGCCTGAGGAAGCCGAAACCCAATACTAGCCGGACCTGGGTTCAAACACCCCAGCTAGCGTGACTAAGTGACTCTGAGCAGAGCTCTTAGATTTTCTGAGATGCCACAGGAAACAGCACAGCTAACTGTACCCACCTTATCGGGCTCTTTGGAGGAGCAGACGAGGTACAGTCTGTCAAGCCCGCAGCAGTGCCTGGCATGGAGGAGGGGCTCAATAAACGTGGGCTGCCGTCATCAGTCTCATCAACAGCAGCTGCATGATCCTAAATGAGGTAAACGAGGACTTGACCAAGATCAAACAGCTAGTAAGTGGGAGAGTTAGGGCTTGAATCAGGTTTTCTGAATTTTCATCCCGTGCTATTGCCACTTAACCACAGCTGCCCCTGATGTTTCATCCAGTTAAAGATCACGTTTGTAAGAGACTGATGAACGTGGTCACCCCGCAGTTTCTGCTCAGCTGCATTTCGACTTTGCAGGGAAGCCTCAGGAACTGCGTGTGATGTGAGATGAAATCACATTGCAACGGGGTCTTTAAGCCAGTTAGAGAAATTCCTCTTGTGTTCCATTAGTTTAATTATGACACAGTTAAACAGACTCTGAGAAATTTCAAACCTGGGAACATGTGCCCACAGAGACACCCAGGCCCTGGCAGTGGTTCTTAATTGCATTCCTCAGTCAGGTGTCAAGCAGAGCTCAGGCACCAGCACACAAGCCAGTTTTGTTTAGAATACCTCAAAAAGCCAGCCAAGTGGCAAATGCGGACATCTGTACTAGACTGTGGCTGTCCTGTTTTTTCAGTCTAATCTGTCAAGATAACCATTTCCCCATTCTCTTAAACAAACACAGACTTCCTTGTTTAAACACCATAACAGTTCTAACAGAACACACAGCTTTTAATCATTCTGCGTTAAGTACACTGGCAAGAGTCTGAGAAAAGAATCAAAACATCTTCAATGTAAACTGGCTGATTTTGCTGCTTTGCAAATCCCAAGAAACAGGAGAGAGAAACCTGGAATCCTAGGTAAAGGAATATAGCATTGTAGGAGAAACTGGAGTGAGTTTTTAAATTATCATTGAATTAGAAAATGCCATGGGGAGGAACCCAGTTCAGCTTCTAAAGAAGAAAAAGAAATTGGGTCCTGGTTTGGTTTTTTTTTTTTCCGCTGCAAAATGATTTAAGTTTAGCAAATTTAAGTCCACTGCTTCAATTGTTTTGTATTATTTATAAAAGCAACAGTAATGCCTGAGCTGAAAGCTGTGCTTGGGAAAGCTATTTAAACGGGAGCAAGGTTGCTTCACCACTCATTTAACTCCCTCTGGAAAGCCCTTTAGTATAAAGCTGTCACAGCACGGTGCATATTATTTTTCATTGATGAGGTGTCCTGGGTCATTTCCTAATATTTGAGAATAGACACGGAAGGGTTAGGGGAGAGACTTTCACAGTGGAACGAGCAGGAATGTTGACAACGCGGAAGTTCAGTTCGTGCTTCTTCAGCCTCACCACTCTTGATTTCACTTGCAAAATATCCAAATGCACTCTGAAATGTGAAGAAGTTAATACTTACATAAAACCCTGATATGTTTTCTACTTTTTTTTTTAAAGAGAAAAATGGTGGTTAAATAATACAAACTCTACATTGTCCATGCTTGAGCATGGTGCATGTACAGGCTTTGAGATCTGACCGACTTGGGTTCACATTCTGGTTCAATGACTCAATCGTGAGACTTTAGACAAGTTAATACACCTTTCTGAGCCTTAGTTTCTTTATCTGTGAAATGGGGATAAAAACAGCTTATTCACAGAGTATTTGTGAAGAGGAGATATATTTGCAATGGTAAGTCCCTCATAAAGTTAGCAATAATTAAGTAAAATATCATAATTAGAAAATGTTCTAACATAAAATTCAAGTGAATAGAGTTTACATATAACATATGGGTTATCAACTTTACAAAATGAGAAAATAATTTATCGTCGAGATACTAAACCCATTTAAGAGAGATAATGCTCTGTCAATCACGCATATAATTCCTTATGGAGAAAGGAGTCAGAATTTACACAGTTGTCATGGTCATCCCAACACAGCTGGCTGGGCCACGTCCCCTGGACACAGGTAGGACCCCAGTCTGTAGGCTCTTGCATGTGGTCTCCTCCTTGTAGACTGTGGTCCGACCCACAGAAGGCTGGAGGACACTAGTAGGGTGGGGTTGGCTGACCATTCAAATCTTCCACTTGAATGACAAAGTCACTCTTGTAAGGCAGCTATGCTCACCCTTATACCACCAAGGCGACCAAGTCATTCTTAATGAGAACAATAGCAGCAAAGACCAACAGAAGCTGACTGACCATCATTTGGCCTCGATGGAAAAATTCAGGAGTTGGGAGCAACAGAGGCCTGTGCCGAGGAGACAAGGAAACTAAGCCACAGAGCTGAAAATTCTTGTTCTCCAGGACGCCTAACTGTGTGGTAAATGAGATTATTTCTAATCATTCTTTATTTTCTTATGAATCCTCACAATAAATACCCTAATTGAAGTAACCTGAATATATATTGGTTACTTTTCAACCTGAAAGAGCCAAACAGCATCATTTTACCTTTGATGATTCAGGAGGAACTTACGGACCTCAAAACACTGGAGGGTCAGAATTATTCACATCAGTTACCGTAAGAGCGTAGATGTCTAGCTACTTCCTCTTGAGATTTATGTCTGTATTCTGATGGCTGCTACTAAATAGTGGGTAACACTCATGAGGGTCTCTTGAGCTCAATGTAATACTTTAATTAAACAGATAGTTATTAACACTCTATGTGTACTAACTAGATGTCTACTGTATAAAAACACATTGCTAAATATTATGAATAATTAACAAATGAATACAAAGTTTTCCTCTCCTCAAAAATATTACAACTTAATGGGATTTGACAAGTTCATAAGCACTGACTATGAGAGAGAATATGATAAATGCGGTGAGAAGTAAAACTTTTACCACAGTCCAGGTAACTATGTGAGGTGATGGATGTGTGAATTAGCTTCAATGTGGTAATCATTTCACCATGTATATGACTATCAAATCATCACACTGTATACCTTAAATATATACAATTTTTATTTGTCAATTATAGCACAATAAAGGCTGGGGTGGGGAGGGAACTGCAAAAATACAGCTCAATAGGTGAAGTAAATCATTGGGTGAAATAAATTTTGAAAAGCAACAACGACAACAAAAGTTTGACCATGATCCAGAGTTGGAAGAAATTACAGGCATTTGGAAGAAGAAGTGTGCCCAGGAATCAGGGAAGATCGTGGTGGGGCTTGACTCTCAACATCTTGAAAACCCAGTAGAATTTCAGCGAGAGGATGAAGCGGGGGAGGGGGAGGGAGCCGGACAGACCGTGAGCAGGGACGGTGGAGAATATTTGGGGATCACGTCAGTATCACTGATTGACTGGCGTCCAGAGAATTTGTAGTAAAAGATAAGGATGGAAGGAAGTTTGGGGCCAGGGAATGAAGGCCTTGAAATGTCACAATAAAGAACTCAGAATTTACTTTGTAAGTAATGGAGTCTAGAGAGGTTTTTGAGCAGGGAATGATATAATCAGCTGAGTTGGAGTCTGACACATGCTTCCACACTTGAATACCTTTTCTATAAAAATATGACTTTATCAAAATATCTTTATGACTAAAATAGCACATACTTATAAAATGTGAAAAAGCAATAGAAACACAATAAAGACTAAGAATTTAAATAGTATAACATCGACGTATAATGTGGCTTCAATTTGCCTTATCAGTGAAAGATGTCAATTTTCTCTCCTAATAATCACTTGAAGCTGATTCCTGCAACCAATATTTTCTTCACAGAGCATGGAACCAACTAGTACTATTTGTCTGTTTCTTTCCTGAGGCTACAGCATAGAGTAGACATAAAGAGTGTGAGATAGACTGCACCAAAACTGGAATTTTCATCCGTAATTCCTGTAGTATAAATTGGCACTGCCTGGGGAAGGGAGGGACCAGGACTCTGGGGTTGGCAGATGCAAACTATTACATAGAATGGATGGACAACAAGGTCCTACTGTACAGCACAGGGAACCATAGTCAATATCCTGTAGTAAACCATAATGGAAAAGAATATGAAAGAGAATGTATATACATGTATAACTGAGTCACTGTGCTGTGCAGCTGAAATTAACACAACACTGTCGATCAACTCCACTTCTATAAAAAACAAATGATAAAAAATAAAAAAATAAAAATAAATTGGCACAGCCCCTTTGGAGATCAATTTGGCCTGTGTATTAAGAGCTATAGAGTTCATATCCACTGAGCCAGTATACCCCCTCTGGGTCTCTAGTCCAAGGACATTTTAAAAAATGAGGAAGTGTTAGCAATTGGTAGGATTATTATAGAGTTACACATATATGTGAAAGAAAATAAACAGAAACAAATTTTTTAAAAAAATAGGAGGAATCCTTAAATGATGGACCATCTCCTTCATCAACTGTTATACAGCTATTTTAAATCATAATGATGAAGAAGACTGTAGGAACATGCAACAATGTTTCTGTGCTAAGTGTGAAAAAATTAGACCCAACACATGCACCATGATTATAAACTGTGTAAAAAAAAAATCATATAGAAGAGATTGGATGACAATAGATAAAAAACAATGATTCCAATTTGTGTTGGGATAATTTTATGAAAGGAAATGGGTTTTTCCTCTATTCTGTCTTCCGAAATGCTGTCATGTTGTTATAATTAACAAAGAGTAAAGGAAAAAAAAAAAAAAAAGATTAAAAACAGAGCCGTAGGAGGAAGCTAGCAGTGCCTTTAAGATAAGATGTGAAGAAAGCAGCAAGTGGCCCTGAGTGGCTTCTTTCCTGGCAGACCCCGCGGGGGCACAGAGTGCTGTGCAGGTTCCCGGGAGACCCGAGGCTGCCAAAGTCACATAGCATAGGGTGAAAAATGAGTTCCACGAGGATTTTGTCCTCTTTGGTTCCTGTATGATGGAGCATTAAGAAGATCGGGAAAGGGAAAACAGAGGTATGTGTGACATTTCATTGAGCTGTAGTTCGAATATACAGATCATCAAACAATGCCCTCTATATTCTCTTCTCAAATGCTTATATAGAGTATGGTTTCCTTCTTTTTCCTCCCTTGGGAATGAGAACTAGGAAGTTCAGAAATAGAATACCCTGAATAAAGTCACTGTTTACCAGCTGATCTTAGCACCATACATTTAGAAACAGAGCTATTTCATTCTCCTCTTAAGTAAACCAGTAAAAACAAAATGTTTTCTGGTCACAACTGAGACCGAGATGAAGACCTTCCTAAATGTCTTGTGTGGCGTCCTAGAATGTGTATTTAATTGTTGGCTACAAATAGCCAACGTTTTATCTCTACATTTCTCAGAATAATCTTATCTATAGAATTATTCATAATTCTACAAAATGTACAGCAACCAAAAGAATAAAAAAAATAGAGCACTACCATATACAATGAGGCAAGTTAAATTCTTACAAGGATTTAAATATTATTCAATAATTTATGTGCTGCTTGGATTAAAACAGTTTTAAAGGGAAAAACTGATTCAAAGGCAATTAGTACTGTTAAATAAAAGTTTTGCTTTTCAGGACTTTCATTATTTACAAGACATTTTTATCATTAATTTAAACGACAACATTTAACTAGCTTGCTACCATGTATGTTGAATAAGACAGAAACCAATGTTTTTCTCTGCACCCATTTTTACGTGGAACCTCTTCCCATTGGTAGGTGGCTGTTCTGACCTGGCCTGGGTGCTGGAGTTATTTTTGGGGTGTGCAAACATCTTTAACCCTGCTCCTCCTGACTGTTGTGAGGGAGATACACAGAAAATGCAGAGTCTTGGCGGTATTTCACATTTCATTCCAAGGAGAAGGCAAAGGTTAAGAATGAAGAGAATGTAGCAGACAACCATGTGCGGCTTGCTGTTCTGCAGAGGCGGATTCCCTGACACAAGCAGAAGAAAGGCTCATGAATGAGATCGTGTCAACTTCCTCTGCTTACATAGTAATGCTGGCCTCCTTTCCTTTCAGAAAAACAAGTCATCCGTGCATCCGAGTTCAGGGCTGCATTGTCAAATGTTTCCGAAGTCCCAGTGACAGCACAGTGACACAGGTCCAAGGGAAAGGGCCAAGCCAGCTTTTCGAGGCCTGGTCTGAGGGTCCTACAAGAATATACAGAGTCCACTCTGCATGTCAATGAAATCTGAACCTCACATCGTCTAATAGTCAATAAACCTCTGGAAACATGTGCTGAGTGAGTGGCTTGATTTGGGAAGGGGAGCACTTTTTCAAGAATCTCAAGATGGTGTTTGGCTGGCTTTTGGGCTTAGTGATACATTTTAAAATGTTCAAGGGGAATGATTCTGGGTTTGGGCAATGCCACTATTCACAGCGAACGAGACTCAGTCAAATCATTTCACAGATGAACTCTAAGTCAGAAAGAGTTTTCTAAATTATATTTTAATCCATGGATTAGTACACTTGATTTCTTTTATGATTTTTTTTCTCATAAATTATTTTTGCTTTCCAGAAGTGATTCTAATTAGGGAATATGCCATCAATTCCCAGAGTAGGCATTAACTCATGGTAGATGGAAAGGCTCAAGATCATAATATTTTATAAATGAATGAGGTTCCCATAATCTGGATCTGACATTACCCAATTGTTTTATGGGCAAATCGGCCTCTAAGTTACTGAACATTAAACAATGAGTAATATGTTGCTATGGAAATTCTATATTAAAATCAGATGTGTATAAATGTCTTCATTTTGATTTTTTTTTTTTTTTTGGTTGTTGTTGCATATGTGAATTTATTTTAAGTCTCTTTGTAAAGACCCCTAGCTGGATGGCAGACCATTAGCCATCTCTGCCGATGGCAGAAGTTACTGATAGGGTATTATTCCAGCAACACTCTCCCACCTCAAAGTAAGGTCCTCAGGAGGTATCTCTATGGACTGTTAGTGGTATTCTTTAGGATTTCAGAAACAAAGATATCTCACTCCGCGTAATTTGATGATACAGTGCATGTTCTGCTAGCGGCCCCCCAAAGAGCCAAATTCCCAGAGTAGCTGATCTCTCCTGGTCCTGATTCTTGGCACCACACACAGATGGCCAGCGTGGCCCATCCCTAACGGGCTCCTCTCGAGACAGAATATGTGAGCACTGCTGCTCCCATCAGCTGTACTGTATACTAACCAAGAGTAACCTGTGTTTGCTCGTCAACCAGTTTATACAAATTGCCCTTGTTATTATGATTATGTCATTTATTTGCTATTTAAAGCACACTGATAAAATAAAAGTGCCCGAAGAAAGAGATCTGTACTTTCTCTGAGGTTTTTTTTGTTTTGTTTTGTTTCGTTTTATGTCCTCAAATTAGGAGTAGGTGAAAAAATTGTAAATGACTGGTGGGATAATATAAAAATTTAGGAAGATTTTGTTTTCAGATTTCTTAAAAAATGTAAGTTCCTTTTCCTCTAAAGAAAAAAAGAAAACACGCAGTTGAGATGCTCATGCAGAAAAGATTACGCAGGACATGAATCACTGGCCCAGAAAAGTGTTAGATTAATGCACATTTATATGCTATAAGTTAAAAGAAAATATTTAAAGTATGTGTCCATCATCACTCATGATTCCCTGTTTTAACTGATGTTCTTTTTACAAACCCACAAGCTACCAATCCCTGATGATTTCAAATAGGAGGATCTCTACCGTAGTATACAGAGAAATATTCTGTACTATATAGGTTACTCCTGTAGTATATAGAGTGCCCTGGAGGAGAGAACCAAGAATCAGAGACATGATTCAGGAAGTTATCTTAGTAAATAGAAGAAGGAATGAGAACCTGAACTATGGTGATGACAAAAAAGTAAGAGGTGTATATAAGAGAAACTGCAGAGTAGAAGTAACAAATTCCTGACCATTTAGGAGGAATTAACGAGACTCCAAGGTTTGAGCACAAGTGGTAGGCCACACTTGGAAAGACACAGGGGGATCGGAAAAAGAATCTGGTGTAGGGGGAGGACAGGGGTTTAGGTTTCAGATTTATTAAGGTGAAGACAGACAAAGACATCCAGGTGGAGATATCTGAAGGTCATTAGGAGGTAGTTCGAAATATAGAAGAAACATTTCTATTTCACTAACAGAAATACAGGTTTGGAAGTGGTAACGTAGACAGTAGCAGTTAAAGTTCTGAAGACGGAAGAAACCTGAAGAAAAGACAAAAGAGAACAGTGACCTGAGGGGGAAAAAAAGATCTAAGTTTGAGGGCAAAAGGAGGGAGAAGAGCCACGAAAGAGACAGAAGAGTTCAATAAACAAAGATAAGATTACAGCGGGACAAGTCTCAGACTCCAAGGGAGGAAAAAGTTGGGGATGTGGCAGACGTCAAGGACAGATGCTTCAGAGAAATGCCATTCAATCTGTCAATCACCAAGCCCCGCTCAAGGAAGCACTCTCATTGGAAAGGTGAGGGTTTCGACTGAGATTTCTACACAAGGATTCAAAACGTGAAGGACTGAGCACCTGGTGAGGAAGAAGGGGCAAGGGCAATAGAGAGCTCAAGAAGTTTGATGGTGAAAAGGAGGGAGACAGCATTATGCGTTAGGGGCTACAATGGTTGAGCAGTTGAGATTTTTTTAGCTGATCGTGTTTATGTGAGAAGGGAAGGCAGCATTAAAGACGATAGAGGTGGTAACATAAACCCGAGGGGAAGGGCCCCAAGGAGGTGGAGAGGGAGGAGGGGAGTAAGAGAGCAAAAAAGGGCAAACTTGGCAAACAGGAAAATGACCTTCTTTCTTAAAGACAGGAGTGAGGAAAGAGAGAGGGTGAGGAGAGAATGAAAATTGAAAATGAGGACTCACCACAGAAAGAAAATACCACAGAAACATATTTTTGGTTGGTTTTTTCTTTTAACCTGGAGAAACATTACACAGACAATCATGGCATCTGGTAGAACCAAGAAAAGACGGAATTCATTTCTGAATTTCTCTTCATGCTCTCCAGTCATGGCTGGATAGAACAGATACCTAAAGGCCCAAGTCAGGGTCCTGGCATAGGTAACAGCACAGTCTTTTTGGGGAATCCACTTTTCTGAGTAATTCCTCCTCTAATGCTCACAGCATCAGTATGAACCCTTCAGCACACAGAATTTCTATAGCTGTGGTTGGTATTTCTAACTGAAGCCCCATCACATTACTTGAGTATCTGCTTCTCAAAAGCAAAGCCTTGTGAAGACACGGATGACAATTCCCAGCTCCCCCTGTCAGAGGGCTTCACCCGTAGGCCTTCCCTACCTGCTCACAGCCTCTTAAAAACGTGCCAGATTGAAACATGAAGAAGTTGGGCTGGCTTTTTCTTTCTAGAAACTTTGAACAGCTGAGGCATTTAGAAGTTAACGTGATAGGAATCAGCCTTTCCTGGGTTATTTCAATCTTAGGCTAAAGCATTTCAATTGCACTGAGTAATCATGCAAGAGGAGAGAGACATTCTCTGTCCGGTGAACATGAACGCTTGTACACACTAATCTTACTAACAGGTGGAAGGTAAATACCCTGTGTGATTAGAAGGGAGGGCCTCCCAATGCCTCGCTATCCCAAGATACGTCCGCCATGAGGTTGCTCAACTCCTAGATAGATAGTCCCATTTCATTTCTGCTCATGAGGCCACTGTAGTTTTACAAGTCACCTTTAGGCTGAAAATAATCCCAAGAGAGGAGATAATCATTAACACTTTATACATTGGTGTGTCAAATCTGTCTGCCTGTCCAGAACAATGAAGGACAGAAAGGCAAGGGCAGCAAATGGTCTAGACTCTAGATCGGCCAAAGGGGAGTGCAAGCCTGGGTGGAAGCTTCTGTAGATGGAGGAACCTGAGTGGCCAGCCTGGTCCCCTGGAGCAGGCACAGGAAAATAAGCGCGCGGGACAAGTGGGGGAACGCTTCCTCAACTTACCAAGGACCCCAAAGGCTTGTAGATGGGGCCCATTCCAGAAGAAACAAACTTAACAAGGTCATATGGGTTATAGCCCACTGTGCTGCTCCACAGGTGAAACTCCAGTCTGGTGACACCTTACCCCCGACCCCTGCCAGCAGTCCGCTCTCTGTGTCTGTTCAGACAGGACCAAGTTGTAAGATAAAGGGCGTTAGAACACTAGGTAGACAATCAGACCAGATGATGCTTAAAATCTCTTCTATAATAATATCAAGATTCTGTGAGTCTATAAAATACTGCTGAATGTTGTCCAAAGCTTAGAATTTCAAAGGTGTTGGGTTAGATAAAGACTCCCTTACAATAAAGATTTTGTCTTTTTAAATAATGAATCCCAGCTCAATTTTTAAATTTATCTCTTGATGGATTTTGAGCACAGAGAAGTCGGAAAGTTTGTAAATACATTTCATTTAGCAGTTGAGGAATCCTGGCTACCTCATGCACCACTTGATGTTATTTTGAGATAGCAAAGGGAATAGGAAAGAAAAATAATGTTTAGTGTGCAACTATTAGGCACTTTGCAATTCATTATTTACTTCTCTTTAATACACATCCATTTTGTTTTGTTATCCCCACCTTAGAGATGAGAGAATTGATACCCCTTGAGGTTAAATAACTTGCCCAGGGACATAAAATCAAAGGGCACAGATTCAGGGTCTAACGAGAGTGTTTCTGATACCAAATCTCATGCTCCTTCTACTATGCTTATGGTCTATCTCATACTTTGAGTTAAATATAGACACTTCTTGATTGATTCCACCAAATCATCCATGTTCAGTGGAGAAAGTCCTAAGTTTTAAGCGTAGCTATAACACAAGGACATTCTTGATCTGAGTACAGCCCTTGGTAAATAATCTTTTATCAAAGAAGGACATTTTTATGCCCACTCTATTCATAGTAAGAATTTCAATTGATTGAAATGTGGTAAATCCTTAAAGCATCTTAAGTAGCAAATATTGAAATACAGTACTGTGTGTTTTATAATATATGTTAAAGCAGATTTAAAAGCAAAAATACAATGGGGTCCTTAAAAAAAGAATTTGATACTCTAAAATATGACCAATACAATTAATCTTCCATATTCAAATAGGATGCTTAAAAAAATTTTAACTCTAGAATAGTTAGAATTCCTGTTCATATCACCATTGTAGATCTTTTTTTACCCCGGTGTTTAATTTAAATGTTTATGAAAGTACTAAATAGAGTCCCTTAAAATATGGTGACAGACTTGCTAGCAATTAGACATATGATCATATATGCTTTTTTAAAAAACCATATTCTCTGATCCAGAGCAAACTATGTAGGCTATGCCTTTCCTTAAATTAGAGTAAGTGAAAAATAAAAGTAGATTTTACCCCTACACAATTTGAAACTATTTATAAGAAATCTACAGAAAAAAGTTGAACTTCATGAACCTATTTGGCTATTCTCTTCATGAGGTTTGAGTCCCACAAGCATGCTCCTCCAAATGTATGATTCTCCCTGCAAGAAGAATCAAGCAGAGGCTAATTATGAGTTATTTGAGGTTTTAATGGCTCCTCTGTAGGAACTGCTAAGAATAACAAGGCTCTGGCCTTTCTTTAGTTCTTGGATCACATCCTACTCTGGAACTTCACAGACCATCAGTGCCTTGGACTGTGGCTATGGCATTCAGACTGGACCACCTAATGTACCACACTGGTGGTGTCCAGCTCTATCTAGCCTTTAATAAATAAGCTCAATATGCTGAAGTTTTAGATTAAGAAAGTGATAAAACACAGAATCCATCGACTTATTACCTCCTCCAAAATTTAAGGGACGGTACTGCTTTGCATGCTAAGCTACACCATCTATTAGCAGCACATATTATTATAACCCGGGTCCAGTGACTATGTAAGCATCTAAACCAGAGGAGGAGGGCAGCTTAGTTCCAAGAGCTGTTGATCTCTTTTAGTTATTAACCAACCTCTTCTGCAAAGATAGGTTCCAGGATGAATCCCAGAGTTGGGAAAATCATGCCAAACACTTCAAAATTCTGAACATACTTCAAAGTAACTACTGCTGTCCTGTGACAATTTTTGACTTAGTATCTTGGGAAATTCTTTTCCGTGGACATATATCTGATTTTATAATAGACATCAATAGGGAAATGGGATTTGCTTTGCAGAAATTCACTTTATAGCCAAATTTGCCAGCATGCATCTATTTCATAAACTGAGAGATGAATTTATTTATGTTCATATCTATCATCGCTATATCTGCTTACCTCTCTGGGGCTTCCTTCATGCAGAATCTGACAGGAGAAAATTGAGTAGAGAAGAAGCTGGTTAATTTAACAAATATGATAGAGCTTGTGGGGGAGTGCTCAATGTAACATTTGTAACCATCTCGCAGAACCTTCCTGATAGACTGAATCACTTAGTTGCCTCCCGGCTCCTAACCCTTTCCACCTAAAAAATAAAACTACCTAATGAAGAAAGTGTTATTCTCACTGTGTTATTCTCATCCCTATTTCACAGATTAGGAGACAAAGGTTCTGCGATGTTATTTGATTTCCACAGGATCACAAAGTTAACAAGTGTGGTGTGAAGAGCTTAAAAGAAAGGTTCTTTCATGCCTTTTGATCCCAAATTCCTTTCTTTTTTTTTTTTTCCACTAAACCACACTGTCTTGTTTGCTCCACCTGACGATACAATGATCATTTTTTTCTTTCTTGTGGTTCTATTTTTCTTCCTACAGAATTTCTTTTCTCACTTCTTCACCCAACTGAACAAAAAATAGTTTAATGAATTCCAAATCTTCAAAGTCAAGGTATCTTTTCTATAATTGTCTCTGAATTTTCTGATTAGAAGTAAGATGCTGACCCAGCTTTATTTCAGGTCAGATCAGTCTTTAAGCCAAATTGCAAAACTCAGACTGTGTGTGTGGTGGGAGGCGGAGGGACCAGTCCAGACATCCAGGTGGAATCTTTAGGTCGGACTCAGTACTAACACCTCCTTGTGAGGGGCAGGAAGGAGACCCCGAGCAGCAGAGTCATTTATTTGAGCTTCAGATTATTCACCTTCCTAACTAATCAATAATTGTTATAATTAAAATTGATAGCTGCAAATAACATGACAGAGGGCTGCTGCCAGAATACTGATTGCGTCTTTGGCTTCGAAAGATAGGCAGCAGCGTGGAACACTTATTTTCCAATTTGCTTTTAGCTGTGTGCAAATTGCTTTCGCTGTATCCAGCTGATTTAGACCTTGCCTGGAGGTGCGCTAGATTAATTGGGAGCCTCACATTCATTGCTTACAGAATGGACTCTGTAATTGGCGAGATTTGTTAGTGCCAGTTATAAAATAACTATATAGTAATGCTTTTAGCTGTCCTCTCCTTACTCTTTCCATGAGAGGGGAGGGGAAACAATTAGAACCCATCTGACGATTAAGATGGGCGTTTTTACATAAGGACTAAAAGGCATGGAGCTACAGTCAATGTTTTATACAAGCAAACATTAATGTGAATACGGTATTGATTTTTTCCAAAACCTGAAAAAGTACTTGAGTGTATGAAAGAATTTTTTTATCTTTATCTTTGTTGTGTCTGAACCTTAGATAAGAGAACCCACTTTGTTCAAACTATGAGGAGATTTTTCAAAATGCCCTCTCTCCTTACTTCACTGAGTTAAACAGAACAAGCACTCTTTCTTACTTATTGACAAATGGAAGAAAAAGGAAAAATCCTGAGGCCCCAGTTGGGTGCCCTCCAGGTTGTCTTGTTTCTTCTGCTCTCCTCTTTGGGTCCCAGGGTACCACGAGGGCATTCCCAATGCCCAGTTCAAATATCAGACAAAGCTCAATACACATGAGAGTCATTTTTGGCAGGAAGGCATTATTTTTTTTTTATTTTTCAGGAGCAAAACTTGGTAGGCCAAGAGCATAATATAAACTATACTACCTGTTAGAAAAACAAAGAGTTATTTGTCTTCTTAGCCCTTAAAAAAGTAACTTGTGTCACCAGACTTAAATATGCAAAGCTGTCCCTTCCATTTCTTAAATGATGCTCGGTTTATTGCTATGCATACCAAATTGTACAGAGACCATTCTCACACATACTCCAAAACCATACATATCCATAGAGCAGAGATGTCAGCCAAGGCTGTCACCTGGGTGACGAAATCGCAGCTCAAACGGATTTATGTAAACAAACAAAGGAGTGGGGGACGGGTGTTTATTGGTTCAGATAAATGAACAAGTACACAAGAAGGCTGCTTTAGACACCACTAGATTCAGGGGCTCAAAAAGGTATCACGACTGTTTCCCTCCATCCCCTGGCTCAACTTTATTTCACGTTAGCCGCACTTTCAGGAAAACCCTCACCACCTGGAGGCCCCCGTTAGACTCAGATTTATATTCTATCTCTTCAGCAACACCACTGAAAAGAAAGTGCTTCTGTCCCAGTAGTTCCGGCAAATTGTCAGACCTAAATTTCACAGTGAGTCACTTGCTGACTCCTGAACCAATCACTGTGGCCAGGAGGGCAGAATATGCTCATCAGCCACACCTGAGCCCCGGGCTCCACCTGGAGAGCGAGTCCCCCAAAGGAACACTGAGGTAAAGTGACCAAAGGCGGGTAGACGGATGCCAGGCAGAAACAACAAAGGACCACAACGCTCAGAAACGAAGTGGTAGTAAACTACGAGTGTTTCTAGTAATACTTCTTAAACTTCATTCATTTATACCTTTGGGACCTAATTAAAACTAAAGATCTTTCCCTCCAGAAAAATGTCTATGTGACCATGTCACGCAAAATGCTGCCTGCTATTTCGGGAGGATTCGTGCATCCCCGGAGCCTAGCTGATAACATGGAAACAAGAACATCTTTCTGAGGTAACCAACAATTTGAGAAGTATCTGCATCTCATAGATAAGTACAATTTTAGGTTTTCTTTTCCTTCCAAGTCTGTTGTTGTTTTTCTTTCCAAGCAATTTTGTTTGTGCAGAATTCCCCTTATGCAGCTATTCGTTATCTTTGTTGTGAATAAACTCTGAAAATCTAAACTGTGCCAAATGACTATTTTGTCCAGATGATAGATTGTCAAGGACCAAGCTTTCAATCAGATGACTCACACAGTGGCCGCAAGAGTGATGGCGGCCCTTCTTTATTTGGCACAAGAAAATGAGTGTTCTGAGCTAAGGCTGTGCAGTGAGTCTAATTTAAGGACTCAGCGTGAAGACATAGACTGCCAAAAATAAAAATGTTCTTTCATCTTCTTGTATCATGTAGGACTATATGTGACTACTAACGAGGAAAAATTATACATAATAAGGCAACTTTTTTCATTGCTACGATTAGAAAGAGAAATTGTTTAAACATTGAAGTGACTGCTCAAAACAATGTATTTCATAAAGTTCACCTCAGAAATGTGAAATTGAATAAATTAAAATAATTCTCACAATTAAAAAGTTTAGTTAACTACACATCAGAGGGAAAAAAGACAATTTTAGCAAAAGAAAAAAAAAAAAAAAGAGTATTGCTCCAAAACAGTCTTCACAGAAAGAGGTTTTGTCCTGTGTTTGCAAGACAGGATCTTAGCATCTGCTAGGAATAAAAAAGAAAGATGGAGAGAGAAAGAAAGGGAGATGGGGGAGGGAAGATAACTTCAGTTCTTGCGTTTGGATTTTGGAAAAAAGAAGGGTTTACATGAAAGCTCAGGTAAAAGAAATGGACAAATCGCCACAATCATCATGTTCAACTTTTACTGAACATTTTGTCCTTGAAGATAGAAGGAACTGCTGTATTTCAAGACCAATAATTCCTGAAACAATTTATCAGCAAGTTTTGCAGCTGTTGAATAAAAACAAAGTTAATGGTAGGATGGGGTAAGGGAACTGAAAGCAGAAAAAACCTGAGTATTAAAAAGGACAAGATTACAGATACAAATTTCAAAATATGTAATATAAATTTCATATACACACACAGAGAAATATCTGGAAGGATATGCACCAACCAATGAGAAATGGTTATTCTTTAGGAGTTGGGGGGAGGACTAAGAGGGGAGACTTTTATTTCTTTTATTATTCCTTTTTGCTTAAATTAATTCTTAAAATAATCATTTAGTTATATATGATTTGTACAATGAAAAAATTATATAACAGAAATAAAAATGTTTAAAAAATGAGAATAAGGATTTCTGGTATAAACAATGAGACAGTTTGACTCAGGATTTCTCTTTTCTTCCTGGAAACTGTTCTGAACATCCATGACTATGCAAAAAAAATTTTTGTGTAACACTTGGATACCAAGAACACTACAAATGTATTATTATTATTATTAATGCTGCCTCAGACAGCTGAGATGAAGCAGATCCCCAAAAGAAGCTGTCCTGAAGTGAGAGAGTGGCATGGACATATATACACTACCAAATGTAAAACAGATAGCTAGTGGGAAGCAACTGCATAGCACAGGGAGATCAGCTCGGTGCTTTGTGACCACCTAGAGGGGTGGGATAGGGAGGGCGGGAGAGAGATGCAAGAGGGAAGAGATATGGGGATATATGTATATGTATAGCTGATTCACTCTGTTATAAAGCAGAAACTAACACAGCATTGTAAAGCAATTATACTCCAACAAAGATGTTAAAAAAAGAAGAAGCTGTCCTGGAAGCAGCAGAGAGCAGCCTGGGAAGGCTTGAAGGGACCCAAGAGGGCTGCAGGTCCCAACAAGTATAAGTACAAATACTCTTAGAATGAAAGGGATACACTAAGTGAAAGATCAAAGAGCATGTCACTCTGGAACAGCAGAGATGAAACAGAGCTAAGATCATGCTATTAGGTCAGAGAAGCAAAGGAAGCATGACTGCACAGCACAGAGATACCATATTGAAGCACAGTGTCCCTCAGGCAGCAAAGGAAAGCATCGTGAGTGACAAAGCCTAGAATTTCATCTTGCCCTGCTCCCCACCCCTAACAAACCATCCTACAAATAGATGGTCCAAGAAAATCAAACCTAATCAATCATGCATAACATAATTACCACAATATTTTTTTAAAGAATTTTTTGAAAGCATCAAAACTTAGCAACAGCTTAAAAATACACTCAGAAAAAATACTACCATAGAATAGATGAGCTTATAATCACAAATTTTACCATGATATTAAAAAAAAAATGCAACAATTATCTCCATAAAGGAAGACTACAAAATAAAAATACAAGAATGCAGAGCAGAGGAGGGAGGGTAAAACAGGTGCTGGCAGAACTTTGGGAAAAAATACAAGAAAAAAAAGTTAGAGAACCGAGTTTTTCTTTTTTTAAATGTAAGGAGCAAAGGGGAAAATAGAAACTGTGGAAAACCAAAAAGGAATATTAAATATAGAAATAAGCTAATAAAATGAAATAGAAATAAAGAAAAAAATCTTAATTAGACAATAATAATTATAAAAGATAAATTTTATCTAATAGATACATAAGTCAAAGGATATCCAACATACACATAATTGGAATCCTCCAGAAGGGAAAATAAAACAGAGCAAGGATTTTTAAATGATCGGTAACAAAACTTTCCTGAAATAAATGAAGACTTGTATCTACACATTCAAAAGGCATATCATGTATTACGAAAGTTAAACCAGAACAACCAACATTGAGACATACTCTAATTAAAGCCATGGGAATTTTAAGATGAAAAAAATAATCCTCTGGATATTTAAGGACCCAGTCATTTACAATTTTTTTAAGTATGAAAAATGTTTTTATATAACATGTTTTTTAAAAAAATAATAAAATTAAAATTGATAGAAGAACATAGGAGGTAGAAAATAGGTGAGGACAAAAGAATATATTTTAATACTGACAAAACAAGGGGTGGAAGTGAAAACATAATTAGCACACAAAAGTGACAACAAAAAAGACAACACTACAGTTGAGACAGGGAGACTATATAGAGAAAGGAGAGAACATAAGCTAATTTTTTACTGGGGACCGTAATTGGGATTATACCTTTGTACTGTATAAAGTAGCCTTTGTATGAGGTGACTATGGCTTTATATAATCCAAGAGAGTTAGATAAAATATTTATACAAAGATACAAAATATTTGTCAAAAATACAAACCTTCTCAAATATCAAAAGTAAATCACCATGTTAAAATAAACAAAGGGAAAACATAATATGACAGAAGAGAAACAAACATATCTTTCATAGCCATAAATAAAAATGGGCTAAAGTTAACTACTCAAAGAAAGAGATTTTCATTTTGGATTTCATAGAGAAACTAATCTCTATTCTGCATAAAAGAGATACATCTAAAACAAATGATTCAGAAAGCTTGAAATGAAAGGACAGGCAAAGACTTTCCAGGCAAATGCAAAATTTTAAAAATGCAAGCTTACCTCTATTGACATAGAAATATGTACGAGCGTATGAGATGGAAAGATGACACAATTACTTTGCTTTAAGAGCTATTCTAAGCCTTCTTGTAGCTTCTGGTTCCATCAGGTACTGCCTATCCCTAGTTGCTAAGCAGGAAAAAAAAAAAAAAAAGGAAACCTTTCTGTTACTCTGGGCATTAACTAACCTTAACTCCTCACTAAACTCATTTCTTGCTAAACACGTAAGCCACTGCATGTCCTTTGTCTCCAAGGGTTCTAGGCTACCTTTCAAAAATGGCAGCCATAATGCAGATGAGTCCATTGTTTCACTCCTAAATGCCCATCACAACTGAGTTGCTTAAAATGATGAAACTCTTATTTCAAAATGAGATACAACCTCTATTGAAAGAGCTTTATATCACAATTGATATGTTCTATTTTTAACTCTGAAATATTAAGTACCATAAGAGGGTACTTGACCTATCGTTAATAAAGACATTTATTTGTTTGAGCACTTTCCTCATTAAACATGTAAGAGGATGCACGTGTTATGCTAAAATAAACTATTATACACAAATAAATAAGGACAAACTTTGTACAATAAATCTCAAAGCAGTCAACATCACTGTGAAATACTTTATAACTAGCTAATAAACATTCTCCCTTAAAGTTATATATATTAAATTAACTAAACAGAGATGAGTCAAGTACAGACAGTGAAGAGAGGCAAGAGAAATGGAGAGAGGACAGAAATAGAGACAGACACCATGCCACAAATTCTTGGTGAGAGAAATGACAGCTTATTTTTAAAGTGATTCATGTCCATCATTTAAAAAAGTCGCAGTTCAAACCAGCAAAGAACTGAGTGAGCTTGGAAAGCAGAGTCCTCCCCATTTGAGCCTCCAGGTGAGAACACAGCCCAGGAAAGCCTTGATTGCAGCCTTGTGAAACTCTAAGCAAATAGCTCAACTAATCTGTGGCTGGATTCCTGACCCACGAAAACTGTGACATAATAAATATTTGTTTTGTTTGAAAAAAAAAAAAAAGTCGCAGTTCACAATTGCATTAATTAAAAATACAGTCCTTTCCTCCTCTAGGCCACTTCACCCCACTTCCCATTCATCACAGGTGACCACTGTTAACAACGTGAGAGGCTTGCTTTCCAGGTTTTCTATCCAAATGCAAATACACTGCACAAATATGCACATATACGTACACACAAACATACGGCACACACGTATATAAATACGTACTCGTTTATTTACAGAAGAGACTGTACTCCCACACCCTATATGTAACATCCAGCAAATTCATTTAACAACATGCTGTGCCTATGATAGCATGTGAATACACAGACTTACTTCATCCTTTCCCAGGGAACTGATTGTGGCTCTACCGTTACCAGACCATGTTGATGGATGTCTAAGTAGTTCTTGGTTGCTTAAAATGATGCAGTGAACACGTCTGTCTTTGTGCAATTGAGTGAGAATGGCTGTAGGCTAAATTCCCCAAAAGGAAATTACTATGTGCATTTACATTTTTGACAACCAGTGCCAAATTTGCCCCTGACAACATTTCTCACTACAGTGTAGGAACTCTGACCCACACCCTCACCAACATTTAACCTTTGCTGTACTAATAGTAAAAAAGAATCCGTTGTCCCTGTAATGCGCCATCTGACCATCTTCCGGTATTTCTATTCGTCATTGTGTTCCTTTTCTGTCAACTAGTTGTTCATACCCTTTGTCCACCTTTTCTATGAGGTTGCTGGCTCAGTGCTTTTAAAAATAATCTGAGTATAAAAATTGGTCCTTTTATATATAAAATAGACAATCAACAAGGACCTACTGTACAGCACAGGGAACTCTACTCAATATTCTGTAATAACCTATACGGGAAAAGAGTCTGAAAAGAATGTATCCATGTATACGTATAACTGAATCACTTTGCTGTACACCTGAAACTAACACAACATTGTAAATCAACTGTACTCCAATATAAAACAAAAATTAAATTTAAAAAATAAAATAAAACAAAATCAAGATAAGTGCTATAGGACCGTAAAAAGAATTGGCCCTTTGTCTGAGGTATTATATATTGCAAATATTTCCCCCAGTCTCTTTTTTGTTACTTGACTTTATTAATGATGTTATTCCCCAAATGCAACTTAAATTTTTTTAATGTAATCAAACTATCAACCTTTCCCTTTATGGCTTCTGAATTTGATGCTATATACAGAAGCATCACTCCCACTCTGAGAATATAACTAAATTACCCATGTTTTCTTCTAGTACCATGATACTTTCACAAAATGTTTGATCCTTCTGGAACTTATTTTGTTATAAAAAGTTATGCTGGATTCCAGGCTATTTTTTTCCATACAGCCAACCAGTGAGTCGAGGTATATTTAAGGCAATAACATAGCATGTTTGCTGGTCAAGCAATGTTTGACTACAAATAAAGATGAAATTACTTTTATGCTTTCATGTATTAATCTTACTTTTCAAAAATATTAACCATATACTACAGTAATTTCATAAGTTTCATAATATATGTTTAAGAAACATATTCTGCCATTTACAAATAAACAACATTCTGCATCACAGGAACATGAGAAAGGAATAATCTCCAAATTCTTTTCAGCAAGAGAGATTCCTTAAAAAGTGAAACCAATGATATTCCACAAAAACATTTTTAAATGACTTTCTCAGTAGAGCTAAAATTGACTTTTTAGGGTTATATACCAGTTGAAACTGCTATACTCTTTTGCTTTATGAACAAACACTGTAATATTTTTATCCAAGTGGTAAATAGATGAGTATTCTGCCCTAGCTAACCCAAATCACAGAAATGGTGTAATTAAAGTGCATTATATGTCACCCAAAATTCATTCAAACAGGCAGGAGAAAATATATAAAGAATAACTGGAGTAGGACATCTTAGGGAGTTAAGTCAAGCTTATGGCAAAGAATGAATGATGAGTTAAAAGGAGCAAATGCCTCTCAATCCTAAAGGTACTACTTTATCTCCTACCTTGCAAACTTGTCCCATTCAACTTCCATCTAGAGCTTGGCTGTATCTGGTCTCTAGGACAATTCTTGCCCACTCTGTGCCCAGCGCCTCCCTTTGCATCCTGGGGTGGCTGTCTTATCCTGCATGCTCTTGTTCCCTTGCCACCATGACAAGATTGAAACAGCTGGTAGGCAAACAAGCAAAATTAATATCTATGATCCACCCCACCCTCCAATAACCCGATGCTCAGCACTTTTATACTACACCCATCTACAAAGAATCTGCTGGTCCCTGCTTCTATAATGTTTCCTACCTCCTGCCTTTCTTAAAATCTTCCATGCATGTGATGAAGTTGTAAGCTCATCTAAACAGACAGCTCCTCCATCCTCTTCAGAGTAAAAATCAAGTCCTTACAATTACGGTCTTATAAGCTATTGTAAGCCTCCTCCCCACCCAAACACACACAGCCATCTCTTGGACTTCATGGGATGTGCATTTGCCACACTGAGAATATTCAGTTCTGCGATAGAAGAAATCAAATGAGATGGATGCAAATCATTAGATGTGTTAAGCATAGATAATTAAATTATTTCCCTGGGAGATATATTAGATAAAGTAGAGCATATATGTGTGAACCTAGAGAGAAAGAAATGGAAGAACCAAGTAAATAATAAATATTCATGACACGCTAAATATACAAGAGGCACAGGAAGCACTGAATATTCATGAATATACATGAGGACATAAAGCACTCACTATCGGTGAGGTCCTACTTTAGCCACTTGTTGGTGACACCTGTGCAAAGCCCCACCTGCCCTCTGTCCTGGACATGCAAATAAAGCCCATAAGTGCTCCTCAGGCTAACGCCACAGCTCCTGACCAGGCTCTCCAATAAAGCAAGCTGTGCTGACTCCAGGCATCCTCTAACTCACCTTCACCTGTGGTCCTCATAACCACACCATCAGCGGGGGAGACTGATGCGACACAGAGAGAAACAGGACAAAGGAACATTTTGTAGCACAGAATTCAGGGAACATGGCCCTTCCCTTTGCTTGTACCCCAGCCTCAGTATGTCAATCCACTCCATTTTCTTCCGTTTGCTTCTAACTGTATGCTTTGGTTTAAATTGCTCCAATAAACTGTGTGATTTGCGTGTCTTAAATCTGTGAGTTTTCTGTCCCACGGCTAGGGGATAGCTTGCCTCGCTGTGTACTAGGAGGCTACCATTGCAAGGTTGGGTCCATACACACGTGATTGACCACCCTGTTCTAGCCACACTGTTCTCCTTGCTTTCCCTTAAATTTTCCAAGCACATTCAGCCTCGGGAGCTTTGCACTTCTTCCCGCTACCTGAAACACTATTCTACAGACAGCTACAAGACTTGCTCCCTCATTTCCTTTAGGAAATGTCTCTTCCCTGAAACTCCTGTATAAAATCATGTCATTTCCCAGGAACAATTCTCCAACACCAACTGGGTCCTACAATTCAATTCTGACCCTACCTGGAGTTAGTGCAAACCCAGCAGGTTAAGGGTTCAGTCCCACACAACATCACATGCCGACCACAAATGTGGTCCCCAGGCTACCTGCAGAAGCCCAGTCAACTACAAATTTGGGAGTTCCTGCAATCCTCCTCCCCACAAGCGGGTTCAATAATTTGCTAGAATGACTCACAGAACTTGGGAAAGCATTATACTTATGATTACAGTTTTATCATACAGAATAGAACTCAGGAACAGCCAAATGGAAGAGATGCAAAGAACAAGATATGGGGGGCGGGGGGCGGGGGACGGTCCAGAGGTCCCATCCCTCTCCAGGCACAGCAAAGTGTTCACCAACCCAGAGGCTCCCTGGGCCTCCTGTTGAAGAGATTTTTATTGAAATTTATTACATAGTCACGATTTATCAAATCACTGGCCACTGTGATTGAACGTAATCTCTGGTCCTTCTCCCCTCGAAAGATTCCAACCCAACTGGGTCCCCTGGTGAGCAGCCCCCATCCTGAAGCTAACTTGGGACCTGCCAAGAGTCATCTCGTTAGCGTAAATTCAGGTATAGTCAAAAGGGGCTCTTCATGAATAGCGAGACACTCCTATCACTTAGGGAATTCCAAGGGTTTTAGGAGCTCTATGCCAGGAACTGGGACAAAACAAAAAAACTTCTATTTTTATTATACCACAAAAACAGACATTTCTTCTCCTCCCTGTTCTCGCTGCCCAACTTACCGTTTACCAGCACCTGACATGCGATATATTCATTTGTGTATTTGTATACGGTCATGTCCTTCCACTAGAATGTAAACTCCATGAGGGCAGGATTTGATCTTTTTTCTTTACTGTTCTATCTCCAGCATCCAGAACAGCTTTTAGGCTAAAACAGGCACTCAATAAATATTTGTCACTTGAGTGAGTGGATGTCACGTCAGGACAGAGATGCCATCACCTCACCTCCTTTCTTTCAGAATCTGCTTTATCCACAGTAAAGCTGGGAAGGACAGTCCTGGGTTCTATATGATTCTGCCCTACCTCTCCCAAGTCTGGCCGGCCACATTTGGCCATGACAGGGACAGAAATCCATTGCGCCTGGCATAGGAATTTGGAGTGGGAACTGAAAGACTGAATCCATCAAATTATGGTGAAAAATGGGCCAGTGAAGTCTATAGCAGTCCCAAGTCACATTTAGTAACAGGAGCAGGGAAAGCCATAAGGAGATGGGAACAGTCAGTCTGTCAACAGAAGCAGGAGAATGGGACAGCTGCACCAAAAGAAGCAGGGGTAAGAGATTATGCGACACTGGAGAGAGATTTAGGGGCTTTCTAAAAACCATCACCGTGACCTGCCAATTCCCTTCCTATGCTTGGGTATTATGAGACTGACTCGTCAGCTTTCGATAAACCCTCTTTGTAACTAAGCTGGGTTGAATGGTTCTTGGCCACAAATGTTCCTTGGCCACAGAGCGTAGATGGTAGAGGTATAGGGCTGGTCCAAAGAAGCCGCACCCAGGAGCCAGCTTGGCGATCTGTTCCCACCCCTGACCTCTCAGCCTCTGCTCCCTCAGCAAGGCAATTTATTCTAACTGCAGTACCCTCCTGGCTCACTGGACCCAAATTGGGCCACTTTGATCCTCTCTCCTGGGAATCTGGAATTAGAACAGACATGCCAGAGAGTTCTGCCAGCAAGGCAAGCCACGTGTTTGGAGAATCACAGGTAGCCAGTGAGCAGCATGAGAAAGAATGAGACAGAAAAGAAAGAGCAGAGAGAAAAGGCGCGATGAGAGACAGAGAGAGACTGGGGGCGGGGGTGTGGGGTGGGGGGAGGAAGGGGCGGGAGGAGAGGGAAAGGGAGAGGCTGCCCAGGTGCCTGAAGACATCCCATGTCCCAGAGTCCCAAGCCCCCTTGACGCCTGTACACACCTCCTACCCTTGCTCCCTTAAGACCTCTCTGCCCTACATTAAATTTGCCTATTTTGCTTCAGTTAGCTTGAATAGGTTTGCGTTATTTACAGCTGACAAGTCCTTGACTAAGGCAAGGTAGCATTAGCAAGCAGAGGTCCACAGGTGAGCCTGCCAAGCATTCAGAGGAAGCCTCAGAGGCCCTCGGAGCCGCTTGCAAGGAGTGGGACAAAGTTAGAGACACGTGGCCTTCTGGGAGGATGGCGCATTCATATTCCGCACAAGTTCCTTGGTTTCCACCACCAGACAATGAAAGGGAAGTCCCTTTAGCTGACCCTGGGGACGCTGCTTGGTCACCTACATGACTTGAGCCCGCCTCACTGGCCAGAGTCAGTCACAGGAACATTCCTGTGCCCCAGAGACTGTCACACCGGGTTTCCAGAAACTGCTCTGCCACAAAAGCGTGAGGCTTCTGAAGATAGTAACCACTTACTGGCTGGCCTCTAATAGGCACCAGGGCTCCCCTGGGCTGGGGGGGCACTTTCTGCCTCTGATTCTGCCACTCACTGACTAGACAACCAACAGACTCCAGGCAAGGGGCAGAAATGAGTCACCCAAACGCCCCACCTCTGGGCACATCTGGCCATGCCGTCAGGGGGCCTCCTGGAGCTGCCTGCTGGGGACCTCTCCGGACTCATCCTGCTTCAGCCCCAGCCTGGGGGGCCTGGACCAGGAGATGGTCTGGTCCCCCAACTGCTATCATAAAATCCATCATTTATTGTCTGTCCCTGTATCTTATCACCGCGGGGACAGTGGGGGTTTCCGGGTGGGCGGCAGACGCAAGGGCACCGGGGGATTTCTGAGGCTGAGCGTATCACACCGGAAGGTTTACGAGCTTTGGTCGCAGAGTCCCCAAAGCGAGTGCTCGTCTGCGCATCAGATCTTTGCAGTCAGCAAAAGATCTGCTGGGGTCCGCTGCGTCCAGCTCTGCAGAGACACCCAGCTGATGCACAGAAGGGAGGGCCGTGCCACGCTGCTGGAAGGGCTGTGAGCCCGGGGGGTCTGAGCTTTCAGCCCCCGGGAGACACCGGGCCCTTAGGAGCTTAGGAGGCACTCAGATGCTTCCCGAATGAATCCTGCCTCCCATCCTGTTCACTTTCAAAATTCCTTCTTTGGAAGGCATTTAGTCACTAGACCTGCTAGTGGAGCACCAGCCCATCCCTCGTCAAGCGAGGGAGTCCGTCCTCCGAGGGTAAGCAGGTTAGCTTATGTACACTGGGGCCCGGGGAGGGTTGGTGGAGGGGAAAGAAATTCGGGCCACTCCTTTGTCTTCTTCCTTACCAAGCGCTCTGCTCTCTGCCAGGGCAGAGCAGGGTAGAGGCAAAGAGGATCACGCCCCACCCAGTACCGGGCTACCTAGGAGTTACCACCTACTCCTGCCCTTCCAGCAACCACAAGACTCTCTTCAGAACCAGAGAAGGCTCTTTCTCAACCTAAAGTCTTCAGTAACCCTAAGTCAAATGACCCCAGGCTCCAGCTTGGTTTCGCTTCCCCAAGGAATCTTCCTTGTTCTTGAAAGGGTAAGAGTCGCCCTCTGTCATGGGGGCTAAAAGAGCACATAACTCCGTGTGTGTGTGTGTGTGTGTGTGTGTGTGTGTGTGTTAGGGGTGGCAGTGGCGAGAGGCATCTTTTTTTTCCTCCAGTAGAGCCCTACTCAGCAGGTTTCTGAATCCCTTTGTCTCCTTCTGGATGTCCGGTGTAGCCCATGACCTGAGTGCCTCACTACCCTAATTCTACCCCATCACCAGACTGTCTAGGGGAGAATCAGTTACCACTGAGTGTGCCTCTGAATTCTGCTTAAGTGCAAACAACTGCTTGCCTCCCCCCAACCCCTCTGTCCCGTAGGTAGACCCGCACCTCAGGAGAGCCGGAGAGGACACCAGGAGAATTTACCAAATCCCGCTGGCCTCAAGGAAAGGTTCATTCCCAGACAACAAAACGTTCGCCTCTTCCTTCGTTTCCCATCACAGAACTCTGGTTCTAAGCCATGACCCCTCCCCCCCCCCCCCCACTGTCCCCCTGCATGATCCAGGGGCCTGTTCTCACCCTTCTTAGCCTGAGAAGGTCTTGACAATCTCACCTTCTTGCCCATGATGATTTAGGAGTGAGTATGTGACCCAGTTCTGGCCAAGGAGACATGACGGGGTATGTTCCAGAGGTGTCCAAGAAAGGTTTCTTTCCTCCTAAGAGAGACACGGACTCAGTCCTGTCCCCTGGACCTTGATGTCTCCGGACGGGGCTCCTGGAACTCTCGTGGCCATAACAGGAGGGATAAAAGAGGACAAAGCGGAGAGTGTTGCAGAGAAGCAGAACTAGCAGCACAGGAGGCTGTGCCTGGAGCTCACCCTGCTCTCTGCTTCATGTTATGGAAGAAAACACGTTTCCTTGTGGTTTAAGGCAGTTTGAGCCACAGTTTCTGTTACACACAGCTGAAAATATCCAACTCTACAACCACCCTGCTAGAGATGCCCTCCTCTCCATGATCGTGCTAAGAGGTCAACCCTGCTAGGCTGGGGACTGTACCCCTCTTCCACCTGCCAATAACCAGCCTAGAAACAGACTCTGCAAAATTTGGGATCTGATCTAGGAGTGGGTGGGTGGTTGGACTACCTTCCCTGGAGAGTGACAGGGAGATGAGACCACCTTCTGTGTCCAATCTACACTCCTTTAATGATTGCATGGCACCCAGGATGCCTTGAGCCCCTGCCCCCTGCCACCCTTATTAGGAAGAATTTTTGAATCAAATAGCATATCCTGCCCCCAGCACATACCATCTGGAACAAAGGCCTGCTGAAGCCAAGAAAAATCTAGGCCATTTGGTTTTTTTTAAGGCTCCCACTACATTAAAATAAAGAAGTAATTTCAATACAAGAAATCAGAGTATAGTTTAAATGTTTACATTCTGCAAATGTTAAGTATGTTTCCCATATCCCCTCCTCCCACTTCAGGGTACGTAAAATGCTCTAGAAAAGGATCTGGTTATGGAAAATGAGTTTAAAGCTGTGGTTTGAAGGTCTTCCTTTTCTCATCTTTTCAGAAGCCCTCTGGGACAGTAAGTATAACATCATTTGGAGCTGATCAAAGGTCTGAATTGGAGATCCTTTGTCAGACTCCCTGATGGTCTCTTCCAGAATCACAAAAGCATCAACTTTCCCCGGCAACCAGGCACCCAAGCACCCATTCCCACCAAGCCCCACTCTTGAATTCTGAGCTTTTAATTATCCAGTGTAGGCAGTAGAGGATTAAAGGTGGCAAGGACCACCACGACAGCCAGAAAAAAAGTAAAAATTTTGGCAACTCCTGCCGGGGATGTGTTGAGGCCCCTCCGGGCCTCCAGGTTCCGGGTCTGGGTTGCCACCCAGCTCCTGAAAGACTCCACAGGGCTTTGTCTCACAAAAACTAGAGACAAAGGCTATGTTTCCCTCACTGGCCCCTCTGAAAGTAACACATACCTCAGAAAAGGAAAAAGCTGGCTAGCTTTTGTTAATTACCTAGGGAGTTTAGGATCCCTTTTCTGAAGCAGCACAGCACAGTGGTCATGAAGCCAGACCATCACTTACATAGCGGCATGAACTCAGACAAAGTACTTTACCTCTGTGCCTGTTTTCTCAACTCTAAACGGGAATAGTAGTTGGGTCGTTAACGAGCATTAAGTGAATTGTTTTATGTGATGTGTTTAAGAACAGTGTCTAATGCACAGTAAATCCTATATAATTATTATTCATTGTGTTCCGGATTACTACCCAGGCAGAAAGGAACTTGTGTTGGGTGGATGGCAGGCAGAACAATGACCTCCCAGAGGTCTACTTCCTAATCCCTAGAACCCATGAATATGTTGAGTTACATGGCAAAGGGAAACTCAGATTGCACATGGAATTAAGATTGCTAATCCACTGACCTGACCTTGAAATGAGGATATTATCCTGGATTACCTGGGTGGACCCAATTTAATCAAGGATCCTTATAAGAGGGAGCAGGAGAGGAAGCAGGGCTGTGATGACAAAGTTAAAAACAAAACAAAACAAAAAAAACACCTCCATAAATCAGTGGAAAGATGAGTCAATAAATAATGATTCTGGTGCCCCAACTTTTCTGACTAAAGGAATAATGGTTGCTTTAAAACACTGAAGGTAAATAAAATAACTTTCAAGTTTTCTAATAACAGGAAGCATAGTGCCATGTTAAGTCTCCTGGCTTGAAAATGAGGGGGTTCTGATGCCCTTGAAAGATACAAGGTCATGATTCCATCCCTCAAGAGCTCAGTTTCTTGGAGGGCTTTATTTTGTGTGTTAATTTTGATCCACTATCAGTAGCTGCCCGGAGAGCTGAGCTGAGAAGATGGTGAGGTCTCACCCATGCATAGCTGGAGAGCCGCAATGATTAGCCATTTCTGCTATAAACTCAGGCAAGGAGTTTGGTCCCACCTGCACCTACTCAAAATTCCATGAGTTAGAATGACCACAGACGGGCCAGGGCCATACACCTGACCAGACCATAGACTTGGACTCTGAACTGGCCCACATTCATGGGCAGCATCAGTGTCTTGTGTTCTTGATGGCCCTGGAGAGCTTTATTTCCTCTCAATTTCCAGGTCTGTCATGTTACCTTTCATTTTATTTTTACATGTCTAAGTTAAAAAAAAAAAAAAATTCTTCACAGAAATGTGTAGTGCATCTGAGAAGCTTCCAAAGTTTATTCCTGTACATGAATCGAATGGCACTCCCTGTGGGAAGGAAAAAATCCCAGCACCTACTTAAGAATGACTCCTTTCTCCAGGTTTTCTAACTGGAAAGTCTTCACACTGGGGAAAAATAATACGTATTTTAGAGAGCTAGTGTGAGGATTTTTAACAACATACGTAAAGTGTATCTTGCTAATTGATGTGCTGTGAGTCAAATTCAGCCCTCAGATGTGGTTTTTAGACTGAATTCATTTTCAACCTATAAAAACTATTAATTATTAGGTTAAAATCTAGATCATCCAACTCTCTTTAAAAAGCTAGAAGATCTGGTCCAACTTCATCCATGTTGGTCAAATGAGCATCCTCCCATTATATTTTCATGGGATCACCAGGCGCCACTGATGGCTTTTATATCTTCTAAAGCAACAAAAAACAAGAAAATGCACCAGTCTATCTGTGGGTCAGGGGCTAGGCAGGAGATCTGAATTTCATATGACCAGCTGATCGTCACAACTTGGGCTTGGGGGGGTGGGTGGGGTGTGGTTAGAAACTGCGGGACAACTGGTGGGTAGAGACAGCTCAACATCCTATACGATAAACAGGACAGCCCCCTACCCCCATCGCCCAACACAGACTTTTCCTGTCCAAAATGTCCACAGTGCCAAGGCTGGGAACCCCTGCTTTAGAGAGTGATTTTGTTAAGAAAAAATAAAAAAGAAACCACGACGGAGGAACTGCTAATAGTGGGTTTCACTCTGTTTTCTCTCCTAAAGTTAACGGAAAGCAAACAACATTTATGACTCAAGCTTTTGCAGGAAGCAGGGGATGGACGACTGTGGTTAGTGACAAAAAACAGTAATAAATGGCTTTGCCTGTCTTGTCTCTTTTTCAGAGTCAGGGAGGGAATGAAATGACCAGTAATTATCATTTAAACTGCTGTTTTATCCTCTATCAATCAGAGCTATTCATTCTGGTTACTCTCAGACCCTTGGGCTGAAACCACACTAAATCAGGGTCACAGCCAGGGTGAATATATAAGGCCAGCCTTTTCATTCTGTAAGTGCTAATGACTTGGGCTGAACATCAATGGCAAGTTTCCATGAAAAAGCCATCTGAGATCCTAATCTGGGAACAAACGGTTCTATACGGAGCCTATTACCTTGTTTTTAATATTCTGTATTCGCTGGGACCACAGCTGTAAACAACTCTTCAGTCTCATTTCTCCATGAAGTTAATTTGCACTGTGTCAGCACTGCAGGCTTTTTGCATATGTTCAGGACAAGCTGATATGAGCAGGCCTGGAATGAATAATGTTTAGTAAAATCAATAAACCCTATTATTAGTCACTAAGGGGACTGATTTTATGTCTATAAAAGTAAAACAATTAGAACCGTATTAATGGCAGATTCATCATAGTAATATAATGGAGCCAAGTAGGCTTGTCTTCTGGGAATCTTTAATTTACCATTCAGTACTGACTATGTACTCAGCCAGAGAAATGGCACACATAATATAAACAAGCTCTGGCCTTTGGCAATTCATGTTGTCATCAGCAGAGACGACACTGTAACAGTAAGGGGAAGAAACAAAACTTCATTCAGTGATTAATGGAAACCAGTCATGAATAATGTTCCAGCAAGAACCTGGAGGGAGAGCCTATTCAAATTGCATTCTGCTTTCGGTCATATATCTCTTTGCATCTATCAGCACTCCTGTCTACTACAGTAGCGGAGTTAAGCATGGTCTGATGCCCATATTTATACTTTACCTATTTAGGCACCTAACTAGAAGTAATTAAAAGCCTGGTGCGTAATAAGCATATATCTAATCATTGTACAGCTCAGGCGAGATTGGCTTCCCTATGATTTTTTTAAATACTTATTACTAAAGGCAGGAAAATCATCAGGAATCCACAGTATCCCCCAGCCACCACCAGGAACATGATAACACGGCTGGTGAAGATGTAAGTTGACCTTAGTTCTGGTCCTGTGTTTCGACGCTGAATTGTTCAGTCAGTTCTAGAACTGGAGCAGCACGTAGGCAACCAAATGTCATACTTTAAACAGTATTCTGAACAGAGGAAACATACTTGTTTAACTGGTATAAGACAAATTACATCAGGTCTTCAAGGACACATCAATACATGGTCTAAGAACTGAAAAAATGTGATAACTTTAAAAACTGATGAAAAATAGGTGAAATACTCTGACGTGTAGCTAACACCATAAACGATGTTTGACGAAATTCATAAGAAAAGCCGCTTTCAGGTGGCTTCCAAAAGTAGAGGAAGTATTTTTGATTGCAAATATCTATTCATTTGTGAAGCAAAGGCCCCCAAGTAGGAGAACTAACCAAATTATACCAAGACAAATTCTGTCAACTTAAAGAACCGTCTTAGGAAACCAAGGGGGTAGAACTCTTATTAGCAATTATAGTAAAATCATTAAAACTTACAGCTGGGATAAAGCATCAAGTAGTCCAAACACATGACACACACCCCCGACTCTAGGGCTTTGGCTCTGCTTTTGCATCTCACTGCAATGCTTCCCCCCACTCCCAACCCCGGATATGTGTATGACTGCTTCCTCATCTCCTTGAGTGAGGCCTTCCCTGATCACTCTATCTGTATTGGGTTGGCCAAAAAGTTCCTTCGGCTTTTAAGTAAAAATAAATAAATTTTCACCAAGAACTTTACTGAACAACATATTCACCGTTTTGTTCCACTACCTTCTGCCATTTTTCAGCCAACTTCATAATTCCATCTTCCCAAAACTTTTTACCTTTTTGAGCAAGGAACTGTTCGAGGTGCCTTTTACAGTCTTCCATGGAATTGAAATTTTCCCCGTTAAGAGAATTTTGTAAAGACCGAAATAAATGGAAATCCAAAGGTGCAATGTCTGGTGAATACGGGGGATAAATCAGAACTTCCCAGCCAAGCTGTAACAGTTTTTGCCTGGTCATCGAAGAAACATGCAGCCTTCCGTTATCCTGACAGAAGATTGTGCATTTTCTGTTGACTAATTCTGGACACTTTTCATCGAGTGCTGCTTTCTGTTGGTCTAAGTGGGAGCAGTGCTTGTTGGAATTAATGGTTTGGTTTTCTGGAAGGAGCTCATAATAGAGGAGTCCCTTCCAATCCCACCATATGCACAACATCACCTTCTTTGGATGAAGACCGGCCTTTGGTGTGGTTGGTGGTGGTTCATTTCGCTTGCCGCACGATCTCTTCTGTTCCACATTATTGTACAGCATCCGCTTTTCATCGCCTCATGATTTGTTTTAAGAACGGAACATTTTCGTTACGTTTAAGTAGAGAATCGCGTGCGGAAATACAGTCAAGAAGGTTTTTTTCTCGCTTAACTTAATGTGGAACCCAAACATCAAAGTGATGAACATAACCAAGCTGGTGCAAATGATATTCAGTGTTTGATTTGGACGTTTTGAGTATGTTGGCTATCTCCTGGGTGGTATAATGTTGATTGTTCTCAATTAATGTCTCGATTTGATCGCCATCAACTTCAACTGGTCTACCTGACCATGGAGCATTGTCCAAAGAGACGTCTCCAGCATGAAACTTTGCAAACCACTTTTAACACGTTCGATCAGTCACAGCACCTTCTCCACACACTGAACAAATCTTTTTTTGTGATTCAGTTGCGTTTTTTACCTTTTTTGAAACAATAAAGCATAATGCCAAAAATGTTGTTCTTCTTCCATCTTCAATATTAAAATGGCTACACAAAAATTCACCAGTTTTGATGTTTTTTTTTTAATGCACGCTAATATGACAGCTGTCACAATACAATCTAACAAAACTGTTTCGAATGAAGTTAAAGACAACTCAGCGCTACTTACTAGAGCCATCTGACGGGAAAAAACTGAATGAACCTTTTGGCCAACCCAATAGTTACAAACACCCACACATCCCTCACGCCCACTCCCAGACTTTATTTTTCTCCCCAGGGCATTTATCAACCATCTAACATACTCCACAGAGTACTTACATATTTTATTATGCTTACCCCACCTACTAGAAAATGCAAACTCTATGAGGACAGGAATTTTTGTCGGCTTTGTTCATGGCTATATCCCAGCACATGTACAGTGCCTGGGATAAAGTAGGTGCTCAGAAAGTACTTGCTGTGAAGGAGGGAGAAAGGGAGGGAAAAAGGGAAGCGAGGAAAAGGAAAAAAAGTGAGAAAGCAGTTAATTCTGTACGTTCGGCATAACATATGCTAGTAAAACAATTTAATGACAAGTCAAGTTTTCACACATTTTACCTACTGTCCACACGTCACAAGCCTGACATCTTTGGAATATCATTCCATACCACAGAAACCTGTATCTATCAATTTGTAGTGATATTATACTCTGTATTTGAGTAAATACCCAATAAAGATACATATATCCGCTGGATTAAATCCACTTATTTGGTTGTTAAACCTGGGTGTCATATATGAAAAGTCAGTATTTCTGTACTGTATCTTATGCAATGGACATTCATAATATTAAGGAACCTTTCTTTGAAAATTAGAAATACTATCAGCCAGCTAGAAATAACATGAGACAGACAAGAAGCCATTACATATATTAAAAAAAAAAAAACCTTTTTAATTCTGATTGCCAAATTATTTAAGGCAGGTATAAAAAAGGAAAGCATTCAATATACATTTTACATAAAATAAACTAGATTACAGCATAAAACAAGTAACCAGGCAATGGCGTTAAAGTCTCTCTCTTCTAAAACTGAATAATTGTAAACATTAAAAAAAAAAAAAAAAAAAAAAAGGACTGCAGGACTATTCAAGTAATAGAACAATCACAGATGTCTCTGGTATGCAGGCTATTGGGTTATTTGCCATTCAAGATTATCAAAAATGACACCTCATTATTCACAGATGCTCATTATTTCCCCGTTTTAATCTTTACATTATATACAACACAGTTTTTGTGGTACTGGCAACCCCATGCCTTCCAAAAGTATTTTTTCCACAATACACAAGTACAAACAGTGACTACAGGAACATTTTACACTGATGCATCTTCACAGGAGCCACCAAACAGACATCGAAATTGTACCCAAGTGTCGTCATCACAGTTAGCCTTTCTGAGGGGCTTACGGGAAATATATGAAGGATATGCAAGGTTCAGGCACACTGATACATAACATTATTTATTTACAATTGAAAAGCAAAAGGAAAAGAAAGTAAGCAGCCTTCCGTGGCTAACACTTCTCAATTTGACAAGCACATCTTTTATCTCCTTTACTGAGCAGTTTGCGACCCGGCATCAGACCCTATGTGTGCGAGCCTGGTTACTGATACAAAAAGTAAAGAATATATATATATATATATATATATATATATATATATATATATATATATATATATATATGCGTGTGTGTGTATATACATATATGCATACGTATATATATATATATATATAAAACAGAAGTTTAATTACAGCAACATTTGTTACTCTCTGATAAAATCTGTAATTTACAAAAATGAAATGACTGGTTTTTGCCTGCCATTAAGGCATTTCAAATTAACACCATGGAACTGATGTCTGTATAAAGCGCTTCCCCATGTGATCCAGTCACATGACAACGTACATTTCCAATCTTGTTATTCTCTGCAAGAGAAAAGAAAACCTTAGCAGAGGGGTTCCATCCACATTTGACACTGAAAATATGAAAACTGTAAGACCAACAGACACTTTAATTCTACTCAATTCATGGAACTCAATTCCATAGAAAGTGAATGAACACAAGGGTAATGACAGACAACGTGAAAAATAAATTATTTTCCTTTTTAAAACAACTTGAGGGGTAATTGAAAATATCAAAGAACAAACATTACCTTTAGCACTATGGAAATACATTCCTCCATTTGCAACTTCATTTTTAAACATAATAAAACAAAGGGAGTCATGGTGAATTATTTTAACAAAGCAGTGAAGACAACCTAAGAAAGTTTCAACCGTTTAAGACACAGGTCAGTTAATAACTAACGTACATTACAGCTATAAGAATGGAACGGAAGTTGCACGTGAAGCATAGTGGTAAAATAAGCACATTCACTCCAATATCAAACCCTTAGGAGCTAGGCGTTTGGTCTAAAAAGCCTACACTTGCTTCCTCCCACCATTAAGATGTCTCTATCTAGAAAACTGATTCAAAACATAGAGGCTATTTACCTTCTTTGTGCAGGAAACATTCCTGATGCAGACGCCTGGGCAGCCACCTGCTGAGAGGCAACGAGGGCAGCAGAGGTCAAGCCTAATGGGGAAAAAGTGCAGGGTTTCTATGACTTTCAGAAACGTAAAAGTAGACGCAGGCCCAATGGTGAAAGGCTGCAGACCCCGTGAGTAGCCATCTGTCCTTTCTACACACACACATGAAATGTTTCATGCATCAAGGACAGACTACAAACTGCTCGGTCTAACCAGTACCCATCCCTTCACTGAATACTCTGCGGTTTTCTTAATAGCTATTCAAAGCAAATACAGCGTTCCATCTCTCTGGCTCTGCATGGTGCTAAATGGTTTGCACGCATTCCTGAATAGGAAGCTCAGGAGAAATGACAGGTACCAGGTAACAACAGGAATCAAAAGTCACAGTGAATTATAGAAGCGACATGCTATTTGCTTAGAATACAATACTTTCATAATAACTTTTATCACTTTAACGTTTTCCACAGTGACTGAACACCAGTGTATCCCATGAGGTACATGGAATCACTGAATTGAACTTAGAAATAGTCTTAACTTTTACCCTGCAAGAGAAAGGGAGCAGTAAGAGAATGTAATAGCTCCAAATGGCCAAGAAGTTGCCGAATAGGAAATTCTTTAAAATTCTTTAGAAAACCATCCTGGAAAAAAATAGAGGAAACAAATGTAAACTTCAGGAAGATGACTCTCTCCTTCTATGTCCTCTACGGTCTCTTTTAACACCACTATTTGACACCAAGTAACATGAGTTGAATAAATTAAAATGACCCCTTCACATGTGGATAGCGCTTCCTACTTTTGGAAGTATCTTCAAACATATTATTGTTTGTTATTATTGTTTTCAGACAGCAGAGTAAGAGGCGACTTGGCAAGCACTACAGACCGAATTGTGTCTTTCCAAAATTCCTATGTGGAAGCCTTAACCCCCAAATGTGACTGTGTTTGGAGATAGGACCTATAAGGAGGTAATTAAGGTTAAATGAGGTCCTATAGGTAGGGCCCTGAACCAACAGGATTAGTGTCCCTATAAGGAGAGATACGAGAGAGTAACTCTCTTCCCCCGCCACCCCCCAGCTCCCCCCATGCACAAAGAGGTCACAGGAGCACACAGCAAGACGGCGTCCATCCACAAGCCGGGAGGAGAGCTCTCATCAGAAACCAACCATGCTGGCATCCTGATCTAAGACTATGAGCCTCCAGAACTATGAACAGAAATACATTTCTGTTGTTTAAAGCCATAAAAACTGTGGTATTTTGTTATGGCAGCCAAAGCTGAGACAGCAAGATCCTAGCAAGTGATCTGCTGGTAAAGACGGTGCCACTCCCCCACCCCTGCCATGAGGTGACAGAGCTAGGACAAATGCTCAACTAAAACATCACAAACTGAAGGTTCCTCACGTCAGTTGCTGTGACTCTTTAAAAATGTTTCTCCTCTTTACTGAAAGAGTCCCAGGAGTGAAGGGCTCGAAGAGTCCCTGGATTAGGTTACAAAAAATGTTGAGCTTGATTACATGACTCCCATTACTTCCATGGGAAAAAGAGCAATTTCAAGGCCTGCAGAGATCAGGGCAAGTCATTTCACCAAAGCCTCCCACCAACCCTCCCTGTCTTCCACAATTTCCCCGCAGCAGCTATCTGATCTTCTGATTGTTATATTCAGTGCCCCAGACACTGGCCACCACCGATAACATCAACAAGTGACAATTATTAAGTGGCAGCCATTTCACTTCTCAACAGAACACAGAGATGTGGGAATAGCCTTAGTTGCGTCCCAAGGAAATACCAGGAAAGAAGTGTTAAAAAACCCTCCCCAGAGTTAATTAACTCAAAGCTCAACCTTTTCATTTGAAGACAAGAAAGGCAGTTTTGGCAACTGTTTTCCAAAGCAGGATGAACAGAGGCACAAGTAAGACAGAGCTTCTGACCTTGGAAAGGGTCGTATTGCCCAGGGATGAGTGGGTACCCCATGCCCACATGGGTGTGGTGGTGTGTATGCAGGTGCCGCTGGCCAAAGGGGGAGTGGCGGTCCCTCTCCTTCTCCGCTTCCCGCTCCCGCTCAGCTGAAGCCTTTTCCACAGGCTGCAACAGAAAAGAGAGAGATTCCCCCCTTTATCCTCTGAACAACAATTAGGAGCGTAGGAAACCACCTTGCTCCCTTTGGCAATAGGTGCTAACGATTAAAAAGTAAATACACAAACACTTAAAATTCTTTATTAATGGAAGATCATTTCAAAAGACATGCATTAGTTTCAACTGGAATTGAGCCAACACTAAAGTACTGCTCTGTGCCAAAGCAGCATCAATGTTTTCCTCAAATGACTGAAATAAGAGGACCTCTCTAATCTCACTCATAATTGCAGGTTTAGAATCGACCCAATTTCTTCCTAGAAACAACTTGCACATAGGGATCAGGAGAAGAAGGCGTTCTAGAGATTTCTTTAAGGTCAAGTTTTCTGATTACTCTTCTATATTAATTACAATTTGTGAGGGGAATATATCTCACAATTTTAAGCCTACCTTTATATTTGCCTCCGTTGAGAACATACAACCTAATATTATATGTTAATATCAAGCAAAGCAAATCACTGCCCTACGCCTCCGGAAGTATTCCAAAATCTCTCAATCTTTGAACACTCAAGAGAAGCTCCAGTTCTCCCAAATCATACTGTGGTTAAGGATCGTGGGTTTCCGAGACATTTTTACCCACTAGAACTTAACCACCCTTTCGCTAAAGTTCTTTTTCTTACTTGAAAAAAATCTTCACACTAGAAGGAGTACTCTTAGGAAAAGAGTCATTTATCATCTTTCCCGGTTTCTTTACAGAGTCTCAGGTAGACACACTCAGACGCACATTACGGTGCCTATATTTTAATTTATTCCGAACTTCTCTTTTCTAGGCAAGAACTACCACATCCTTTGTATTTTCTCTCTTCCCAACAGTCTCTAGGACTAGCAACTGCACTTTTCTGGGGGAGGTGGGTGCGTGGGAGTGGAGCCGTCTTTCACAAAGACACATGTCTGAATCACTTCCGCGGAGTTACAGGGACGTGTGGAGGAGTCAAGGTCAAAGCACAACAGAGACAGCCATCACTCCTTAGCCAAGTGACTCACTCTGGCACACGAGTGCAACACAAATATTTCACGCCCAAGGTTGGTTCCTATGAATTTAAATGTCCGGCTAACAAGCATCCTCCTGGGTAAGCAAGGTATAGATTTGCCAACAGAAAAGACTGCTGCTACCTTACACGCTTTAACAATCTTTTCCCCCATGTATGAAAGCATCTTATTTTTGAACATGCCATTCTTTCCGTATCAGACTAAAACAGCACCCTGAAATCACAGCTGGGTTCCAAAACCATTTATATTTCAAGACTGTTCTCTAGCTTGTCTGCTTTTCTCCCCCTGAAACATAGTACTTGTAAGTGATGACAAAAGGAGGCATACAGCGGGAGACTTGCTGCGGTACTGGCTGGCGTGCTGGTGGAGCAAATCCAGTGCTTTCGATTCAGTGGTTGTTTTCGTGGTGATGCTAGGGCTGGTATTGACTTTCTCTGCCTCTTCTCTCCCTGACATCTTCCCGTAAACAGGGTAATGAAATCCTGGCGAGAGATAGGCCCCTGCAGATACACAACAAATGCCACATCAAGTTACAGACGACATCTTAAAAAAAACCAAAAACATCTGGATGACACGAATTTGGGACAAGAGTCGGAGATCTGAAAGTAGGGAATATTGCATTAAGAATGGGCTACGTCATCGTTAAACTGTATCTAGGTTCTCCGATTCTCTTTTCCCAGTTAATTCATCCCGATGATCAGAGATTTCTAAAAAGAACTGAGCTTCCAGCCATTTCATATGTTTATGTGTCCGTTTAACTCCAAGGAATAGTAACTGTTATGATGATGACAGTAAGTGCTCAGAATATTTTCCTAGGCCATAAAGTATCTGTCAGTCTAATGGCTGCAGCAGACCATCGGAGCCTATGGAAACTAGAGCTAAGGACTCTTGACATTTCGTCTAAAAAAAGAAAACTCTTCCATTAAATCCGTTTCATCTTTGGGACTTCTTTAAGTAGCATTAAATACAAGCCAAACAAAGGTCACTCTTGAAGCATCTAATTTATCCTGAGTTTTAAAATAGCTAGTATTTGAACACAGCCTCTTCCCTCCAATACAGTGAGAACCCGTGACACGTACCAGGGTAACTGTGCATTAGGACGGGAGAAACAGCCCGGTATGCAGGGTGGCTGGGGTCATACATCTGCGGGTAAGGGTAAGCATGCAAGTACTGTATGTAGGACTGATGCTGACTCATGGGGGAGGAGACGGCCACTCTGGCTCCCCGAGAGTCCTTCCAGCTCACGGGAGTCTTGCGATCATCGTTTTTCAGCTTGCTCTCATCCAAGGATTGAGAATCAGGACGCTTGGCCTCTTTGGGCTCCTCTTTGATGCTCGTTAACGATACAGGAAGGCTGGGCACACCACCCTCTTTGGTGGGGGTTTTCCTGGGACTATCCTCTTTTAATTTCTTTTCTCTATCAAGTTCTTCTGACTTTTGCGGGTCTAGGTATTTGGGTTGGTATACATAATGATGCCATGTCCTTGAATCTGGATCCTGGTTTTGAAAAAAAAAAAAAAAAAAGACTTGTTTCAAAATTTCAATTTGCAAGAAAAACTCATTCATCACCATGACAGCACGATTACTATTACTTCTAAGTTCACATTTATTTATATGCTCGCACTATGCAATGAGCTTTACCGCCTCCTCTTACAGAGGAATAACGTCTGAGGTAGGCATTATTAACAATCCCTTTTACAGAAGACAAAAGCTAAGTTTTTCAAGCTCAAGTAATATCAGGGTCACACTGCTGCTCAGTTTGTGGAGCTGAGCTTCAAAACTTAGCTCCGCTGGAATTCAGAGCTGGGCTGTTAATGTCACTTCTTAACATTAAGTAACATCCTCAGACATGTTTAATCTTACCCTCACTTTCCTTTTAACACCTCACACAGGTAAGAAGAATTAAGAAAACTCAAGCTGATAACAATGTTTTACTTACTGTTTAAGTTAAGTTTTACTACAGTTTAAGTAATTATTATATCAATTTACATCATTTAGAGGGGAAAACTCTTGGTTTCCTAATACATTTTCTTCACCTACTGCAGCTGAGGCTTAATATAACCGGATCACGTCTCATTATGTGCTAACATCTTAATCAAAACAAAATTAAAAATTAACAGGACACACTATGGCTTTTCTACCAGGAAACAAAGGCATCCATAAATCTCCCAAATTGTATAGTTCTAATGCAGCCCTGTGAAGTCACAGCTTGATTCGAGCCTCCAGAAATGGGGAAACTGAGGGTCCTCAAATGGCCTTTGTGACCACCCCCGCGCCCATCCCATTCATGATATAAACCCACTGGGTATCTAGGGTTAAGGCCCAACTCTGGGACAGAAATGAGCATGAAGAAAGGATTCTGTTGCTCTTATTCACCAGGGACCTCTAAGCCCCCCTCCCTCTCAGTGGGGGCTGGGATGCTGGGAGATACCAGAATTAATACTCGTGGGATTGCAGTTGAGTCAGGACGTCTGAATTGTGACAGAAAGTACTGGCACACGTGTGGTTTCATGGTGACCGATTTTCAGGTGTTGGCACATTTAACCTCAGACTGGCTGACCACGGGGGGCTCTGGGATGACTGCCTGAGGCCCATCCGCCCAGACTCCTTGCTCTCCTCACAAGCGAGAAGCACTGAGCTCTGTTTTGAGGCCCTTAATGTAGAGCGTAAAATGGAACTCTAGGCACTTCAAGACACCCCGAGTTTCATTAAAAAGATGAGTGGGAAATGTGAATTTAAGGTCCCCGTCTTAATCTGCCCAGAAGCTGCCAAAATGAATTTGAAAATGTAAAAGAACAAACTGTTTGAGTGCTCAGACTCAGAATCTCAGAGTTAGAAGAGAACTCAGCCGCTATAGGGTAGAATTCCCTCACTCTGGACTCAGAAAGAAATGAAGGGACCTCATCAGAGTCAGTTAGTTAATGGCAGGGAACATGAGTCTGCAAAGCACATGGCCAAGGTTCTTTTTACGACACAACGTGACAAGGAAACAGTGAGCAATGTACATTTCAGAGGTACACAAGAACTCCCGAGAGAATCATTTAAAATATTTTTCAGGAGAAGAGGAATCCAGCCTAAGGAACCCTTGGGTGGATTTCCTGTGAAGAACTCTTTAACCAGATCAAGCCCAGCCATGTACAAGTCTCAGACTGCTCTCTCCCTGTGGGGACCACGCTCCACAATCTTACTTGTTTAAATCTCGAGGTTGGGTCTACACCTGTCTGCTTCATAGAGTCCATGACAGATTTCATTTCTACAGCCTCCTTAATAAGCTGGTGGTTTTCCATCTGCTTAGCTTTGAAGCTGTCGGCCTGAAGCTGCTGCTGGTGATTGGAGAGAAGCTGTGATTTACCTGTCTCCTCAGATTTATTAGGCACTGACGGCCCTAGTTTAGAATGGTTTTTGTTAGGCTCCGGAGTAGAGGGAGCTTTTGAGATTGTGGCCGATGGCATGTTTTTCTGTTTACTGTCCTCTTTGCCCAGCTCTTTCAAGGGGAGCTCATTTTTCCTTTCACAGTCTCCTCTCCCAGTCTGGGCCATTTTCTGCTCTGCCAGCCTCTGGTCCTCATAGTACTTCTCGTACTGTTGTCTATAGGCAGGGCTGGTGGCCATCAGAGACTTCTGGTCCATATAGAGCCCGTAGGCGTATTGGCCATAATACAGTGACTGAGCCAGGGCTGGGTGTCTCTGCGTGATCACCGATTGGTGCTGAGGCTGTAAGGATGCAGAATTATGGTCCACTTTCTTGGCCTCGAGCTGCTCTGCCTTGTCTTTCTTCTCCGCATCTTCCTCAGACTCCTTCTTGATCTTCATTCCCTGCGTGCTCCCGCCGTTCCCAGCTAAAGGGGCACCGACCTGCCCAGGGTGCATGTAACTCGGAGAATAATAAGGATCGTAGCCATGGTAATAGGGAGAGTGGGACTCTTTCATCTGAGATGATTGTGCTGTCGTTGAAGAATGCCCTTTTACGACACCGTCCTTACTAGAAAGGATATCTGACGGGGAACTGGCCTTTGACCTCACGCCCTCCGACCTGCTGTCAGAACCGCCGTCATCGGCAGCATCAGAGATGTCCGAGTAGGCAGGGCTGCTCGTCTTGGCCGCGGAACTCTCGGCCCCGTTCTGGGTCAGCACGTGCAGCGGGGCCACGGGCGCCTGCCCGTTCACCAAAGCGCTGCACTCCATCCTCGAGGCGCTCCCGATGGAAGGGCTGGGAGCGTTGTCGGTGAAAGTGTAAACCTTATCGGCCTCGGCTTTGATACTGGCCATCCGACTCTCTTGCGACTCGGACAGTCCGTTCGCCAGCCCTTCATTCTTGTTGAGATGGTCCTTTAAAAAATGCCCGGATACATCTCTGCCAGCCCCCTTGGCGTCCTCTAGTTTGCCCAGCTTCGCGTCCGTTTTCGGGCTCCCCGTCTCTTTCCCTTCTTTGTCCTTCAGCTTCCGCTTCTCCTTTTTCTTTTTGTCTTTGAGCGACACGAGAGCTGGGTTCACGGTGACGGGCTCCCCCATGATCGTGGGCTTTGGCTGAATGGGCTTTAACGGAGGACTCTTTGGTGTGGCCTGGACCGCCGTGGTCGTGAGGGAGGGCAGTCCGGGTATGGTCCCCGTGGTGGTGCCCGTAAAGGCTGCAGTGGGAATAGCGATTAGCTGTGGCGGCGTTGGGGCCGGAGCGGGGGCAATGGGCCGGGCACTTTTAAGCTTAGAGAGATTTTTGTCCATTTTGCAACTGTTGGCTTTTTTGCCCTTTTCTTTCTCTCCCAAAGTTTTCTTGTCGATTAAGCCTTCTGCTTCCAGTTTGGGCATCTCGGCAGCCAAACTGCCGTCTGCTGCCGAGCAGCTGTCTACGGTGGCCGTCATGTTGGAGATGACGGGAAGGTTGTTGAGGTCGCTGTTGAGGCCCTTCTTTTTGCCAGAATTCTTCCCAGGCTTCGATCCGATAACAGAGCCCGGGCCATTGCTCATCAGCTCTCTCTTCCCCTTGGGGGTTCCGGGGGGGTTCCCCGAGCCAGGGGACACTGGCGCCTTCACCTGCTCGTAAGTCGATACACTTGTGCTTGGCTCGCCGCATTCCAGCGCCACGTTGCTCAAGGCCTCCTCGCAGTCCGAGATCTTGCCCTCGCTGTCTGGTTCGAACTCCAGCTTGTTCTCTGGGTCTAAGTGGGCATGAGCCTGGTGGTACCTGAGGCCGTTGATGTGCTTGTACTTTTTGTTGCAGTTTGGGTGCGGACAATCAATCAACACTGGAGAAGAGCAGCCCTGGTCCAAAAAAGTCGTCTCTGGTTTCCCCTGAGGGGTGGTGGGAGTGCTTCTCGAATTTGTGCGGACACGCTTCCCGGGCTTATTGTCCTCGGAGCTGGAGTTCAGGTCTAGCTCCATCGGAGGCTTGTTTTTCCTTTTGTTGGTGGAGGAGGGGCTGGCTTTGATGTCCTCGGCGGCACAATTCGGGGGTGTCCTTCGCCCGCTGGCATTGAGGCTGCCCCGCCTCCCTTTCCCATTGGCCCCCCCTCTGTTCTTGTTCTGCAGCCCTCTGGACTCTGTGAAGCTGGCCTCCGAGCCCGGGGCGGCTGCGGTAGACCTCGCTCTTTTCCCCCGGCCCCGGCCCCCTCTCATCTCCAGGTCGCTGGTCGGTGACTCGCAGAACCTAGGGAAGCAAGTAACAGATGTCAAAACGAGCATCCCCAAAGGAGCCAAGTGAAATCACAAGGCGCGCAATGCAGCTAAAGAGCAGGCAACACCCTAGCAGCTTGAGGGCTGGGCCCAGATAAAGAAAAGTCACCCGATTCTTCCATTGACAATTTCAACACCTGCAAAAGAACAGGCTACCGATGGCTTAACGTTCTTCCTCAGAAAACCAGCTCGGGTAGCTAAGTTTCCAATCCAGTTCAAATTCCCATATTAAGAAAAAGAAAACAAAGGAGAAAGAGAAGGGGCAGGAAGTAGCGATCTCCCTACAAAAAAGCAACCCAGCATCTGCATTTTACCGTATTCAATCCTGAATTGCCTATTGCTCTTTTGCCTGGTTTCAATTACAAACTGACTTTTATGCATTATTAATCTCTCTCTGTAGTCTCCTTGCAAAGAGAGGATGGGGGAAGGAGAGGGGAAGGAGAGGAAGGAGGAGAGAAAAACAGAGCCTGAAGTCGAAGGCTCCATGCCTACCTGGGAGGGGCCCAGTCGTGCTTGGTGCAGTCCAATAAGGTCCCTACGTACGTTTTGTTCCTCCACGTGACATTGACCACTAGGACACCTGCAGGAGTGGGGAACGAAGACGGACCAAGGTTAGCACAAATTACCCTACTTCCAGTTCATTTATTATTACTCTTCTTTTTACCAGCAAAGCTCTATTCTCATTTGCTTTCAAAAGCTGTGGTTTGCATTCTTCCTCTTTCTGGTTTCAGTGACCTCAAGCAAAAACCCACAGGAAATCGTGTGTGTGTGTGTGTGTGTGTGTGCACGAGCATACACGCGTGGTACAAAAGGGTAAGGGCTACGTGTGAGAGTGTAATCAAGATACTGCTGACAGAAGGAAATGGTTTTTGCCGTGTCCTGCTGTAAAACGGCAACACTCACCTCTTAATTTTTCTATTATTACACATAATTGCTTTCGTTTGGCAAGCAGCCAACAAAAACTAAGCCCCAGTTACCAGTGCTCAAACCAGAAGGTGACTGAAAGGGATCGGTTTTGCTTCCAATTCAACAGTATAAAATAACGGTGATTTTTATTTAGGAAAAAAATGATGCGCGTGCACAAAAATAGGTCTAGAGGGGGGTGGAAAGTGGGAGCTTGGAGTTCAGATAGCAGACAATCAGCTATGATTTCTCTTTCCTAATCCTCCCCTCTCTGGCTTTGTGAGACAAGAATCAGCCTTGGTATGGTATCTGTTTCACTGTTTGGTCTTGTTTCATATTAAGGACTCCTAAAATAGCCCTCTTAAGAAAATAAATGTGCACAATAGGTTTGCTCTTGGGGTTATCTTTAGAATCAACTTTAGTAAGCATTTGCCACAGTGGATTAGAAAAAAAAAAAAACAACAACCTCAAAACCAACAGGCTTGTTTCCTGCAAGCCATTCTGCTTTTCCCAACTGCTTTGCAGACAGACAATTTAATTTAGCACTGCATCTGTGAATTACTAAACTTAAGTGCACTTAGTATATACCAAATGTCACACGGAAACAAAATATAACATCCTCTTTATTTCTCTAGAGGACAAGTGCCATATTTTTTTTAACTCACTCCTTTAAAGCATACAGTAAAAGGACCTAGATTTTGAGACACACATAAAATATTAGGGTAAAGAAATGAAGTATTTAAGTGTGTCTTAGTTTCTATAAAGCACCACTCCCCCTTCTTTCTTGGAAACACCAAGGGGCAATACTCAGTCTATTTCTAGCCGGTTTACTCACTTGCTCACTGCCGTTTTGAATTCTGCAGCAAATCTGTACTGAACTCCTTTGTGGTAAGGGACACCTCACAAGGTAAGACTTATTTCCTTGGGAATGTCTTTAACAGCAGGTAAAATATTTGCATCGTTGTGACTCAAATAGTGGGGAAGAAAGGATTTCTTTCAAAAGGCCCAAAAAGAGATTTAAGAATTGTTTCCCATATGGTCTGTGTTACTATTACTTAGGTGACAGCTGAACTTACTCACTATATCAATGGGGGGAGGGGGGGGGGTTGGGGGGGAGTTAGCACGAAGCAAAGCAAGCATTTCCTCAAATCACAGTTGACTCCATTCTAACTCCTTCAGGGAAAAAAAAAAATTAAAGCCATTGAGTATAAAAATTCTTATTGAGATGAGAATCGATGGTAATTAGGCATTTGGTCAAAATGTGCACAAGACGGAACAATTGGAGGAAAGGATTCTTTATGAGCACATCCCTTCAGGAAAAGGGAGGGGGTGAGAGACAAGGCGAAGGGGAAGACGAGCTGGTTTTCTCATCATCTACTCTCTGGGGCACTGTGTGTGGTGTCAAAGACCTTTGCAGCTGCTTAAAATTCTTTAGCATGTCAGCTATATTTACAGTGCAGGAATCTATCTGTACTGCCAGAAGGGTACTGCATTTTAGCTTTAGACCCAATAGGCTGAAACACTGCGTTCCAGAGTCCCTGATGTAGCACAAATGTATAATTAAAATTGCTTGAAAGGAAACATGAAAGAAACAACAAACCCTCCATTCTTACAGTAATAAAATTAAAAACAGGAAAAGTCTGCACAGACACTTAACATTTGTCTGCAGTGAAAGGCTTTTGTTATTGCTTTTCCCCAAAGGGTTTCGCGTTTCCAGCAAATGATGGCCGCGGATTGGCCGACGCCTGCTGGGAACGCCGGCGTCTGATTGGCTGAGCCGAGGGCGGCCGTCCGGACCAGCGAGGCAGCAGCCCGGGATAAAGGAGCATCGCCAGGGGAAGAGGCGGCCGCGGTGGCGGGCTGGCCACGAGGCGAGGGCGCGCTCCCTGAGCCGGGGCTCTCTTGGGGACGAGAGGGCTGCCCAGCTCCGTAAATCAACGCGGGCTGATCCGTGTGTTGAAAGGCTACTGTCCGCGTGACCGTGCTGGCTTTCCCAGCATGACCCACACTGCGCAGCTCCACGCACACACATCACGCCAGCCCGCTCACAACCCTCAGCATCAAATTCCTGGTCTCGGAACAGGACAAAGGGAAACGCGGGGGCCGGAGAGAAGGACGGGACCCCAACACACAGTTAATCGTTGGTTAGATGGGGTTATCGGGTGAAGCTGTCGCATGGGAGAAACACAAGTTGCAACTTCCACGCTGCAAAACTATTCCCATCGCCTGACACTTATTTCTTGAAGCCACACTCTTATCTAAGTACAAGTGACAGTATTATAATCATTATCATTCTTAAAAAAAAAAAAAAAGTATTTTCAACTTCAAAGGGCCTCAGTAAGTCAGCCTAATTTTCCTAGAATCCCTCTATCTTAAAAAATGTTCAAAATAAATGCTCTACTCCCTGGAAGATTTTGAACAGTTTCTTAATTAAATACGTGTGCTTGGTCTATTTTTCTTTATGTGCACAATCCACTTCACAATGTCATGTAATATTTATGTCTGCCTAGAATTCACGTGCAAATACACGCACGCACATGTTTACGCAGCCAAATCTGCTCTGTATTGGAATGAAGGCTTAAGGAATGCTTCTCATATAAACTACAAAGTGTACTGTTTCTTTGTCAGGAAGTCTATGTTTAGACAACATCCTATTGTGAGGGGCCAAGTACAAAGGTAATGTTTAGTTCTAAAAGATATAAAAGGCTTATCATTTTGAAGTCACAGCATCTTGAACACTTTGTAACCCATGGCCATATAAAGCAGACTATACTTTTTTTTTTTTTCTTTTTTTTTTTCAGACTATACTTTTTAAAGGCGTAAATGCCCAACATGAACATGAGTCCTTCAGAAGTCCAAATTCGAATTTTATAAACCTGGGCATGGTTATTTTTCTCACTTATCATATATAAACTAAAAACAAATGTACATTTATTCCAAAAAGAGTTAATATTTCTCTTACTACACATTTATTCCTTCAAACATGTGGCCAATTTGCAAGGTGCTGGGGACACTCTGTACAAGTCCTTTTCATCTTTATCTTCTCAGGTATCCCACCAGATTTATTATCTTCCCTTCCCACCCACAGACTGGGCATCGTCTTTCTCAGAATGTTAATAATGCCTGCCCTGTAACACTTTATATTTGAAAAATATCTTAAGATTATTACCAATAAAGTAAAAATAAAGCTGAAGAGAGCAACGGATGGTTTGGGTGTGCTTCCCACACAGCGTTTTCTTCTTTGTATTAAGGGTATGTCTTAGATACTGGTACACAATCTAAGCTGCTGCCGCCACAAAGCATATTACCTACAGGACACTTAGTAAGAAGGTGCTCTGTGTTCTATAACCTGAGCCCTTTCCTTATCTCTATAAAAGCCAGAAGAGCCCTGAGATCCCATAAGGATTCCACATTCACAGTGTTCTATTATCTCCTCTTGTCAATACTTCGCAGTTAAGTGTTCCCAGAGAGATGGTCAGGCCCATTAAGCATTTATTGTGCATCTACAGGGTATACAACCCTAGGAACCTATTTGGTGCTACAGAATCAACCATGTTTTTTGCCTGTAACTCCATACAAACTCTATACTTTTAAGGGTCTGCAAACTTGTAGCCGGACATAGGGATACCCTGTATTCCAGAAGTGGAAGTACGGTTTGCATATTACCCATACTAGAGAGTAGGCCCCTTAATCCATCTGATTAAACTAGACCCAGGATGTGACTTTCATAGTAACCGCCCTGCCCACAGTCCCTGCTCAGAGGGTAGTCTCAGGTGACTAGGCTCCTAGACCACTTTTCCTAACCCTGGCCGCCTCTGACTGTTCCAGTGATGGGCAACTGAAGCAGAGGTAACTAAACAAGGACATGCTTTGGGAATCTGAGCTAGTGGTATAGAAGGGAAAGTTGATAGTAAGAGTAGAAACCTGTAGGTCACAAGCTACTGAAGGGAGAGAGGACCGTGATGGAGACAAGGATATAATAGCTATGAGACAGAGGCCAGTGGGTAGCGCAAGGCCCTCATATTTGCGTGTCCCTTTTCCCTCCTGCTTCATCGCTGACGGGGTGGAGGTGTGGGGGGGAGGGCGGTGTCTCACCAGGACCCAGGACCGTCCTGATATTTTCCAGTCATCTTGTTAAAAAGTTGTTCCTGGTTCTGAACTACAATCTGTCTTTGAACACCTAGGTCCTGGCTGTGCCTTCTGATAACCTACAGACAGTCCACTTGACAGCCTTTCACCCACGCAAGGACAATGACCATATCGATATTCCCTTTGTCTCCAGTTGCCCTCTTTTTTTCCCCTCCAGCATAAACAAGTTTCTTCAACCATTCTTGATATCACACTTTTAATTGCCCTGGGAAAAAAAACCTTTAAAGATGGACTTGACCAAATCCCCAAGGAAAGTTCAGGTTCCTAATGAATTAGGACCAAGCAGAGACCAAGTCTAACGTTCTCTCTTCTATGAATCCTCTCCAGACACACAGACCATGCATACCACCAGAAAGCGGCCACTCCCTCCTGAGTCCCCACTACGCTCCATCCAAGTCCTCTCCCCAGTGGATGCTCCCCAGAATCTGCGGTTTCCCTCTGAGTCCACAGCTAGACACTTTCTCAGCCTCCGCCCTACCGGTTAGACGCGCTCCTGTCCCTCAGTTCTACGAAAGGCAAGTGAACTGATAAGTGCCACTGCCAGGCCTGGCCCAGAACAATCTCCTGTGCATGTGCCTCAGAGCTCTCCACCTTCCTGGCTCGCTGGCATGGAGACTACAGCAACCCGGAAGGCCACAGAAGATGGCACAGCCTCCTTCAGCTGGGACCCTCTGACCAGGAGAACCCCCATCCAACAGGAAGACCGAATTCACTCCAATAGGTGAGCAGCAAATAAACTCTTACTGTTTGAACACTGCGGAGACCGTCTTAAACTACACGGTCCCTTTAAAACCTTACTCCACTCATATACACAAGAGGCCTGTCTCTTCCAACTCGACTCCACTCCCTGAAGACATGAGCACTGTTGCACCTACCGTACCTGTGGGCACGGTGCCCAGCACACAGAGGGAGTTCATCCGACTCCCAGGGGCTACTAGATGACGACTGAAGAAAATCGAGATGGGAATGCTACCCAGTGTCTTCTTTTCACGATTACCGTACTTTTCCAATAAGCATCGTCTCCCACTAGCTTCAAGATGATAGGAAATTCTCCGTGGAGAGATTTTGCTTTGAAGATGTTATAAATATGGTTTATGAATTACTGTTTCTGGGATTTGTGAAGATGTTTCCTCAAGAACTGGGCAAATGCCTGATTTCCCAGCGGATCAGCCAAACTCTGTTTATAGTAGAGTTTACAGACTCTTTCAGAGTTTTTACCCTGGGACAGAAGTCTTTTGCCAAGCACTGCAAATGCCGAATTTGGAATCCGACATCGTTTCTCGGGCCTCTTATTCACACTGCCACATCTGCATGGCCTGGGTGTGCACTAGTGCAGTAAACAGAAACCTCACTCCAATAACACCGAAATGGAACCCATTTATGCCACAATCCCTTTTTTTTTTTTTTTTAAGTGTACACATTTCTTTCCTTCTTTCCATTTTTTTTTTTTTTTCTAGTAGAAACATTAGTGACAATAGAAATGCCACAATATGCTATTTCCTGAGTATGGGATAAAGTTCCTGTATTTAGGATATCACATTACTCTCTATTTTTATACAATGTGACTATTGTACAAGGTAGGATTTATCACCACTCCTCTGTACTGAACTCCCTCCTTCTAAAATTCTGTTGTGCCCAACACTGGTACTTTTTACAAAGCTGAGTCTTGTCTAGTACACTTGTTCATGTTTCTGGCTTCAGAGCTTCAAACCTTCAGCTAGGTCTTTCTTCAAAGGACAAAGTTGAGTTTATAATCATTGGGGGGAATTTTAAATTCACAACTGGGTTGCCAATGAAGTACCTGACAGCCAAAGAACAGAGGGACCTTCCTAGTACCTCTGCCGAGGATGTCTGGAGCACCAGGACCAGGAAAATAAGTGTTGCGACATGACCAGAAAATGCAGTATTTTTTTTTTTAAAAAAGAGCTCTACTGCTGGGCTGAATGTTTAAAGAGTCACTTTAACCACATCCTGTAATCAAACCATCTGGAACACAGTGCTGCGATTAGTCACCCTGAACAGTGGGCTTTATCTGAACAAATAGTGTAGGCAATGGGGTTGGGAGATAGGGCAGTATTAACAAGGGGAAGTGTAATGAACACTTTACGCCCTAGTGTGCCGCCACCCCAGTCATAAACCCGAGACGCACTGCTCTGGTGTTAATGTCCTGCTTTATGAAAGCACAGTGAGCTTAAAGATGAAAGGAATGAAGGGCTAAAAATTGCTGGTTTGGATAGATGTTCTCTGTCGGCGGCTGGAAAATGCTGGCACCACGCTGTCTACGTTAATTATAACCTCTCCAATGACAGTTCAGCATTCCTAGTAGGGTTCGGTGTTATTTTCAGGACATTAGGAACAAGGTCCGTTTATGGGAGGACAGTTATGATTCTTTATTTGCCAGAGGTTAATCTGAACACTGAGACATTTCTTTCTGGTTCGTCTAAAGCCTGTCCATAAATAACAAGAAAAAATGTAAGACCTTAATTCAAATAAATGTGTTAAACCAATAACAAAAAGCAATGGCAAAAGGCTGTTCTAATCTACATTTTAAACGATGATATTCTTTCTTACTTGACTGTGCTTATCTCTTTCAAAAGTACATTCGATCATCGGGATAGAATCTACGGGAATCTTAAAACAAAACAAAACAAAAAACCTTAAAGTATTCTCCCCCCCACCCCAATACATCGAATAAGCCCTAGAAAAGGGGGTGGAGAAACCTGGCTAAAGAAACCTTGTTTCCCCATGGGTCTTATGGTTTAATACACAAAAGAACAGAGAGCCACTTCCATCACTGTCACCTCCCCCGCAGCCTTTGTTCTGAGGCCTGACGAGCTGTATTGATTTGGGAAAATCATTGAGCTTCTTGGAAAACTAGACTCTCGCTTATTCACTGCCATCTATTTCTTTCCCGTGAAGACAGGTGGTCGATATCCAGTTGACTGGTCAGCGCAAAGAAGCTCTCGCTGCTTTTCTTTTCTCACTTCCCTAGAAACGTTATCCTTCCCCTCTTCTAGAAAATACAATGGCCTGTGAAGAAGTCTTGTGGGTAAAAAGGGGGAGCAGGAATAAGGCTCTTTTTGTAAGGCATCACCAGGAACACAGAAATGCTGTCCCACACATCTGCATGGGAGCTTGCACCACATATGTGGATGGTGACAGTATTTTCACTGACCGAGCAGTGAATTACACAAGTTTCAGCCTTCATGAAAACTTTGATAGCCCAAGATATAATTTTTAAAAAATCAAAACAGATCACTGGAGCTCAAATAATATTCACTAAGAGATGCTTTACTTCTTTTAAATAATCAATACTTATGTTTTAGCAAGTTTCATAGTTCACAGGTGTCATTATAGACATTTGGGGGTCTAGCCAGGCTGCGTCCAAAGCCCCCTCACCCCCCTACCCCTGTGCTCCCAAGAAGGTGCTTTTCAGATTGTGATCCATCAGGGCTCAGCCAGAACACAATAGGTAAAAGATAAAAGATGAAGGAGGGAGAGAGAGAGAGAAGAGACAGAACAGAAAAAACAGTCTCTGAGACAGACATTTGGAGCAACTTAAATGCATTAACTGAACAGGTACCTGTGCGGAGTATATGTACACACGTACACATTTGTACAAAGAGGTTTCATTTCTTGTCTTTGAAAGTCTCAGTAAGGTATCCTTGAGGCTTGATAAGCGACAGCACCACTCTGGTTTCCAGGGCAAAGTTCTAAACTTGAATTTTCTCCTGCTCCTTTGCAGGCAGGCATTAGTTTATGTGAAATCAGATGCACTTAGATGAATGATTTCTAGCGCTGGCAGGTTTCTCGGGCCCTCTCCTTTTTGGAGGCACAACTTCCTCATTAGAGTAGGAGAATGATTTCTCATCCCCCCGCCCCCTTCTCTTTCTCCCTGGGAAGATGAGGGTTCAATGCCAACAGTAACAGAATGGACTCCCCTGCCCCAATCCAGTCTCACAAGCTTCAGTTATTAGCTCGTTGGGAGATCATTTTCTCTTCCTTTAAATAAAAGCATTCCAAAGTTTGGGAAAGGTATTTGATAAGTATTTATTGAAGTAGGCCTGCAATGAGCCATGATAACGATATGGTTGTTATTTTATTACCTCGTAACACATCGTTCCTTTAACAGGGTTATTTTAGGAGACAGCTAGGGGCCCTGGGCAGACAGCACACAGCCAGCATGCCCCAGGAGGAGAGGGAAACAGCCTCTATACACTCCCACTTGCAGCTTCGCAGGCCACTGAAGATAAGCAACTGAAAGAATGCAGGCCTTTCAAATCATCAGGCCCAGTCGTTTCCTGCACTTAATATTAATTACAGGATCTTTTCAGCTAACAACTTCTGCATCCAGGATCTCCACAATGCTGTTTCTGCAACTTGAAAAACAGGTAAATAGAACAGCAAAACCGGGCCACAAATAAACTATCCTGAAGGCAGAACCTTCCCCTCTACACCACTGCCCCTAAAAGAGAGTATTCTTAGGGCTAAAAGGAGGAAGAAAGGCGCAGGAAGCCATGAATTTGAAAGGTCATTTAACAGATACCTGCCCTGTCCCTATTTCCTGCTGCAGGCTGCAGTCTGTTTCATGCCCAATGCTCCCCCGTGGCAGGCCCAGGGGAGGAAGGAGCAAGAGGGGAGGCAAAGTAATCACTGAGATGAATGAAACTGAAATATGCAAAGGAAATAAAATCTAAGACTGAAAACCCTCACACACTTGGGAAAGGGGGTTGGCTCGGAAAAGGGTTATGAAGGCATCAGTTCTCCCAATACCTCTCATCACCTGTCTTCCTCACAGACCTCTTGTAGATAAATCTCGGTGGGTGATTAGCAGTTTCAGATTTAAATGCTAGTGCATTGCTTGTCAGAATCTGCGTTAACACAACTAGAGATTTTAGGACTGCATTTTAAAGTAATTTCTTACCATCCCCAGTCCTTGAGATACAAGGAGACAGTGGGAACCAATTGACAATTATGCTCATATCAAAAAGCTGCTACTGATGCATGTATCTCCCTGGGACTGAAGAGCCAGGCTTCATATAAATTATGATGCTTTATTTAAAGCCAGAGCGCTTATTTGCTTTTGTGCCAGCTCTGGGCCCTTTTCATCTGCAGCTCTACTGGGCCCAGGAGAGCACACATTCCTACAGCTCTGCTGGCCACCAGCTGTGTCCCCGTAAATCATAAAACCTCTGAACAAGCCATTCTTTACAAAGGCCAACAGCATTTACTGGAAATGATCACTCTGCTATTATTCCACTTGCTGAAATTTAAAATAGCAATTTACAACAGCAGCTGAAAAACAAGAAACTGCCTCTCTCAATCGTGTGTGTGTGTGTGTGTGTGTGTGTGTACGTCAACGGGAAGGCTCTGATGTATCTGGCACACAAAGGGGTGTATTTTGTGTGTCCCCTAAGACTCACCATCTTTGCACATCTAAAAAGGAAATGAGGAACGCGGATGTCAGAGAAGCCAGAGTCAGCCTCGCAATGCAAGGCAATGGGATAAGTGAGGTTTCTGTCACTGGGGACCCTCCCTGTTCTCACCTGGAGGTGGCCATGGCCAGCAGGCAGCATGGGAGGTAATTCACACCCTCTGGTAAGTGAAGCCACATTAATTATGGCTCAGGTTCAGAATGTAATAGAAAAAAAAAAATAAACTGAAGGATTAAGTCTAATCAAGCTCAGTCTGCAGTCAATTTTACTTCAAGGACTGGACAAGGGAAGGAGAAAGACTCAGAGTGACTGGGGATGGAACAGAACAGCCTAAACGCCAAGAGAGATGGCTCTGGAGATAGACCCACCAGGCTCAAAGCCCACTTTGTAGCTGCTTCATCCTGAACTACACCTCTCAGAGCCTCAGTTTCCCCATCTACAGAGTAGGAATAATATGACTATCAAAGAAGGTGTAATTTGTGGAAAGCAATTAACGGGATACTGACACAAAATAGTCACTCAGCAAATGAACTCTGGCTTCCTCACCTCTGGACTCTTCCTGTAACTGAGGTCCACCCACTGAAGAATGGAGGGAGATGCCAACGTACTAAGGATCCCCCACTGGGAAATACAGCCAGCAGCAAGCAAGGCCTCCTGCGTTGCTTCCAGGGGAAGCAACCTCAGATATGCGCATCTGTACTAATTATCCTATATTCCTGGTGACCCCGCTTATTGAACATGTGGTGTATCTATCTATCTCTGAGAATCTTAGGGACTGCAAATTCCAGTACTAAGGACTTTTATTATTTGATAAACAACAAGGTCCTACTGTATAGCACAGAGAACTATATTCAATATCCTATGATAAATCACAATGGAAAAGAATATTTAAAAAAAGAATGTATATATAGATGTAAACCAAATCACTTTGTTGTATAGCAGAAATTAACACAACATTGTAAATCAACTATACTTCAATGCTTTAAGAAAGAACGTTTATTACTTCTATACCTACCACCAGTTTCAACCAATAAAAAGTCACCCTTCCTACCACATCCACTGTTTAAAGCAAACGTTTCCTCATTTCAGCACTCAATAGTAAAGCCACTGAGAAATGCAATTCTAAATCCCTGAAGCCTCCTCTCTGAACTTGGGGTAAGGAAACCTCACATCAAGATTTCAGGAACAGCGAACCGAACACCCGACATCTGTCTAAATTACCAAAAAGCAAATTTCAAGGTCCCCAATACCTCCACGACAGAAACGAGACGAGACGGGGGATGCAGCTAGAGCTTAAATGCAAACTCATCTTTCCGACCCCAGCTGAGCAGACCAGTTTTCATGACAATGGTCAGAGGCTGCCTTCCCACCCTCCCCCATCCCACATTCCAAAGTTCTTATCTTTCAGGGAAGAAAACAGCCCCACAGAGTTACAAGTATTTCAATAACATGCTTAGAGACCAGCTCTTTTCTGTAAACAAGCCTAATGAAGCGTGACTAACGGTGCTCTCTCCCAGAGCAGAGCGCAGGGAAAAGGGCCTTTGTTAGCACTTACTGGAGCAAGTCATCGTTTTGCTGGAGCAGAACAAAACTTAGCTGGTTATTGATTGACCAGCCTCGCTCGGTGCCACTGCTTGGCTGTCTGCTTCTATATACCGCGTGTATAAATACATGTGTTTACGTGGACCCAGAGACGCTCTCTACACACTCCCGCATACACAGTCACACGCAGCCATCTCGGCTAACTTTGGGTGACATTTCTCTGCAAACCAAGATGAAGGATTCAAGGCATCTAACTGAAACCTAATTCCTCTCTGATACCTGTATCTCTTCTAGCCCTTGATATTACCTAACATTTCTCTCCATGCTGTCAGTACCACCGACCTCAATTCCAGAGCCTGTAAACCGACACTCCCCAAGGACACTTCATTAGTTTCCAAAGTCATATGATTACATCCTAGGGGTGATTGGCTTTTGCTTTTTAATAAATTCCAAACTGCCAGTGCTTCCTTCCCCAATTCACCTACTGGTTCTGAAATTTAGCTCCACATGATAAATGCTAAATAAATATCCCATGACGACTTGAATTCTCTTCTTCAATTAAAGTTTGCCTTAAATGGTATTAATACACGCAACAATGATGTTAGCAGGAATATTTGAAGTTGACCTGGACTTCTTTTTTGGACCGACAAGAATTCGAGTCAAAACTTGCTTTCCTTGCAACTCTGAGCACAAATTTCCATATAAATTATTGACTGCACTTTGGCCTCATCTGAAACATTAGCCCCGCAGGCTGATAAGTTCTGACCCCAGGTGGCACATCAAGCCTCTGAGAAGAGGCTGGACCGTTGGAGCTTTGCACTGGGGACTAAGGCGTGAGAGCCAATCCATCAAACGCTCTGACAGCTTTTACAGCCTCTGAGCATTAGGCCCAAGTCAACCTCCAAGACTCCCATTGTTCACATGATTCTCTTCTTCTAAGGTCTGATGAAGTTAGGGTTAAGTCCAAGGTTTCAGCAAGAGAGCAAGGCTATTGTTAGTAACTCAGTCTTTATCGACTCTGACCTGCAGGGCAGCCAGCTTGAAGTCTTTTCCAGAAAGTAATGCACTGTTAATTGCTGCTCATCGTCAGGGTGTGTTTTATACGCCTCTTTCCAGGGAAAGAAGACCTGACTCAACATTTCAGCGTCCTTCCAGCTTGCCTTGTAATTCTCCCAAGAGTGAACACACACACACACACACACACACACACACACACACACGACCAAAATCTGATCTGTACCCACCACAGACCCTGAATCGCTAATTCTAATACCAACACAAACACGGAATGTTTGGTGGGACAACGCTACCACTTGGCAGTTGGCATATGGGACATTAAGTATTTTTTTTCATGACAAATATCTGTGGGGATTAGTACCCAGGGCAGGAAAATGCTTGATAGAGAAATGAGGTAGAAACATATTATTTCCTTCTGATGTCCTTTGCTTAAAATAACTAAAGACCTTTTTCAGCTGAAACGGGGAAGTTAGATTTGTGAGCAGCTAACAACAGACTGGATGGCCTCAGGGTGAGGGTACAAAATTCCACTCAGGTTTCCTTTGAGGAATGTAGCACTCTAAAGGGGTTGCAGAATTAGTGGTCCAAAGGCTTTCTCATTTTCTTTGAAAGAAAAACCAGGCAGACCATGTGTTTCTTATCCAAACGGGCCTCCCAGTGGAGGGGGAGGGGGAGGGAGAGGGGGAGGGGGAGGGGGGAGGGGAGGGGAGGGGGAGGGAGAGGTGGGAGCCTGGGAAAGGGCAAGCACTTAAGGGACCAGGACGGTCCCTTAAGTGCAGTGGGTGCCCAGACCAGGCATGCCACACAGCAAAGTTCCCCCAAACCTGCTGAAACTGCTGACCAACAGCCTTGGTGCCAAGGAGAAAATCACATGTTGACATTGTAGAAATCACATTCCTTGGATACAGAAAAACAGAAAATCCAAATGGCTTGGTGTTTCACTTAGCTTTTGATTTAGAGGTTTTGGGTCACAAAATCCTATAACATTTAGCCACGAGATAGATTACGCTATTTTATTTAGTATATACTGGTATATGAATTAGTACACAGAAATTAGTGCATGTTTTTCCAAGCGAGTGAACAGAAAACCATTTTTCATTATGTGTCTGATAGTATACTGACTCCAAGGTATGTGAATGTTAATACTAGATTTGATAAGCTTTCCCAAGAGGTGATAGTTAAGAGAACAAAATCTCTTGGTGCCACAGGTTACATTTTCTGGTGCCATTCAGTTCAACTCAACTTTAATATTAAAGAAAATTAGAATTTTCTAACTCAACCGAGAATACAATCGTCAAAGCACATTAAACTCGTAAGTATCATGGGCTACCAGGGCCAAAAAAATTTTTTTTTGTAAAGTACTCAAGACAAAACTGCACGTGTAGCCTGTTCTTACATAAAAGGTCTTCCTTGGGTAGTCCTATGTCTCACCACCCAAAAATAAGCTAGGAAAAGATTCAGAGAAAAATCAACTAAAATATTCAAGTAGCTGCTATATATAAAAACAGACTATAAAGTGTAAGTCTTGAGTCAATAAGATTAAAGCTGCAAGGGGGCCAAATTGATTACTAAAATGTTTAAGCCTCTAGACACAATGAACTCGAGATTTGCTACTGAATCTTGGTATAGTTGAATTTGGAGTCTCTTCTGAAGCTTCAAAGATGGCAATCCAAAACTAATAAAAGCAGCATTATTTTACACAACAGGCAGTTAACATTTGTGTTACTGTCCCCAGGGCGTAAAGACAGAAAATAAATATAAGAACATTGATTGAGTGCTTTACTACGTGTAGGTCACAAGAAGAAGTGCTTTTACACAGATTACCTCATTTATTTCTCAGTGCTTACATGCCAGGTTCTTTTATTATTACTATTTTACTGGTGAGCAAATTAACAATAAGAAAGCTTAACTGACTGACTTGCCCCCAGTCAGAGATTTGAACACAGGCAGGCGTGGCATCTGTACCATGCTCCTAAATGCATTGTACAAGTTTACATAAACATTAAGTTTATCAACAACACGATTTCATGAAGAAACTACGCATGCATGGACGGGAACACACAAGGTTACAGCCATGTACGTGCTGATGGGTGGTGAGATTGGAGGTCTGTGCATGTGTCTCGTCCCAGCTCCACGTGAGACACCATGTTGGAAGCTTGAAATGAACCATGGTGAGAATACATACCACAGAAAACAGCAAACACTACACATCAGGGCTCCCCTCCTCCCAGCTCCCAACTCCCACCCCAGAGCCAGTGGTTAACTATCTACCAGCATACCAATGCTTAAAACCCTTAATTTGTTGAACTACTCTTCTCTCCTATAACGTGCAGAGAAAACAGTGGTCTGGGAAAAGCACAGAATCTGGAAACGCTTCTCTATTCAACTTATGTTTAACTGCTTAGAAGGTATTATCCATAGCATAAAACCAAGGGATGATTCTAGAATTCACTATAGACTACAGTTCTAACTTCTTAGGATTTTAGTTGTTGTTTCAGAGGTGTCACAATTCACACCCGCAGACTTCTGCTTCTGTTTAAGCGTTCACGTCTCATCAGTCATCAAGTCATGACTATTTTGACTCCTAACTCACTCCCGACTGCATCCCCTCCTCTTCATCCATACCACTGGCCAGTCAGGCCTTGGTTTACCTTTCCACTCACCACTGCCTCTCCCCTGCCTCACACCTCAAAGTGCCTTTAAACTTCCCTGGCACACAACAGGTCACTTCATGCTTTGCTCCTACCTTTTGCCTGGAGAACCTGGACCTGCCTTAATCTTTGGAATCTGAGTTCAGGTGCCTGAACTAGGAGGCCCTGAGGCTGCCTCACTGCATCCGTGGATATTTCTATCACAGAACTTACCGTAACATTCAGGATGCCCGATTTTTACCTGCCAACCTCTCAGACTAAGCACCATCTCTTTCAAAGTGCCTGGCAAAGAGCAGGTACTCAGTAAGTGGGTTTTTCTTTTAAGACAAGTGTAACATTAAAATGAATAAAAGCATAAAAGAACCCTCCTACACTGTTGGTGGGAATGTAAGTTGGTGCAGCCACTGTGGAAAACAGTATGGAGGTTCCTCAGAAAACTAAAAATAGAATTACCATATGATCCAGCAATCCCACGCCTGGGCATATACCCAGACAAAATTCTAATTCAAAAAGATACATGCACCCCTATGTTGACAGCAGCACTATTCACAATAGCCAAGACATGAAAACAACCTAAATGTCCATCGACAGATGAATGGATAAAGAAGATGTGGTATATATACAATGGAATACTATTCATAAAAGAGAATGAAATAACGTCACTTGCAGCAACATGGATGCAACTAGAGATTATTATACTAAGTGAAGTAAGTCAGAAACAGAAAGACAAATAAATACCACATGATATCACTTATATATAGAATCTAAAATATGACACAAATGAACCTATCTACGAAACAGAAACAGACTCACAGACATAGAGAACAGACTTGTGGTTGCCAAGGGGGAGAGGGTTTGGGGAAGGATGGAGTGGGAGGTTGCAGTTAGCAGATGTAAGCTGTTATATATAGAATGGATAAACAACAAGGTCCTACTGTATAGCACAGGGAAGTATATTCAATATGCTATGATAAACCACAATGAAAAAGAATATTTAAAAAAGAATGTATATATATAACAATCACTTTGCTGTACAGCAGAAATTAACACAACACTGAAAATCACCTATACTTCAATAAAAAAATGAATAAAGGCATAAAGGAACCCCCGTATTATAATTATATACACAAATTAAAATATAAAAGCAAAAACCGTGAAGCTGAGCATTATTCATCACCCGATTCTGATATTTCCTAAGTGAAGGAGCCCATCTCGGTTGATTCTTTCCATTTTCAAAGTAACTTGATGATAATATAGATGTAAACAATTTGGCTTTATTTACCTTCTATTTTTTATTAGAAATTTTTGTGAACTAAGTATAAGTACCCTTATTAGTTAAAGAAACCAGGAACCTTCCTCTGGGATTTCAAGAGCCATCCACTTTTATTGAACTATTACAAAAGCAACTGATGAGGTACATTTGTTGCTCACATGATGCAGACGTACACAGACCGTAACCCACCCAGCCCTGGCAGATCTGGACCGCTGGCCTCTCCCCTTGCTCCTTCCAATTTAACGAACAGTCAGATCCAACAAATCTCCTCCCAATACCCTGCCACTGGTTCTTCTCCCAGACTCTGGGCCCCAAAGAGAGATTTGTCATTGCTTAAATAAATTTTACAGATGTAATAGAGGTAATAAAGAAAACAGAGCTTTTATAAAACAAAGTTGACAGAGCAGAAAACTCTCTCCATAATGGGACGTACACTGGTGCATCCGAGGCGGCTTGTGTGTACCAAAGGGAAATAGACAATGAAGCTTAGGAAGCATGAAATGACAGCCTTCTTTGCCTTTCAGGGAATGTAAATTTTATTTGCTGAATGTAAATCTTAAAGCCATGGTTTTCAATCTGCACGTGTGATCACCAGAAATTGATTTCAAGGAGATAATACAATTATTTAACTTACTGCTCAGCAGTGCAAATCCCGGGTTACACATTCATGATCATTACTAGCAAAAGACTCAGGTGATGTTCTGAGTGATGTTTTCCAGGTGTGATCCTTGTTGGCACAGATGAGGTCACCTGCCCTTTGGTTAGGGTTATTGGAAGTGGGACAGGCACCACTTGTCCTCAACAAGTGGCCTGTGACTTCTAATACGGACTTTCTTGGTGCCAACTGAAATGCAGAATGATGATTTTCTTTCCCGGTGTGCTTTTGGTTATCTCATGTTCTCCCAATAATACAAATAGTTTCTTTAAAAATGTCACATCTTGGGACCTCCCTCGTGGCGCAATTTAAGACTCCGCACTCCCAATGCAGGGGACCTGGGTTGGATCCCTAGTCCAGGAACTAGATCCCACATGCATGCCACAACTAAAAGTTCGCATGCCACAACTGAGGAGCCAGCGAGCCGCAACTAAGGAGGCTGCCTGCCGCAACTAAGACCCAATGCAACCAAATAAATAAATATTCAAATTAAAAAAAAAAAGAAGTCACATCTTTAGGCTATTAGGAATCATGTGCCTGGCTTCTCCTACAAGGAGAATCATGTGCCTGGCTTCTCCAACCACTTCCATATTCTTGCCTTCACAATACAGTAAAGGCACTTCCCCCGCCCCCAGAAGACTGGTAACTCATTTTGACTAGTCTCTTCACAACTCAAATGATCAAAACACAGATTGGGTTTGCTGTGTGTGTTTTAATCTGCTCATCAAATTACAGTATTTAATGTTTCATTCTAGCTAATTAAAGTAGCCTAATTTTATGTGAAGGCATATTTTTAAATATAAGTCTGGTAAATATATGTAAATCATGGTGTGCAGGCAAATATTCTACAAAATAGAACTAAAAAAAAAAAAAAAATTTTTTTTTAAATTGCTATTCTAAAGTAAAATGGCCATAACAGCCACAATAGAAATGCCAGTCATCGACACATGAGTTAATACAGTCAAGGTAGATGCAGAGGGTATCCTGGGGAGAGAGGATGATAGACATGTAAACTCTCATTTACTTAATGTATTCAATTAGCAATTCAACTGAGAGTAAAAAGTGAATTGCCTGATCCCTGAGTGCATGAGTTATTTAAGATCAATCCTTCAAGATCACTTCTACTTAGGGTGCATTCATGATCCCAGATGAAAGAAACTGAAAAAAGAAATTTACTGACGTGGGTTTGGGGGCAATAAATATTTACCCATGAAGCACTGTTCCCAATGACACTGCTTCCACACCTCTTCCTGTAGTTTACATTCCACATGACCCACAGGAAAGCTGTCTCTGACAAGCAGTCAAAATGGCCTCCTGGGGACGAGTGTTCGTCCACTGCGGATCCCGAGATGCACACGTTCCCTGACCATCGCATCTCCCTCCTCTCACAGTCACCCGTGTTGGAAGGTCTTGCTGTCAAGACACCAGCTAGCCTGATGCGGCCGTCAGAAAGGACGCACTACCAACATTAACACTGCTCTTGGCAACTGTAAGAGAGCCTACAAGTCCAAGGGTCTTCCTGTCTTCTAGATGGAATCTCACATTTTAGAGAACATGCTGGCAGACGACTGAAGAACACTCCTGTCTTTGCCTAGAACAAATATTACAATGCTGGGGAGTAGACTTTTGTGTGTCTGTTAATTTAACAAGTGCATTTCATACTGAATATGTTTCAGGCACCATTCAAAATGTCTTACGGATATTTACTCATTTAATCCTCCTAACAACCCAATGTGTGTTGGGGGAGGGAGGGCGTAAGGCATACTATATTTATCTCCATTTTACCAATGATAGACTGGGGCATGAAGCAGGCAGTAAGGTACTGCCCAAGGTCACACAGGCAGTAAGCTGTGGAACTGGGAATTGGAACCCAGGGGGTCTGCCTCCAGCCTGTGACAACGACCCAGTAACCCCACGGACACTGAGACAAAGGGGATGAACGTACCCTCCAGGCCCTCGATTCAAGGGGTTTGCCCTTTGCCCTAGTTCGTTTTACACAATAAGCTTCATCATATCATGTCCTGAATTCCCATAAAATAAACAAATCAAAAAATCATGTAATTTTCAAGCACAGAAGAATCTTGAAGATCACTCTCCTTACAGAGAAGGAAATTGAGGCCCAGAGGTGTTAAATGTCTGGTCCCAGGCCCCAGGGCGAAGGAGGAGAGAGCCAAAACCATAACTGGGTCTCCGACTTCCTTCTCTTCCAGTGATCCTCTGTGTCCACACACAAGCACCCAAGGTGAGTGGCAACCAGGATACCAGTCGACGGGCTCTCAGTGCTTCTCCAATGAGCAAGGGGTCCCTTCAGAGCCCATCACACAGCTGAGGGGTCTGACCACCAGCCAGGAGCCGTTGCAGAATTTTGCTCCAGTGAGACTAACACACATCCAAAAGATTAGAAGTTGCTTTGGAGGAGAGGGGTCACCAAGAAAAGGCTTCTCTGAGATCTGGGCAAAGAAAGAGCCAGAGCAGTGAACAATAAAACCAAAGTCCCGTGGTACGTAACACGGGAACGAGGCACTCCCCTGTTCATTTAATCAAGCCTAAACACACACACACACACACGCACACACACACACGCGCGTTACCTGCTGATGGAATGATATCAAAAATAACATTACAAAATAGAGTTTATCTAAACTTGCACCAAGAACCCTTTGTTCTACTTGCTTCATTTTATCACAAGGCTCAAAAGTAGCCAATGATGGCTGAAAGGCCAGGGCTGCATCCCCAGGCGTTCTCTGTCTTTGCTTTGGGAGATGAGGCATTCTCAGGATGGCAATCAGTCACCACACCTTCCTGGCCTATGGAGATGGCACATGGGCAAGTCACCTGGCAAGAACGGGTGGACAACACACAATACTTAAACCAAATGGAGTGTTAGTTACAGTAAATTCCATAGGCTTTGCTGAATGTTAAAAATCAAGGTTTCCACCCCAATATTCAGAGCAGCACTACTCACAACAGCCAGGATATAGAAGCAACCCAAGTGCCCATCATTACTTAGCCATAAAAAAGAACAAAATTCTGCCATTTGCAGCAACATGGATGGACCTAGAGAATACTACGCTTAGTGAAATAAGGCAGACGGAGAAAGACAAATGCTGTATGATATCACTTATATGTGGAATCTAAAAAATAATACAAATGAACGTATATGCAAAACAGAAACAGACTCACAGATACAGAAAACTAGTGGTTACTAAAGGGGAGGGGGCAAGCAAGATAGGGGTACGGGATTAAGAGACACCAACTACTACATATAAAAATAGACATGCAACAAGGATATATTGTATAACACAGGGAATTAGAGCCATTAACTTGTAATAACTTTTAATGGAGTATACCCTGTAAAAATACTGAATCACTATGCTATCCACCTGAAACTAATATGTTATTATAAAGTGACTATACTTCACACACGCGCACGCACGCACGCATGCACACACGCACACCCTAGAAGATGGAATATGGGTTTCAAACCCAGGCTTATCAGACTCTAATGTTTTCCCAAACTCGCAGGATGATACGGATCCACCTGAGTGCTTATTAAAAATACCGATTCTTACCTCTACTCATGCTCCAAGCATGTGAGGTGATTCTCAGCAGAGAAACTAAGCTAACAGACTTTAAAGAAAAATGTTCATCATACAAAATAAGATATACATAAACCATGCTGAGTTTTACCAGGAAAGAAATGGGGAATAATGATTTTGATTAATTACTTTCTGACATTCTGGGGTAGGAGGTATTATTCTATTCCTTTGGGGAAAGCCACCAAGGAGCCTGGAATGAGGCTGAGAACTTTTTATCTGCCTGAGCCCTTTGACAGGAGTATTAATACAACAGCTTAACTCGATTTAAAGCAAGAATTATTTCGCCATCCACACTAATCCTTTCTGGCAAGAGGCGGCATTCTGCTACGGCCACTCACAAAAGATGATGAAGCCCAGCGATCCTTTCTTCATCGAGGGGAATTCCCTCGATGACTATTGGGGTGCTCTGAATATTGGGGTGCAAACCTTGATTTTTAACGTTAAAATTATTAATATAATCTCACTTATTAAGATAAAACGATGTGCTAAAGCACTGGAAATTCTCACACTGGAGAAGCCATCTATTTTCTTTTACTGGAAAGGATCTATAATTAAGAGCGTCCATTTTCACATCTTAGCCTCAAATATTAACATCTTGATGTGCTATATAATTGTGTGCTCTTTTACCAGAGGTCAAATAAGTAGACAGGTCACTGTGCAGATAAAATCAATTGTAGCTTAGAGGCAACACCAATAGCACTGTTATAGGCAGGATGCCTCTGCCAGAGATACAGGCTTACCTGAGGGTAGATGTGGCTGAGGGCAGCTTCTAACTCCACCTACTCACCGTACCTTAGAGTTAACCAGTACCCTTTTCACTAAGTTTAGCAAAGCCCTTTTGTTTTAAAAGGATGAGAGAGAGAGAGACAAAGAGGAAGAGAGAGAGAGAGGGAGAAGAATAGAGTTGAAAAGAAAGGAAGAAAAGAAAAGAGAAAAGCAGCAAACAAGCTTGCCTTTTCTACACTGCTCCACACAGAAACCTCTTGTGAGGTCTTCAAAAATAACAATTCAGCAAAAAGTGACAGAAGAGCAACCACTGAGGCAACCCTTATACGTCCTTTTCAAAAAGCTGCTTTCAGTGAATCAATTTGCAATGTTGTTTCAGTTATTCTCAGAGAGAAAACTTTCTCCCCCCTCCTCTTCTCCTTTGGAAATTTGGTAACCATAGTTTCTGTATCCTGCTGAGACTTGATATGCAGAGCTGCATTCTACCTGCTATTAAGCTGCTGATAGCAGTGTTTCTGTTGCAATTTATGAGCAACCTCAGTTGAAGGCAGAGAGTATTGTACACACTATATTTTCCCAGCTGGAGACCTCCGTGAATGGAAAGCAAAAATATGAATACACACGCACTGTGGGCTTGAGGGAATAAAAAGGCAGGGAAAAAAAGTCAGCAGGCTAAAATCAGGTGGGTGGTCCTGATTATAAACCAAGTAGATAATAAAATATTCAAAGGAAGCTCCAACTAAATGGTCAGGAAACAAAGATACACAATATAAAGCAAAGCCCAGAAAAGTCTTTTTTTTTTCTGCCTGTATGTCTACCGCTCAATTCTTAGATTGGTGACGTGCCAAGACTCACCTGACCACCTGGGGTTTTCAAATAACTTGCCATAACCAAAAGGTCATGCGAAACCACGGAAACAAATCCCATTCCACATTAAATTTCTAATGAGGACTCCAGCCCACAGTGAGTACAACACATCCAATTTCCAACCTTCTCTTCTAAATGCCTCCACTCACACAATACCTCAAGAGTCAAATTTCTCTCTTTGCCCGTAACCAAAAGTATTTTACAAGAAAACAGAAATTGGCTTTTATTTTTGTGATTAAGCAACAGACACACATGCTATCTATCCTCCTCGGGCTCCTTTATCATGGAGTGCACAGAAAAGATAACGGAACTCACGAAGGCCGGATCCTACAGAGAAAGAAAGGATCCAATAGTGATTCCAGAAATTACCCAGAAACATGATTAAAAAACGGAAAGACAATTTCTTCCCCTAAATACACTACTGAGAAATATAACATAAAATACCAATGATTAGCACCTCGCTAAATAAACTTGATTTAATTCTTCCTCACCTAAATAAAATGTGGAATTGGTTTGTATCAGTGGTTCCCGTTAGAATTACAGGGGAAAAGTTTTTAAAATAACCATACCGTGCTCTGACCCCTAAATATCGTGATTCAGTTGATCTGGGGTTCCAGGACTGGCGCTTTTTAAAAACACGATTCTCTAGTATCCTTCGTTTCATGAAAGTAATCAATCTCAGAAGAATGAATCAAACTATGCCCTCAGTAACAGCAGTAGGCTAGACTGACTGGGAAAATGGGAAAACTGTTTCCAGTACTAAAGGAAAAATGCATACAAAATGAATAACTACAAAAAGCAAAAGAATCATTCACTTATTTTCACTGGAACATAGTTTAAGATTTTTCCCAAGTTAACAGTAGAGGAGATGCTCCCTCTAGGTGTTCAATTGTCTTCCTAATCAGAATTTAATGTTTTTGATTCAGACACTCATTTCCCAGTACCAACAAGATAAAATAAAAATACCAAGCCTGTTGAATTTATCAAGCCCAGAGCTAAACCAGGAGAAAAGTAATTACCATTTAAATAGCAACATGAAGTTCTTTGAAGAAACAGCCTTTTGATGTTAGCATCTCAAATGCTAAAAGGCAAAAATCTCAGATCTTAACATTGTTCAGAGGAAACCCAGAGAAAACAAATACGTATCCTAAAAGTTCTTTCATCAGAGAGGAGCGCGAACCCAACTCATTTATCATAGGCTTGTATTCAGTACATGGTGACAGCAGGAAAGTTCTACTAAATTAAGGTGACTTGCTAAGAAAAAACAAGGAAGGGGAAGTACAATGGACTGGCTTCTAAAATGGCAGAAAAAAAATAACATGAGAGACTGAGCACATGCAGTTAATAAATTTCTGGAGACCCCAATATACAATGAAGGGGATCTAACTCTAGTTTCTACATGTCGCCACACACCCAATCCCCACCATCAATGTGAGCACAGTTTGTGCATCTTTCAAATGGATTCTGCACAAAGTTGGGAATACTTGTCATTATTAAACTCTGTCTCTTAACTCACATGGGAAAGGATATCTTTCTCCTACAAATGACTGCAAATCTCTTACAGATGATTAGAAACACCAGACAGTATGATGTATTATATACATCTCCCACTCTTAATTATCGGGCAATTGATTAACCAGTTGGTAGATTAAACAGGCTGCACATTATTCAGACACTACAAAACATTTATATTTATCTTCCAACCACAAGAGGTGGTCTTAAACTTCTCATTTCTAGTCGCTCACACAATGCTAGGCACGGAACAGATTTTGGGCAATTCTATTGAAGGTTCTTGGCTTTTCACCTTTTCTTGGTTATTTGTTTGTTTTTAATATATTGGTGTATTGATTACTTCCACAAGACCAAATCATGTAAATGAAATAGAATGAAACAAAAACCAGACAACAGCCCCAAATTTTAAGAAGACTAGAGTGGGGCGGGGCGGGGGAGAAGGGGGGAGAAGACCGTCACCTACAACAAGACTTTTTCTTGGGTTTTGGCTTTCATTTAACCACGATATCCCAAATCATAATCAACATTTGAGAAATTGCTATATTCTTATCATCAAACGTTCATCTCTGAATAGGCTTTTTATTTCAGACTTATGCAGCACCTAGTTTCCCATTATTTAACTACAAAAAGAGAGCAATTGTTCAATTAAATTACAACACTGACACCTTTTCCTGCTTATTACATTTTCCTAAATCTTAAGGACTTTTGTCTTCATTATTCATAAGATAGTGAGTGCCTACAGAGCAGGTTTCATTGCTCAGAGGCAAACCAAGTCAATTATAAGAAAATCCACCCACAACTATAATATGGTAATAAGCCATGTTTCCCAAACTTGCCTGATCATAAAACCACCTGTGGAGCTCGGGGTTCCCAACCATTCCTCTGGAGATTCTGGGTGGAGGGGGTCTGCATTTTCATATGTATTCCAGGTAAATCTTATCATCAGGCAAAGTTGCACAGACCTCTTTGGGTCTCGTGCTGCATTCAAGGAGCCCACAGTTGAGCACTGAAGTTCCCAAACTGCTGCACATTAGAATCTCCTGAGTTGTCTTCTAAAAACCCCGAAGCCTGCCCGAATTTAAATTAAAACCTCTGAGAGTGGGCCCCAAGCACCAGCATGTTCGAATTTCCCCAGGTGACCCCAGTGGAGAGCCACGTTTGTAAACTAATGATCAACTCTAGTTTACTGGTTCTCAACCCTGAGGGCCCATCAGAAAAACCTGTAAGAAGTTACAAAGAAACTAACAAACAAACAAAAAACAATGCCTAGACTCCATCTTCAACCAACCGAGTCAGAATCTTTGGACATGAGACCTGAGCCATGGCATTTTCCCAGAGCTCCTAAGATGACTCTAATGTGCAGTCTGGGTTGAGAAAAACGGGTCTAGAAGATTCTAAAGTTGATAAAAAGTATTTAAACAACTTAATAAGCTTGTATCCAAACACCTTTTCTCCGCCAAGCACATGACTATGTTTGTCCAGGAGAATAACAAATTCCAAACAAAACAGTGTCTCCTCTGAAAGAGAGTGCAACTCAGCTGGTCAGATAAATAAAACACTAAATGAAAGAACAAGAGAATATTGGGACTTCCCTGGCGGTTCAGTGGTTAAGACTTCACACTCCCAATGAAGGGGGTACAGGTTCGATCCCTGGTCGGGGAACTAAGATCCCACATGCCCCGTGGTGAGAACATTAAAAAGAACAAGAGAATATTACAAACTATCAATAAGGGAAAACTTTATAGAACTCTGAATACCTAACTGTTGAGAGGGAAATAAAAAAGTTCTTAGTAAGTGCCAGGTCATGTCAGCTAGGTGCCCATACCATTTAAAAGCAGACAGATTCTTGATGAAAATTACTAAGGGTGATTTGGAGTCATGGGTTTGAGATAAACAAACAACGTCTTCTGGAGCCTTCCAACTTGACTGGTTCTTTTATCTTTAAAGAGTGTTTTCCTATAGAAAAACTCTAAAACACTCTCAATCCAAGTTCCCTTCAACAACCTTAAGGGCTAGTATGCCTGTGGCGGTTTACATAATGTCAACAATACATACAATAATAATACACCTTTTCCATTTTTAAAAAAGGGATTTTATATCTATTAATGTTTTTATACTTACTACATCCATAACCCCATTTCACACATGAGAAAAATAAGTCCTAAGGAGTTTGATGACTTGCTTAAAAGTCTCTAGTCTCTACTAGGATACACTCCATGAGACTACAGCCATCCTTTACTTAGAAATATCTTTAATCTATCCGTTATTTAAGGAAAATCCATTTACTCAGTCATGTTTATGTCCCCCTTCCGAGTGCTGGCTACCACTGCAGGCTTGGAAAACAGCAGTTAGCAAGAGAGACTCCATACCTACATACCAAGTGGGACAAGACACATAATAACCAAGCAAGGAGCTACAGTTTTAGGTACTAAGTTCTTGAAGAAATAAAGCAGTATAAGGGGTTGAAAAGTAACAGGAGAGAAGTTAGTTTGGGGATGGGAGTCAAGGAATGTTATTCTGGGGAAGTAATATCTAAGCCAAGACAGACATTGAGAGTGGGCCACGCAGAAGACCTGGGAGAAGAGGACTTTGTGCAGAGAGAAAAGGGAGGCAAAAGCCCCTGGGCAGCAAGATGAGGCTACAGAAGACATGCAGAGTTCTTCTTATTCAACGTGGCTACTCTTGGAAGACATACTTGAAGAATGGTACATATTTATGGAGAACCTAGTGTGTTCTCAACTTTATAGAGGTTGAAGAGATGCCATCAAAGGCTTTTAGTGAGTGCCACTAGAGAAACATAACCAGAACACCTAGTGGCAAGTGCAAACAATAAATGCTCCATGAACCCAGGAGGGAGAGGTGAAGATAGCGCCTGTAAATGAAGCAGGTATTTCTTGTTGGTTTTCTTTTCTGTTGGCTCTCGTTTGTCTTTTTGATCTTAAAATTCCATTTGACTCTTCAAGCTGCGGTTTTAACAAACATTAACGAAATGCATTTTGCAGCAACGAGGACTTTTATCTGGACCACTTTTAAGAGCAGAGAAATAAAGCTACTGTTCTTTTATACTGTCGTGTAAATACAGGCTTTTCTTTGAAGTGTGTAATAAATGGTCATTTTATAATCTATAATACCTGAAATATTTTGTGGCATACCCTCTTAGCACAACAAATCTTAAAAAAAAAAAAAAAACTCAGCAGAGTGTTTAAAGTAGATTGGTTTGTTTAAAAACTGGCTTAGATACTAGGAGACATATACAAGAATGTTCACATGGAGAACGTTTGAAATAGCAAAGAACTGGCCACAATCCAAAAGTCCATGGGCAAAGGAATGGATAAATAATAATGGTGTAGGGACCTCCCTGGTGGCGCAGTGGTTAAGAATCCACCTGCCAATGCAAGGGACATGGGTTCAATACCTGGTCCAGAAAGATCCCACATGCCACGGAGCAACTAAGCCCGTGCACCACAACTACTGAGCCTGTGCTCTAGAGCCTGCGAGCCACAATCATTGAGTCCACGAGCCACAACTACTGAGCCTGTGAGCCACAACTACTGAACCCACACGCCGCAACTACTGAAGCCTGTGCGCCTAGAGCCCGCGCTCCGCGACAACAGAAGCCACTGCAATGAGAAAGCCTGTGCACTGCAACAAAGAGTAGCCCCTGCTCACCGCAGCTAGAGAAAGCTCGTGTGCAGCAATGAAGACCCAACGCAGCCAAAAATAAATAAATATAAATTTTTTTTAAAAAAAGGAATGATATCTATAAAATAAAAAAAAGAGAGAGAGAGAAGCAGCAGCAGAGTGGGATGAAGGAAGGGCCATCATGGGGTTTCAAAGGTCCTAAAACTACAATTTTCTATTTCTGCATCCAGGTGGCAGGAAATACATGTTTGCTTTCATGTTGTTCTTTGTACCTTACACATAGGTTTAAAATAGTATTTTCCATATATTTAACAAAACAAGTTTTTAAAACTGACTGAGCAAGAACTCATAGATCATCTTTGCCCACATGCGGCTCTGGCTTATTTCACAATTGTATATAAATGCCTCGTTGGAAGTGTAAGTTTAACATCCTTTCTTCAGTTATTCAGTGTGTTGATGAACATAGGCTGAAGAAAAGGAAAACATCTGAAAATGCAAGGCAAATAGTGAGTGGAAGCAGTTTTCCCTGAAAAGCCGTGGGACGCCGGGGCTGGCCCTTTCCTGACAACATGGGGCCGGTGGTGTCCTGATCTGCCCAACCTGGCACAGGAGCTGTGTGGCCCATCTTGGCAACATTCGCTTCCAAGGGGGCCTTCCGCAGGAAACCAAGGATTAATTTCCCTGAGGCTCAGAGGCAAGAACTTCCAAAAAAGGGAAAAATCAAACTATTACATATCCATGCAAATCAAAATTCACAGATCGGTGGCAGGCAGCCAACCCAACTATTTCAGGTCTGCTCTCCCATCTGCTTGGCCTGTTAACTGTAGGAAAATACAAGCAAATCGCTTCTTCTGCGACTAATTCTCAATAGGGCTCCTAAAAACCAGACTCCATGATGCAACTTTAATAAGACAGAACAGCTTATTATGATCAATAAAGCACAGCCTTCCCGCAGTTGCAGAGCCAAAAGTGGCTCCAATGCCTCTTCGCTGGACACGGAGCACGAACACCATTCCCACCCACCCCCAGCATCTCGGAAGGCCCGGGGCCAGGAAAGGCTCCCACACCAAGAAGCAGCTCTGTCCCGGTCCCCGCTCCACACAAGAACCCAAAGGCCTTCTCATCCTGCAGCTTTTATTAGCCCCAATATACGGTAATTAATTTACTGCAGGCTCTTAATTCATAAATGGATCAAATAAAGCCCCACATGGCTTCTGGCAGCTAACCCTTACTAAATTATGGTGACTAGAAGTTTGTTCAAATGCAGCCCGTAAGTCCAACACGGCCCCCTCAGCTTGTAAGGTTCAATTAGAGAGTTCTTAAGCTCATTGTGTGCCTTCGAGCTTCAAAGAAGGCATTATTCACGCGTCTTCCATTGCCAAAAAAGGAAAGCTGGCATCGATGAAGCAAATTCCTAGAATGTTGATCCAGGCGTTACCAAGAAATGCTAAAACTTCAACCCTCAGTACCCAAACGCCTCCACTTTGGGACAAAGTCTCAGTGAACTCTGAAAGACTAAAAGTGATCGAATTAACTATAGAAATCCACATAATAACGAAAGTTCTGACCAAGAGTGTACAAACATAACCACCCACTAGAGTTTCTTTTTCTATGGTCCCCTTATAAGTACCACTGGTGGGTTCCTGTAAAAGTCTAAACAGGCTGAGGGCTTAACCAGGGGCCAGAAAGGACATCTTGGAAGTGTCACCTCCACGACAATGGGCTGTCATCTCAGTTCCCACTCTCGTACCTCCAACTGGTGGGCAAAGCCAAGGTGCGACCTGGTCAGGTTCGAATCTGACTGCATTTGCTAACGTCGCACATTGGTTGCCGGACGTGGGTGTTTTTGTACGCTATCCACTTCAGGCAGGCCTGATAACAGCTCTACTCAGGCGAGCGGGCAAGAACTTTCACTCTGATGCTTCCCTTCCCAGCAGGTAAGTGACGGGATGCCAGTTGGCCTTCCCATGGGAGGTTCTGTGGTTGCCCTCAGATATGAAAACAGATTAGTGTATTTTCCCAAGAGCACACCATTAAGTCAGAAAAGTCCCGGGCAACAAATCTCCACGACTGTCTGCAAAAGAAGAATCTCTTGCTGCCAGCTCTGTAAACGTCCAGCCTTCCCTATTGTCGTGCAGACTTAGATGAAGAAGCAGGAAAACAATTCCACAGTGAGCTACTGCTACGGAGGCCAAGGCTCTAAATCTCCTTGAAGCTGAAAACAAATTAGCAGCTTTGCCTGCATCAAGCCAACCCTCTGAAAGGAGGCTTCTTTTCACTCCAGTATTACAAACTATGCTCCTCGAAGATAACACTTTTAGGGATATAAAAATGTTTCCTGCAGCTTACCGCCTGTCGCCTTATTGACTAGACAGGCAGAACCGTGCAAAAGCCCCACAAGATCCCTGTGAGAGCCAACGTGGGTTTGAGCAACGGGGAGGGGGGACAGGCGGAGGGGGGTGGTTTTAAAGTCATGGGCGAAACTCTTCTCAATACTCTGCAATGACCTATATGAGAAAAGAATCTAAAGAAGAGTGGACATATGTAGAACTGATACACTTTGCTGTACAGCAGAAACTGACGCAACCCTGTAAATCAACTACACGCTAACAAACATTAAAAGTTAATTAATTAAAAAAATAAAGTCATGGGCTAACTTGACCTCCTTTCTCTTCACCATGCATTCACTCAGACAACACTTATTTACTGGCTGCTTACCCATGTGCTTGGCACTAGGGATACATGCACAAACCAGACAGACAAAAAAATGCCTCGCAGTAAGATATGGATGTGATATTTACAATCAACTTTTACAGTCTTTATACTCAATAAAGAAGGTAAGTACCCTTCATTATACGAAAGTAGGTGGACTAAAGGAAAAAGCTCCTTTCTAGGCTGAGAAGAAAAACTTGGCAATGCAATTAATTGCATGTGCGTTGGTTAAGCAAGCAGAGTGTTTCCAGATACCCCTGGGGCCTGGTTCTACCACAGGACACGGCCAAGGGACCTTGGCTTTCATGAGGTGTCTTCAACACAGCTGTTCTCTGTAGAAGGAAGTGCTTATGAGGTCTGTCTCAACTTCAGAGTCTTAGAGGTGCAGATGTTAAAGGGTTAGTCAAAACCAGGGGGATAAGAGTTTTGCTACAAACACTGAAAGGAATTTGTGAAAAACCAGCTTGGTGAACAACTCATGTTGCTAAGTAAAGATAAGAAGAACAGAGTTCAAGCCCAAAATAATGATCTGGCCAAGACACAGAAGGGAGGCGGGTAGAGCTGGGGTTAGGGAAGAATTGTCCATTCCAAAAGCTACTGAATTTCTTTTGTTTAGATAACGAATAGCCAAACAAAAAAGGTGGTTTGCTGTTTCATTTATATGCCACTGTTTTAAGTTCCCAAACTTAGAGTCTGTCTGAGAACCAAGCGTAACTAAAGCCACATTTGCGGGGGGTGGGGGTGGGGGGTGGGAAATAGGCCAAGTAAGCCATGACAATAATAAATTAAATGACTTGCTCTCTCTATATATGACGGCACATTCCAAATCACCTGAAGTTATCTCAGTTTCAGGCCGTGAAATAAATGGTATAATGGTAGCTACCAAGAAAACTCAACAAAGGAACTTAAGGCTCTTTAAGAGTTTTCTCATCTGTATAATGGAGATAATATTATAGTTACTAAAAAAACAGGAAGATGAGATTTTTTATACAATGGAGAGTGAAACCTTCACCCATTTTCCCCTGAAATGGGTGCCCCAAAAGCTGGTAGCTAGGAAATCAGAGAAGGCTTTTCTGGGGAAACTGATCAAAGCAAGAGAAAAGGCAGCTGGGAGACCCCTAGAGAAACGATCCACCCAGACCTCCCTACACCATCAAAAAGGTCCACCCAAGCATGTGAAACCTCAAACTAGCTTCTTAGTACATCATTCACTGTCAGTGAAGGAACATCAGGCATCTGAGGAAAATCTCCAGCACCGAAGACAGGGGCCAAAACAAACACAAACAAAAAAAGGAACTTAAGAGAAAAAAAAGAGGGGGAGAAGGGAAGGAAAGAGAGAGGGAGGGTAATTAATACCTTTGGGGAAATGAGCAGACACTGCATTCATGAAACTAGAATAGGAGGCTTTTAAGGAAACAATTCCAGTAACAATAAGAGCTTTCAGAAATGAAAATTCTATGAGAACGGATCTCCTTTTCAATGTAAAAACTGAAATATAAAGTTGAGAAAATCTCCCCCAATCAGAAAACATATAAAAAACCTATTAAGCCAGAGATCTGAAAAAGGAGGGAAAAGATTAGAAAAGTAGAAGATTGATACAGGAAGTTCACCTTCTACATAAAAGGAGCTCCAGAAACAGAGAACATAGAAACAGATTGTACATCCTTTCCAAAGAAATACATCTACAAAACTTCCAACCCTACAGGGCCTGAGTTTCCAGTGACAGGACCGAGTACAGTACAACAAATTAAAGAAGGATGTCACTGAGAAATGTCAGAATGCTGGGAACGGGGCTGTCGTCGTAGCTTCTTGGTCTCCTGTCCGCGGAGCCCGGCGGGACCGGGACTCCCGTCCGTGCCGGTGCGGGCGCCGGCATGTGGCTCTGGGAGGAACAGGGGGGCCTCATGGGCCCCTTCTCCTTCCTGATGCTGGTGCTGCTGCTGGTGACGCGCAGTCCCTTCAATGCCTGCCTCTTCACCGGCAGCCTCTACCTCCTGCTGCGCCTCTTCAGCTTTGAGCCGGTGCCCTCCCTCAGGACCATGCAGGTGCTCAGGCCCCGGGACCGCGTCTCCGCCATCGCCCACCGCGGCGGCAGCCACGACGCGCCCGAGAACACGCTGGCGGCCATTCGGCAGGCAGCTAAGAATGGAGCAACAGGCGTGGAGTTGGACCTTGAGTTTACTTCTGATGGGATTCCTGTCTTAATGCACGATAGCACAGTAGATAGGACAACTGATGGCACCGGTCGATTGTGTGATTTGACATTTGAACAAATTAGGAAGCTTAATCCTGCAGCAAATCACAGATTAAGGAATGATTTCCCTGATGAAAAGATTCCTACCCTGAGAGAAGCTGTTGCAGAGTGCCTAGACCATAACCTCACAATCTTCTTTGATGTCAAAGGCCATGCAAATATGGTACAGTTTATACCATAAACTTTACCACTTTGGAAAAGACAGCTTTATTTAAGTGCTAGTTTGTTCCAAAATTAACTATATATTTTATTTTTTATATTCTTAAATTATTTTTACAAATTATATTTGCTTAATGGAAGTTTACAGTGCAAAAATCCACATCTTCAAGGAAACAGTAAATTATGGAACCTTTTTAACCTTTTAACCTTTGATGGAACCATTTAACAATTCCCAGTATTCAACAATTAGCACAGAATAGAAGAGTCAGGTTTCTTTTATTTGCATAAAACATTTACAAAAGATATTAAATAAACAGTAAAGAGGCACTTCTTGAACAGACCATTTAAGTAACCTCATAAAAAGGGCTCCAGGAGTTGGATACAAGACCAGTTACATCTGGCTGATAAGAGTCTTAGACAACTCTGGACTGAATTTAAAGAAAACTCCTATATTTAAAGCTTCTGATAGCTAAGAGGATATTTGTCTTCTATAAGGATTTATTCCTTTTGTATGATTTCTATCCCTTATGTATAGTTTTGTTATTCTATGACTTGAGTAGTTATACTTTTATTTATTATAATTTCTTAAAATATGTATTACATTCTTAAATAAAATTTTGCTTAAATTTTAAAAATTAAAAAAAAAAAAAAAAAAAAAAAAAAAGAATGCTGGGAACAAGGAAAAGACGAAGGCGTGGGAGTTGGGCGAACAAACAGGTATCAAACAGAAGATCTCAAATCAGGATGGTGTTGGACCTGTCCAAGACAACACTGGGCGGCTCAAAGTTATGGAGCCTTGAGAGAAAATGATTTTAACCAATTCTTCATGGAGCCACTATTATCAATCAGGTGAGAGGGTAGAAGGAAAACATGTTCAAATGTCAAGATTTCAAAATTTGTGCTTCCCATGAACCCCTTCTTAGGAAGCTACTGGGAGACGTGCTTCACCAAAATGAAGGGCCAAAAGCAAGAGAGAAGAGTACATAGACCCAGGAAATAGGGTATCCAACCTAAAGGGCAAAAGGAATGAATCTTCAGCATGTACGAGAGAAAGCTCTGATTTTCATACTTCTGCATAACGCCTGAGCTATCAGTCCAGATCGGAGCAGATCAGAAGACTCTAGAGAGACTTCCCCGAAAGATACAATGTCTAGAAATGCTTGATGTACTGCAACAAATTGAGAGGCAGTTTATAATTCTGGCATGATAGTTTGTGGTGAGTTATTGATGGGCACATAGAACATTAAGCAAACAAAAAATAAGACAATTATTACCTCCAGGGAGAAAGTTGGATGAGGAAAGAAGGGTAATCATAGTACATGGCTGTGTTGTGAATAATATATGCATAGTCATGATAACGTTAACGCTGGATATTGACCTAACCCGAAATTTCTTGTGGAGGACAGCCTCTATGCTGGCCTCTAAAGACCCTGCTTCTTCCTATTCACATCCTTGTGTGATGCCCTCCCCCAGATTGAGTTTGAGCTGGACCTCCTCACTTCTTATGACTAGAATAAATGGCAGAAGCGAACAGCTGTCATTTCTAACATTTATACAAGGACTCCAGCCCATCTTGGGCTAGCTGTCTCCCGGGTCTTGCTGGGGAAATAAGCTGCCATGCTACGGGCAGCCCTACGGAGAGGCTCATGGGGCACTGCAGGGAATTAAGGTCAGTTCAACAGCCCCTGAAGAATTAAAAGTCCACCAACAACCAAGTAAGTGAGATGAGAGGTGGGTCCTGCAGCCCCAGTCTGGCCTTCACTTTACTGTGGCCCCATTCCCACAGACTGATTGACAGCCTGGGCCAGAAGCACCCAGCTAAGCTGCTCTCAGATTGTTGGCCCATGGAAACTATGAGATAATAAATGTTTGCTGTTTTAACTTACTATGTTTTGGAGTAATTTGTTACACAGCAATAGATAACTCATAACTATATTGGGAGGACGGGAGGCAGTAAAAGACATTTTACTGTCTTTTGTGTTGGGAGGGAGGGGAGTAAGAGAGCTGAATCATCTTCTATAATAAGAGGTTAATACAAAAAAACCTAAAACTGAAAAATAAGAAATAGCCATGTAAACAACTGCTTTCAAAATATAGAGAAAAATATCAATGAAAAGAGCTGAAAGTAGTTAGTTGCCTCAGGCAAGGAGGAGCTGGGTGAGGGAAAGGTGGAACAAGAAACTGCTGGGTTTGTTATGAGAACTATGTTGCTTTTTAAACTATATACATGTATAATCAGATTAAAAGTTAAAAAGATTTTCTTAGGTCAGTCTCCCAAGGCAAAAGAAATAAAAGCAAAAATAAACAAATGGGACTGAATCAAACTTACAAGCTTTTACACAGAAAAGGAAACTAAACAAAACGAAAAGACAACCTACAGAAAGGGAGAAACTATTTGCAAATGATACAACCGACAAGAGATTAATTTCCAAAATATACAAACAGCTCATACAACTCAATAACAAAAAAACAAACAGCCCAATCAAAAAATGGGCAGAAGACCTAAAGAGACATTTCTCCAAGGAAGACATAAAGATGGCCAACAGGCACATGAAAAGATGCTCAACATCATTAATTAGCAGAGAAATGCAAATCAAAACCACAGTGAGGTACCACCTCACACCAGTCAGAATGGCCATCATCAGAAAGTCTACAAATAACAAATGCTGGAGAGGATGTGGAGAAAAGGGAAGCCTCCTACACTGTTGGTGGGAACGTGAGCTGGTGTTCTCACTATGGAGAACAGTATAGAGATTCCTTAAAAAACTAAAACTAGAGTTGCCATATGATCTAGTAATCCTACTCCTGGACATATATCCAGAGAAAACTCTAATTCAAAAAGATACATGCACCCCTATGTTCATAGCAGCGCTATTTACAAAAGCCAAGACATGGAAGCAATCTAAATGTCCATCAACAGATGAATGGATAAAGAAGATGTGGTGTACACATGGAAAGCGCATCCACACAATGGAATACTACTCAGCCATAAAAAAGAATGAAATACTGCAATGCCATTTTCAGCAACATGGATGGACCTGGAGATTATCATACTAAGTGAAGTCAGTCAGAAGGAGAATGACAAATATCACATGATATCACTTATATGTGGCATCTAAAATATTACACAAATGAACTTATTTACAAAACAGAAACAGACTCACAGACACAGAAAACAAACTTATGGTAAACAAAGGGGAAAGGGGGTGGGGGAGGGATAAATCAGGAGTTTGGGATTAGCAGATCCAAACTACTATACATAAAACAGATAAACAACAAGGTCCTACTGTACAGCACAGGGAACTATATTCAATACCCTGTAATAAACCATAATGAAAAAGAATATATATACAATGTATATATAGAATATATATATATACATTGTATATACCATATATATATATAAAAACTGAATCACTTTGCTATACACTAGAAACTAACACGACATTGTAAATGAACTATACTTCAATAATAAAAAAAAGTGAAAAATTAAATTAAACTACATGTATGTGTTTACTCTCATGCATCCAATCCATTCTCTATATCACAGCAGTCATCTGGGCATTTTAGGGAGTCTTAACCAGCTGTAGATAGAGCAGAGCTAGAAGTTGTTGGACCTTGAGCAGGCAAATGACCAAGGGCTTGAAACCTGCTAATGAAATTGTGAGGATTCTACCTTTTAGGAATCTTATCAGATAACATCTTCAACGTGCTCATTCTTCCTTGGAGTGTATCAGAGCATAAAATAAATGTCAGCCAAACTCAGACCAGACTCCACTTTATCTGCACAACTGCTAAAAGTTCAATAAATGATTTGAGTAAATAGATTCATTTCTGGAGACTCAGGCCATCCCTACCTGTTCAACAGAACCTGGCACTAACCCAGAGGGTGATTTAAGGGTAATACCATCAAGGCTGTGTCCTAAGAATTCTGTTCCGGATCCTTTAAGTCTGAAATAATTCTGGCACGAACACTCTAAGATATTCACGTTCCTTTGCTTCCCAAACTTCAGGTATCTTCAAGAGAGAATGTACTCTAAACCCCAGCCCCCCATTTTCACACAGGAGGAAAGTGAGACAACAGCCCGGTTCTCTTGATACCTGGTCTAGTGCTATTTTCTAGGGTTCTGGTTTTCCCTGGTACCTTGTCAAGCTTCCCTACAAGTCCAAAGGCATTTCTGAACTACATCATATTATTTAGCTTATGTAAAATACATTAGCTTTCACAGTGAACAAGAGCTATTTTAGGAAAAGCTGAAGAAGAAACAAACACTCTCAAAGAACTTCATTAGTTCATTATATACAGGTACACTTTTATAACAAATGGGGACAGTGGGAAGTGGTAGTTACCACTGTTAGTTACAGGCACATAGTTTTCCTTTTCCCTTCAACTAGTCTCCCTTTGCTCTTAAGACCAATACCTTCTAGCATCCCCAAAGTTATAGCAATCACACCATTTTGTTTTAATCTGGTTTTTCTCATGGTTTAGTCACACGTCTTTTCTCAGAAACCATTTGTCTAGTAGCCGACACAAACTGCAACACCAAGAACTCCTGAGGGTTCTGCAACAATACATTTTTAAAAATCTGCTAAATGGACAGGTATCAGAACCACTGCAGCCAAGAGGATAAAGGAGAATTTTTAATAAAAATATTACAGGTGTTTCTTGATTTATGCAATTGTGCCCTTCCAGAAAATCTTGATACACAGTATTTCGTATGAAGTATAAAAATGTTCCTTTTGTTTAGTTATCATGGGGGACTATAAAGGCACATAGCCTCTCAACATACTTTTTTAGGCAGGTACTGTCACTCTAAATACTTTTCACTATTCAAGTAACCAAAAAAAAAAAAAAAGAAGAAGAAGTTCATGTGCAATAGAAGAAAGGCTTTGGCTGCTTTCTTTGAAAACTGACCCTCTTTTGGGTTCTAATCAATCACATTATGCTTACCAACAGGCCTGGCACTCCTGCTATCCCTTGTCACTTTTCATTCATAATCACAATGAAATAAACAGGGCAATGACACCAAACACTGAATCATAACAAGCTGAAGCTGCCAGAATTTGCAGAGTGAATGAACACCACAAATTTCGGCTCCCTGACAATTTCCTAATATTTTTTTTTTAATATTTTTATTTATTTATTTATTTGGTTGCACCGGGTCTTAGTTGTGGCAGGCAGCCTCCTTAGTTGTGGCACGTGAACTCTTAGTTGCGGCACGCATGTGGGATCTAGTTCCCTGACCAGGGATTGAACCTGGGCCCCCTGCATTGGGAGCGCAGAGTCTTATCCACTGCGCCACCAGGGAAGTCCCCCTAATATTCCTTTTTAAACACCAGACTTCTCTTTCTACTTCCCAAAATATGCAAACGTTTACCCTGAGTAAATGTACCCAAGTGAAGGGTGGGCTACCCCTCTGGCAGAGATCTGCATCTCCCTTGGGTGAAATGTAGTGTAAAGCTTGACTCTACTGATCACGAGTGATCAGGGTGGGAGTCAAACGTGAAGCAAAAAGGGCTTATCAACGAGCCAGAACCCAGACCCCAGAGAACTTGGGTTAGCTGAATTAACTCCTCAGAGGAGGAGCTCAGTACGGTCCAGCTCATATCCTTCTGAAACCTTGAGGTGAGGGTATGTGGGCAAGACAAGATTCCTCCCCACGCCATCACTGAAGCTACTGGAACTCTGGCACTTGATTCTCCTTTAGATCCTGCCTTGATTTCCACCCCAGTCATAAATTTCCCCAGGCTCCAGTTTCCTCGCTTTGAGAAAACGGGGATGGTGGTGCTGACCACAGCCTCAAATACTTCACGGTCACACTCAACATACGTCACGCTTCGTTGAAATTCCGTACTTGGAAATGCGCTACTGCAAGAAAATGCAAGGTGGGCTGCTACGACCGATGATATTTACTTTTAGAAGGTATTTAATTCAAAAGCCAGATATGAAGTGAGATGTCCTAGAGGGAATACACTTCAGATTCTCTAGTAACCGGCTGAGGGTTTGAGGTTAACAGTCTCCTTCTGAATCACTGAAGATAAATGTGCAGTCAATATAATTTTAAGTAGCTCACTGCATTCTGCTTCTTTGAAAACGGACCCCCCGTTCCCCTAATCGGGTCATCTGTTCCACTACCCACTTAGCACTTCACATTTTTTAGAACTCCCTGTGAATGTATAATGCCTTTCAGTCACCGTACCAAGCAGAGGTCTTAAGGAAGAGACAACAGCATGGCACTAGTGCTTTTGCAAAGCAGCCTGTCCCAGTTCCGGTCTATGGCCTCCTAACTTGTCTGCCCTTGACCATTCGAAGACTTCTGGAACTCAGAGCTCCTCTCACACGCTTGCTTACTGCAGCCGCCCCGGTTCCAGGTTCAGAGAGCGCCCAGCCAATGCCCTTGACCCCAGTGATGGTTCTGCTGCTCTTCCAGCATCCACCCTCTACAGGTTTGTTTGAACTAGAAAGAATGCCATATGTATATATTCGAGGTGCTGGTAAGAAGCAGCTCTCTGAGAGCACTGGCTGGAACTGGGTGGCTTTTCATATTCTGAAGAGCTACTGGGTCTCCTCCTGAGGCTGCAGAACGTGGTGGAAAGCAGTCTTCGTTGGCTCCCCCTTTTTTTTTTTTTTAATTAATTAATTTATTTATTTTTGGCTGTGTTGGGTCTTCGTTTCCGTGCGAGGGCTTTCTCTAGTTGCGGCGAGCGGGGACCACTCTTCATCGCGGTGCGTGGGCCTCTCACTATCGCGGCCTCTCTCGTTGCGGAGCACAGGCTCCAGACGCGCAGGCTCAGTAGTTGTGGCTCACGGGCCCAGTTGCTCCGCAGCATGTGGGATCTTCCCAGACCAGGGCTCGAACCCGTGTCCCCTGCATCGGCAGGCAGACTCTCAACCACTGCGCCACCAGGGAAGCTCCCCCACCCCCCACCCCGCTTTTTTTAAAAAAATTTATTTATTTATTCGTCGGCTCTATTTAAACAAGTCAGTCTCTGCTGATACTCAGGCGAAAAAAGACACATTAAATGTTCTCCGTAGTCAGCTCTTTCAACTTGACTTCCTTCAAAAATTGTCTGTCAACGTGGATACCAAGAAGACATCGACATGGCAACATACCAACGGTGCAGATGTACGTGTGAGCCCCTGAAGGGCTGGCGGGAACAGGCTGCCCACTGAGCCAGAAGAACATGTGGTACCGCCTCTGACGCATGGGAAGTGCTGGGCCATTTTTTTTTTTTTTCTTGTTAGGAAATATGGAGTCGAAAATGACATTTGGGGTATTTTTGTAAAAATATTTGGTGAATATTAAATTTTTTAAAAACATTTCCCTCTATAAGCCGAACTGAGTTCCCACATTTCAGTCAAAACCTCAAACTGACAAGCAAATGTTTATTTGCCTTTTAGCATATTTTTAAAATAATTGGTTATATTCATCCACACATACATCAACAAACACAGACTTAAAACTAGGCAAGGCTGATCATTTTAGGTAGAATCTAGAAATCCAGAAAGGGTACACAGCCACTTTATTTAGATTGTCTGGACCCCAGTTTCTCTAGAAGAATAATAGGGCTAATTATAGGAGTTTTCCACATAAATGAGATGCTAATTACATGGTGTTGGCAGAGCAATGTAAAGTTCCCGGGGCAAAACTGTTTAATTGTTCAGGCCTGCCAAATGTGTCATGTGCCATGTAAAGGAAACAGCCATACTTCTAACACCCGAGGACTGCAATCCTATGAAAGTGTCTCAAATATATATTTGAGTCAGAAGGCATCATTAGGAAATGAATATATATATGGGTGTGGTGAGTATATAATTGCTCGGTTTACTATTCAGTTAAAAGCAATTATCAAGTGAGCAGTAAGGGTCTTGCCTGCCTCATATCACTTTTTATCCACCCCCGCTCTTGGGTCTCCGGGCTGTTCCATCAGACTTCGCTGGTTACTCTGTAATTGTGCCCATGAGCCTAATTCCCCCAACTTTGCTGAGAACAGCTTTTTTGCAATTTATGCTATTCCTTCTCCCTACAGCTTAGTTTGCTTTTGCCTGGGAAATATTAGCCAAACTTCTCTGAAAACAGAAGGCCTGGGTACATATGGGAATGCTTTGGTAGGTATTACTTTTAAAAACTACCTGGAAAGTTCTTCCTCCTGCTGTGTCTATACACAGAGGCTGCCAAGGGAAGAGGCTATGAGAGGAAATGGAATGCTGGGGGCAGGGCAGGGCTGGGGTGTGCCACAGAGAAATCCGAAAACTGCTGGCATATGGCAAGTGACAAACTATATGTTATCAACAAATCATGTGGCGCAAAGGTTTTCCTATAAAGATCCTGTCCTTCGCCTGTCCTCATTCTGAAGAAGAAGAACCCAAAAGAAAGATGTTTGCAGAGACAGAAACATGAGTGACTTAGATTCCTCCCAGTTCAGAATGGATGCTTGACAGGCTAATTTTCTCCCCTGGGTGTTTGAATTCCTCAGATCTAAAAGTCTCTTTAACTTCTTTCACTGGGGGGAAAAAAAAAGCTGTAAAATGTCATTCTAGACACAAGCAGGAGTGAAATCGGAAGCTCCCTCCATCCAGAGCAAAGCCCTCCACCAGGCAAAGCCCCGGCGGCACGCTCTCTTGGGAACATCACTTCACTTGCACACCTGCCTTCTCAGGCTGGACCATTTTGATATTTACTACAAGGGGAAAGTCCCATTCCCATTCTGTCTAGGACAGGACCCTGGATATGGGCACTGCAAGCTATGCATTTGACTTACAACCTCATGCCTTTTGTCATCAAAATGTCACTGAGGCCACAGTTGGGAAAGGTAACCGAGGAGGGCACTCCACCCGGCAGTGTGAACCGGTTCAACCTTTTGGGAAAGTGGTTAAGTGGTTAATGTCTTCCAGTGCATTAAAAACGCCTGTGTCCTGTGTCCTCAGCAATTTTGCTTCTTGAAAACTGGTGCTAGCATAATAATCGCAAGTCCATAAAACAATACAAAAGCTTCATGCACAAAGACGCAGTGCCGACAGCTATCTAAGGAGTTGAAGGCAATGTAAATAGCTGCCATGAGAGGAATTTAAATTTTTTGCGTCCGTTTTATGTAATATTTTATATCAATGTAATATGTGTCTTAGAAAGTATTTTAATAACATCAGAAATGCTTATCTTTTAATGTTAAGATTAAAAGAAGAGAAAGGAATATTCAAAAGTATACTACCGAATGATCTCCATTACATTTTTTAAAATAGATATTTAAAAAGTTAAGAGAGAAATCAACAAATTGAAGTACTTGCCTGAATAGTGAGATCATAGAAGATTTTTTTCTTCTTTTTTCTTTCTTTCCCCCAAATGTCTTAAAATGGCCATGTATTTCTTTTACAATCAAAAAATTAAAACCAGATTGAGGATGTAAATGATTGAAGGGAAGAAGCACGCCAAATATTTTGTTTCTCCTTTTTTGTGGAAATAAGTCTAATAACAGCAAGGTTGGAAGTTGAAATACAATAGAAACATTGTCAGATTTTATAATGGCTTTAAAAAAAATCAGTGACAAAGAAGATTTCTGGAACTCTATTTTCCAGATTGTGTAGGCCAAACTTAATTTAAAAGTAGCATATTCCTGAGTAGAAAGCAACACTATTCAAACTTAAACAGGTATCAAGACCATATCACTTTGTTTTGCGAATTTACTCAACATTCAACAAATATGTATGGCGTACTTACTCTGTGCCAGGCGCCGGGGATCCAACAGTGAACAAAACAGATGGGATTTGTGCACTAAGGAAGCTTACAGCATAGTGGGGCTGAAAGGGATGGTTTGTATACAGCAACCCAGCTGAAGCTGATTCAATGACTCCTGCCAAAATCAGACGCTAGACCTATAAAGAATTTCCTATCATTCCACACTTAAAAATAAAAACTCCAGCTATTACATCACTTTTTACTCCCTCTCTCCAAAGAGCACTTTGAGAGATATACAGGGTCTTTCGAGCAGTGAGAGAAATCCAGAACACCCAGGAGGAGGTGTGAAGAGCCAGGGCTCTTAGAAGTCCAACCACTACAGGTTCAAATTCCCTCACCAGGTGTGCTGCCTTGCACAGGCGAATCCCTTTCTAAGTCTCCTCTTTTAAAACATGGTAACACAACATTGTAAATCAACGATACACCAATAAAATTTTTTTTTAAAAATAAAATATAATGAGAGTGAGCTCACTTTGGATTTTGTCCCGAGGACTGAAGGAAATTACCTGGCAAGCACGCCCAGAACAGTGCCTGGCACAGAGTAAGTGCTCAACGAGCCTTTCTCTTATCCATAAAACACGCATATTTACACATAAAAACAACAAAGAATCAGGTAAGGACAAAGATGTAAAAGTCTACAAAATGGGGAACTGGGGTAAGTGGTAGTGACTGCTAATGAATACAGGGTTTCTTGGAGTGTAAAGAAAATGTTCTAGAATTAATTGTGGTGATGGTTACACAACTCTGAATACACTAAAAAGCCATCAAGTTTTACACTTTAAACGGATGGATTGTATGTGATGTAAATTATAGCTCGAGAAGCTGGTATAAAAAACTGTATTTAAAAAAGTCAATGGAATATTTTAATTCATATTTTAATCCAGATGGGCCAACAGCTATTCTTTGCAACCCAGGAGACTGTGTGAATTTTGTAATTAGAAAATAGTATCTTCAGTTCTGAGTCACTATAATATTAAGACTCAGATTTTTTTACCAACTCCTTCACAGGGAAAAGATAAACAAGCACACAGGACAATACCACACACCGACAAATCTTGTAAGACAACTTCTTAAATCTTTTACTATATATACCTTAGTCCTAAGAAAAGTTTAGTTTAAAATGTTTTACATTCTGTATTCACATACAGGACAATATTTAGCTACAATATCAACCAACCAAAAGGGGAAACAAAATGCCTTTAATACAGTGAGTTTGAAACTTACCACTTCATTACTTAACACCTAATGTCACCACCAAAATACATATACAAATAACACAAAAGAACAAATGTTTGATCCAAAAACATTAAGCTGAATCCTACCTGATAGCAGGTTATTTTTCACAATAACAAGAGATGAAGTGACTGTCTGTGTTATGGCTTTTCAGCAACGCACAATCACTCATCATATCCAGGTTTTGGCCACATTACCTCATCAGAAAAGCATAAAACAGGTCCAAGAAAGCATAAAGCAAAACTCAGGAAAATGGCCCAGACAATACTTCCCTCCTCCCTTCCTTACTCTCGCCTTCAGTCAACACATCTTTATTGAGTGTCTACCATGTGAAGACCTCGCCTCCGTTTTTACCTTCTGTATTTTTCTATGAAGCTAGTAACATTAGTTTCAGTACTCTTTAAAAAAAAATTGTGATATGAGCTTTGTAGTTGTTTATAATATACATCATCAAACCAATTTTAGTTTGTTAAAAAAATTTTCACCATTGTACACAGAACAATCAGAGGTAATTAAGCTGGCATATGGTCCAGCAAACATATGGATCTGATTTTCTATTTGGGTTGCCTTTTGCAGGTGAAAATGAGTAACACTTGCACACTGTGGAAGGGGCATCCTTTGAGCTGCTCTACCACCAATGGTGATGAATTTCAAGAAACAATCCATACTTTTATCAGCGACCACCACTGCAAGATGGCCCGGGAAGGTGACGGGGGAGCAAGCGCGCCCAGCACGATACACAGAGCGGAAGTAACTAGTAGTTCTTTCAGCCCCTCAAAACCTCTGTGGAGTTTATGCTGAGGATCAAGGCTGGACCCTTTTTCTCATTAGCACAGTGATTAAACAACTATGCTCACCTGCCAAACTCACATCCTCGGGGCTGGTTTATGTCCACTGAGCACAGTACTGATAGGAGCCTGCCCATCAGCCATCTTAAAGTTCCCCATCGCTGCACGGTTGTAATCATCACTGGTACGGCAGGTAATGAAATGCAGAAGTGAAAGTGGGCATCTTATTCCCCTTGTGAGTCAAAGCTGAACTTATAAGATCACTGGGAACTATCTCAACAAACAGTAGTGTTTCAATCATGAAAGTACTGCACCAACTCCATGCTCAGTCACTAAAAATACAAAGTAAGCTTGGATTCATACTTAATCTCTTGAATCAAGGTTTAAAAAGAATGTTCTCTTTTCAAAAAGAGTGGTAAGTAAGTACTGCAGAATAGGAATAACAATACCAAAAATTAGATCGGTCGTCAATTATGTAGGATCATTTGCTTTTTAATGAATTAGCTTGAAACCCCCTCTACTGCACAGTTAAACACTATCCTCTGTATGACTTTGGAGACGCAGAAAAAGCAGAAGAATTTAAGAACATCTCTGATGGTTTAAAAGAGAATCATTTACTTCTCTAATCCAAACATGAATTCTCAAGATCACTTTTCTTTCCTCAGAAAACACACAGAACATCAGGTGAAGGACCCGACATAAACAAGCATTCTTCCTCTCACACTAGGTGTTTTCTCATAAGTCATCATTTGTACTCCCATCAAGCCCTCTGAAAACTCGCAATGTTTTCTGAATACAATCTTTTATTTGCTACTTTTATCAACTTTCCTTAATACTCTGGGTTTCTGAACTATTTCAAAAACAACTCAGCAGACCACACAGAGATGAAATCACAGTGTCTGGCTCACTGGAGAAACAAACTAAGGTCCACCCCACCGTACTAATAAATTAGGACGAGTGGTACACCAGTTAGTTGTGCATTAAGCCCCACAAAACCTATGTGGAGTTCATGTTCAGGATCAAAGCTGGACCCTCCTTCTCATTAGCACAGTCATTAAACAGCTATGCTCACCTGTCACACCACAGCAGCTGGACAGACATTATCTACCCTGTAAGGTAAACATGGCAGGTGTCTCTGTCCATGTCATACCTGAGAAAATGAGACAATAATGCATGTGACTTCCTTAAAGGGAAAAAGTTGAGCAGCTTGCAAAGGGCCAGGACATCCCCTCTTTCCCCTGAGACAATGGTTCTCATCCTTGTTTGCACATTAGAAGCCCCTGGGGACATACCAAAAAACACCAATGGCAGGTCACCAAACCAGACCAAGTTGCCAGCCCAGACCATAGAGATACCTGGGAATGGTGCCTGGGCATCAGCATGGTTTAAAAGCCCTCCAGGTGATTCACAGGCACAAAGTTGAGAACCACTTATCTCTAACCTACAGATGTTTAAAAGGACATCACTATCACTGGCAAATACCGATTTTCTTTCTCTCACTTCCTTTTCTTCAGTGGCTTTGCCTAAGGACAGAATGGCAGAGCTGTGGTAAACAACAATCATAACAATGAATAATGGACACAACCAAAACAAGTATGTTCTTGGGGAGGGCAAAAAAAAAAAAAAAAAAGAACAGTAAGAAACAGGATTCAGTAAGAATCAAAAGGAAAACACATTCTCGAAAGCTAAAAAGCCAAGTTCAACACGTAGGTATTTACATACATTGCCGTATACACCATGTTTTCTTTCTGTTTTTCCCTTCCCAAAAGAGCAAATTTTCAAACAAATAACTATACACTGGCATGTGTGTCCCAAATGTCAGGAATGAAATGCTAAGGAAATTCCTTCTAACATCTGCGAGTAATTTTGTACAATACGTCATTGCTCCTATGCATTCACCTTAAAGAAGAAAGATCAGAGTAGAATAACTATACATCCAAATGCAGTAATAGTTTTTCTCTACTATTAAGCATGTTCTGAAACCCACTAATTATTTCCAGAGGGAACTTCTCTCCTAACACGTTATTCCCAAGTATAGTTTGGTTCTTAGGCAACCAGGACTTCATGGACTTGCGGCAGTAATACAAGCAGGAAAGTCTGTGATTAAAAGAACACTCCTCAAATGAGGAATTCCAAGCCTAAGAAACAATTAGGTACCTAGTGGGGATTTCATATTCCAGTTCTGCTCTTCCTACCACCTTCCAACGAAATCACAAGTACACTCAATATTCCCCCAAAGACTGCAGGTAGGAGCTTTTAAGACTTCTAGGATCTTAACACACACACACACACACAAACTTCACATATGCATGAATGCACATAAATTGAGTCTGTGAAAAACACTACCAGTTACACAATATCTTCAAAATGAAAATACCAAGGAAGAGATTTTATTCAACTCAATCTATAGGACGTTAGTCAAAGGCAACTGACAGTTTTACAAACGCTCTTTGTTAGGGAAAACTTATACTAGAAACAGCCACAGCTTACTTTCCCTTCGCTTCCCCCCAAATCCATCTTTTTTTTAGCTCTGCCAAATAAGTGGCTCCAAATGTGTTTGTTCTGTTTCTCTCTTTGTTTTTCCCGAAAGGGAAAAATTAATGGTCAAGTGGGTTTAATTTTTAAATCGGTACAAGAGCTCTAAACACACTGTACTGAAAAAAAAAAATGCAAACGGAATGCTCTTGAAAATGGTTACACACTAAACACACATATAATGACCCAGGCCTCTACTAAGGCGAGTTCTTAAATTCTATGGAGGTCAGAAGTTTAGTTTATTCAGCAAGAATAACTCTATTAACAGCCCCATCTCCTTCTTGTCACCACAGTAAATATCCACACACTCCAAATCCTAGAAAATGTGAGGCAATTCAAAGGAGGCTGGAGCTGCTGAGGGCTCCACCGCTGTGCCTAAACAGCTTCTAAAGCAACTGGTCTGCCCTGTGAATGAAGGGAAGCCACCCACAGGGAAGCATGGATCACAGTGGATCAGAGCAATTACATCAGACTTAGGAGACGGATTTTCAGAGAACAGGAAGAAAACGGGGAGGGCTTATGTACATCACTCCTAAATAATAATGATGATGAAAGCTCTTTAAGCACATGCCCAGAGTATCAGAATTCCTGATCAACTCACGTACTGCTACAGTTTTTTAAACACAGATTTCCCCCCCCCCCCCCGCCCAAATCAAGGTTAAAAGGCAAAACCCAGCAGACTCCTAAGCACAGTGAAAAACAACCCAAGCCTTATAGCTGTTCCAGAACGACAAACTTTCTGGATTTTTAATTTTCAATTTAATTTTACAACATCTACCATGCAGGAAGGTCACACTGCGGGAAGCTGTCCTATCACATGCTGGAATAAATAAAATCATGACAAGCCTTATACAGATGGGCACCAAGTCATGTCTAGGAAATGGGAGACAGTGCCTCACCCTAAGGAGTCAATTATCCAAGTTACAAGAAAATCTGATTTTCGAGTTGATGGGAATTAACCCTTACTCTCTCCAAATCTTTTTGTTCCTGAAAGTCAGCACCTCTACTAATTAGCCTTATTAATGTCTTGATGCCTTTTCTATACTTTTCTCTCCAAGATGCCAGTCTCAAGCTCTTATCCACCACTTCTGCTCTAGGGAAAATCTAAGGGAAGATGCACTGTGCACAACCCACGGGCAATGAGGGAGAAGCCGTCTCCCCACATGGACCCCTTGCACTGAACAGGGTCTAAACAGGCAAGCAAGACGGGAGAGGTTTAATTCCCGCTCCTCTGACATCAATTCCTCCCAATGTGGTTGCGTAGTTCTGTTTTAAATGGCTTTCCAGTTAAAAGTACAAAGAGGGAGGAGCCCCAAAACCCCCCAAATTTCTAAAACCAAGAGTAAATTTTAACTGTTGCTCAGTTCCATTTGAGCAAATAAGAGAGCTCCCCGTATCTACTGCTTTCATTCCCTTTCTCTGGTCGCTTCTTACATAATTCAATCTTGCTTTTTCCTTACTGATGCTATCCACAAAAATTTTTAATCTACTTATCAAATCCATCCTACAAGAGTATATTCAATGTAATATGTAGAATTCAAATATTTTCCCCTTAAGTTTTTTTTTTCCTATCTTGAAACAGCTTGGGCTGTTTTCTGCCTTCTGACCGTTATGCTCACACCTGTCACCTGATTTTCAGTCTTCATTTTTATTCTCATTCCCTAGTTTGTCACTGTTCTTAACTATTTTCTCCCAACTATTTCTTTCCCAACAATTACCCCCAATATAGTCTCCTTTCCCATCAACTCAGCCTCTTTAGCATATATTTTACTTCCTCTCCTTTGAGTTTCAGCCCTCAATTTTTCCCCTTGATATAGAGGAACCTAAACAATGATTTTGTGTCTCAGATTCTTCTTGTTACCCTTATCCTTGCTCTGAACTCCTCTCCCGAAAGACCATGATATTGACAACAGGCATCTCCTCATCCTTGACCAATCCAGCTCAGAGGAAAAAATGTTTCCCCTGTGTTTTTCATTTTCCTTTGGTCCCCTGGTGTACCCTGGGCCATGCTTCTTTCTTATGTGCTCTCCTCTATTCACTCCCCCGTGAGAGAGCAATGCAGCTCTCTCCTTGATATTCAGTTTGTAATTATCTGTTGGCCTCTGCCAAGGACACTGGCCATCTGAAACACGCTCTATTTGATGATCATATGAGATGTGAGATGTGGCCAACCATGGTCTGGATCCACTGTCAGTACGACATACACCTGATGTGTATTTCCAATAGCAATGAGACATTCACCCTGATCCATTTCTCTTGCACCTTGGGTTCTCTTGTGACTAATGAATAGCACTTGCCAGAGGGCTTGCTGGGTTAAGGGGCGGGGAAGGTGCTATGTTTCCAGCCACAGAAAAGAACTGACTGGCTCAAATGGGGCTTAAGCCTTTGACCTTGGCTTCATTAGCTCTCAGTACCAACCAGCCACAGTCACATGACAGCAATGGCCCTTGCTAAATGCAGGAACCCTGTGTCGATTCAGAAGGGAAATATAAGCCTCAACAACACCACGACACCCACACGGAGACAGATCTGTTAGCAAACCAAGAAGGAAATGAACTTGAGATCTATGTCCCATTCTGATTTCCACGACACCTCCTAGCAGAAAGGGTAACCTTCACCCTGCTTCTCACAGTCCTGCCAAGTTAGCGCTTAAAGCGGAAAACCACTTTGAGGGACACCAGATTGATCGTGAATGTAAAAGCAGCCATGAACAAAAAGAGAAACATAGCTCTTATTTCAACAAAAATCGAGAGAGCATAGAAACCACTTTTCTGTCCTCTCTGAACACCACACAGCAAATTCCCCTTGCAGGTGGACACACATACATCATGAGGAAGAGGGCATGGGAAAAATAGATAAAAATAAATTGTATTTACCTTCTTCTGTTTCATGCCACACGATCCCTTCCAAATTCACACTGGTCCCGGGTTCACAGGGCCCAAGACACTCTGGCTCTGTCACTACTCCGACTTCACACGTATTGACACCCACGGAACGAGTCCGAACCAAAAGCTGTTCAACCGGTGCTGCAATATTGGATGAAGATGGGGAAAAGTAGGAGGGCAGAATCTGAGGCGTGAGACTGCTGGAAATCGGCGGCGGTGGTGCTGGCACTGTAAACAGGGGGTCAACCTGAAAGACAGACAAGCTTACTGCAGTGGTGCTGCACGCTCGGCGCTCTTTTCAATGCAATCTGTTTACATCACTTCCAGAACACATCACCATTCCAAATTCCATTTGCAATTATAATACGCTTTGAGTGTTTTAATGGTGCCAAAATACAAAGCAGAATAGAAATAAGCATTTTCGTTTTTCATGACACGCAAGGTAAACATTGGAGCTCTAGCTTCCTGTGCTATAGACAGGCCTTCAAGGTCCTTCTAAATTCACCAATTAACAACCTTTAGCCTCCAGAGACGTGAATGAAATATGCTTTGCCAAATGAAGACTATTTCCCACTTGTCGTGAAATCGTATTTTCAACACTACAGTATTTTCCAAAGGAGAAACTCTAATAAATACCCATATAGGCATCACTGGCCATTCAAGTACAAGAGATGGACTAAAATTGTTTTCAAAGTATTTTATAAACCATAATGAATTAAATCACTACTAAAATAGATTAACTACTCTGCCAAATATATAAAATACATAAATTTGATTACACACACTGAAACACAGAAACTGGATATTATTAGCATGTGTTAAGCATCAACTTTTAACTAAGTGTTCTACTGCAAAGTTTGGCAGAATTCATATAAATGGAGAAATAAATACGTGTGCTCAACAGAATCTGAGTTTCTCCAATGCACAAATCCTTTAGTGGTTCAACAAAGATTCCTGATGAGTTGGACCAAGACTCAGCAGCCCTCCCTATGTCCGAAAAGAGAAATGACAGCCAAAACGAGATCTTGTGGTACAATAGCTCCTTTGCACCCCGATCCTGAGGAGAGCAAGCAAAGGAGTCCTTGACCACAAAAAGTTTAGGAGTCAGGCCATAATGAAACCAAAGACTATGCCTGTACTAAGTAGGTAGACGGTCAACAGACTCATTCATTCCTTCCGCCCATTTTAACCATTGTTGTAACTGCTACGGAATAGCTTTGGCCCTGCTGACAGGTTATCAAATGTGAAAGAGCCAAACACACAGCATGTCTGCACCAGGATTCCAGATCACCTATGTCCTCAGGCTGCACAGAGATACCACCTACACACAAGAGATGATACCGTATGTATTTTATCAGTTGGGCTAACAAATTAGATGTGTAAAAAGGACACAGAGAAGGTTGTTCTGGTAAAATGCCATCTTAGTCTGTTTATATATTCTCAGTTAACGTTTGTAAGAAATCAACGTTTGGCTACAGACATAATATTATAGAGTCTTTGTTCGTCAAAAAAAAAAAAAACAAAAAAAAAACCACACACACAAAAAGAGTGTATTTCAAGATAAGTCATATGAGGAAGTGTGCTCCTAGATAAACAGCTGAAGCAGTCATCTGTGTGGGCTTCTTGTTCATATGACTGTGGAACTATTTCTACAGTTTGCATTTCACTAAAACGATACAGCGACGTTCACATGCCTGAGTGATCCAAGATGCAACAGAACAGCCCTTCATCCAACTGCACGCTAAAGAAACTTAATTTCCTGCTCTCGAAGCTGCCATAAAACTCCTTTTGCTCCATGCTTTTTTATTGTTCTTCCTTCTTGATCTCAGAGCCCAAGAAAGGAAAGCATTTAACAGCCCCAAACCCCAGATCTGGTGATTTATGCTTTCGTGTAAATGCAGCTTAACATGGATCAAAGTTCACACTGATAGTTCCTATTTTAAAACTGAGCTGACAAATGAAGAAAGGGGTTCTGAGGAAGAAAATTTAAGGAGGGCAGGGGGAGCCAATGCAATCCTGTAGTCTTTATTACAACTGAAAGATTGCGTGAGATTGAAATCACTTTCTAGAATTTAAAAAAGAAAAAAAAAAAAAGACCAAGGAAAATTATAAACCAGCTATACTGCACATTTTTTTGGCGCATGATTCCCAACAACCTCTTAATTTGTACAGTTAGTTGTAAACTGTAATTTGGTGCTACACATGTAAACTGAAAAGACAAAATGGAGCAATATTCTCAAAATATCCTTTGTATCCTTGATCGACAGCGTACGTTAATTCCAAGAGAACAAATATAGCTTCAGTTAGATAAACAAGAAAATGGAATAAAATAAAAGAGGGAAGGAGTCTCAGAGAGTACCAACTCTCTAATTTTGAATTTCAGGACACCCTGGGGCAACATGTACAACAGGAGTTACAGGTACAGGGTGTGCTGACACCAGGACTGTGGTTCCACCTCCCACATTAATTAAGCCTGTGACTTGGGAGAGTCATTTAACCTCACCAAGGCCCATGTTCCTCAACTGGAAAATGTATTCTTTGGCCTTCTAATAGTGATGACGAATCCTCTCACAACAGAATTTCTAGACCAAATCCCTATTTCAGTATAACTCTGCTTAGGAATATATTTGTATAGAGATACACACACTCTCACATACTTATTTGGGATATTTATGTAATTTCAAAGATGAAGCTTCTAAAGAATCTAGAAGCTTGATGGGAGAGGCCATGGTATCCTGGGCCTACCGGCAAGTTAACTGTGCTTATTTCCATTAACACAATTCAAATGCAATGAAAACAGTTCAGTTGATGACATTTAAAGAAGGGACCTTGGAGCCCTGTGCATGCTTGTTTTAAAATGAAAAAACTAAGATTCAGAGAAGTTTGACTATAAATATGAACTTAACCATAAACAGCCCCCCAATGTGATAATAGTCTAAAACTCTTAAACTTGATAGGAAAACTCAATAGGTAATACAGTTTTAAAGGTTCAACTCTTTGACTTGCACAAGTGAATTTCTCTTAGTTTTTCCACTGTACTCACTTCCTCCATGTAGCTCAAAACTCCCTTTCCCACAGGTACCGATCATCCTTATCAGTGAGAGTAGAAAAGGGAACTTTTCTCCCCTGAGATTTCAGGATTTGGAGTGGAGAACGAAGACCTCCCATGTGGTCTACTGGGGGTCCCTCTTCCCCAGAGCTCACCAACTGGAAAAGGGGTGGGGAATGATAGCTCCTCCCAGAGGCAGGTTTTATTTGGCAGGTATGCTACTTTTAAAAACCTTTCCATTTGTTGACCAACACAAAAAATTAGGGAAAAGTCTGAATTTCCACTATCTCGTAACATAATAATTGGCTCACGTGCTACGCTGGGCCCACCTTCCTCGTGGCATCAACTGACAGGGCTGAGCTTCCCTTAGCCTGCAGTGACCTACCCAGGCACAAGCAGTGAGTTGGCGTTTCCAGCTTTTCCGAGACAACCACAGAATGTTGGCGGTAGAAGGTCATCTAACCCAACTTACTCATTGTAGACAAAACCGTGGCCCATATCTGTTTGTGTGCAAGGGCAATTAAGCATCTCTAGGGGCAGCCCAGATGAGCATAAAAAAAGCAGCATCCTCCAAGCAGGACCTTCACAGAACGGGTTCAACATACACTAACACTAGAGACAAAAGAGGGGTGAAAGGGAAATAATTCAGAGTGTGGCCATTTCTTTCTACCAGCTAACACCCCCAGTGGGAGAAGTTCCCCTCAAAAAGGTTTTGGTTCTCTTGTGTATCTCACGGTGGCTAAATACACAGTCACATGACACCATATGTAGCGCAGGATTTTGAAAGATCTTCAACAGTTACTGTTGCCTTATACAAAAGGTCAACTCCACTGCACCCTGATTTCTCGGTCACTCACTGATCACTGAAACGTAATTTCTTCACCCAATGAGGCTCCTTAAGACAGAGAGTAGCAACAGTTCCCATGAGGGAGTCTGGGGAGGAAGCAACATACACTTGGACTTGGGTAGTGATTAACCTCGGGTTGTGCTGGATTCAAATCCTGACCCTGGTGGTACTTGCTTGCGTGGGACCCTGAGCCAATGACCTGGCTACTCTAAGGCTCAGTGTCTGGACCTAAGAAATGGGAATAAGAATAACAATAACCTGCACAGGGTCGCGGTCAAGACGCAGTGAGATAATTCATGCCCAGTGAAAGCTCTGCATGGTGCTTAACTCAGTAAACAACGACTTTGAAAAAGAAAAAAGAAAGTCCCTGGTCTGATATTACAGTTCTCTAACCCTGCATCCACTCTTACAAAGCTCCTTTTTATATCCTACTATGTCTAACATAAATCTATAATCCTCTCCAAATGCATGGCTAAGTGCGGTTAAAGTGTGTTAAAAGTATAAGAAAAAGGGCTTAACCCTGAGAAGCTCAGCCTGAGGAAATACTGCTCCTTTCATACACTGGCATCTGGCAGCCGTCCACCAGCTTAATCCAACCCCCCTTTATAGCAGGCCCTGATGAGTCCTACACTTCTAGAAAATCTCCTTCTACTCGTCTCTAGCTGTACCTCTTTTTTTGTGCGCTGCTCCCCCCAAAGTCTCCTTTTATTCACCTCAACTCGATCACATGTCCACCCAATAAATAATTACTAACACACCTGCTGTGTGCCAGGCGCCGCTAGCAAAACAAGAGTGGGCAAGACTGTAGCAGTAATCAACATACAAATCCAGCAAAAGTACAAGTGTCGCTGTAGAACCTCATCCAAGGGGCTGTCCATGGTGGCCTGAGCGCAAAAAACAGCACGTAGAAGACAGTGCGGGGCAGGGATCGGTCTCTGGAGTTGGAATCCATCTCAACCTTTAAGAACCCTTGGCAAGTTGCTTGATCTGTCTGGGACTCAGTGGCTTCATCTGTAAAATGTAAATAACACTTGGCTGCTAAGGTGACTACTACCTGAGATCATTCAAACAACATTAGCCCAGGGCCCAGTAAGGAATAGCCCTCAATAAATAAAAGCTATTGCCATTGTCAATATGATTATTATTATTACAAATATACTTGAGACCTGAACTGAAAAGAAAACAATAGGTGGTATGGCCCTTTAAAGCCAAATGCTAGGATTTGCTACGTTCAAAGGCAACTCAAGAGAGGCAGTTATAAATACCTTTCTGGAGGGAAGTACCCTAAAATAGTAATCATCAGATATTCCATTTAAACATTGGTGGGGAATTATTAGTCAAATAATACCAATAAATGGAATAAAAGAGCAGAAGAGAGAACTGGCCGGTTTTAGCGATGGTTCCTTTGTCAAAGCTCTTTTCTGTTATCTTGACGGGACACTGATGTAACCTGCTAGAGCCCAAAAGAGGAAAGCAGGAAAGCAGCCATCTCCAGTGGAAAAAAAAAAAAAAAAAAGAAAGACCCATAAGTCTAACAGCTGGTGGTGGCAGCCTGTCAAACTGAGGAAAGTTAATGTCAAGAACAGACGCGCGGCAGTCTCTCACTGTTATTTTTGCATGATTATTCCCAGGTGTTGGTGCACGCCGAGCAGTAGCCTGGCTATTTATCACTCGAGAGAGCCTAAGAGTATGGGAGTAGGGGAGCAGAGAGGAGAGGGGGAGGCGGGGAAGAAGAGGTTATTTACACAGATAGCGGCACTTAGGGTGTGCAATCAGAGGGCTGGGGGAAAAAAGTCTGCAGAGAGATTCTGGCAATATTTTCTCTGTTCACCTTATTTCAAGAGCTTCCTGAGTGCCCATGAGCAAGGAAGGCTGCAAAGCTGGAGCGTGAGTGGCAGCAGCTTTGCATCACGTGAGCACGGACTGTGGCAGCCGGTGATGGGTTTCCAGGACCCACAAACTGACAGCAAGTGAGGAGGGGTCGGCAGGGCAGGGCTGGGGGTGCTCCAGGCACTCCCGCTCCGCTCAGACCCAACAAAGGGACAGTCAGGTGGCTCTGCTGCGGGGAGGGCTAGCGCTGCCAGGCAGAGGGGAAGGAAGTTCACAGCCTGGAGATGGGCAAGCCTCAAGGAAAGATTCCCTCCCACACCCCGGGGCGGGTCTGAACCCCCACTGGGGAGCCTGCCCAGGTTTCTTCCATCTGTTGCCACAAATCTCCATGCTCATCTTGCTCTTAACCCCTCAATCCTGGGATTCTCAGGTCGCCAACAACCAGAGTGGGAGCGGTGTTTTATTATTTTGCTCAGAGTCAATATTTTTATACCTTCTATGAGCGCGCCAGGGCACAATTACTTAATGCTCACATTTTCTCCATATCCTGGTATTTGGCTGTTTTATGAGATTGCCCACAGTCACCTCTTTAATTTAAAAAGCATTAGACAGAGACTGCACTTCGTGTAGGGGAAATCACAGCTCTTTAAAGGTGACCACTGGCGCAGTCTATCACTTTGCATTTTAACTACCCTTTCGGCCTGACATCACTGCTTCATGAGTAGAGCAAGGGAAGCTTAAAAAATGGTTTCCTTAAGCACCGATCTTTTCCCCAAAATGATTCGTCAAGGGTAAATTTCCATCCCTGTCGGACACAACTGCAACAATTGTATTTCTGTCATTCCTAAGTCTATCTTTCCTACATGTAGTGGAGACTTCCTTCTAGAACCGTGATCAGGGCAACGCATGCTCTACAACTTGCTGCCACACAACAGGGGCAAACTCTTACTAAGGGCCGACTGTGCACCAGGCCCCCATATGTTTTCTATCTCCTTTGACACTCATTATGTCCCCATTTTATAGAAGCAGAAATTGAAGATCTGGAGGATGGGCAACTTACCCAAAGAGCTGAAATGCAAGGCCAAACCTCTCTGATTTCAAAGTCCATGGGCTTTCTTGTAAAACCACTAATGACATCAGTAGCTACGGTTTAACACATATAACACAGGAGGGATTATACTGTGCATTCTCCCATTCAGTCCTCACAGGCTATGACTGAAAGTACTTTACAGATGAGGAATAAGAAACTTAAACTTAAAAGGTCACTTAGGGTCAGTGGCTGAGCCAGAATTTGAACCCACGTTGGTCAAACGGCAAAAGAAACTCTTCTCAATGTAAAAGAGAACACAAGATGTTTGAAACCTACCTCCCCAGGTAATTTCTGACCCTTTTCTGCACGTTAGGAGGCACGCATCTGATCACTTTTCCCAACACCTAGTTCAGAATGGTGCATCTCGTTGTGTCCAAGCAAATACTGCCATCCCTCCAGAAACCTCGACTAAAAACCTCACGGAAACCAAAGCTCAGGCTTTGTTTTGTTTTGCTTTTAAACATCTTTATTGGAGTATAATTGCTTTCCAATGGTGTGTTAGTCTCTGCTGTATAATAAAATGCATCAGCTATACATATACATATATCCCCATAACCCCTCCCTCTTGCGTCTCCCTCCCACCCTCCCTATCCCACCCCTCTAGGTGGTCACAAAGCACCCAGCTGATCTCCCTGTGCTATGCGGCTGCTTCAGGTTTTGTTTTGCTGTTGTTATTGTTTTAAATCATCCGACTCCAAAAGCAACAGCTATGTACAATGACTTGGAATCATACCATTATTTTCATTTTCTCATCCCCGGGTATAAAGACCAGAGACCGCCCCAAATAAAAAGCCAAAGTACTTTTTAGCTGTTCAAGTGCTTTTAAAAGCTTCTCCGTTGAACGGGTAGGGCTCAGCCTGGGGCTGAAACAGGGCTCTGGCCCCAAGGCCAGTTGGGGCCAAGACGGATGCTTTCTTTTCCAACCAGGACCCCAGCCACGCTGAAATCGCAGAATGCCAACCCAGGGTCTCTGTGGCGCTGCTTGGGGGTGGTGGTCAAGGGAAGGTCGCTGACTGTTAGTGTGTCACTCCAGAAGTGACTCCATACTCCATACGTGTAGGTCACAAGGCAGAGGCACACACGGGCAAGCCACAGGTGTAAAATATATTTTAAACCACAGTGACGATCCTTAACTTCATTCTCTAGCCATGACAATTTTTCAAAGCAAAAGAGAAGGTACTGAGTATGGAAAGACAGAGTGTAATTCAACTACTCCAGACTCAGTGTCTTAAGTTCTTTGATGGCTGTTTTGAAGCCAAACCAAATTCTCCCCTAGAAGGCCCTCCATCAGCTGTGCTGAGTTCCACAGGAAAGTGCTGTCAGTGGAGGTGGAGGGGACATGGGGACTCAGCCTCAGGCACTTTCCACAGCAGTTGTCACATACTTAGCCTCATTTGTGTTCTTTGCAAAAGAAACATCTGTCCTATTGCTGAGCGACAGATTCTTCACCTGTTTTATAAGTGCCGGTGACATCTTCCACTGCTCAGCAAGCTGGGCGTGCTTTAAACAGCAGGAAATGATCAATGTTTTCCTATCTTGTTCGTAAGGGTTCTCTGATCTCCTCACATCCTGCCTATTTCCAAAGACACTTAAACACACACACACACACAAAGAAAGGAAGCAGTGGTAAAGCTATTTTAAAAAGTCTAGGGGGCTTCCCTGGTGGCGCAGTGGTTGAGAATCTGCCTGCCAATGCAGGGGACACGGGTTCGAGCCCTGGTCTGGGAAGTTCCCACATGCCGCGGAGCAACTAGGCCCGTGAGCCACAACTACTGAGCCTGCGTGTCTGGAGCCTGTGCTCCACAAGAGAGGCCGCGACAGTGAGTGGCCCCCGCTTGCCACAACTAGAGAAAGCCCTCGCACAGAAACGAAGACCCAACACAGCCAAAAATAAATAAATAAATAAATAAAAGTCTGTCTTCTTGGATTAATCCTTTTCACAAGTCTCTTTACTTTGTATAAAGTTAAACTCCTGAAGAGTTCCACACAAATCCCATTTCTTTCAATTAGATCTGGCCCCCAATCCTAACAGTGAAACATTTAAAAAAGGTGGCCCAGAGGTAAAACTCTGAATTTTTAACTCTGCATTTTGCTTCGCGTGGGTGCACCTGTATCAGCAAGCAAATCAATTTCAAAATCCCTGACTACTGGGTATCTTCGTAGATACAGGCCATCAATGCACTGCCTGTCTTTGCGTGACCCCAATTTCCCCTTGAAATTAGGGAAAGGTTGGAGGCCTATCATCCTCAACCATCTCTGGACACAGATATGATTTAAAGAAGGGAAAAAGGAAGGTAAAAGAAGGAAAGAAAAGGCTGTTTGGGGAAAAAAAGAAAAATCACCTTATTCCTAATCCTCTCAACTAACAGCACTTCTTTTCTTTATAGTAGAGAATCTCACCTGCAACCACCTAAAAGGAGTATTTTCAACGAATATTTTAGACATTTAAATTATAGACACAATACATGCTGGTCATAACAAGTTCAAACAAGGAAGTGCCTGAGTCACACCTTATGGGAACTAAGATGGCACTTTGGAAAGGGTCAAAGCCCCGCTTTCCACAGCAGGGCGGGCCAACCACGGAAGGAGGCAGTTGTGACATCTTTGCCCAACATACTATCCTGGTACCATTCCCTCCCTGCAAAACCTAAACGCTGCTCACATAAATTCAGGTCTAAGATGCTCAGTCAGCATCAATGTCTTATCCCTCATCCTTCCATAACTTCCAAACACTGATTCAAAACAGCCATCACTCTCTTAATGCAAGCTTTGAAATTTTAATTTCATATCAAATCAAACAACTCAGTAAAGCTCTCCATAGTTCATCACAGAGATGGACGATTACAGAACGAAAGAAAATCACGAAGCTCCCCCAGCCACCTCCATACCTGTCTTCAAGGACACCCTGGAGACACTCACATTCATTCTTTTTTTTGTTTGTTTAACCTTTTTTGGGTTTTTTTCGGTTTTTTTACGTTCATTCTTATTTCAGCTCTACCGAAAGGCAAGAGTGGGCTTTCTCATCTGATTTTATAAACTAAGGAAACTAAAGTCTTAAGAGGTAAGTTACCTCGCAAGGTCAGGAGCAAAACAAGAGACCACAGGCTATCCCAGTGAAGGCTGCCATGCCCTTACCAAGCTTTGTACCATTACTTAAACTTTTAAAGTTCTCTTCTCACAGAACCCTCCCAAACCCTGACAAAAAAGCTGCCCACAGGCCCAGAATTCTGTTTTCCCTCCTGAGAACAGAGGGAAAAGTCAGACTTTAAAAGTCAACAGGTCATTCTCCAGGGAGATCCTCTCTTCTAACAGTTTCTTATGCATCCTTCTAGAAATTTAATCCGTATAAAAAAATGCAGGGCAATGGGGAGGGATCGATTTTCATTTTATAGCCTTCTGTGCTTGCATGAATTTTAACATGAATATGTACTACTTTCATAATTCTTTTAAAAACTAGTTTTTAATTAAAAAGATGCTAAGCCATTCCACTTTAGAATAAAAGGAAACAAATGCTAATGCAGAAGGGAGAAGGCACGTGATTAAGACTATTTCAACTCCTTGTGCAGAGGTCCTGAAATCAACAAGCCAACGTGTTACTGCGTGGGACTTAGTGTGTGTGATGGGAGATGGTGTATTGACCCTGTGTCCTCCTCTTTACAAGGGCTGCTGATTAAAGCCCCCTCACCATTGGGGAAGTCGTTCCCTCATCTTGGTGGCCAGGTGCCACCACGTACCAAGCATTGCTCCGTGAGCCCTAGAGGGCCCCGAGGACGCTGGGGAGACGAACGGTGACCGCAGAGCAGTGTAGGGTCCGGGCTGCGGTGGTCAGTCAGGCCCAGGGCACTGTGGGAGCACCAAGGATCTGAAGGAATTGCAGGACTGAGCCTGGGGAAGGGCGGGAGGTGTGGGCAGAGCTGAGCCATGCTGGACGGCACAGTCAGTTAAGGGGCTTAGGGGGTCAGGAAAAAGATGGAACATTAAGGATGGAGGAACAGACAGCTTGTGAAGAGCCCAGGTCAGGATAAGAATTTGGGGGGTGATGCCAAGTTAGCAGAGAGCGGTGAGCCTATGACAGCGGGGGCATGGGAGGATGGATAGTTTCTGTGGTAAAAAGGAAGCTGTGTGAGGGGGTTGAAACTGGAGGAAAGGAGGACAGTTAGGAAGCTGCTAGAGTCACCCACGGAAGAGGGTGCAGCCGCGGTGAGGGTCGGGGGAGAGGCCATGATCTGCAAGGTGGGGAAGTGGGGAGGCTCGAGGACCAGGTCCAGGTTTCTGTTTCAGGGGCTCAGGGCGTTGTTCCCTGGGATGGGGAGGATGGGCGGAGGGTGGTGGGGCGACGTCGATCATGCGGATGGACAGAACAGCGTGGAGCTCAAGAGAATGATCTAGACTAGAGAGGAGTCACTGGCAGGGAGAAAGCGGTGAAGCCAGCAGAGAGGACGAGATGGCTCAGGGGAAACGTGAAAAGTACGAAGAGAAGGGCCAGAACCCTGCAGGCCCCAACACTGATGGGGCAGAAAGAGAGGAGACGGCATGTCTGTTGAGGTCACAGCAAACCAGGAGAGAGCTGAGTGACCAAAACCAAAGAAGAGAGGGTCCAAGGTCACCATGGTCTGGGAGGTCTGGTGGCCGACACCACAGAGCAGTCAAGGGGAGATAGTGCCCACCCTTGGGGAGCTGGCTTGGGCCCCGCCCCCCCATCTACCAGAAGAGCAAGACTGCTAGCTTTTCAATAGCGAGTCCTTAAATTCACCCTAACAGCCGCTGGCAGCCCCACAGTGTGGGCCCTATACCCCTCTGGAACCTTCTGTTTCAATCCAGGTGAAGAAATAATGACTCAACACCATGACTGCAGATCAGATGACTTGATCTGCGAGAACCCAGACTTCATCCCCAAATGCCAGCTCCTGCCGCCATCTTTCTGTGTCACTGGCAGCCAAGATGATGATGAGACCTTCACTTCAGGAGGCTGTATCACAAAACCGGTGGGTGTTCTGAATATGCTTTTTCAGACTGCCCCCACCTGATCCTACCCTTCCCAAAACGATGTCCTGAAGGGTCCAAGGCACCTCCCCTTGAGAATCAGTGCCAGACCCGAAATAGAGATAAACTCACTCGCCTTCCCTTCTATCTTCCTACTCTGGTACCTTTAAAAAACATGTGCCCTCGTTCCCTACATTCCTGCGCCCAGCCTGCAAGTCCCAGTTCCCCCACTGTGAACACCCTGCCTTTCCAGTCTCCGGGCAACGATCCTTTACAGAGGAAGAATATCAGGAGCAGTGTACCCTGCTTGGGATGTCTTTAGTCCACAGTCTAGTTCAAGGGGCAGCAAACAAAGGCCACCGGGCCAAATCCGGCCCACTGCCAATTTTTTGTACAGCCCACAAGCTAAGCATGTTTTTTACAAATGAAATGTTACAATCAATTTAATGATAACAACCACTAACTCTGAACCCATACGAAGTGAAATGTTATCACCCCCCCATAAAAAGAGAATTCCATTCTTCTCATTAGTAGACCTGTATTACAAACAAATTGTACTCAATTACTATCATTAGATTTTAATTTTCATCAATTAAAAAAAAAATCTGTAGAGATTGTTTCCTTCCCTCATCACGTAAGGACCTACATATTATCCATGATTTTGCATCTGGGCCCACATGGTTAAAACAGGCACTATGCACCCTTTACAGAAAAAGTTTGCTGGCCCCTGCTCTAGGTTAATGGGAAATGTTGGTCCTTTCAATAGCTCTCTTAGGTTCACCGGTGGACTCCAATGAATGTTACCAGGGAGAGGGAAAAGGGATGAGATGGGAGGTGCTGGAAAAGAGCAGGAAGGAAGGAAAAAAGGGAAGCAGGAAGAAGTATAGGAATAAGGAGTAAGCACATAGATTCATTTCTGAATGAGGGAAAAAGAAAAAAAGATTTTAATATACTACTATGCTTAGCTTTCCCATCAAAAATCAGGAGTCATAACCCACAAAAGAGACACAGGAGGTATACTTCAATTCTAACTTAAGCAGTCATGACTTTAAAAACTCAATAAATATTTATTGAACATCTCTTTATAACAGCTTGGCACTAACATAACGATAACCAAGACAGCCAAGATCCCTCCCTGCACAGAGCTTACACACAAGTCAAGTTTTTCAAAATAACAACACTGTTGATAAATTATACCTCTCTATTCCAGTAGAGGAATCTTAAGCATCCTGTGTAACTGCAACGTGTTTTTGGTCACATTTTTAATCTTGAAAACCAGGATATTTTATCTTAATTTTCTCTTAAGCCAGTGAATGAAATGAAATTATGGTTCTCAAACACATTTGGTTGGGAGCTAGAAATGAATCAAGCGATCCCAAAAACTTGGGTTCTTTCATCCAGAAGTCTAGTCATAAATGGAACAACTAGGACCATCGGTTCCCGAAGCCGCTTCTCACAGAGTATCATGACGGACAGGTCAACGTCTCATGCCAAGCGTCCCACTAACGCTTCTGAACTGAGTAGGAGCGTGTGTGTCACAAACAAGTCTCTGTGTTTGACTCTCAGATCATTTACGTACTAGCTGCATCATCTTACAATTTCACTTAACTCTGCTAAGCCTCAGGTTCCTTACCTATAAAGTGGGGATCGCAGTGTATAATGTTACCAACTTGTAATTAATGTAATGTACACATGAAATGAGATCACCCAAATCAAGCCCTTATCATCTCCATCCTGTAGTAAGCGCTCAGACAGCATGAGTGGCCCCTGTCATCCACACACAGTTTCCACCAAAACCACAAAAGCAATGTTTTCAGAACTTATTCAATGTGTCACATGGCTAAACCAACACATTAAAAATCTGCTCCTATGGTCTCTGGAAACCAGAGGAAGGTTTTTCAAATGAAATGGAAAACTTCAAAATATCTGGAGATAAATCTATAGTCAAACATTTACAGATACTTAGAATCAGGTATATGATTTGATTTGATTTGGGAGGAACAATGATTTTTCCTCTTCCAGAAACTGGTGTCCTGGGAGGAATCTTAAATCTAATAATGAAATCAGGATTAGCGTCCACAAAATGGCATTAAGAATGCTTGCCTTGGGCTTCCCTGGTGGCGCAGTGGTTGAGAATCTGCCTGCCAATGCAGGGGACACGGGTTTGAGCCCTGGTCTGGGAAGATCCCACATGCCACGGAGCAACTAGGCCCGTGAGCCACAACTACTGAGCCTGCGCGTCTGGAGCCCGTGCTCTGCAACAAGAGAGGCCGCGATAGTGAAGAGGCCCGCGCACCGCGATGAAGAGTGGCCCCCGCTTGCCACAACTAGAGAAAGCCCTCGCACAGAAACGAAGCCCCAACACAGCCAAAAATAAATAAATAAACAAATAAATAAAGAGAAGTTCTTTTAAAAAAAAAAAAAAAAAGAATGCTTGCCTTAGCTATTTCATAGGGGTACTTCAAGAATCAAACTAAACTGAAAACGGTCTCAAAAGAAAGCACAAATATAAATTTTAAAAAGTATACTATCACACTCACTAATCCAGTTTAGTTACTCTCTGGTGTCGAAAAGGAATGAAGGCTAGCAGGGGGTGGGAGACAGGGTCACACTATCTTAGCATCCATATTTCCAGAATATTTAATTTTACCATGTGTCTTATTTCAGGATATATTTTAGATGGCTACAACAAACTACTAAGACTAATTTTTAGGGGCAATTCACTCAATCTCATACCTACCAAAGAATACCTACTCTAAATCCTGTTCACATAGAACCATAAGAGATCGGCTTCAAAATAAACAGGTAGCCACACTTTTTAGTGGATATATAACCAATGAATAAGAAATTCTTGTATGATGTATTCCCCAAAACAAAGCAAATGATGGAGGACATATTCTATACACAAATACCAAACTATAAGCACCCTGTGGGAGATGGAACTTTCCATATTTACATTAAAATGTATATTTCTAGTACTCTATCCCTTAATAGCACAGTAAATTCCAGTCAGTTGCTAAACACCTGCAAAGAGAGTTAGAATTAGACTAAGCTAAATTTAAATCTAGTTGATTTGAATTATGATTTAAATCATCAGTCAAGAAGAACTGGTATCTTTTTAAAATTAAAAAGCGCATACTAAAAAAAAAAAAAAAAAGAAAAGCGCATACTTATTTTTGCCATAATGGTAATAAGCTTCATAAAACTCACAGATAATATACATATACTGCTTTTTTAAAAAATTATTTAAATATGGTATAAAAATATTTAAAATATTCCAATTATTTTTATTTTTAATATTAACATACAGCTCTTACATATGCATACATATTTTATATGCTCAAAAAGACTCAATACCTCTTAATAGATTTTTTTGTATTTTACAGCTACATTAGAAACTCTAATACTATTCCTTTATACATCAAAACTAAATGAAGCATTCATTTACATCACTGAAAGACTATCTTCTCTAAGTTAATCATGAATTTTTCCCACAGAGCATTAAAATCTAATAGTCATAACCAAAATAATTTAAATTGTTTTGTTTAATTTTTTTAAAGGGCATTTCCATAAAATAAATAATCAACAAGGACCTACTGTATAGCACAGGAAACACTACTCAATACTCTGTAATAACCTATAAGGGAAAAAAATCTGAAAAAGAATAGATATATGTATATGTATAACCAAATCACTTTGTTGAACACCTGAAACTAACACAACATTGTAAATCAACTATACTCCAATATAAAATAAAGATTAAAAAAATAAAAATAAAAAGGGCATTTTCTTCAATGGCAAATCATTTTAAGATAAGCAGCTTTTTAATCATCTTTATTCTTCAATGCTAACACTTATCAAAAGTGAGGACTCAAAAAAAAAAAAAAAAAAAAAAAAAAAAAAAGTGAGGACTCAAGTAAGAAACTAAACTCAAGAAAACCGTTTTATGCACGTAAAATATCAAATACTATATAAAAAGCACATCTATCAAGCAGTTGTTTTAACCAACAACTTTAAATATCTTTAATAATAACTGAAGCACTTTGATATCTTATGTGACTTCTGTTTTGTTTTGTTTTAGTGGAGTGGGCTGGGGGAATTTGTTTAGGGTAGGTTTGGTATTAAGTGTTCTTCAGGCCTTCTTATATTCTAGAACTCTGGTAACTCCTTAAACTCTAACAATTTATTAACAAAACCTCTCCTCCTGGGACTTCCCTGGTGGCGCAGTGGTTAAGAATCCACCTGCTAATGCAGGGGACACGGGTTTGAGCCCTGGTCTGGGAAGATCCCACATGCCACGGAGCAACTAAGCCCGTGTGCCACAACTACTGAGCCTGTGCTCTAGAGCCCACGAGCCACAACTACTGAGCCCGCAAGCCACAACTACTGAGCCTGCGCTCTAGAGCCCATGCTCCTCAACAAGAGAAGCCACTGCAATGAGAAGCCCACACACCTCAACAGAGTAGCCCCCGCTTGCAGCAAATAGAGAAAGCCCGTGCACAGCAACAAAGACCCAACGCAGCCAAAAATTAATTAATTAATTTTAAAAACTCTCCTCCCGATCTTTGCCATATAATTTTATTCTGAATAAAAATTGTACAGTTTGATAAAATATTTAACCTCTGACACACGTTAAACCGACATAACTGTCTCTTAAAAGCAATGTGGTTTTAAAAACCAGTTTTTAAAAAGCCAGTTCTTAAAATCACAAATAATTATAAATACTCCTTTGAAATCTAATATTTGATCTCAAAATTTAAGTGAAGATTAATTAACTAATGTTAGCAAAAAAATTTTAAGGGGCTCTGGAATAACACAGCCCCCAAGGATATGTAAAACTACGGGAGAAATTAGTCTTCTTTTTTTTTTTTTTTTTTTTTTTAGTTTTATAGATGAGGAAAGTTAGCTCAAGGACACAGGAGTCTATAGCAGAACAAAGGCCCAGACTCAGCAGAGGTTCCCAATCTAAGCCCCTTGTGCGTATGCAATGTGCAACTTGGTTTCACCTCTGCAGAGCCCAGGGTTCTGGGCAGAGAGGGGACTCTGGGTGTGTGTTGGGCCGGTGAAGTGTTGCCATATGGGCAGTGAAGGAGGACAACAGATATGATTTCTGTGGCTGTTACCTCCTCCTCTAGTGAAAGCTTCTTGCTTTCTCCTGCCCTTGTACAGAGCGCAGTCATACCGCGAGGCATGGGGTCAACACACACTGTGACTGCACAGTGACAATGCAATCTCACAGCTCTAGATGGCCGACCCCCGCCATGTCACAATCTGAACAGAGGCGCACATTCTGAGGACTTCCTCCCCAGTGGCCTCTTCCCTTCTTCTTCCAGGGTGCCACGACTCCAACAGGCATGGTCCCACTCCATTCCCCTAGGCGTGAGTACCTAAGGCAAGAACACAACCTGGGACCCCAACCTGTACATCTTCCCACTGACAGCAGGTTATCTTTCTCTGCCTATCATTCTCCAAGGGCCTGGTTAGAGGAACAAACACATTCTCTTTCTCATGCGTTAGAAAGTCTAATATTTTGTCAAACAGAAATGAAAAATAAACCTAATCTAAGCTGTCATAGAATTGTGAGATGCCTCTGGCAGTTCTATCAAAGTATGAAGACACGTCGGGATGCTTTGAAGAAATGAAACTGCAGTTTATCAAGTGTGATTTATAAGCAACACTGATGTAGCTGGTAGATAACACTGCTGTCTAATCATTAGTAGTCAGACAACAGCCATGTGAACACATCAATTATGGGCCACTGCCAAAAGCCCTTGAGATCCTGGAGATTAACAGCCAATCCTCTGTTTTACAAGCTCACATCAAAAAGAATATTAATAAGAGGAGGGGCAATGTGAGAGCTTGTCAGAGTAATTCAGCCACTAAAACAAGGCACTTTTTTCCCTTCTCCTCTCTGTTGAATTGGCCCAAGGAAGTAGCTGGCATCAGCTACAAAGTGCAAAGCTGCCAATTTCTTGGGAAATGTTTTTCACTAACATATGGGAACTTGTAAGGGTCTGTAAAACAGCTATTTCGTGAAGAAAGACAGGCAAGCCTTCATGTCCCTTTTTTAAGTACTGGAATGAAACAAATGGGGTCACTGTGGAATTAGTGAATTATTTTTAAATTATTAACAGTATGCATGGAGAAGTATCCATTGACTTTGTCTCTACCCAATCAGAAATTTTGTAAAACCTCACATTATTCTTCTACTTCCACCAGCCAACAAAATTTAATTAACTAACAGAAACAACTAGTACTACCCTGCACATTAATGAGCTTCTTCAAATCAACATGGTTCAGACCAAAGTAGGACAAAAATCAAAATGTGTGGTCTCTAAGTACTTAAATTCCTTCTTTCCAGCTATCTCAGGAAGAGAGATATAAACCCCACTGATATTTCTGCAGTTAGAATTAAGCCAGCTCTCACAACCCACACATAGAAAGCATTTGCAAAAATATATGTCACAGGCACAGCATTGATTTCATTTATATTTCTTTTAACATACGCACCAGTGAGGACTGCTACTTCTTTGTAAATGATCAGGTTAAACCAAACAGCTGGCAACTAAGGGTTTAGTGGGGTTCCAGCAGGCTCCCTAATATATGAACATAAGCCACACTACAAAATGCATGGCCTGGGTTTCCCCTGCTACTGAGAGATCTGTTTGCATTTTTATTTGTAAAACACTCTATATTTACAGAGTGTTTTCCTAATATTTCATTTGCTGCTTATCATTTCAAAATCAGCATGGGGTGGTAGGAAAAATCATTAGGGGAGAAAAAAGAAGTATGGGGTCCCTGTCACTTCTTAGGAGTCAAGCTATTTGGCCCCTAAGTAAGTTACTTAATTCAAGGACTTGCTGACAAGCAATTGTTAAATCAAAGATTCTTTACCTGGGGTTCAAAGACTTTGCGGAGTCTGAGAAACCCTGTTATTACAGAAGCAAAGGTTTATGTTTGCACATAGGTGCACTTTCTTCTTTTTTTTTCCCGGAGAGAGCATCCACAGATGCTCAATAAAATCATGACCTAGAATAGTCTTAAGAAGCATGGACCTAGTGTAAAGTCAAGGGCAAGAGCCATCCTTCTTTTTCATTATAGTGCATCCTCAATACATGTTTGCTCAACTAAAGGCACTGCATTAGTTTCTTCACCTATAAAACCAGGACAGTAACATGTTCTCTGACGACCTTCGAAGGCTGTCATAAAAACCTACAGGATATGGCTTTAGAAGTACTTAAACATAATTGAAGGTGTTAATAAATTCAACAAACATTCCTTGGGCAGCCAGATGCTAGGCGCTGTACAAAGACTAATAATTATTGAGTGCATTTTTGATATTAGAAAGGAAATAGCCTTCTGAGTAAATAATGCACCTGGGAAACTTACTTGGGGGGTAGGGGGTTGTCCTCAGAAAAAGAAACTATTCCCCGGCTTTGTTGATGCTGCATTAGAAGCTCACTCCAAAAGATGTTACAGTTTTCAGTTATGGGCATCAACTTTTTTTTCACCTGTGATTATGAGATTTCTTTTCTCTAGCAGTTTTCCAGCCAAAGCTCTCTTATTGTCAGAAACTCTAGAATTCGTAGTAACTAACCACAACCGTGCCCTGGCCACCTAACACAGCAACACTGGAAGAGAAGAAAAAGTCTTTCACAAGAAACACACAGAGTTTCAATCTATTAAATGTATATTTGCAAGTGCATTTATTTTGAAAAATATGCTTTAATAACATGTTGAGTTTAATAGGCAACTTCAAGGTAAAAATCAAACCACTGTTCTATTTAACAACAGTTATGACTATGAATGACACATGATTATAATCAATGAATATACACCAAAGCTGTCAGAACAGGCTGTGCTCCAAGTTCTTAGACAAATTTCACCAAAGATAAAGGGGCCAAATTCATCCCTGAGTTCCTAAGATCTTATTACACTCCAAACTCCGGAAGTGGTGCTTTTTTTTTTTCCAAAGTTAGATTGTTAACTCAGTTTAAACAATTTTCCTAAGGTCACGACGAAGCTGTAAGCTATAATAGTCACTTCTCTCTCAGTTGAATAATGACTCTTTTTTAGGAGTAGCCTTCCATTTTTGCCCCGAGGGTCTTGCAGGTGACAAAGAAATCATCAGACAAAAATCTGCCAACAAACAGGATGCCACAGCAATCTGTTATTCTGACACAGCATAACTCTTCCGGGTAAAGCATCTTTATCTTTATTCTTTAAAATTCAACAGACACGCTCTAGCAGACCCAGGCAAGCCGGTGCGATATAACCGATTATATACAGATGATGGTGCTTTAGAGAATTAAAAATGCCGCATAAATGCAAGGTATACCAAAATCCAGATAATTCCCAGCAACGTTTTTGCCTATGATCTCTGCATGGAAGAAAGATAGAAGACGTGGACCCTGTGGAGCCTGGCTCAAGGCCCTCCTCTCTCTACAGCCCTACTAAGAGAGAAGCCAGGTCAGCAAGTAGTTACCAAGCGTTTCCTAGAATCAGGCACAGTGCTAGATGCTGAGGAGATCAAAGTAAGTAAGGTGGAACCCGTGCCCTCCAAGGTCTCAGGCTGGCAGGGGAAACAGAAGAGGTAGAAGTCAAATACACATGTCTCCAGTATAGCAACTAGGAGTGGGGAGAATTACAACTCCTTTTGGAACTAAAAGGACACTCAGAAAACACAGTCCAAGAAGAAACTAAGACACAGTAGTCCAAGAAGAAACTAGGCCCAAGGTCATAAAAGAAGACAGCGCCAAAGCATCAAGTGGGACCCAGTCTCTCAATCCCCAGTTCCTGAGCTTCTCCCCTGGATCATGACCCAGGCAGGAATCAGAGTAAAGGACCTGCTACAGGGAACAGTCTACCTGAAGGCCGCATGGGGCCAACATCAGTAGGGCTCACTGGCTATGCTCTGCTGACTAAGAGGGCATGATAGCAACCTGGCAATTTTCGGAAGCCCAGCTGACCAGGAGAGATGACCTACTCAAAGTGCATGCTTCATACACTCTCAAAACGTGTGAGGCAGTTTACTCCTGCCCAAACCAAATGGTTAACTAAGCAAAGCCATGGTCATCTTTACTATGTAAGTAGTTCATTGTGTAGGCATGCCTTTGCTCTAGGAGTCTAAGAAACACTAGCAAGGGTGTTTACCAGGCTCTAAATATTCCTAGGGCTGGAACTGCAAATCATGAGTCCTTCCTGCTCTACCAAAAAGACGTCTTCAAATGAGCGATCTGAAGCTTTTTCTAAATGCACCCAAAGAAGCCTCCTCCCCCCACTAAATGGGTAGGGGACCTGGGACAGGGTATTTGGGGAAAGGAAAAAAATTAAGCACTCTTCAGGTGATCCAGACATACAGCTCTGATTAAGAAACAATGTTTTTGATTCAAGGGTTCAAGGATTTTGGATACTGGATCAAATATTATTTAGATTGAAATATAAACCCCAAAAGCCAGTAAGATGAAAATCATGTTCACCTTCGAGTTGAAAACTATAAAGATTGCCAATTACCATCAAAACAGTACAAGAAAAAAAATTTTTAATAATCTTGCAGAAAGATCTTTCTCCACCAGTACAAAAACCAGAAGCCATAAAAGGAAATGAATTATAAACCTAACCACACAATTTAAGATATTTACACAGGGGGGGAAAAAACTAGCATAAACAGAATCAAAAGACAAACAAAGAGATGGGGAAAAAAAAATTGTAAGCACAAGAAAAAATATTTGTAAAACATGAAAAAAAGTATATTTAACTAATATACACTCAACTACTTTAAAATCAATAAGAAATGACCAACAACTCATTAGAAAATTACTCAGAGGTTATAAACTCTCAATATGTAGAAGATACAATGGCTTGTAAACATAAAAAGTACAAATTTTTAAAAAGGACTACTATCTATCACAGGTTAAAGCCAAAAAATCAGAATTCACAGCATTAAATTGTACAAATACACGCATTTCATGTTCCATTGTTGGTGGGAATACACCTGATGAAATCAAGTTGGGGGACAATCTTGAAATGCATTCAAAATGAGATTCACCAGAGCGTTCTGTAACTAGAAAAAAAGACTAGAAAACACCTAAATGCTATTAGCAGAGGATCAGTTAAATAAATTATGGAATCAAAGACAGAAAGGGAACATATAATATCTAAGACATAGAGTTATGTGAAGAGAGCAAGGTGCAGATCTGTTTCTTTACTATGCTCTGATCTGTATAAGGAGACAAGATATATAAATATACATGCTTGAACATATGGAGACTATTTCAAGAAAGACATACAAAACTGTTCAAAGTAGTTGACCCTGGGGAGTAGGTCTAAAGAGGAAGTAAAATCTACTTTCCATTATATAATATTTGCATACAGCTTAACAATTTATGTACTGCTTTTTAAACTTCAGGTCAAATTTAAAGTATTTTAATAAATACAACTAGTTTCTTAGGGCCCTAGATCAGTCTCCAAAGTAGGAGGCATGTTAAACCCCCAGGGAGCATACAAGAACTCCAATGGGATGCAAGAAAAAAAAAATTAGAATTTCTATTTATACTATGACTTCATCATTTTAAATTTTTGTTGTTAGTAATTTTAGTAATGATTAACTATTTCATACAATAGTGTGTGTGTGTGTATACACACAACTAGAGACATCCGGTAAACATTCGCTCTGGGGAAAGTAACAGTCCCTTTTTAATGTCTGAGGAAGGTGCCATTTTGTCCATTCTCTGGGGAAAAAAATTTGACACTTATGATCTTGCACCTGAAATCAGCTGATAAAATCACACGAGATAACGCCCCCACCCCATCTCCCTTAACCACTTAGAAACTAGAATGAAATCAAAAGACTCGAGGAAGTTAAGCTTAGGGTAGATCCCCACACACTGAGATCCTTGTGTGGCGTAAGCCACAGCCTGGCCCACCCCTGCTCGAAACTCCCGATCCCTCCCCATCTCTGAGTCTTACTTAGCTCTTCATGGATCCCTGGAGCCTGGCCTGATGCTGCCACTTGAACTTCACCTCCTTGCCCCCTCCCCCACCCCTCCCTCTGCTCCAGCAACCCTGGTGTCTCCTGCAACACACCAAACACACTCCCTGCTCCAGGCTCCTTCACAGGCTGTCCCCTTGGTCTAAAAAGTTCTCTCCCCAGGGAGTCACATGGCTCCTCCTCACTGGCTATCACATCCCTACTCAAATGTAAACAAATACTCAACTCTCCTTTTCCACATCCCTCTCTACCTCCTCCTGCTTGATCTTCCCTTACAGCACTTAACACCAAGCAAAATATCTTTATTTGTCCCAAATAAACTAGAATATAAGCGTCGTGAGAGCAGAGACTTTGTTGCCAACTGTATCTCCAGGACCCAGGCTGTGCTTGCCATTTAATCTGTGTTCAAAAAATATGCGCTGCGTGAAGAAATGAATAAAGGAATGAATGAAAGAATAAACTGAGACCTGCATGGACACCTCCCCTTTCTAATATTTCTACTGTCAGAACACAAAGCTCTCTCCACCCCTCACCCAGGACCACTTGTGTTAAGGTCGATCACCAACAACAGTCATCCTTCCAAAGTCAGGAGTCAATTCTGAGTCTCATCTTAATCTGACTTCTTGGCATCATTTAGCACATCTTCTTGCATCATGATTCCACTGCTTGCTAGAATTTCTGCACTTGCTTTCCAGAAACACCAGACTGGCTTGGTTATCTTCCTCCTCAGTGAATGCAGTGCTGGCTCCTCCAATGCTCCGTGGCTCAGCCCTGAGCCCCCGTCTTCTCCAGCTATACTTTCTAGGTGACGTCTTCCGGCCCCATGACGTTAAAGCCCACCTGCACTCCCACTTCTTCCAATCAATGCCTGTAGCACTGGCCATCCAATTGGAGCGTCATTACCTGGCAGCTATGAGGTATATCAAAAGTGTGCCCCAATTCTTGACTGCACCCACCCCCAAATCCTGAATGTTATCCTTAATTCTCATCCTCTCACCACTCCCTAGCCAAGTCCTGTCCTCATTACCTTAGACTATGGGAACACTTCTCACCACCTCCATGAAGAAGTCTATCCTCTCTCACCGGGACGAATGAAAAAGTCTTACTGACTCATTTCCCTATTTCTCTCTATAGTCATTTCTCCACACAGCAGTCAAGGGCAACTTTTTAGAAACAAACCATATCATGTCACTCCCTTGCTCAAAACTGCATAAAGGTTTCTCATCATATTCAAACTAAAATCCAAACTCTTTACCATGGTCTACAAGGCACTCCATGATCTGACTTGAGCCTAACTCCCAATCCAATACAACATGGTCTGCCCAGAACACAGTCCGTGTGTATTATCTGGTGGATTTAACAGCATGCGCAGTCAACCAAGAGAAAGACTAGGAAGTGTGTCCATAAACAAAAAAAAAAAGGGAAATATCCAACCAATCGTGAGAACAGGCTTTGATATCCCTCAAGTCAGCCCAATTCTTTCTCTCCCATCTCAAGTTCATACTTGACACAGCCCTCTACCCTGCAACTGGGCTTCAAAACCACACCTACATCAGACCCTGCTTCACACTCATCTCTTACACCCCATTCCTCGCGTCAGAGGTCTTAAAGAAATATCAAGAGAAGAGGTTCTCAACAAGTAGGCAATCTTCTACTCCGTTTTTTCCAATGAATCTCTTCTCCACTGTGTCCTAAGATGCGCCAGGGTTTCCAACAGAAAAAATACACAGCCGTGGGCTTTGTCAGCTCTAAAACCCTCTTCTTTCCCTAAGGCAAGGCCTCAGAGAAATTAGAGGCACCACTGCTTGCACAAACTGTGGGGAACTCTGGTGAGTTGACAGGTACACTGGTGAGTTTATTACCCATTATCTTTCTGACCTGTGTCCTTAGAATTCTAGTAGCCTTGACCTTGTACAGCTGCCCTCATAGCTCTTTTCAGTTACGCACATTATTTCTATTATTTTTATTTCTCAAATCAAATTCATCAGGTATAGTAGAAACGTGCAAAGAAAACACAAATTATATAAATATACATATATATAAAAATATATTAACACATATGGGAAATAGAAATTTGTGACATTTATACTACTATCAAGCCTGACTCTCCCCAATAAGTTAGAGTCAGTCAAGCCTGACTCTAACTTAATGGCAATACCAATCCCCAGGATTTCATGTGCCTATCAGGTCCCAATTTGAACCTCACTCCTTACAAAAGTCCCTTACAATATCCACTATGAAATCAGGACAGAGGAAAAACAAAGCCACGTCAGACTGTGCTTCAACTTCATCACTTACACCTTGTCAGCTTCAAATGTTAAAAAACATCTACAAAAGAGGTTCTCTCCAAAATTCAGCTTTACAAAAAAATAAGTTTTGGGGGCAGAAAAGATGACCGCCCCAAAGGTATGATGAAGACACCAGGGAAGCTCCCGGCCTCTCCTACCAGAAAGTCCTGACATTTGAGCTCCATTCTCGGGCCTTTAAAAAGTCTACTCACAGTAGACTTTTAAGATGGCACCATCTTAAAATCACCTTAATCACTTATTCAATGGATTGCTGTAGGGCAAAGCTCTTGATAAATGGAGAAAAATTAGGCTCTAAGCAGATGGGGGGATACCAGAAGGTAAAAGAAAGATATTCTTAAAAGTAATGTAAGCAAGGGGAGCAAAGCAAAGATCATCTCTGCCTTGGGGTGGCTGGCTTTCCGTTTATCTTGCTCTCCCATGCTCCCGATAATAGCCTCGAAGATCTACACTTACTTCTCCTCAGGAAGCGCCTTCTCTTGGCCTGTATTACACAGGTTTTCCATAATCTGAAAATCATTAGCCCCACACAGCTGGCCTTCTATCTTCCTTACCGTGAAAGACAACCTCACGCTTGCTCCTTGTGCCATTTTTAAATGCTGAGGGCTCAATAATCAAATGTTAAAGCACTGGATACACAGTAAATAAAAACATACAAATTTAACTCATCTCTCTACACTTCCTGAATATTATGAAATCTGTGTGTGTGTATATGTATATATATATATATATATATATATATATATATATATATATATATATATATATATATACACACACACACACACACATATATATACGTACGCATGCATTATGTATTTGGGCATGTTTCCATTTGCTTGCCTCGTAGATCACTGTTCCATGAATCCTAGCCATTCTACTTGAACCAAGTAGATCTTATCAATAGCCCCATGGTCTAACCTTCTCCTGCCCCTTGATAACTTTCTCTCCTTCCCTCTATCTCTCCTTTTAATTCCAGGTAGTACAAAGCAAGTCCACTCTAGAGCCCTATTAGCTTACCAACTTCAAAGTTAATTTATTGGTCCAAGATTTTAGGTCAGTGGTATCCCAACTACAATAAGAGAAGGGGACAATTTCTATCCTTTAAGCTCTGATCTGCATAGGAAGCAGCCAGAAGAAGGTCTTGAGCAACTTTAAAAGCAGCCGCTCAGATGACTGTACTCATGCTGGCACAAGAGCTGTTTAGAATAAATGATGCTGAAAAGGAGGCTAGTCCCTCCATAGCACTAATCATCAGCCCCTTTCTGCAAGCTTACTCCCTCTTTGAGTTTCACAGCTGCAGAACAGGCTGGCACGAGCCTCAGAGAGCACCACAGTGAGGGGGCACAGGCCAAGGCCTGGGCAAGAGTGGTATTTCCCGAACACTCGATGAGGTAATTGCCAACACTCTTTAACCAAGAATAGAGGGTGACAGGAAAGTGGTATCTTCTTAACACGCTTGAGAGGAAACCTATTTTGAGCCCAGGAAAGGCCAAACACACAAATAGTAGGAAACACTTGAAAAAGAACATACTAAGTCATTAAACATTAAAAATCACTTCTCTTCTTGATCCTAGCTGTTCTTGCTGACTGCTATAAAAACTTCAAGCTTTTCCTTGACTGTATATACAGACATATATATATATGTGGGTGTGTGTGTGTGTTTTATAAATGTGTAATATACAAATATGCTATATTTAGTGACTTACTTCTCCTTCTCTTTTGTTGTTTAGTTGTTGTTTCCCGCACTCCCCCAAAGGGTACTTTGAAATCTTTCCAGTTTTTACAATTAAACCTAACCATCTGGACTAAAATCTTCACATTCACTAAATTAGTCACAGATTTTGTGGGTAAGCTGAGAAAGTAAATGCTATGCTCAGTGCTAGGATTTAAACCACATCTACCACAGCAAAACACTCTCTCTCCAATAATCTCTCCAATTTTGCACGCACATCCAGGCTCAAATAACATGGAGGCAACCAGACCACATCGCACAGAATATTTGTACAGTGAGTATTACTCTTCAGAGCCCTGAGTGAGTTACAAACAAGCCAAAATGAAATTCTTCAAAAACCCTGCAGAATTTATTTTACAGACAAAAGATAAATAGGTATATTTTTCCTCCACCATTAAACTTCCTACTACTACTAGTGTGTGCTGACAAGCTGCTCACCAAATTCAGAGGTAATTTAAAGAGAACTGTATCTACATGTTGAACACCAGTAAAAATGTGATTTGAATACACTGGGCATTTTCTAGATTTTTTCAAGTACGAAAGTCTACAAATCTCTTCAGATTTCACTACATGTCAGAAAAGGAAAATTCAATGTGTTTTAAGTTTTCAGCTGAAATCCAACAAGGGCAAGTGATTTTGTGTCATCAGCCAGTCACAGGTAAAGAGTTGTAGATGGTACAGAACTTCCATCAACCTAAAACTGGACAGGAATATCTACGGGCAGTAACTTCGCAGCTGTACTAATAACTCCAGGTAAGTAGAAAACACTGGTTTTTACAAGGAGATAAGGTACATGAATTTATAGCAGGCTTATAGATTCTATGTTAGCCTTTCAAAGGAGACTTTACGCCTTTAATGTGAGCTAAAATAGAAAGTACCTGACTTTGGTGTAAGCAGGTTTATAAAAGTCACTTTCAGAGCATCTTAAAAAGGTTAGCATGTTTCCTTTCACATTTTATATGGACAACAAAAAACATCCAATTAAAATAGTATACAGAACAGGTTAGAGAGGAGGAATCAGACAAAAGAGAACCCTTGTTAATAAGGCAGGAAGCTCAGCACCGCTTCCCCATTCTCTATGTACACATGAACACAGACCAAACTCACTGAAATACAGGGTATGTTTAGGTGCTTTCTAAAACCCTCAGAAGCATTCACACTGTGGAGGCACTAACAATCTGGGGCGGTGGGGGGTTGGGGAACCTTTCTTTCCAAGGGGGGATTAAAACTGCAAAGAGATTTCAATCTTGCAAAGCCTCTGGGCTGTCATAAATATTAACATGAGCTAGGGTTTTTTATCTTTGCACTTTTGTTTTGGTTTCCTAAGTAAACCTAGGTTGAGCACGTATCATCAGTCAAACTACACCCAAAGAAACCAAATTTAGGTGGGCCTTTGCAGGGATTTACCTCTTTGGTAAAACATGACTTTTAAAAAATGTATTTACACAAATTCAGTCTACTTAGTGACTATGACAGTGTTGAATTTTACGAGATTTAAAAGTTTGAAGTTTTATAACACAGGGAACTATATTCAACATCCTGTGATAAACCATAATGGAAAAGAATGAGAAAGAATGTGTGTGTGTGTGTGTGTGTGTGTGTGTGTGTGTGTGTATCTGAGTCACTTTGCTATACAGCGGAAATTAACACAACATTGTAAGTCAACTATACTTGAATAAAATAAATTTTTTTTTAAAGTTTGAAAAATTATGTTGGATGCTCACAGGAATAAAATCCAGTCTCCTTCTTCACTAACATAGAAAATGTTAATAGAAAAGCATCTAGAATGAACAACAGCACATTAAAAAGTCGCTAGTTTGACAAGGCTGAAAACATTTACACCTAAATCTTTACACCTAAATCTTTACACCCTCTCTGCGCCCCCATTCCTATAATCCTCCTGTTACTCACCACCCGCCAAAAGAAAGATTTGTAAAATGAAGCTATCAGCCATGATTTAGACTCGAAAATCAAGCCATTTCAAAAGGATCATACCAAAATAAAAGTACCAGAACTTAGTTAAGGAGAAAAACAAAACAAGATCATGTTAAGCCAATTTAACATATTTGAAAGTTCAATTTATCAAATGTGCATCAAGTAGCAAACAAGTAATTTTAATGTTACAGAAGGAATGGGCTTTTTCATGGCCAAACAGCATACAAAGACATCTCGTAGAAACAATACTTGTAAGTAACCAGAGTTATCATTAGGGTGACAGTTTATACACAAAAGAGCACTTTGAGATAAAGGGTTTCACTCCCAAGAAGATTAATGCAAAAATAAAAAACAGTGAATTGGGAAGTGTTCAAAATGACACTTCTAGAAAATAGCACTTTACTAGTGATCTAGTGATGTCCTCAAACCCTTTGTTCAAAAACGGAATAAAAGGACAACTACAGTGGGACTAAATGCCATGATTTCTGCTCTTCTATTGGAGGGAGGGAGGGAGCGGGGGAGGGACAAAAAGACAACCTGAAATTCTGGCTGCCAGGCAACAGCTCTTCGCCCCCCCCCCCAAAATTATATACCACTTCCCTGCCGTGGCTGGAGAGTTTCTCTCTATTCAGTACCATGGCCACTAACTAATGAAATAGTGGGGAATTTCTGTAAAGGGTCCCAATTATTGAAGAGAATGCATTGTCTAGGGCCGTTTTAACAAAGGATCTCCCCCAGCCACCCCCTTTCCCACACACCTTCTTCCCACTTTTTTACTCCCTACCTCTACCGCCACCATCACCAGTTCCCCTCATTTGAACAGGAAAATTCAGCGACTGCCAGTGTCCCCCTCTCAGGTGGAGGAACTTCAAGTCTTTAGCTTCCTGACCAGGCAGCAAAGAAATGACAACCTGCCTCCGCCTTCCTCCCCTCTCTCTTTAGAGCTTAAAAAGTACACTTGGCCAAGCAGTTCTCACCATTCAACAATTCATTCTTCTTTTGTGAAAAACAAGGGTAAAAACAGCTAAGCATGATCACAAAACATAACACTGGGCACTCAATTCCTGTACCTTGATGCCTCATTCTTTTACCTCCTGGTCCATAGGATTTGGTGACTGAATAAATCTTAATCTGTAAACAAATGGTTTGCTCTACAATTAAACCATTCATTCTTTTTTTTTTTTTTTTTTTTAACTGCTTGGCAGCTACCCAACCCAGAGACTTCTAGGTCCTTCCACTATTTAGTGCTCCCAATGGTTAAAAGGCAATAAGCTCATTTGGAGTTTATAAAACTATGCACCATCAACAAAAGCATGTAATGTTTCCAAGACGCACGGTGGCTTCTACACACACAATGGGGAGCTGTGTGTAGTCTCCCCCAAAACAAAAATGCCCAGCCCCAATTAAGCACCCTGGGGGCCTTCAAAGCAGTTATGCTAAGTTGCAAATACAGCAAGATCCACTTGAACTCCAACTGTCTTGTGTGCTTTTCCTCCCAAGGTAGGGGAAAAGCTGGGGCAGACCGACCTCATTAAAGGGCAATTAGTGAACCCCAGGACTTGAGGGGCTAGCACAATCGTGCCCATTGTGAGCATTTCACTATGGGGCCACTCTTTTCTCTTTTTTTTTTTTTTTTTAAACCCAGGAGGTCTCTACAGTCTGAAAGGCCCACATTTTAAATTTTTAAGGATTTCAATCTCGCTATTTTTTCTACTAGCAGTCATAGAGTAAAAAGAAAGGAAGCAAAACAAAGAGCGTTCCTACTTCTTTTGTGGAATTCCAGCATAGCTGAAAGTTTTTTGATGAAATAATTTGAATAATTTATATTCTACATGTAATAAATAATTTAAAATAAGTTTTATTTTTAAACATAGTGAAATAAACGCTCCACCTCCTGGTTATAGAGATTGAAAACAGCACATTAAAAAAGGACATTATAAATCAATCAATATAGGGCTCTTATGATTATATGTGACAATGTCGCAGAAAAAAATTGATCTATTTACATTTGAAGGTGTTATTTAGAAACTAATACAGAGTAACGTGATCAACATAACCACTTTACCATCAATAAAATTCTTCACACCTTTTTAGAGTCCATTATTACTGTTGATATCTGCCAAGATGCTGAAAACTGAACACTACAATAAAATACACCAGTAAATGTGGCTGTTTACATTCTTTAAGGGCACCACCTTTCTGCAAATACTAAAGCCGAGACCCCGCTGCCTTGGTACTAAAATTCGCAGTACAGGAGAAAGTAGTCTTTTAGACAAGTAATAAAGCTAAATTTGACCTTCTCAGCAGCCAAGATGTAAACAACTCTAATATTTACATATAATCAGATGGATCAGTATCTTTGTTAAAAAAAACAAACACTAAAAAGGAGGAGAGTTGGACTAGTTGACCTCCCTCAAAATAGAACCACCCCAAAACCCAGAGTCCAAAACATTCTCGTAACACTGGATTATGTAGGATAAGGGGTACTAAAGTCACAGGAAGCCATGACTATGCCTGCTGCAGCCCACAAGTTCCAACAGCTGCCAGAAGGCGTGCTCAGGATCTAGGCACACACTTGTAGGATAACATTAGTGCCCATAGTGACATCTTTAATGCTGTCCTTGTATCTGTTAAGCTAATTAATCGCTCGATTCCTTTAGTTTTTGAATATCAAATGAAAGAATTTAAAAGTGTGTAACAAGTCTTTTGTGCTTTGACCAAATGTACTTCATCTATACTTAGAAGCAAATTTGTGTGTATTCGTGTTCTATTAAAACATGCACCAGGAGGACCCCTCCATTAAACTCGGGCAAAGGTCCTTGTTTTATTTTAGAAATACTACAAAATTGATTTGTGTAACTTGAACAGACACATTTTGAGAAATCTTGAAAAAGCTGGAAAAGGCTTATTAAGAGATGGGGGGGACCCCACGGTGGTTATTATGCTCTCTTTTTAAAAACAATATACTGAGTAGAGAAGGCTTCGAGAGAAGAAAATGCAAATCCTGGAAGTCATTCCCAACAGTTGGAAACTCTTCCTCTTCAAGGAAATCCAAGGGCTCAAAAACTAAATATTCAAGAGCATTAATTTGTTTCTAGATGTATGCGTGCAAGTAAAACAGCAGTCATAATGTGGAAATTTCAGTCACATTTTGCAACTAATTGGAAGCAGATTAGAATTCCGCCTCAGGGGAACGTTGTCAAACTAGAAGCCGGAGCAAATGAAGAAAGAGGTGAAGGCGTCGTGAAGAGCTGACAGATTTACTGCGCTCGGGGCTATAAACGGGTCCTGGGAGGGAAGGAGGGCGCGGCTCCGGCGGCGCGCCCCCGCCACGGCCCCCAGCATCGGGAGCGCGCGGCCCGGCCACGCTCCCCGGAGCCCAGGGCCCCCCATCTGCTCCCCCGCGGAACAATAAACCGGGCCTTGCCGAGAAATCCGTGGTCCTGATAATATAGAAAATCCGCAGGCTGATAAACCCGAGCGGGCAAACGTCAGAGAGAGAGAAGGTTTCTTTCTTTTTTTTTCCAGTGGGGGAGGGGAGCGAAAAAGCAAGCAGATTGTGGAGGATAATACAGCCTTGGAGTAATGGAAACAGCTGCTCGCTTTCTACTTCAGTGTCTGGCATCTGCTGCGGCATCATGGGAAAGGCTGGTGAAGGATTTGGGCAAGGAATGTAAATGGAGACAATTGGCCAAATGGAGTTTGATGCGGAAAAGCTCAATTGCTCTGTCTTCAAATCATGTTGTTCCCTTCGGGGAGCAGAAGCCAACAATATTACTGAACTCACATTCCACCTTCAAAGCAGCTGAAAGGTTTGGGAATGGGAACCGCTCTTCAATCAGTTACTTCAGATGGGAAACAATATAAAGGGATAAAGCCTTTGCTGTTGGAACAGCCTCCATTTGTCAAAGTGTGCGGCTCCTCTTCCACCGATCTTCACGGAAAAGTTAAATCGGAGTCCTTTTTTTTCCTATGGATTTCACTTACTTTGAGAAAAATGTTTCTTAAATCACCGCTGCTTACTTCTGAACTGGCTCAAGGGACAATTTCTACTTGTTGTGCCTATTTTCTCCTTGGCTGCAAAGATTCGGTTCTAATTTCATTTCCATCACAAAAGAATTGGCAAAGAAGGGAAACGCAGAAACACATAACTAAGTGCTGCTGTGCTAGTCATAAGCCTATAATAAAGCACAGATTTGATAGCATTATCCATGTACTGTGGTGAACCACACACAAATAAACAGTTCTCCATGAAGAATGAAAACCCGAGGCTTCAGCCCTTCCAATTCAAACATTATTGTTGCTTTTAACATGAGCCATCCATAAATCAGCCAAGGAGGTGACAGGAAATCCAAAAGTAATCTGGTCTGGCTACGCGCACTTTGTTAAAAAAAAAAAAAAAAAATTAAGAGATGCTTTCCAACTCATCCTGATGATGTTCTAAGTGAAGAATGGGTAAAACTGTAAAATCCAGTCATAGAAACAAATGGTATTTTTATGCCAAGTGAATTCAAACACGTGGTAGGCGTAGCAACCAAAAAAAGTACAGCCCTCCAGTATGGGGAAAGCGTGCTAACCTACCAAGAACAACTCAAAAAAGACCTTTGAACCTGCAGGAACTAATGCGAAAGACAAAAAAGGTGGATCTAAAGCAGCCAGAGGACCAGATGTGCTTTCCTAAGAAACCAAATCAGGAGTTTTCTTAAATCAAAAGGACGAACAGTGACTTCTAGGAGTTCCTGAAAGTGTGACCAATTGGAACTTTGTCGTCTGTTGCTAATTGAAGCATACAAAAAGTCCATTTCTTAAAACATACTACAAACCCTTTTTTTTTTTTCTTAATTCACTGCCACATGACAAAAACCAGAATCAAGTTGACTGGTAGAAGATCAGTGCAACCAAAGACCAAGCTATTATTTCAAACTGTCAGGGGGAAGGCAGTAAAATTGCTACCAGGTCTCCTTAAGTTACCCTTCAATAAAAAGAAGCCATCAGGGAAATAAGAGGAAAAGAAAACACATCAAAACCTTAAAAGTCCCTTTAAGTAAAATTATACGTCTGTGGCACCATGCCATCTGCTCTCTGGTTAAGATAATAAGCCAATTCCACAACCTAAATATCTGCTTTCTAAAATCATTATGTACAACACAAAATACAATCAATATATTTTTAAACTGTAAAAGCCGCCTTCATATGGCATTATTGGAATGTGCCTAAATGTCCCCTGTAGGCACGTTTTTCTTAAGGTGCTAGCTGAGAAGGAGGATTACCAGGAGTTGCAAAAAGCTCAGTGGTTGAGCGAGAATAGTCACAGTGAATAATAATCAAACTGGGCTGGGAGGTGGGGATGAGAAAGAAGAAAGAGTAGCTTTGAAAAACCAGCAGCAGTATTTATTCATCACTTCCAACCCATTTGTTTGAACCGAAGCACCCTTCTCTTTGAGTTCTCTATTACAACCAAAATATATATTTCTAAATTTTCATTTAGCTTCATGGGGAAGGGGGGAAGCCTTCTGAGTACCAGATGAGATCCAGGTGGTTCAAGGGCCACTGACCTATCAAAATATAAGAAGTATTCGCTTTGTAATCTCTTCAGTTCTTCAGGCAAAACCTGTAATCTATTTTAATACTTTCTCAAAGGTATTTCTAAGCAAAATTGAGCAGATATGCAGAACTCAGCTCTAGGAGCAAGGTGCCAATCTCCCCGTCTTGAATATCCTTTATGCGCTCAAAATAACATTACAAACAGCCCAACTGATGGTCAATCTACTATGAATTATTTAACAACCTTTCATTCAGTTGCAAAGGCTTTGTTCGCACTGCCAAAACCTTTAGCTTAAATTAAAAAACTTGCTACGGAGAGCAAGAAGTCACTAAAGAAACTTCAGCTGGGAGAGAGAACTGGATGGATATGAAGGGGCCAATTACTTGGCAGCAGAGTGGAACAGAAAATCAACGGTGACTTTTTTTTAAAAGAATAAAGCCCACGCTAACTAAACACTCCCAATCCACTCCCAACCCAACAGCTATATATGCCATTATAACATTTCTACACACATACCTATGAAATAAATACCAGTCACAGGGTACCAGTCTGATCCCTGTATGAGTCTGTAATGATGACTGAAGTCATTCCTGGGTCAGAGATTTCACCTGTTCTCTTTCCCTATAACCTTAAATGTACAGATTAAAAGGGTATTATTATTTATCGACAACAGTCCTAGTAAAGAGGGGTTATTTCCACTCCGCTGTGCCCAGTATTTCCTTAGTTCTGGTTTCCATGTTCTACAAGAATGTGATACAAGTAACTTAGGAATAAACTGTTTAGTATTCAAGCAAAACCCTTGATGTTCAGATCACCGTCAAGTTCAGAGTGCTGGCAATCAAAACTATGTTGTGCTACAGTAATTACTATGAAAAACTTCCAGTGCTTAATATTAAAGAATAGAATAACATGATCCTTCCACCTCTTCTACACCTCTAGAGTGTGTTCAACATGGCAATTATCTCTGTTCAAGAAGCAGAGAGTTTAAACTGCATTGAAACTCAATTATACCCATGACTTTTTAAACATACACTTCAAAAGGCAGGTTTCATTACATTCAAATCACTGAGCAAAATCTTTTGCCCAACTTAGAAAAAACAGATTTTATCCCTCTCCATGAGACATCTTCAAGCATAAAAATGATTTCTTTTTACTTTTTGGACCCACTTGTTCGTTTACTAAAGTAGAGGGATGACTGAGCCCTGGTGAAAGACAAAGAGAGATCCCATCTGATAAAAGCAGTGGGATGTGCAGCGCTCGCAAACGTCATTACCACACCTCCTAGAACTGCCACCATTTTTAAAAACCAGATCACACACTTGTTAACAAAAAACACATTACTTTGCTACTTTTAAGAATGCAAAGGAAGTAGGAGTGGTGGATTTATGATTTAAGTGCTTGTGGCTAAAATAGCTTTCCAATTATCAAGGGCCTCTTAGGAAGAGCAAGAATGCATTATGTGTTAATGACCACAACCAGGGGTCCCTTCTCCACTCTTTTGTCAGAACCCGGGCAGATCCTCCCCGCAGCTTCACCATTAACATGTCTGTTTCCTGTCAGCCCACTCAGAGATAATGTCATTTATCTGAGGGAGGCACAAGCCCAGTCATTAGCTTCTAGAAAAGACCTGAAACAAAGGCCGGATAATGTTTTACCCAGGGCTCTTACTAAAACCAGAAGCCAGAAGCTTAGCATCTAAAAGTCAAGGACTCCAAAGTTATCAGTGTTAAAAGAATATTTCCCTCATGATCAACAATCCTAGACTAACAGCTCTGAACCAGAGCAAGGTCTACGTAGAACAAACATCGGTCCAGGTGTTGCTACCACGTACAATTTGATTAACCGATAAACGCTGACCAGAGTTAGCCTGGGAGAGCCTTTGCCCCCACCCCCTTGCCTCCAGGGGGAAAATTGACAGAATAATTCAGATACTGACTAAATAGTTAGATCTTTGAAGAACTGACCCCTCATTGTGATTGCCTGCAGGAACTGAATAACCGTTATAAAGTGTTCAATGACTGGGCTTCTGGAAATCTTTTAAATAAAAGTGGAACTGGTTAAAATAAATGTAGGAACACGTGTTTTCACAGTGTTGCTCATATTACTGCAATTTCGAGTTTCTATGAAGTACCAGGTGAACTTTTTTAAATTAAAAAAAACGCACACACAGACAGTCAAAATTGGAGCAAATCTCAGCCGTTCAATCCTTGTTTTTCATGCTGAAAACGAAGAACAGATGGTTCTTTCCATGTTGTTTGAATCTGGTTATTGAACACCTCTGTGGTTAGGGAGATTTCTGCTTAGCACTTTCGGCATAGATTTCATTTACTAACTATAAAATGCTGCTTAGGAAAAATACGTCTTTATAACACCCTAATTAAAACCATCTTGCAGCCAAGCAATTTCACTTGAAGAGCATTCTTAACCTCATGACATTCGGACAATCAATCCCTCCCCGCCTCTTTTTTTTTTTTTTTTTTACAGACTATTTGCAAAGTTATTAAAAGTTGCTAAACATTATTTATCTCTTTTAGCACAATCTTGATCAGTTGCTGAGTAATTTTTTAAATTTCTCCAGCAAGCCCAGCAGATTACAAATACTGTGCTCAGAACCCAGTGATGTGCCTGGTTATGCAAATATTCCAAGCTTCCATGGGGTCTCACAGAAACCTTCCTTGGGGAAAGGGCAGCCCCTCTGCACCCACCGCAAAAGTCCTGTCATCCTCCGAGGAAGCCTATAGAAAAGAAAGGAGCTGAATCAATGTTGATTGGGAACCACCCTTAGTTACCAACGTTTTTAACAGCTAAATCCCTTATGTAGCTTTCAAAACAGTTTGCTGTCCAACAACAATGGACTTTGTTCTTTAATTATAGCAAGTGACCTTTCTGCCCTTTTATTTCACAGTAGATAAACTGCACTCTCTAAGCAGAATTTGTAGGGGGCACTACATTTGGGGGGAAGCATATCATCCACAAAACTTATTAATCAAAACATGTTCTTCAGCTACTCACACTCACTTAGAAAATGTGCCAGAATTCCCTAGTGAAGTGTAAAAAGGCTTCTACAAGAGAATAAAATAAAATGAATGATATCCTTTATAGACAGGTCCATTTGTAGAGCCCACACTTAGGCTGTTAAGGACCAGCTTAATGAAAGCAGCATGATATTACTCAAATCATTCTCTTTTCTAAATGCATACTGAATAGTCAGAACCCTAAGACCCAACCATAAGATCTCCTATGCTCTTCACGTGTTATCTGAAGTCTCAGCTGTTTTTAAGAATTCTTGTATGTATTTTGGAATATCCCAGCGATCAAATAAACCCATGTACTGTATTGAACTATTAGCCCAGCCGAATGCCTGCGTCTGATAGGTCAAAACTGTAAGACGGTTAAGGAGGATACATGCAGAAGAGCCTCAATACAGGCTATTATGCTTCAAAAGAAAAGGAGGGGGCAGGTGGGGAAGCAGGTTTTAACAACCAAAAGCCAACCCGTCAAATCTACTTATTCAGACACGTCACTGGTGGCTTGACCACAAAATGGGCTATAGAAATACAGCTCAAGTATCTTAGAATTATGGCATGTTTTGATTTTGTTCACATATTAAGAGAGTGGCGACTTTTACAACATACTTGTGGTTTCCACATAAAGGACTAGAACGCTCATTGATTTAATTTCATAATTGGACCTTTCATAAGGTCCAATTTATCATGTTTTACATGACTTTGTGTAGTGAAGAAACAGAATAAACAGACCAAAAATAGACATAGAAGCATGCTGTGAAAATTCACCGGTGACAGCAAGTCTTATGAATCTCCTGGAACCATCCAGCCAGGAAAAAGAAAAAGAAAAAAGCACACACACCACATTACACCCCCCTTCGGTTTTCGCATTTGACCCCTTCACGAGCCACATCCTATTGCTGAAAATTAACCACCTTCACTCTTAAGACACTTACTCTTCACAAACCCAGATAATCAAACAAGGCTGAAATTAAAACATTGTACCAAAACATCAAAAAAACCTTTCTCAAAGGATGCCTCGGTGTCGAATTATATTGCCAGGTAAAGCTTGTCCTACTAAATCTTTCCCGCCTCAAGAGGTCTCCTCCTGTCATTAGGAAATATTTTCTAAATTGAAGTCGAATTTTACACAACCAAGAGTTAGTGGAATTAGAGTGACTTCCCTGGGTGGCATTTGTACAAGGGAGTGCCATTTCTGTGTGCCAAGGAGGAAAGCGTTCTTAAGAGAAGTCCTTCTGGGGTGCAGTGGGCATGGGGAGGAAAGCTGAAGGAACAGGCTTCCAGATCCTGAGCCAGCACCATAGCTTGACAGAGAATGGCCCACACTGCAGTATTCAAGCCCCTCAGAGCCATCCCTGAAGGGGCCCTGTGCCCCTACCAGCAGCTACGGTTGGCAGTGGTATGAATCTAAATGCACTGTGCTGGCCTCCCCTCCTCCACCCCAGACCCATCATGACTTGTTTGCTCTTTATTTAGGTAATTCATATTATCACACTTATACTCCTCTGACTGAAGATGAGTTACATGTATATGAATAACTTAATTCTTCCATTTTTCATCCAGTTTCCTGTGTGACTGGAAAGTGAAAAGAACACAAAAACTGGAGAACCGACACCACGCTCTCATCTCAGTTGCCATGACAGCAGCCTTTGAGATACTGAAATGTTCCGATTGCCAGCTAAACAAAATTGTTGACTGTGAACATTTGGCTGGAAGATTAAAAGGCTAAGGGCAGTACCTCCCACATTCCAGGCAGCAGTGAATCCAATCAAATGGCTCTGACTCCTTAACCACAGCCATTGTGAGCACTGGATTAGGGCAATTCATCTAGATAGTTAGGGCAGATTAGAACTGCAATTTGAAGACTACTGGCAACAAAAGTAAATGCTCTACTGTACTAATAAGAAGACTTCAGAACGCCTTTTAGCAGAAATTATGTGAAACTCCACACTTCAGCATCAGAATCGAAACCTGGATTTTTTTTTAATGCATTTAAATTCATCAGTGTAAAATGCTGTCTGACCAAGGGAATATGGATAGAAGAAGCAGGCGTTCAGAGGCTTTTTGAGATTTTGGCATCATCTACACCTTAATGTACCTTCATCGACTTCTAAAATCATAAAACCGAAACTTTATTCCTGCAAAAAGAAAAAGGTTTAAATAGACAGCAGTGAGAAATTGTACACGGAAATAATCACCCAAAGACATTTCACAATTCTGATCAAGTGAGAAATAGCAAAAATCAAATTATTTAATAAGCATATATCCAAACAACCATGCCACGAACCACATGATACGCATTTGCTTCTGCGAGGCACAATCTGTAGAATTAAAGGTTAATTTTATAGAGACAGCACTCACTCCCCCAGTTCACTCCCAACCTGCTCTGTGGACAGAGCGCCTTCACCTCTGGGACATCACTTAATGCACAGTAATTGCCAGACCAGTAAGTCCTAGGCCTCCAGCACAAAGCAGCACAACACGAGGGGCAATTTTTCGAGGGCAGTGTCTCACTAGACTTTCCGACAATGACAAAGATGGGAAAAAGGGTCCGATTTACCAAAATCAACGCTCCCCACCGCTCAAATGCAACATGTATTTCGGGTATCTTTTGGCTCCGTTTTCACCTTTCAGCACACCAATCCACCAAGTCCATTTCACTTTTCTTACCAACCTTTCAGCTCCCTGGTCAAGCAAGAAATCCAAGTGATAGCACTCTTAAATCTCCAGCTAAGAACTGAGCAAGGGAACAAGGAAAGAATCCTGGCGGCCACCAAAACCATTCCATTCTTGCTACACGGTTATGAAACCGCTGACCCTAGGAGACCAAGGTTTCATTCGGGACCAATAAGAGTACAATCTCCTTTGACAAGACTATTTTGGAGAATATCATGAAAAAATAAATGGGTGGAGCGTGGAGTGTAAATTCGAATCCTCGACATACCTCTCCGGGGAGGCAACGTGAACCCTGCACCTAAGGACACATTACCAGAAATACTAGGACGTGTAAATTAAAACAGAAGACAGTTCTCCTTAGGGGAGCAATCAGGACAAGAGGTAAGTGGGTACAGGAGCAGGTTTTCTGTTAAAAGCACACCGCAACGGGCTGACTGGCCAAGAGCCCTTCGGCAGGGCAAAAGGTACTTGGAACCCCCAGACTCTCCCACCTGGGGACCCAAACAGTAGCACCACAAGCAGCCGCAGCAGAAAAGCAAGAGCTAAACACTGCACCCAAGTAAGCTGCCCCATACCAAAAGTTCACAGAAAGGATGCACAGAAAAGAAACCTCACAAAGAACCAGAAAGCACGAAGTGTGAGGCACGTCCCCACCCACCACGCACCCACACAAATGCACACAAAGAGGAAAGTAGGAGATCTAGGAAGGCGTCTTTATCCTACCTTCTCAGTTTTCAGTTTCTTGATTCGCCTGTGGCTCTCCTCCTCCTCCTCTTCCTTCTTTACCAACATAGAGTTTCCCATGAGCCCTGAATCCGGGGCACTTTTGCTAACTTCCCCAGCAGCCGCGACGCTGCCACTCCCAGTGCCCCCGCAGTGGAAGGGGCTCGCGCCACCTCCATTGCTCTTGGCCCCAAAGCCATAGAGGCCCCCGGAAGGGGCCTGGCTGCCACTGCCATTCTGGTGGCCCTGAAGCAGGTCGTGCTTGTCCTTCCTGGATTTCCCCGCATCCTTATCCCGCTTGGCGCCTCGGCTGCTCTGGCTTTTACCTGGCTTCTCCTCTTTGCTTTTCCCGCAGGAGGCCGTCCCCGCGGTGGCAGCGGAGGTGCCGGCGCTGGTACTATTGCTGTTCGGGTTGCCGCCGCCGCCGCCGCCGCCGCCGCCGCTCACACTTTGACCCAGCGCTGAAATCATGCCAGTTGCCTCTCCAGGGCGCCCTTGGACTTCCTGCCTCTTGCCAGTGCCGCTGATCTCGGGAATCCCATACAAGGCAGCAGAAGGCAGAGATTTATTAGCATCCTTAGAAGTTTTACTCCTTTTCACTTTTGATTTGCTGGTCTCTTTGTGTGAATTCCCCTGGGGAGCAGAGGTCTGAACAGAAGCAAATTTTAGGCCATCCGCTAAGGCTGCGGTAGCACCGGCCCCGCTGGAGGCCAGACCTCCACAATCCTTAGAGTTGCTGCTGCTAGTGGTGGTGGTGGAATTATTCATTTCAAATTTCTGTCTGTCCTTCTCCAAATCAGCGTCCAAATCAATTATTAAATTTCCAACCCCGATTTCCCAATCATCGCCACTGTCATAAGTATCAACCGTATTTGGATCCACACCCTTTCCTGCCGTAGAAATGTTCACTGACATCCTGAAGATGAGCTCTCTAGAATAAAAATCCGATGAACTTTCCTTTGGAGATGAGGGGACATTCGTTTAGCTCCGCTGGGCTTTCTCTTAAAAAAAAAAAAAAAATCTTCTAATCTTCCTCTTCTTTTTCCTGCCCCAGGAATGGGTCCAGGGGTTTTACACCCTTCAGTCCAGGTCCACCTTTTCCTGTGAAGGGGGGAAAAGTCGAATATTTCTTGTCTGGGTGTTACCAGAATAAAAAACCATTAATACTGGGGAGTCAGTGAGGGGTACAGGGAAGGATGGTGAGGAAGGTGTCTCATGTATTGTCTCCACAGTCCAATATCAGGTTTAAAGAAAAATAACCAAACCCGAAAAACGTACCCATGACAGTAAGCATCTTACAGTAGCTAAAAAAGAAAAGCCCTTTATCAACAACACAAGGATAATCACTTTTTAAAAAGCATTAAAATATCTTAAGGATCTGAGTCAAGTCCAGAAAGGTTTAAGGGAAAAAAAAAAAAAAAAGAGTTTAGGATTTTTTTTTCTAGCACATACACATGGTAACAACCCCAGAAACACAGCCTGAACACTCGGACAAGAGGAAGGAACACGCTTTAAACATCCTTAAACATGTCCTAGATCTTGCAATTTTTAAAAGACCAGACCCTGGAAGTTCTCTAAGGCTAGTTTCAGAATGATGTTGCTAAATTTTCCTCATTTCTAATTTTATTACTTCTTTTTACAAATTGTCTGGGCAATCTGGTTTTTGTTCCCAGTAAGGAACAGAAAAAAACAACCAATAACGCCCCCATACACATACCCCCCCCATCCTCTCTTCCCCAACAGTTTATACAATTTTATTTTTGAAATATACACACACGTCTTTAAGAGCATTTCTCTATTTTAGAAAAGACTGTGTCAAATAAAAGGCTAAATATATGCCTTTTGAGAAAAAGAAATTACATCTAAACAATTCTACCGTATTCCTAGGTCACAGACTGGCTCAATCTGTTAAATATGGTGCTACTGACGGTACGGGAAACTGATTAAGACATACACTTTAAGTGATCTGCGCCAAGGTGGCCTCAATGACCGCAAATGAGTGTGTGTTTGACAAAGATCAGTTAAAACGGTTTTTAAAGGGATCAGCCCCTTTTTAACAGTTGATTGTCAAGGAAAAAAAAAATAAATATACATACACACACACACACAGACATTGCTTACCTTTACTCCTTTATCATTTTTTAATTAGGCCAGCAAATCAAAATGCCTTTCCCACTCCACTCGGCAAACAAGCCTGTGCCTCATTTTACTTAAACACCAAATGATCAAGAAGGAAGGAACCAAATAACACATCTCAGCCAGAATAATCACTCGATAACATTATTCCACTTCCCCACCCCCCTTTTGGCAAACGGATCAGTCCTTTTCTCCTTAAAAAAATGTGTCACTGTACAGCTGGAAGATAATGTTTCACATTCACAACAGAAGCACCAAAGGGTTTTTTTCCTCTTAACAAGCATCGAGAATAATAGTTTTTAAAAAAGAGAGAGCTTAGAGAAAAAAGTTTTCCCAACTTCTCATTCCGCCTTCAGTTCCAGACTTCAGAGTCACCGTGATCAGTAAGTAATGATCCCATGTAGCAAACCTACAGGCGTCCGCTAGTAACAAGACAGAATGTGCTAACATCGGGATAAATTAGTGAAAGGGAAGAAAGAATAAGAAGAAAGGACTGAAAATCTGGGCTGGATTCCGCCTGTTAGTCGGGAAGTGGCATTTTTCCGCCCGTCCTGACAGATTTGATTTCTTGAACTAACTTAAGAGGAAAGGAGGGGGACGGGGATGGGGGAGGGAGAGGGAGGGAGGGAGGAGGAGGAGGAGGAGAGGGAGGAGGAGGTGGAGGAAAGGGTGGGATGAGAAGTCGAGCAAGAGGAGAAAAAGAAAGGTGTGGAGGGGGAGGGGAGCAGATGATTCAGTGAGCTGATAAACCAGTTATACCAGCATTCACTCAGGGTGGGGGCCGGGAGGCGGCGGGGTGGGGAAAATAACGGCGTTTAAAATTGTTTCAGTCTTCGAAACCTAAAGGATGTGATGTTTTCCTGTTTTATGTTGTTTTAAGAAAAAGGAACCGAGTTCCTAGTATAGTCCCCGAGGGGGGAAAAAATCCGCTGTCGTTCAAGCCGATCAGTCATGTGGTAATTCGATAATTAGAGTCAAAAAAAGATTTTTTTTTTTAAGGCGACCTTTTTCAGGACAGTTTTTCCCGTTTATAGTCGCAGCAAACGGTGCGTCTCCTTTTTATTTATTTTCCTCTCCTCCTTCTCCTCCCTCACCCACCCCCCTCCTGTGTTTAGTCAGATGGCCCCGGAGCTTGGCTTAGTATTTTTAATTAGCTGGCGTTTGGAAGCTAAAAGCAGTAATGAATTGTTGATGGATTGGAAGTGGAGAGTCGCTTTGCTGGAAATGTCGGGGCTGGGGGAGGGGGATGGGCGAGTTAGCAACAACCAACCACCTAAAAGGAGCGATTTTGTTACAGTGCAAGCCTTTCACATCACGTGAGGATCAAGGGCTCAATTGGTTGTCGTGAGAACAAAAATGGTGACAAGCGTATCAAGAAAATACTGATCTGGTCTTTAAAAAAAAGCTGAAGGTCTCTCCCCTCCCCCTGCACACACTCTCCCCCCCCGCCGCCTCCCCCCACCCCCGCCCTTGCAGTGGGAGCAGCTACAAGTTATGAATGTGAAACATTTCTCGCAGATCTAGGCTCTCGGAAGTTCGGAAGGAGTGAAATGTAATGAGTACAAGAGCAAAGCAGATGTTTTAAAGAAACACCTTATAAACCTTTCCTCAGCTTATCTCCAATTTGTCGTCTTTGCCAAGGGGCCAGGCATAGGGACGACTAGGCGAGGGGGGGAGGGCACCTCCACGCTACTTGGATTTTAGGGACCCCCCCCATGTCTTAAACAAAGAAAAACATTTTGCTAGCTCCCAATCCAGGTCCTGTAATAAACACACCATTGTTACTATTTGCGGGTTTGTTTGGGTTGGGTGGGGCATTTTTTCCCCTTAATGGTGTTTTTGCTGCTTGCTTTTTTAAGGAGGTGGAAAATGGTAATTATAACCATTACAGGTAATGGGTGACTATTCCCTTGTTTAATATTAAATTATTGGGCACTAGATGTGACAAGAGACAGAAATCGGCTTGTTCTGCCCTTGCCCCCATTTTCCTGGTTCAGTTTGGAAGAGGGTCCTGCCCAGCTAGGATAGGAGAGGGAGGGGTGAGGTGCGCTAGAGAATGGACACTGCAGATCAAGATTTGTAACTGTGTCACTTTTTTTCTCCTTGGGTTAGAGCCCCAAAGGTAGTTTACTCTAAGTTACCCCGAGTGCCCAGTCAAGCTTAATTTGTGTGAAGAAGTTACAAATGCTTCACCCTCCACTGAATAAAAATTCACCCTTCTTGGATTGTTGTTCTCAATGCAAAAGCCAAACCCTGTAACTAGTTCCTCATTTCAATGCATAAAACTCGCACATTCCCCTGCATGAAGTCCCCGCTAAGTGCTATATAGAGACACACCACGCAACCGTACTTACGGTCTGTATTGGATCGAGTTGACCTTTTCCTTCTAACTGCATTGAATGTGTTTGGTTGCAGCCGCTTTATTTTGGAAATTATAATCTCTTCAACAAATTTATTATTAAAGAAGATGGACCATCAAATGTCACAGACCGGCCTGTGTATTTTTCATAAAAACAAAAATTCAAATTAAAAAAAAAAGAAAAGAAAAATTCCCCTGGTGCACACACACAACAAGCTTGTTCTGCAACACTGAAATCAGGACTGAAACACAACACACACACAGGGGGAGTGGAGCAAAAGGAGCTCTCAGCCTCTATACCTGAAAGGGACTTTTCTTTGTTCCCATTGCCCTTTCTCATCGGGCCAATCAGAGAGCAGCTTTTATGAAACTGGGCTCTCTCATTGGCTAGCTGCTTTCTCTTGGCTACTGTAGGGGGTTGAGATATACACACGTATAAAACACACACTGAGAGCGGGTGGGGGTCCGGTGGGGGGCGGTTGTGGAGACAAAGCGTTTTATTTTCCAACCAGATTGGGGTTGAGGAACCTCCTGCAGTAAGATGAAAAAATAAATAAAAATGGTGCGCCCGTTTCAATTACTACATCATTCACATAAAACACTTATTTATTAAAACAAATCTCAAACAGGCTGCGAGGAGAGGATGTCGGTAAATATAAGTTTGATTGTGTTATCTTGGGGGAAATAATGTATGTGATCGCTCGGTGGCAGAGGGAAGCCAAATGAGCCACTAGCGCGTAGCGAGGAGAAAAGGGAGGCTGGCTGTGTGGAAATGACTGCGAGCGTTTTGCCGGCTTCCCTTCCGTGTTGCAAGGACTCGGCAGCGCGAACTCCCGGGACTGATTTTCTGTATTGCACCTTCTGGCTTTCAACCCTCCTCCCGCCACTTTGCCCTTCTTTCAATGTTTTTTTTTTTTTTTTTTTTCCTTGTGTCTCTCATTTTACTCGCTGATTAAATAAGAAAAATCGATCTGGGGGTGAAGGCGGTGGTGGGGAAACAAGTAACCCTTTTGTTCCCAGGCTTCTGGTCCACAAGCAATGAAGTGTGAAAGCTGGCAACCATTTAACCACCACTACGTGAAAGGTTCTTCCCTGGAATTAGTAACAAAGCTTTTCCACCTGGTCCTAGGCAGCTCCAAAAAAATTTAAAAAAATTTTTTTAATGAGGTCCCGGCCAACCATGTTAACACTTCGGGCCAGTCTCATTTTTTAAAAAATCGATTTGTGGGAGATAAATATACTAGGAAGATTAACCCGTTAAACAGTCCCAGTACCATTTTTAAGCCGAGGGATTGTCAGAGTTCCCCTTCCCCAAATATTTAACCCTCTCTTGGGGAGAGCCGGTGTCAAAGTCCTCTGAACGCAACACCGTGCAATCCACCAAGAACACAAAAATATTTTAGAATGTATTGTAGGACAAATGCCAGCAACCAAGTTAATGGGACTCTGAGGTCACAGGACGAGAGGTTAATATGAAATAACAAGTTTAACAATAACAAGTATTGTACTGTAACCGCTAATATACTTAAGCTAATGTATTTATATATATTAAGACTTTAAAGCACTTTTAGTTTTAATTTTTCATTGTTATTTTCCATCACTTTTAGGAGCTGTAATATGGAAATTTTAAAGTCAAAGGGTGCACTGAATTTAACTGAAAGCGTCATGATCCGAAGTGTTAAAGATGCAGCACTACCGGGTTTGTAATTTCCACATGACAATCGCAATTTAAGAATGTGTCTTAACTGAGTCAAATGGACATATAAAGTGAATTAGAGCTAGCAGAAGATTGCTTATGATGTAAATATTCAGTGATGACTTTGTGGATCAATAAAAATATTTATGTCACATGTTTTAAGTAATGTCTATTGACTCGTGTTTGAGCTTTCGATGTATTTAGTTCATTTTTTTTTAAATGCCAATTAGTTGTTTCACTACCCAAGATGAACTCGATTTGATGCTAAAATAGTAATAAACAGCAGTTTCCATCCTTTGCTGGGGTACATAAACTAGAGGAATGCAATCTATAATAGTCCTTAGATCTGCCTAAATCGATTTATTTTCAAAGCAAAGCTGTACATTAACAAATAGGGCAGAGAAGATAATCTGATACCCACTTATCGTCTATTTTAACTTTCATATTTGTTTTATACTTTTGAACGTACAGATTTTACAATCTGTGTGTGTCCCACTGCTAACAGAACATGCACGTTGATTTTTAACTTTTCTTCTTTTAGAAGAGTGGCTCCTCAAAGGACCAGATCACTCAGACACTTCCTATGTCCCTGGAGTATTTCCATCTTTGGAAGCCCATGGCTACCCTGTACAGTCAGCTTGGAAAAATCAATAATTAGCTTTTAAAACAACTGGACTTGAAAAAGCATAGAAAATAAGACCTGCTGAAGTTCATAAAGGGTAGAAGCAACTCCTCCAACACACTCCCTTGGTAAAAGCAAATCACAGGCTCTGCAGCATAGATTTAGTGTAACTAAAACCAAAGTTTAGGCTTCCTAATACTCAAATAATCTGATCTAACCCTAACTTCAATACCTAACCCTAATTCTTCAACCTTTTTAATAAACCCCACCTGGTTAAAGATAAAGGCTTATGCCAAATTCAATCACATATTTAACCCAAACCATTTTTGATAAATTCAAGCATTTTCCTTCCATTCCAACATCTCCACACTCCCTTCGCACCCCGCCCCCACCTCCTGCCCTCCAAGTTCTGCCTAGAGACTTGAATCAACCAGAGTTGTTCTGCTGGCTTTGTGTGTGTTTGTTTTGTTTTGTTTGACAAAGGGGCCAATCAAGAGACATCAGAGGGCTATCAGCTAATTGATGAATGAAACTAAGATAATTAACTACCGGCTTAGAAAATCAGAGCTACTCCCCTCACAAAATTGGGAAGTTCTACCATATTTTAGAGAAGAAAATTTTATCTGCTTCTCTTATCAAGATGATAGGGAACATACTAGTCTGCGTACTGATATCCACACGCATATAGCTGATAATACCAGTACACTATTGTATAACATGTATACTTTGTAATTTTACATCTTAGTGCGTGTCTACTCAGAGATGATGCAGAGGGGAGGAGCTGTCTGGAAAGGAGTCTAGGAGGAAAGAAGAGGTGGGAGGAGCAGAAAGATAGTGTAAAAGGAGCAGTTAAAGAGTGCTATCCCATCTCCAATAACCACCACCACCAGCTGTGCCGCTCCTACTGCTTCCATTACTAGGTGATCAGAAGATCCTGGCACAAGACTTTTCCTCCTTTTTAAGGGCAAAGAGCTCAATGCTGAGGCCAGGGGCTTCAGGCAGTAACACAGGAAAACACAGTGGTCTTTCTTGGGTGCCTATTTCCTCTGATTTGTGCTATATCATAAAAGGATCAGAAATAATTTCTTGGATTTTTGTTTATTTGGAAGGCAGTCTATACGTGGGTCTAACTTTTCTAAATCTATGCCAACTTTGACACTAGAGAGTTACTCAAGACCAAGGGGGGAAAGTGGAAAGCAAAGTTATTAAAAAAAAAAAAAAAAAAACCTACCTGGGAATGGACTTACGAGAAAATAAACTTAATTTAGACATAATGAGAAACTTTCTGGCTGCCCAGGAAGATTGTGGAGAAAGGGTCTTATCTGTCTGGGCTTGGTTATGAACAGACCTGCCTCAAGGCTGTGGGCAAGTGACCTGGTTTCTAGGGAATATGGAATTGGTGATTTATTAAGACACCCGCACAAACACTAGATGTTCTTCACTTTACTTAGGGATAACATCCTAACTTGCTACCGAGGAAAGGTCTTTTAGAGAAAACTCTGTCTTTTCACACATGCTTCCTAAATCCAATTCAAGTTTCTGTATTATTAACAATATCCATCTCTAAACAACTGTCCCCAAAAAGAGATAAGCAGTGTTCTCAGTGAAACATTTGACGTTTTTGCAATATCCTGAAATATCACTGGACCAAAAAAGAGTGCCAAGAAGCAGATGTCTAGTGGAGAGAGAAGACCTGGCACAGAAACATTTTATTTCATCCCCATGGGAATGGGGGAAGTACTTAGGGAAGCAAGACACGGATGGTATTCACCCTGCCATGGAAGACTCCTCATGAGAGACTCATGGACATTCTGATATACATTTTGTGAATACAGACATTCACACACACTGTAAAACACAGCTGTGTTAACTCTTCAGGTCATTTCTATGCTCTATTAGTTCACCTTCAATTTAAACTCCTCAGCATTAAACAAAGGGACTCTACATCCAAGGGAGGGAGAATGATATCTATCTTCCAAACCTTTATAACACGGTTTTGCTTAAACAAATTGAAATGATATAAAGCAAATTTTCCATGCTCTGAGACTCACGACTACAATGAATTTTAATAGTAAAGAACTGTAAAGTTAAAGGAGGAGTTTCTCCCTATATGTGTTGGTATTTCCCCATTCCTTCTCCCAAACCTCAACCTGAAAAGAATCCAAAAGGAAAAGCAGCAAATCTTGTCCCTTTTATGCCATACAGTCCTAGGGAACCCAGCAAAATATTGCAAAGCAGCACATTCTTCTAAAGGAAAACATCTGTATACTGCTCACATTGAGAGAACTGTGATGTAGGTCAGTGTTAAGTATCTGAAATCTTACCTCTGCTTGCCCGGTCTTTCTGGTGTGGTGTGCGCTACTATATCTGAACGGGTGCCCAAGCAAGGTCTGCAGATCAGTTAGCAAGGGAAGGCAATTTACATCGCATGTAATGAAACCATTTCTGGAAAAGGATTTTTCTTTTATGCCAGTGGAGATCGGGTGCATAAAGAAGATCAAAACACAAGTTACATTTTTTTAAAACTACTTATTGGAGATTGCTGTTGCTGGTTTTATTACAATATGTATTTTACAGATTTAGGTAATAGCCCTGATTTTTCAAATCGACCTCTGTTTAGACACGTTTCACTTTGGGCTGTTTCTTGTCTGCAAAATTACAGTCATTTGCACGTTATTACAGTGGGTAGGAGACAGATTGTATTTAGCATTGGGTGGGGGAAGGGTTATTATGGGAAGTGATCTGCTACGGTCAGCACATAATTTCAGCCTGAAGAAAATTGCTTCTGAATGGCTGGTCTGTTAGCTAGCCAAGGAATGGTCACTGGGAGAAACTGAAAAATACTTCTGCTTAATCTGCATTATAGAATTATTCTCATTTCCAGAAAGATGGTTTGTGGAAAAAATGATTGTAAAACTAAGTTTAAAAATGTGGAGGTGAAATGTTGTCAATGCTCTATTTGAATCTAAAACAACTACAACAAAATACAAACCACCAAGCAGGAGAGGGCCAAAAGGCAGCAGGGTACAGCCGTGTTCTACTCCATCTTTCCTCCTTGCCTCCCCTTTTCTGCTCCCCCTTTGGTTGTTTTCAAAAATCTCTATGACTTAATGACAGTGGATTTTTATGTATGTGTAAACATTTGTGAGAGTAACACCAAATACATTGATAAATGTATCTCTTGCTTTCATACGTATATGACTACATGAAAAAGATTTCCTAACATAGCTTCTTTTTGGAGGGTAGCAGAATCCCCTTAATTGTGAGAGTATTTCATACGCTTTTGGTGCTAGAATTTAAGGACTTTCCCCACACTTTACAAACTACATTGTATTTGTGCGTACTTCACAAAGCTGACAGATTAATAAAGCAAGGATGAAAGCGTATCAGAAACTGTAGCCCCTGTCTAATTTATAATTTAAATCAAACCCTTATGAATCGCCTAGGAAGTCTTCACATACTTGGTTAGAAAAAATCAGGAGACAGGTTTATTTTAAAGAAAAATAAAAGAGTACAATTATACTCAGCTCCTTGGCTGCTGAGTATCACTTTCGTTGTGAACAACTGTGCCTCTTTTGTTTTCAAAACAAGCTTTCCTAAAGGATGAATCACTACAATCATTTGGAGAATATGCAATAAACAACAGAAAGCCAGAAAGTTGTTTTGCTATTTTCTCAACAGAGCATTTCCGTCCCATCCTCAGCTCAGCTGAGCCTCCAGTCCACCAGCCAATCATCATTATGGAAATATGGTTCCCAGCCTCCTGATTGGCTGATTCCTGGGCCAGTATGTTAAGGTTTCTTCAGCTCAATGAACACTGCATACCAGCCTGCTCTGGGGACCCTCTTCTTCCAAAACTATTTTAATCACCTTTCTTTTCTTTCCTCCGTCTTTTTTCAAGATTCTTAAAATCATCCAGGGAAGAACCTTGTATTCTTTTTAAACACTTTGAAAGCGTAATGATCATATTGGGGATCTGCTAAGAATGGAATTTAATGTCCAGGGACATTTCTTCTAACCGTATTTTAATGCTTTCTATTTATTTGGGTTCTCATGGTGTTCCCTTGGATTTTAGAGGAATTCCCACACAAGTTAAATGAACAAACTGTTCTAACACATGCTTTAATTTTTTTTTCTGAAACATTACCTGTCCCAACTAGAATTTTTTTCTCTGAGATTTTTAAAATTTAAAACATGAAATTAAAACACTTAATACTGAAAAGTAATCGAGTCAAACAATTTTTAGGAGCAAAGGAGACAATGTATTTTCCTTCATAATTAAGGCATCTTATCTATAATTTTTTTAATTGTTCAATATTTTACATTGTTATCCCCCAAAACCCACAAATGTCTTAAGGATGCACAACTTTTTCAAACTTGAAAGAGGTCTGTAATTTAAGATAGTGAATAATAACGGGAAATATATGTGCGACTTACCATGTTCCAGAAATTCTTCTTAATTCTTCGTATGTATTGATTCATTTAATCTTCATAACAGCCCCATGAGATATCATCATCAGATGAGGAGACTGAGACAGAGAAAAGATAAGGAGTGCTTTCAAGTAACAAAGCCAAATCTTGGTGGAGCCAAGATTTAATGTAGGACGCCTGGCCCGAGTCTGGTTGCTTAACCACTGCACTTGACTGCCACCCACACATGGTTCCAGACAACAGTTCCACCCATTTGGTTGAGCATAGAAACATTAGCAGGTGACTGGTGACTTCTCTTCCTGAAAGAATAATGAATTCAACTGCTTTTCAATCAAAGAAAAGCCACTGTGTCTTCTTTCCACCAGAGATTAATACTATGCCAAGCAGAAGATGTGGCACCTAAGACTCAGGATTAAAAAAAAGAAAATCAGTTTCTTGTTATTATGCAACTGAAATGTTTTAAACATTAAAAAAAAATTACAACAATGGGTAGCAGAGTGAGGTTAAAAATGACATAAGACTGGTCATTTTTGAGACTGGTGATGTATACATTGGAATCATAATACTATTCTTTATGTAATACACACATATATACTTGGAAATTTCTATATTAAAAGTGTAAGATGAAAAGCTACTAGGTCTTTGAGAAGGAAGAGCTATTCAGAAACACAATTTATTCCTTGGCTTTGGAACATTTTTGGCATTAACCTAATAGGGTAAAATTCTCTCAAATGACAATACTGTGTATACAAACAAGCAGGAGCAGATTATACTGGCTTCCTACCATTTGTTTACTCAGGTTTTTGTTTGTTTATTTGTTTTAGGTCAAATTCACTCCCTGGGCTATATATGGTAAAAATCTGTAATGTTCTACTTATATTTTCAACATCCACTATTTGAACACTTTGTAACTTTCTATATAAACTATTTCAATCAAAAAGGAAAAAAATCAATCCCACATAGGAATATATTCAATAGAAATTAAGAAATGAAGATTCAACATTTCATCGCAGGTATATTATACACTGGGGGAAAGAAAAAATTATTTGGTAATTTAGATTTCTTCAGGGCATGTTTTCTGTCTTATTCAAAGAAAAAGAGTTGTAGAAATGAAACCAACAGTTCAGATACAGAATTAAATTCTTTAAAATAGTAACATACAGTGAAAGACACTATATAATATAAGCAACACTGAAAAGAATTAGACTAAATGAAGAGAAAAATGTTTAATCTTTACACAAAGAAGGCTATGACACTGAGATTAAAAAGAGCATTGAAGAAGATGAAATCATGGTAACTGTTACTATTCTTAACAAATAGGATATAATTTTGTGAAATAATGAGATTATAACACAAGGAGTCACTGATAAAACTGTTATAGCAGAAAATGGATAAATCATTAAATATAATGAGATTTAACTATCATTGTGAGAGAAACGATATGTAATTAGAAAAAGGAATAGAATATAAAAAGAAAGCAATGTTTCTCTCTGCGGTTCTACATTACTAAAAGTCTAGTGATAAAAGAGGAAAGTACTTCTGAGTCTATAAATAAATTATGGACACAATTATCATTAATTATAATAACAATAGTCCTCTAAAATCCAAACTCATGACCTGGCAACCTTTCATTTTACTTAACAAACACCTGTATAGCACTTACTCTGTGAAAGGCACTAAGCTAAGCATTTTATAAATATTAACTCATTTCCTGAGATTAAGTTTGAGATATTCATTCAACCTCTATTGTGTTATACAGGTTCACAGAAAATACAAAAAGGAATAAGACATCATCTCTGATCTAGAGATGCTTCAAAGTTCATAGTTGAGGTAAGACACTTGCCAAACTCCAGAGAGGATTTAATTTATGATAGTCAGTAAAAAAGTATTACTTTGGGGAAGAAGAAGAGCTAACACTACCTAAAGAGTCAGTACAGACTCTAGGAAAGAAGTAGGTGAAATTGTTATCCCACATTAGGATGCAGCTGGAGGAAGGTCATGCCAAGAAGAGGAAACACAGCGAACACAGGTATAGAGGCAAAAAAGAAGAGAACAGCAGTGTTAGTTCAGCTTACCTAGATCACAGGGACCCTGAAGGGGAGGAATGGCTGTCAGATGTGGGTTGAAGTCTTATTGTAATAGGGCCATTATGAATCTGCAGAGAGGTGTTTTGGTGCGGGAACTATGGAAGCTGACATCCAGCTCATGCTCTGTTCACCAAGCTATGTGCTCTGGCTCTGTGCTGTGTCAGCCTAAGAAAGGGCAGCCTTTTATAATGTATAAAAGGGTGCTCTCAGCCAGACTGGACTGGAGGATGGTCTTTATCCCCTGTGATGAGAAGTCTGAGTTTATCACAAGGCAATGAGTGGCCTAGCTTTAGTAGGCCTATGGAAAACTCTTAAATCTCTTATAAGTTAATTTACAGTCATATATATATATATATAAAGAGAAGGTAGTCAGAAAAGTCCAGAAGGTAGTAAATGAATCATATCATCCACGATGCCTGGCAGAGTTCTTGGAAATTGTAATTTTCAAAATATGTTTTTTAAATTAATGAACTTATATTGAACTTCTAAATGTGAGAAGAGTAGAAAGGATTCCCAGAAAACGTAGGGGATCATAATGGTTAACAAGCAGCTCAAGGTGTATTGAGATAATATTCAAGCCAACAAGTAAATTCAGTGGACAAATGATAACAATAAACATGTAGTAAACCAACTCCGAACTTAGAAACTCTCAACTTAGAAAGTACAATTTCTACAAGAATACTCTACAGCCAAATTAAATAAACTAACCAGAACAGGGAGAGGTCTTTGTGAATGTAAACCTGTTGAAAGATAGGTCTTTATGAGTGAAAACATGTTGATTGAAGCAAAAAATGTCAACAAACAGAACACAGGGTCAAAAATGGTCTCCCTGGGGAACACCAACATCTAAATTTGGGGCAGAAAATACAACTGCTTGAATGATGAATGAGTGAGCAGAGAGAATAAAAAGAAAAGCAAAAAACCAACAGGGAAGGGATACTTCTGCGAAGGAGACAGTGATCAACAATTCAAAATGCATCGGGAAAATCAAGTAAGTGTAAGACTGAAAAGCCTCCATTGGTTTTTACTTAGAGAAGACATTGGAGAAAGACTTAGTGATCGTAGAAAGAGCAACATAAGCAAAATGGTAGCAAAAACCAATGGGTTCAGGACGGAAACAGAGGGGAGCAAATTAAGAGATCAAATGAAGCCTACTCTTCTTAGAAGCTTGCTGTTGAAAGGGAATAGAGAGGGTAGTTTGAAGAGGGTCTGGGAGAAGACTTTTATTGTTGTTGTTAATATGAAACAGCCTTCAACATCCGTTTTGAGAGAAAGGAATCAGTAGAGAGAGGAGCTGAAGTTTTAGAGGTTAATTGATGAACACAGATCTGAGCTGAGAAAGGAGGGAAAGGGAAGGAGAGACCATTCAGCTGTGTCTGCCGCAGGACCATTCCATCATGAACAAGTATTTCTAGCACAGAAAACCCAAAGTGGAGAGAGTTAAGTGGAGACTCAGGGAGCTGCTTGAACAAGGAGACTGCCCCTCATGCAGCAGGATCATAAGGACCTCAGTGGAACCCAGAACAGTCTTAGCAGGCAATGAAGTGAAATAGCTAATATGAATAGAGACCCAGATAATCAGAATTTTTTATTCAGACACCTAGAGCTCTTAATAATTCAGTATATCCATACATAAGGCAAATACTAACAGCCATAAAAGGGGAAATTGACAGCAACACAATCATAGTAGGGGACTTTAACACCCTACTTTCACCAATGGACAGATCATCCAAAATGAAAATAAATAAGGAAACACAAGCTTTAAATGATACATTAAACAAGATGGACTTAATTGATATTTATAGGACATTCCACCCAAAAACAACAGAATACACATTTTTCTCAAGTGCGCATGGAACATTCTCCAGGATAGATCATATCTTGGGTCACAAATCAAGCCTTGGTAAATTTAAGAAAATTGAAATCATATCAAGTATCTTTTCCGACCACAACGCTATGAGACTAGATATCAATTACAGGAAAAGATGTGTAAAAAATACAAACACATGGAGGCTACACAATACACTACTTAATAACGAAGTGATCACTGAAGAAATCAAAGGGGAAATCAAAAAATACCTACAAACAAATGACAATGGAGATACGACGACCCAAAACCTATGGGACGCAGCAAAAGCAGTGCTAAGAGGGAAGTTTATAGCAATACAAGCCTACCTCAAGAAACAGGAAACATCTCGAATAAACAACCTAACCTTGCACCTAAAGCAATTAGAGAAAGAAGAACAAAAAAACCCCAAAGCTAGCAGAAGGAAAGAAATCATAAAGATCAGGTCAGAAATAAATGAAAAAGAAATGAAGGAAACAATAGCAAAAATCAATAAAACTAAAAGCTGGTTCTTCGAGAAGATAAACAAAATTGATAAACCATTAGCCAGACTCATCAAGAGAAAAAGGGAGAAGACTCAAATCAATAGAATTAGAAATGAAAAAGGAGAAGTAACCACTGACACTGCAGAAATACAAAAGATCATGAGAGATTACTACAAGCAACTCTACGCCAATAAAATGGACAACCTGGAAGAAATGGACAGATTCTTAGAAATGCACAAACTGCCGAGACTGAACCAGGAAGAAATAGAAAATATGAACAGACCAATCACAAGCACTGAAATTGAAACTGTGATTAAAAACCTTCCAACAAACAAAAGCCCAGGACCAGATGGCTTCACAGGTGAATTCTATCAAACATTTAGAGAAGAGCTAACACCTATCCTTCTCAAACTCTTCCAAAATATTGCAGAGGGAGGAACACTCCCAAACTCATTCTACGAGGCCACCATCACCCTGATACCAAAACCAGACAAAGATGTCACAAAGAAAGAAAACTACAGGCCAATATCACTGATGAACATAGATGCAAAAATCCTCAACAAAATACTAGCAAACAGAATCCAACAGCACATTAAAAGGATCATACACCATGATCAAGTGGGGTTTATCCCAGGAATGCAAGGATTCTTCAATATACGCAAATCAATCAATGTGATACACCATATTAACAAATTGAAGGAGAAAAACCATATGATCATCTCAATAGATGCAGAGAAAGCTTTCGACAAAATTCAACACCCATTTATGATAAAAGCCCTGCAGAAAGTAGGCATAGAGGGAACTTTCCTCAACATAATAAAGGCCATATATGACAAACCCACAGCCAACATTGTCCTCAATGGTGAAAAACTGAAACCATTTCCACTAAGATCAGGAACAAGACAAGGTTGCCCACTCTCACCACTATTATTCAACATAGTTTTGGAAGTGTTAGCCACAGCAATCAGAGAAGACAAAGAAATAAAAGGAATCCAAATCGGAAAAGAAGAAGTAAAGCTGTCACTGTTTGCAGATGACATGATACTATACATAGAGAATCCTAAAGATGCTACCAGAAAACTCCTAGAGCTAATCAACGAATTTGGTAAAGTAGCAGGATACAAAATTAATGCACAGAAATCTCTTGCATTTCTATACACTAATGATGAAAAATCTGAAAGTGAAATTAAGAAAACACTCCCGTTTACCATTGCAACAAAAAGAATAAAATATCTAGGAATAAACCTACCTAAGGAGACAAAAGACCTGTATGCAGAAAATTATAAGACACTGATGAAAGAAATTAAAGATGATACAAATAGATGGAAAGATATACCATGTTCCTGGATTGGAAGAATCAACATTGTGAAAATGACTCTACTACCCAAAGCAATCTACAGATTCAATGCAATCCCTATCAAACTACCACTGGAATTTTTCACAGAACTAGAACAAAAAATTTCACAATTTGTATGGAAACACAAAAGACCCCGAATAGCCAAAGCAATCTTGAGAACAAAAAATGGAGCTGGGGGAATCAGGCTCCCTGACTTCAGACTATATTACAAAGCTACAGTAATCAAGACAGTTTGGTACTGGCACAAAAACAGAAATATTGATCAATGGAACAGGATAGAAAGCCCAGAGATAAACCCACGCACATATGGTCACCTTATCTTTGATAAAGGAGGCAAGCATATACAGTGGAGAAAAGACAGCCTCTTCAATAAGTGGTGCTGGGAAAATTGGACAGATACATGTAAAAGTATGAAATTAGAACACTCCCTGACACCATACACAAAAATAAACTCAAAATGGATTAAAGACCTAAGTGTAAGGGCAGACACTATCAAACTCTTAGAGGAAAACATAGGCAGAACACTCTATGACATACATCACAGCAAGATTCTTTTTGACCCAGCTCCCAGAGAAATGGAAATAAGAACACAAATAAACAAATGGGACCTAATGAAACTTAAAAGCTTTTGCACAGCAAAGGAAACCATAAACAAGACCAAAAGACAACCCTCAGAATGGGAGAAAATATTTGCAAATGAAGCAACTGACAAAGGATTAATCTCCAAGATTTACAAGCAGCTCATGCAGCTCAATAACAAAAAAACGAACAACCCAATCCAAAAATGGGCAGAAGACCTAAACAGACATTTCTCCAAAGAAGATATACAGATGGCCTACAGACACATGAAAGAATGCTCAACATCATTAATCATTAGAGAAATGCAAATCAAAACTACAATGAGATATCATCTCACACTGGTCAGAATGGCCATCATCAAAAAATCTAGAAACAATAAATGCTGGAGAGGCTGTGGAGGAAAGGGAACTCTCTTGCACTGTTGGTGGGAATGTAAATTGATACAGCCACTATGGAGAACAGTATGGAGGTTCCTTAAAAAACTACAAATAGAACTACCATACGATCCAGCAATCCCACTACTGGGCATATACCCTGAGAAAACCATAGTTCAAAAAAAGTCATGTACCAAAATGTTCATTGCAGCTCTATTTACAATAGCCAGGACATGGAAGCAACCTAAATGTCCATCGACAGATGAATGGATAAAGAAGATGTGGCACATATATACAATGGAATATTACTCAGCCATAAAAAGAAATGAAATGGAGGTATTTGTAATGAGGTGGATGGAGTTAGAGTCTGTCATACAGAGTGAAGTAAGTCAGAAAGAGAAAAACACATACAGTATGCTAACACATATATACGGAATCTAAGGGAAAAAAAAGCCATGAAGAACCTAGTGGCAAGATGGGAATAAAGACACAGACCTACTAGAGAATGGACTTGAGGATATGGGGAGGGGGTGGGGTGAGATGTGACAGGGTGAGAGAGTGTCATGGACATATATACAGTACCAAATGTAAAATAGATAGCTAGTGGGAAGCAGCCGAATAGCACAGGGAGATCAGCTGGGTTCTTTGTGACCACCTAGAGGGGTGGGATGGGGAGGGTGGGAGGGAGGGAGATGCAAGAGGGAAGAGATATGGGAACATATTGTATATGTATAATTGATTAACTTTGTTATAAAGCAGAAGCTAACACACCATTGTAAGGCAATTATACTTCAATAAAGATGTTTAAAAAAAAAAAAAATTCAGTATATCCTGTAACTTTCTGGGAAGCTGATGAGTTAAGGAAAAAGAAACTTGGGATATTAGAACAGATTTATCTGGCCAAAGTATAAAAATTTTAATGAGTGTATTGTATTAAATTAGTCTCTTCCTTTCTTAACAGGGTTTAGACGATAAAAATAAGACGGAACTTTCCATTTCAACTTTACATCCCACTGGGTCATATGTGTCTAAGGTAAAAGGCTTCTGTATTTACAGCTATTTGTAAACCCAAAGTGAAGGTTTGTCATTGATCCACATTTGAGGCACCTGCCTCAATATAAAACGTAGCTGACCCCATTAAAATCTCACTAGTTTATTTTACATTGTTATTTTATTCCTTTACTTAAATATCATTTATCAAACACCAAACTATATTCCAGACACTGTGCTAGACTTAATACAAAAAAGAACTTTATTGGTTCATTCTTGAAAAGGACCCATTTTTTATACTTTACTTGCAAATTTTTTTTAAAAGTTGTATGGTCACTTAGGGATGAACGTAATTCTACAAAGTGATTAACCTTTGCACTCTAGAAACAAGAAACTAATTAATGAACTCCCTGCATCCCTTAGCTGAGGCATAGGTCAGTATCAGAAAACAGGGCTCAGGATGTCCAGTTCCAGCAGCAAGGTTGTCAAAACCACAGGTAACACCAGGTCACAAACAAAACTTCCAAGATGAGATGGTTTCAAGAAGAAAAGAAAACAAAAATAATCTGCAACCTCAGCAGCCATCTCAGAAAATTTATTTAAATTCAATAGAATAAATAGTGAGTAAGAAAGAGGAAAGTTCCTAGGATGATAAATATCATTTTGCTGCCAACAGAATCAAACTATATACTAAAGATGATTATACAAAATATTCTAAAAATATTTCCCAAAACATTCAAAGATGTTCTAATGGAAAAAATAATTAGAAGTTGTATATCATTCACAAGAGGAGTCAGAAAAGATTTATGGAAGTCATGAAATATTGGAGCTCTGGAAAAAATATTATAAAAAGGAAAAAATGTAGGCACTGGATATGCATGTAATATCTGATAAGTCTTAAAACTATTAAATGAATTAGCAGTGGAAAAACAGGTTACCTAGCACTTCTCAGACCTTTAAATATATATTGTCTATTTTGAAAAGTTTACCATATAATTAGTGTCTGACTAAAAAAAACAATTTTATTGAGATATAATTTATGTACCATAAGATTTACCCATTTTAAGTGTACAATTCAATGAATTTTAGTACATTTACAGAAATTTGCAACCATCACCACATCTAATTTTAGAATATCCCCATCTCCCTAAAACCTTGTGCCTATTTACTGTCACTAATAGGGTTTTTAATAATAATTTTGGAAACAACATTTAATGTTTTGGTACTCTACAAAAATGGTATTCACATAAAAGTTATGACTGGAAAATGAGTTTGATATTTCAATATGACCATCACCATCTAAAATATGTACATTTTGAAAACATCTGGATAATCCTTTACAGAAGTTGGTATGAGAGGTTCAAGACATGATAAAGCAAAATCTTGATGTATATTTCATAAAAATTATCACAGTTATCTTTTTTGAGTTACTCGGCTCTGAATTCATCCTTTTTGCCCACTTGGTAAAAGTGGATCTGAGCCTTTTAAATAGTTTTCCTTGCCAGCTGGCACAATGTTAAACTTTGTTAGTAGATGGCACTAGAGAGACATTGCAGAAGGGAAGAGTTTTGTATCCTGGTTCTAGCATATTCACTCACCAGGCTCCTGCAGCATAACACTGCTCCTGCAGTATATGGTGACCAGCAACCTCCCTTGGCACCCCGGTGGCCAGCACCATTGCTAAACACCTCTTGTGAGATAATTCCCTGTGTACAGATTTCACCAACACTCTAGGGGGCAGATTTCCTGCAAGTTCTGCTGGCATGGCCCTGCAAAGACTTGTCCGCCATTCAATGAACCAAGGCCATGTGGTCTCCAAAAGGTCTGGATCTCAGTTCTGGGTGTGAGGGAACAGAGAACACTTCCTTGGGTGCTTTATCTCAGCACTAGGGATAGTGGTTGTACTATATTGTATTATTTCTGATATTATATTACATATTGTATCTTTTATTCTTACATTTTTTTAAAGTTCTCTTAACTTCTTACTAGCCAGTCCCTCATTACTACAATCCCCTGCTATACTTAATAATTATTTATATTAAACTTTCCCTGCTCAAATTACTATTTGGTTCCTCTCCCTGATTAGATGAAGACTGATATAAAAATACACTGTGAGCCAGAGATACCTGCTTTTTAAAAAATCTTTATAATCATTCCTTTATCAAAAGACAGTTTCTCTTTAACATCCACTTACTATGGACCAATAAGTGTATCTAATATCTAGAAAGCTATGGCTAAATTTAGGAAGAGAATCTATAGTAATTTTGAAAGGAAAAAGAAAATCATGAGACTCCCTTGGTGGCACAGTGGTTAAGAATGTGCCTGCCAATGCAGGGGACATGGGTTCAAGCCCTGGTCTGGGAAGATCTCACATGCCGTGGAGCAACTAAGCCCATGTGCCACAACTACTGAGCCCGCGTGCCACAACTACTGAAGCCCATGCGCCTAGATCCTGTGCTCTCAACAGGAGAAGCCACTGCAATGAGAAGCCCGCGCACCCCAGTGAAGAGAAGCCCCTGCTTGCCGCAAACTAGAGAAAGCCGGCGCACAGCAACAAAGACCCAGTGCAGCCAAAAAAATTTTAAAATTAATTAATTAATTATTTAAAAAAATCACAATGCTGAGTTGTGGTAGACCAAACACTGGACCAGAACTGAAGTGACCTGAGAATCTACTGATAATTTCAGCCACTGTTCTAATTACAGCTATGTAGCCAACAACCCCCACATTTAGTGGCTTAAAATAACAACCAGTTTTATATATTTCATGATTTTGAGGGTCAGTAATAAGGGCAGGTCTTGCTGACGAATCTTTCTCTTTTGTGTGGTGTCGACAGAGGCCACTTGGTGGTACTCAGTCAGAGCATGGGCTATTCTAGAGAGTCCAAGAGAGCTTCACTCACATTTCTGGCACCTTGGAGAGGTGCCTGAAGGTCTGAGCTCAGCTGGGACTGTCAATCAAAACACCTACACATGGGCATTCCAACCTGGTAGGCTCACAATGGTCAAACTCTTTACACGGCTCCTCAGGGCTCCAAGAGTGAGACCTAGTGAATGAGGTGATAGCCACCTGGCCTTTTAGGATCCAACCTTGGAAGGCACTCAGGTCACTTCCCTGGTTCTGAGGGGTTTCCTGGGAGCTTTGCAGTGCCAAAACCAGGACTGTCCTGGGAAACCCTAGTGCCATACTGTATCAGTGCCAGTGGTCACAGGCCCACCCAGATTCCAGGGGAAGGAACAGAGACTCCACCACTACGGCGGTCTGTGAGAGAGTGTCAAAGAATTGAAACTATGTTTTTATAAACACCCAGCCAGTTAATCTCTCTGAGACTCAATTTCCTTACTTAAAAGAAATAAGAGGTCTATAGAAGCAGTTTCTAAGCCTTGATCCAGCTCTAAACCTTGGTTCTATCAACAGGAGACAGAAAAGACATCAAGAACTATTGTTAGGCTATAACAAACTCACTGTTTGTGCATTTTGCTTGGAAATAGATTACTGTATTCAAAGAGACCCTCACATCATTTTTGGGGGATTTATTTATTAAATTTCACAATTGTGTGGGTCTTTTAAAAATGAATCTTGCTCAGCAAACCTGAAACTCCTTTAACTAGTAGACTTTTATTTGTTTTCAGTTCTAAGAATTTTTCTTGATTATATTCTTTCTTCCATTATCTATCTTCTACCTATCTGGAAGTCTGAGTGAATACTTACTAAAACTTCTGGGTATATCTTCTGTGTTTCTTAACTATTTTCTCATACTTTCCATGTTTCTGTCTGTATTAGCTTACTAGGACTGCCATAATCAAATACCACAGACAGGATGACTTAAACTACAGAAATTTATTTTCTCACAATTCTGGAGATTAGAAGTCCAAGATCAAGGTCTCTCTCCTTGGCTTGCAGATGGCTGCCTTCTTGCTGTGTCCTCACATGGCCTTTCCTCTGTCGGCATGCATCCCTGGTATGTCTTTTTGTGTGTCCAAATTTCTTCTTGTTATAAGGACGCCAGTCAGGCTAGGGCCCACCCATATAACCTAATATAACCTTAATTACCTCTTTAAAGGCCCTATCTCCAAACATAGCTACATTCTGAGGTACTAGGGGTTAGGATTTCAACACATGAATTTGGAGGAAACACAATTCCGCCCATCACATTGTCATTATGACCTGCATTCTGGTAAAGACAGTGGGCTCAGTTTCCCTGCGCACTGACTGGATCATAGCAAATCCATTCTGCTACTTCTATCAAGGATTTTTATTTCAATAATTATAATATTTTATTGATGTATAGTTGATTTACAATATTGTATTTATTTCAGGTGTACAGCATAGTGATTCAGTATTTTTGCAGATTATACTCCATTATAGGTTATAATATAATGGCTATAATTTCCTGTGCTATACAATATATTGTTGTTGCTTATCTATTTTATACATAGTAGTTTGTATCTCTTAATCCCATATCCCTAATTTGTCCCTCCCCTCTTTAATAATCATAATTTTTATTTCTGAAAATTTTAATGTTTCTGTTTCACATCAGCCTATTCTTTCACGAATATTCTCTTGAATATTTCACCATAATAATTTTTTTTCTAGTTTAAATACACAATTCTATTATTTGAGACTTTTCCTCAGGACTTAATTCTTCTGCTTCCTGAATTTTAAGCCTATTTTTCAAAATGTTTTCCTTCAAATATCTGGTGCTATCTCACCATCTGGGGAGGAAGAGTATACTCCTGGCTTATATTCTGGGTTGGGAGCTCCTCTGGGCATCTGTAAGCTACCTGAGGTGCCACCGCCAGTGCACACCTGTAAGGACTCCCACTTCAGAGATCCTTATTCAAGGTTTTATTCTAATAGCAAACACTACATAAAAGGAAAGGACAGCAGTCGAATCCAGCATATATTTCCCCACCTCAATAGACTTTGTGTTACATGGGGTTCCTCTCCAATTTGAACTCACATGCTAGAGGCCTTTGCTTCAGTTTCTTACTTTGTTTCAAAAGCAAGTAGGGCAATAATCTGAAAGTAGAAAACCTTTGTTTCCTGCTGTTCAGTTGATGTGGCAAAGGAGTGAGGAGTTGGACCCTGTAGTACAGCTTTTTCAAATGTGGCTTCTCAGGTGCCCTGAGAATTATACTGGGACCCCTATTGAACTTTATACATGGTAGGTCATTATTGGGATTACTGATATCACTTTTGTAGTAGCTTTCTTCTATCCACTGTTTTCTATCTTACAGGAATTTCTCAAAATATATGGACCTCTCATGGTGACCCATGTTGTTTTGCAGCCCTTTTAAAAGATGATTTTCTATCATTTCAGTGGAGTTTAGGGTGTAAGGGGAATTACATAGTGTGTTTAGACCACTATATTGATATAACCCCTGCTGAGTTTTAATATGAAGAAATAAAAGTAATCATGCTCATCTTAAAAAGTTAAAAAAAAAAAAAGGATAGAATACACAGTATATAAAGTAAAAATGCATAAGCTTCCTGTCACTCTCCTAGTAACCACATTCCCTTCTCTGGTAGAAACTTCTCCCAGTAGTTTAGTAGGTGCCTTTCCATAACTTTCTCCCATGCATTTACAAGTACATACATGATATGTAGAGTTTTTCTCCTGCTAAACCTGGAATTGCACTATTACAACTTTTCTGCAATTACTTTTTCACTTAAAAATAAATGATAAACATCTTCTCAGCTCAGTACCTATAAATGATCTCATTCTTTTTATGGTTGCATAATATCTTTAGGATGGAAATACTGTCATTTATTATGTCAGTTCTCCAATTGATGAATTGCATGGACTGAATATTTATGTCCTCCCCCACCCAAATTCATATGTTGAAATCCTAATGCCCAATGTGATAGTATTTGGAGATGGGATTTTTGGGAGGTGCTTAGGTCAGGAGGGGGAAGCCCTCATGAATGGGATTAGTGCCCTTATAAGAGACCCCCAAAGAGCCAGCTTGCCCCTTCTGCCATGTGAGGTTACATTAAGAAGATGGCCATCATCAAGGAAGTGCTTCACTGAGGAAGTGGGCTCTCACCACTGGTGACACCTTGATCTTGGATTATTAGTCTCCAGAACTGCAGAATATGAATTTCTCTTGTTTACAAGCCGCCCAGTCTATAATATTTTGTTATAGAAGCCTGAACAGACTGAATGGATATTTAGGTTGTTTTCAAAAAAGCTTATGGTTTGATATCAACACCTCAAAGAGTTATTAAGTTATTATACAAGTCAGGAGTATCAAGTAACATTTTATATCCCTACAGAAACTATTCTTAAACCACTAGTAAATATGGAAAATGGAGGCTATTCCAGAAAAAGTCATTTAGTTGTCTCTTTTATGCTTAGGATTCAAATTACGAGACAGAAAAAACTAAGTAACAGTGGCCATGGCTGAGCATGAAAGCAAACGTCTCATCAAATATTTGCTTTATATGGGTCATTTGAAGTTCTATCAACTCTGAGCACATTGCCTTAAACTGCTGAAAATTCAAAAATAGTTGCGCTACTGCTCTGCTTATTGTTCCTTATTCATTCCATATCAGCTTACTTCTGTGAGATGTTTTATCCTAATATTTATTTAAGCGCTCTCTGTGTGCCAGGCATTGTACTAAACCTTTAACCAGAGTATTTCATTTAACCCATAACCAACCCAGAAAAGTAAATTTATTAGCTGTGTGATCTTGTGCAAGTAATATAACTTCTTTGAGCTTTGGCTTCCTTGTAAATAGAAAAAGGACCATACTCTAGTATTAAATAAGTTAACACACATCAATTGAGCTTTTACTATGTGCCAGACATCCTAACTCAGGCAGAGTTACTTGCAGGATTAAATGAAATAATGAGTGTAACATAATACTTGGTATAAAACAGGCATTCAAATGGTAACTCCTATTATTGTAGCTAGAAAGACACCAAGCTTGAATTTGAACCCAACACTATATGAGTCCAAAACCAACTGCCCCCCCTTTTTCTTGTGAGGCCATGCTATCCTCCTAAAACCAACATCATATGACTGTACCTGTAATCCACTGTTCTTTTCACTGGTTTCCGTAATCCAAGCCATACAATTATTCCAAGGTTAAAAAGTTAAGTCTAAACTCACCATGGTTTCTAGTCCAAATAATTTTTTTTTTAATTTTATTTATTTATTTCTTTATTTCTTTCTTTATTTATTTATGGCTGTGTTGGGTCTTCGTTTCTGTGCGAGCGAGGGCTTTCTCTAGTTGTGGCAAGAGGGTGTCACTCTTCATCGCGGTGCGCGGGCCTCTCACTATCGCGGCCTCTCTTGTTGCGGAGCACAGGCTCCAGACGCGCAGGCACAGCAACTGTGGCTCATGGGCCCAGTCGCTCCGTGGCATATGGGATCTTCCCAGACCAGGGCTCGAACCCGTGTCCCCTGCATTGGCAGGCAGATTCTCAACGACTGCGCCACCTGGGAAGCCCTAGTCCAAATAATTTTTTACTTCTGTGATTTCACTACTTCTCTGCACTGTGTACTACATGATCTAGTTTTCCATAGTTCGTCATATATTTTTTCTATAGTTCCTTCTTAAATGTACCTTGTGTTTCGAGACTTCAAGTGGACAGATGGTACTTTCTACTTCTTTTATGTGTTTTATAGGGTTTAAGCTGTGACTAGACATGTAGTCGATTGCACAATATACAAATGAAATCTGATTTTACAAAATTTGCAAACCAAAAGAAACGGGAGGACAACTACTATGACACATGGATTCACTAGTGAAAGAGGTGAGGGAAGGAAGGGTGAAGAAGGGGCAAAATTTTAAAACATCTAGGCTTTCTGAAGTTGAAAGAGATTAACATCAATGCCCTTGGTGTTACAGTAGTAAAACTGTGAAGGTGAGTGGAAGTCAGCAAGAGTAAACAGCTAACCTAACATAACAGATCGTTCAGGGTTGTAAACAGATGAACTTCACAGTTCAAATGGTAAGCATCTTTCTCTGCTTCCCATAAGCAGCAATGCTACCCATTCTTCACAAGAATCCTAGAGTTTGTTTATTATTTTTAGCTGATTAATAGATGATTTCCACACTAAGATCCATACCAGAAGAAGTAATAGGGCAAGTAAGCCAAGCATAACCAAGCCAAGGTTTTTATTCTCTCCAGCAACACCTAACATCTAAAACCTGAAAACTGGAAATACCTATACTATCAGCTTTTCATATTACATATGTATATGTGTGTGTGTATGTATTTTTTTCTATTTTTATATAATAATTCCTTGACTAATTCTGCCCAAATAAAGCAATGTGGTTACTGGGTAGGAGAGATCTCTTACAGCAGCAGAGGATTTGGTGATTTGTACTTGGGAGGATGAGCAAGCTGGCTGTGAATGGGGGCTGGCACCATGGAAAGAACCCTGAATTCAGAGTTCGAATCCCAAGTTCTTGTCCTAGATGTCAACAATCAACTGTGGTACCTAGGGCAAGCCACTTACATTTTCTGCTGTGCCCCAGTTTTTCTTGTTATAAACTGGGACAATGAGGCTTGCTCTACTTACCTCATTAGTTTGTGAGGGTCATAAGAGATAATGTGTATGAATGTACTTTGAAAATATAAAGCCATCTGTAAATGCAATGCATTTTCATTTTATATGTGGACTAGTGAAACTATCAAATAAGCCTGTAGTTGGATGATACTCCATCTTGACTGCTGTGGGTCATACAAACAGGTAGAATAAATTTACTAATATGATATACTGAAATTGCATTTCCAGGATGAATTGACAGAGGAGTCAAATCAGTTCTATACATATGAGCTTAAGAGTATGTTAGAAACTGATATTATAAACTGATAGCTATGGGGGATGTTGAGATAAAGACAAAATAGCAAATGCACAATCTAGATCAGTTAGTTTGATACTTGATAAAATAATAGTGAGGTTGAATACTTTGCTATAGTAGAAATTCTTTGAAAATCCAACCTGACCAGGTATGGAAGTAAAGAAAATATTACATAATTAGAATCAAATGTTTTTAGCTGGAAAAGACCTTAAAGAATATTCTACTCTGACTCCCTTAATTTTGTAGCTGAAAACATGAAAGCTCAGCTTTTGCATGTATTTTGCCCAAGACCATACGTTTGAGATGGTAGCAAGATTATTCTAATATTCTGGCTACTCAGAGCCATCTTTGAAACCATTTTTTAAGTCCAGAGTGAGAGGCTGGCTCACGATGGTGGCTGAATTAAGAATTTGGGGTTCCAGAGGTGGGCAAGATGGATAATGCTGGTGGTGCTGGGTTAGGAGACTAAATGAAGTTCACGGACAGCCATGAATAAAGGCAGGTTTGTTGACTGATCCATTCCAATGAAAGAGCAAAAGTGGGTCAAACAAATTCTAAAGGCTAATGAAGGGAGACCTTGAACTGGAGACAATGTAGACATAAGGAAAAGATTCCATAAGTTAAGACTGGCTAATCACACTGGGCTTGGGAATAATAGTAAGAGAATAATGATACTTCTACTTCTTAGCGCTTAGAGCTAACTTTTATTAAGTGCTATGTGCCAGGCATGGTGCTAGGTGTTTTACATAATTCTCTTTTTAAAATCTCTCACTCTCACAAAATTGAGATGGGAACCATTATCCCATTTGGGGGAGAAGGAAATGGAGACATAGTAGGAGAGTTGGAGCTTGGCCTGCACAAGTTCGAAGTCCACATGCTCAACCGCTGTGTTCCATGACCTCCAAAGAAGGCAGGAACAGTAAGAGGACTGGATTTAGCAACACCAGTCCTTGATTCATCCACTAGTTGGTAGGGGTGCAGTGTATGACTTCCACAAACTATCAATGAACTTGAATACAATAAACTACCCCAAACCTACATCTAAGCTTTGTTTCAAAATTATAACTTCACATTAGCATCTTGCACTGATTCTGTGTCATCCATTTGCATACGATTTTTCATTTTAGTGTAGATATGATAAAGTAGATGTAGAGAGTCACTGGACATTGGCTTGTAATTAATTCTGGTGGATTGATGTTTATACCAAACGAAAATCAAAATAATCAGGTCAGGGCTTCCCTGGTGGTGCAGTGGTTGGGAGTCTGCCTGCTAATGCAGGGGACACGGGTTCGAGCCCTGGTCTGGGAAGATCCTACATGCCGCGGAGCAGCTAGGCCCGTGAGCCACAGTTACTGAGCCTGCGCGTCTGGAGCCTGTGCCCCGCAACAGGAGTGGCTGCGATAGTGAGAGGCCCGCACACCGCGATGAAGAGTGGTCCCCGCTCGCCGCAACTAGAGAAAGCCCTCGCATGAAACGAAGACCCAACCCAGCCAAAAATAAATAAATAAATAAATAAATAAATAAATAAAGTAGCTATTAATTAAAAACAAAAAAATAATCAGGTCATTTCTATACTAGTTAAATATTTATAGAACTATAGAGTCAGAAATCTATCAAATGTTGATATATCTGGTTAGAAGGAGCTATTTCTAGACATTCACCATATTATCAATATCCATTCATTCATTCAATCAACAAATATTTCTTGAGCATCCATTGTGTGCCAAGCTCTGTTATAGGCATCAGGTATATCTATTATAAACACCAAAGTCCCTGCTGTCATGGAGTTTACATTCCAGTGAAACTGAGAAATAAGTAAACAGGTAAATAAAAATGATAATTTCAGATAGTAAGAAACACTATGAAGAAAATAGAAGAGGATGATATGAGGGAAAATGATGGGGGCAGGAGGAACTTTAACGCTCTTACTGCCCCCACTCCTTCATTAAAAAATCAATGAAGGGGCTTCCCTGGTGGCACAGTGGTTGAGAGTCTGCCTGCCAATGCAGGGGACATGGGTTCGAGCCCTGGTCTGGGAAGATCCCACATGCCGCGGAGCGACTGGGCCCGTGAGCCACAATTGCTGAGCCTGCGCGTCTGGAACCTGTGCTCCGCAACAAGAGAGGCCGCGATAGTGAGAGGCCCGCGCACCGCGATGAAGAGTGGCCCCCGCTTGCCGCAACTGGAGAAAGCCCTAGCACAGAAACGAAGACCCAACACAGCCATAAATAAATAAATAAATAAATAAATAAATAAATAAATAAATAAATAAATAATTTTAAAAAAAAATCAATGAAGATCCCCTTTCCTAAATGTAGAATATTCCTCTGGATTGGGTTTAAAATAAGCAGCAAAAATATGCTTGCCTTAAAGGGAATATTAACTAAGCATTCCCCATCTAAAATAGGGCCAGCCACAGAAAAATCTTGTCCTGGTTCTGTGTGATCTTGGGATGCACAGAAGGAGGGCTCGCTGGGCATCTTCCAACTCCATCCCTGGCCGTTTGCTGCAGCCTCTTTCAGGGTAACACAAAGCTGGGATTCCAATCAGCTGTTTAAGACTGATGAAATAACTGACTTCTGTGGTCTCCCTAGTTCCACGGGACATTGCTTTCCTTTGTTTTATCACAGCCATTGATAAAATTAGGCTAGGTTGATAATACAGGCTGGCATTCAGAAGTTATCAGGAAACTCCTGACATTGGTGGGATCGTTTTCATAATGTTGCCATTTCACTGTCATAAGCAAAAAGGCTCCAACTGGAAAATAATGCCTGTTCTGCTTTATCCTGTAAATGCAAACCATCGCTGGCATAAAGCTAGGGAAGTGTGGAGCTCTAACCAGATAGATCCATGTGTCGCTATGGTTAATACGGAAATGATGAACGCAAACTTTATGACTTTGAGACAAGCTGCAATAAAAATTTGGCTCAAGATACGGTTTTCATGAAAAAAAAAAATTCTTTCAAAAAATCCAGTTTGGGGGAATAAGATTGGGAGGGGGAAAGAGACTGTGAGGTAGAAAGAAGGGAGAATTGTGAAGAGGAAGGAGAAAGTCTGCAAAAAAAGTGGACTCTTAGGAAGAGACACTGATGTTCAGCCTGGGCCTTGACCATGAACACATACACCTCTTACAATAAAAAGCCTCTGTATCAACTTGTGGTTGCCAAGGGGGAGGGAGGTGGGGGAGGGATGGATTGGGAGTTTGGGATTAGCAGATGCAAACTATTATATATAGGATGGATAAACAACCAGGTCCTTCTGTATAGCATAGGGAACTATATTCAATATCCTAATATAATAATATAATATCCTATTATAATAGGATAATAGATAATAGGATAAAAGATAGGATAAAAGATAATATCCTATTATCTTTTCCATAATGGAAAAGAATACAAAAAAAAAAGAATATATATACATATATATATATGTATAACTGACTCACTTTGCTGTACAGCAGAAATTAACACAACATTGAAAATCAACTCCACTTCAACAAAATAAATTAAAAAAAAAAAAAAAAAGAAGTCTCTGTATCAGATTTACATGGAAGTCCTGACAGGTACAACAGTCTTCAATGGAAGCTGCTCCTTCCATAATCACAAAAACAGAACCAGCAAAAAGAGTCCACTTTGAAAGATTTCATTTGGTTTGAGGCAAAATCACATAGGCTCAGTCAGGGGAGCTGTCCCCAGTGTCTTCCCTCAGAACCAACACAAGGAATGTACTCCTTTCAGTTGGTCCTGAGTCCCTGTGGGATACAGGCACCATCAAATGCAGATTGACATCTATTTGTAGCACAACTAAAAAAAGGCAGTTTCATTCTGAATTATTTAACATGGCAACATTTTGCACATATACATCATGCCCAGCTTTATTAGATTAGGCCAACTGAAGAAATATATACACCTGCCTGTCATGTAAAGCCCTTCATCTTGGGGAGCAGACTCTCCAGGGGGACATCCCAGGAGGTAAATTGAATACTGAGTGGTTTATCTTGTGGTGGGGCCTGGATTGGAAATTGAAATTCCTGGGTGGACATCGAATTTCACATCAGAAATGAGAACCTGGCTCATCTCTCTTGGTTACCAAGGTACTAATCACTCTAGAAACTTAGATTTACATGACTATAGCTGTTCCATGCCCTTTATGCTGGAGCTGGGCCCTTTGTGATAATGTTCCTCAGGCCCTTTGAGGTCCTCAGATGAAAGGCATTCTACAAACACAAACTATCACTTGCCTAAATCAGCCAAGTAGCTTGATATTATTTCTCTCCATCTTCAGGTTTGTCAGAATGGGACAGGAGAAAGCAAATGGGACACAGGGAGATGAAAGGATGGAGATTAATAGGCAACTGCTTTTCAATCAGATAAGGCATGAGGATGCACAGTTGATAGGCCTGATTTCTATTATGAGAAAAAAATACACCCGGGGTTGTTCTCATTGTACGCAAAATCTCAGAGGAAAATCACTTTCCTAAAAACAGGCTGTATCTCAAATGCTTTTCCTAATTCAAGTTCAGGAAAAAAAAAAAAATCACTTCATGCCACGTACGAGACCGGCACTAAGAAAATGGGATTGGATTCCTTCTTCCTCCATCCCCGCCCCCCCTTTTTAACCTTGTTAAAGGAAGAAACTATGCATCTGAAAAGAAAAACACGAAGAGGAGACCCAGTGCCATTACTTTGGAGAGCTGAGAGGTGGAGAATGAAAAAGCCATTGGTCTCAGTTTTACTGCCACAATGGCCTTTTATGAGAGGGATTAGACATGCCAGGAGCTGGCGAAGCATTCACTGGTGCCCGACGACAATCTGGAAGAAGGACGATAAAAATCAGTTTGTCGTAAGGTTAAATCACCAAAGACTTCCTAGATTGGCTTTTCAGATTGTTTTCCCTTTGGAAAGAAGATGAAAAAAAGAAAGAAATATGGGCGAAAAGCTGACTTTTTTTTTTCTTTCCCTTTTTTTCCCCCTCAGTGCAAGATGTAGCATTCAGAAAACATGTTGAGCGAGCTGAAGCATTAAAAAGATCAGTCTTTGGCTGGTGAATGAAAGGCTGTTGTGTGTGTGACTCACATACTAAATGGAAACCTGCCTTCAAAGCCTCTTTTACTGCCTAATTATATATACACAAAATGTAGCTGTCTGTTTCAATCAAATCATAGGAAAAGGAATAAAACTCCTCTAAAGATGCAATTTTCATGGTTTGTCATAACCTTAGAAACACTGCTAATGCAAAAGGAGGAAGTACAGCTGCATGGTCCAGATAAGGCTCCAGTAATTGTTTTTCTTTTAATTATTACTTTATAAAGACATTATACCTCCTACTCTGAAGAAGGAAAATTAGTGTCCTCTGTCTCCTCTTTTTTTCCCCTCCTGCCCATTTTCACACCAAGCTTGTTGATACGCATTTCAGCTGTGGCTAGAAGCCAACGTAGCTATGGAAATAATATTTAGGTAACCACCATAACTACAGGCTCTCAAAGGGCTCCAGGGAGGATGCCTTTTCCAAATTTATGTTTTGAATTGAGTAGAGCCTTCCAAAGCACAAAATTGAGTGCCAGGGATCAAGATAACACACTTAGACCCAAACAACTGTGCGTACTTGGCTTTCATGGAAATAATTTCTATTCATAACAGCGAATATATTTATTTTTTAAAATCAGGAATTGCATGAGCATTTCCATTGTTGTCATCCTTGCTAAAGGATGATGTAATAAAATACACAAAAGGCGTTTTGCTCTCTAACATTTTATATGTACAGATCTTTTTTGTACGATAACCCGAAACTGTAAAGTTTAATAAGCCATTACTAATTTACATATTTTCATAGATTCAAATCATTAAAATGCAATGATATTTTAATGGCTTAATATATATCTAATTGCAGACTAAAACTTTTTAACACTGGAGACGGTGCCGAACATACTACCAAGGGTACTACCAAGGGATTCCAAGTACCTAATTCAGAAAGCATTGGTAGCTACTAACATTTCTGAGGGAAACATAAAGTTTATCAGTGGATGAGTAAATTGATTATCTTGTAATGTGCTTGTTTTTAAAAAGTCATCAGTTTAACTACACCTACCACTCTTCTCCTTAATCTCTTCCAGCCTACTCCCAGTTCTGTCTCTAGCCCTATTAAATTTGAAGCCTGCTGTATTAATCCATAGAATAAACAACTTGATGAAGAATTCTATGATAATTAACTGGAATGATCATTAAGCTACTCTCAATGACTCTGAAAAATCCTGGGGCATGAGAAATATGGAGAAAATCAGAAACAGGCAAGAACTAAATAAGGCTTACGGTCTAGAAATCACTGCCTACATTCCAAATTCCAAAATGGGATTTGTGACCTATTGAAAACAAATGTGCATAAGTGTTCATAGCAGCACTATTCACAATAGCCAAAAAGTGGAAACAACCCAAATGTTCATCAAAAGATAAATGGGTAAACAAATACACACACATACACTCACACACAGGAATATTATTCAGCTATAATAAAGAACAAAATACTGATATATGTTACAATGTGGATGAACCTTGAAAACATGCTAAGTGGAAGAAGCTAGACATAAAAGGTCACATAATTTATGCCTCCATTTATGTGAAATATCCAGAAGAGGTAAATGCACAGACTCAGAAAGCAAATTGGTGGTTTTAAGGGGTTGAGGGTTGGAGAGAATGGATAATCATACTGTCATATCTCTAGTTTTCTTTTCCATTGTCACTTCTCTCTTCTGCCTCCTTTTTCCACTTTTAAGGACCCTTGTAATTATACTGGGTCCATCCAAATAATCCAGGATAGTCTTCCCATCTCTAGGTCCTTAATCTTAACTACATCTGCAGAGTTCCTTTTTCCATGTAAGGTAACATACGCTCAGGTTCTAGGAATTAGTATGTGGACATCTTTGGGAGGGCCATAATTCTTTCCACCACAGGGATACTTGGGAAAGGACTAGGTTTAAGCTGATAAATAAAGATTTAACTTTGAGATGATCGAGAGACATCCAATGCGGATGATGGATCTTTACTTGTATATATGTCTAAAGTTCAGGGGAGAGGTCTTGGCTAGTAGGTATAAATGTGGAAGTCATGGTATTTAAAACCATGGTATAAGGTTTTACCATGGTATTTTCTAGGGGGAGAATGAGATAGAGAAGAAGGTCTAAAACCAAGCCCTGAAGCACTCCAGCATTTAGAATTTGGATAGAATAGGGTGAGCCAGCAAAAGAGAAGAGGCAGTCAGGGAATTAGGAGGAAAAGCATAAAAGAACATGGTATCTTCAAACTAAGAGAAGAAAAGTATTTTAAGAAAGACATTCTTTTTTTTTTTTTTTTTTTAGAAAGACATTCTTAATGTGGTGAAGAGAGAGAATAAGAGTAGGTCAGAGAAATGACCTTTGAATTTGGCAACAAGAAAACCAATTGGTAAATTTGCTAGAAGATGTTTCTGTGGTATCAGACTGAACAGGAGGTGAGAACGTGCAGACTGTGAGAGCAGACAGTGTTGTGAGGAAGTCTGGCTATGAAAGGGAAGAGGGAACAGGAGCACCATTTTTGGAGGTATTAATAAAATCAGGAAAAAGTTTTGTTTTGTTTTTAATGAGATGGGATATACCAGGTTGGTGGTTCTCAAAATGTGGTCCCCAGACCAGCAGCATCAGCATTAGCTGGGAACTGGTTAGAAATGTAAATGATTGGCTCGCATGTCAGACCTGTTGAATGAGAAATTCTGGGGGTGAGATGTAGCAATCTGTGTTTTAACAAGCCCTTTGGGTGATTCTGGCACAAAATCAGATTTGAGAACAAATACTGCAGTGGTAACGGCTATGATCCAATGAAGAAGGAAGACTGCCACTACAGAAGAGAAGGGATGCCTGAAGTCTGTGAGAAGATATGAGGAGATAATAGGAGAAGTCCTAGTAGAAGGATGGAACATCAAGTGAATTAGGGATGTTTTCCCCTGGAAACATCCTCTTTTTAAGAAGGAAGGTAAAGAAAATGGATCCAGTGGCAGGTAAGGCTGCATGTAGATCAGTCAACGAGAAGGTAAAAACAAGCCATGACCAAATCATTTCTTTTTATTTTAAAAAATGGGATTGGTTAAGTAGGTTGGTATAAAAGCAAATGCTACAAACATTTGATACCTTCATTTCAGCAAGACATATGCCAAATTGCTAATGACATGCTCGGAAAGGATAGAGAAATGAAAACTGGAGGATAGGGGAGTTGAGTGGGTGTGTGCTGGTTAAACCTAGAGAAGATGTCTAAGGGTACAGTAGTGGCAGTCGCCATATGAGGGCTTCCCTGTCTAACATTTTACCATCTACTTTGCTAAAGACAGAGGAAGTGTGCTTATCAAATTGAATTTGGTACAAAACTGAGAAGGCAAGCAGATGTATTTGATGACATAATGTAGTTTCAGGACAATCTTGACAAATTAGAATGATGAGCCAGAAAGTGAAGATAAAACTGAACAGGGGCAACACTTATGTATTCATGATATTTTAATTATTTTTAGTGACCATTTTGGGATGAGAGAACACTAGGATTTGGACTAATAGTTTGTTAGGAGAACACCCTAGGAATTTTAGTGACCTAAAAGTTCCACATGAGCCAAGAAATTCAATCTTAACAAAAGTGAAGTAACCAGATCAAGAGATACTTCTTCCTTTCTCTAATTGTCATTGAATATACAAGGGGGATTGTTTACAGTACCAGAGGACATTGAGGACTAGAGGACATCCTGCATCTTGATATGGGTGAGTGCAGTGAAAAAAGTTTGTAAGTCATGTCATAGGAGGAATTTTGAAGTGACTTGGACTACATTTAATTAAACAGCAAGCATTTCTTGAGCCAGACAAAGCTCTTCATGCTGGGGACAGAATAGAAAACTGGACAAAATCCTTATTCTGTCTCATGGTACTTATAATCTCATGGATAGATGAAAATAGATCATAAACAAGAAAACAAACAAATGAAGCAGATAATTTTAAACAGTGGTCATTCCCTAAACAAATTCAGATCATGTCATTCGACTTGTGCATGATGTATCAGTAAGTCTCCATTGCTGGCTGAGATAAATATCAACCAATACCTCGATAAAGCGTTTAGAACCCTCCATAATGAGGGTTGAATTTACCTTATCCCACACTTTTTCCATTTCTATGTCCTAGTGATCTAATTAACAAAGAGGAGGGAATAAGTTTAGTTTTCGCTGTAGTGTTATATTCCATATATTATTGTCTCCATTTCATAGAGAAAAAAGGGAGTTTGTTTGCAAGGTGGCTACAATAATTCCTCCCATTCCCATACTCATGCTTTTCTGCAAAGTGACTTTGCCTTTCCTCCCAAAATGAGGTAGAGTTTATTTCTCCACTCTTTGAATCTGGGCTTGGCCACGAGACTTTCTTTGGCCAATGGGACATGACAAACGTGAGCAGAGGTTTGAAAGTGTTGCAGATGGATTTGCTTTCTTTGGGTTGTGTTTACAACCCTGAGACCACTGTGTGAATAAGCCTAAGCTAGCCTGTTGCAACGGTGATGGGGCAGAGAACGGCGGTGCCCCAGACGAACATGTAAATGAGACCATCTTAGACCAGGCAGCCCCATTTGAGCCACTGTCTGACTTAGCTAAATGGGTGATCCCATAGAGACCAGAAGAACTGCCCAGTGGAACCAAGTCCAAATCGCTGACCCACACAATAATAATATTGTTTCTAGCCTACCAAGTTTTGGACTGCTTTGTTACACAGCAATAAATAAATGATAGCTAGAGAGAGGCTCAGAGAATTGCTCATAACCTCACAGGAAGTAGTGTTGGAGCTGGGATTCCAACTATTAACTGCACTATCTATTCGCTTGCCAGTGTGTACACTAATTCCCCCAAAGTGTCCCAGGAGAGCCACTGACAAGGTTAAACTATACGTGAGTGAAGAATGCATGAGTGCCCACTTAGCGATGATCCAAACTTAGGGAGACAGTTCTCTCAGAGGAACCAGATACGTGGCAATGCGGTTTGCTTGTTAAATAGAGCAATGTCTTATAAAGTCCTTAGCCAAAAAAACAGGTTTGCCCTAGATTTGGAAAAAACCTCTGACCCACTTTTTTCAGCCTCTAGAAAATGAAATACCTTTTTTCAGAAGCCTTTTTCCATCCTTTTAAAGACATCTCCAGACAATCATGTAGATCTGAGCTGAAGAGTGGCTCTGGTCCTTTTGCTCTCGGATGGCTGGGCAGGGTTCCTCTGGGGTAGCTGGAATGGTAGCACAGGGGGGGCAAGAAGAATGGTGAGCTCTGTAATCATGATAAGTGTATCCTAAAGAATCACAGGTAATTGTGCATTTGTTTATTTTTGATAGGGATTAAAATAAGAAGAGGGAACTTGAAGGGACCGTATAAGGCAGAAGATGCAGAGACTAACTCCATCTTGGCCTTAAAATTTCGTCTGGACCTATAGCTTGTTGAAGAATGGTCATGGAGTCATCAGCACTAATGTCTGATGGAGCCTAGATCCTCTCTGAGAAGCCAAGGATACCACGTGTTCAGTGCAAGTGTACTGAGGGGTTAGCATGTGCAAAGAACAGTAGGCGTTCAGACAAACAGCAAGCTGAGTATGTGTGTGCTGGGTGTGTAGTGAACCCTGGGTTGGACACAGAAGGCTTGAGTCCTTGGATGAGACTATCTACCCCTCAGTAGGTTTCTGGAGGGTAACCTCATGCCAAAGATTTCAGTAAACCTCACTAGTGTGAACTAGTTTTTCTATCAGCACAAATAAAACCTAATTAGAAAGATAAATCTATTATCCTGGAAATGTTAAAGATATTAAAAAACTAGAAATAGGCTTATAGTTAGACCATTCTCTGATTTGAATTCCATGGAACATTGGAGAAATGGGAAAAGCATGGTCTCTGGGTCAGAGTGAACTGAGATCATATCCTGGCTACAATATCGTGTGATGTTGCGACTGTGGGTCTTTGGAAGTAACACAACTGTTATGATTGTGAGCACTGGATAATGTAATGTCTGTTATATGCTTAGTACACTCCCTGGTTCCTTCTGGGTCCAAAATATGTGTCAGTTCCTGAGTATGGTCTAATTTTTTAAAAGATTAACCCAATATTTACATATTATTTTTTGAATAGCAGAAATTAAACACTCTTGGGGGAAAGGGAGAGGAACATATTTGAAAGCAAATCTTGATGCTACAACATGGATGAACCTTGAAAATATTATGTTAAGTGAAATAAGACACAAAAGTACAAATATTGCATGATTCTACTCATACAAAGTACCTAAAATGTCAAACTCATAGAAACAAAGTAGAATAGAGGTTATAGGGCTGCAGGGAGGAGGGAGAGTTATTGTTTAATGGGTACAGAGTTTCTTTGGGGGATGATGGAAAATTTCTGAAAATAGATAGTGGTGATGGTTGCACAACACTGTGAATGTACTTAATGTCACTAAATGATACAGTTAAAAATGGTTATTAAAATGGTAAATTATGTATATTTTACCACAATAAAAACACATAAAAAAATTTAAGCAAATCTTTGTTAAGCTTTGCATAAATGCTAAGCACTTTCCTATGTGTCACTGAGGATATAAAAAACAAAAAGCCTCCAAATCTAGGAAGATAGTGTCAAGTCAGCTTGGAAGGTTAGCTTTGAATGTTCAATACTTCTTTTTTTTTTAATATTCATTCTCTTTGTCATCATCTCCATATCAGGTTGAATGAGAATCGATGGATTGGAAAGCAGTTGGCGCCACCTCTGAGCTTAGAGGTCAAGCTCTCAAAGAGGCTGAACTTTATCCATCCTCTCACTGACTGCGCTGGGATCCACGTTACCCTAAGCTGGAATACACATGTGGAAGAACATGGCCACTAGATTGTCTGAATAGGCATAAAAGTTACACATTATACAAGAGGTAACAGTACTGGTGACTATGTCAAGATTCCTGTAATTGTGACAAGAAAACCCACTCAATCTGGTTTATGCAAAAAACAAAAATGAAAACAAAAACAAGAAACAACAAAAAACAAGGGAACGTATGGGCTTATGCAACTGACTTAGTCCTGGCCTTTTAAGAGGCTTGATCCACTGCTCCCATGACGTCACTAAGGACCCGGGTACTCCCTCCCCCTATCCTGCCCACCATATCGCTGCCTTCTTCAGGCTCCACAGGATGGAACTCAGTAACTCCAGGCTCATAGCTCCCAGGGGCAAAACACCTGAAGCAATTCCTTATATCTCACACTACAGTATCCAGCAGAAAATAGTCTCCTTTGGGGAGCTCTCAGGAAGAGAAAGGGAACTTCTTTTTACTAGAAGTTCCAGCAAACACCTCTTCACATCTCACTGGCTCTGACTGGGTCACATGCCTATCTCCGAGCTAATCACTGTGACCAGGGAGATGCAGGTGCCCACTGGCTTAAGCTGGGGTTGGGATCACTCCAGGGCTACACTATAGCCTATAAAGGATGGCTCCCTCTGGAGTTGTACAGAGCCCAGCCGGCATAGCCAATCACAACAGCAATCTGAGAATCTATCTCACCTTTTTGCCAAGAGTATTAATTTCTTGAATGCAAGGACTATATTAGCATCCTACATCTACTAGTAGAGTCTGGAACATAATGGCTGCTCAGTAAGTTCTTACTAAACGAATGAATGATTATATGAATGAACAGAAAACTAGTTAGAAGGCATAAACCTCCCCCAAATGGTGTTCCTGAATTCTACATGTAGTACTGATTTTTCCAATGATTTCTTGATACTGGATGATAACGAATTCTTAAATTTTCAATATTAATAAAGGTGAGGCCAAGCATAGATGAATACGATTTCAACCCTTTCCTCTATTAGAAGGCAACATTTTTGTATTTCATATTTGCTGTATCTATGTTGTTAGGAAAATTTAGTCCTTGAAATACAAAACTCCATGAGCAAAAACTAAGCTCTTACCTGGGCCTTCTCTCCTTATTCAACACGGGCAAGACAGACACCGACTCTAATGCTTTTTTGTGAGAGTAGTAGTTAGACTATAAACACTAACTTGGTGTGTATTTTTACGATTTAATTTCTCCTTTTTATGGGAATATAAAACGTATTTTTAAAAATAAATAAATCTTTAATGGAAGTGTATGATGGTGACATGGGAAGTATGTAAATCTGTCACATACAATGTAAGAACATATTTAAATATGCATATTATGAACATTTAAAGCTGCAATGGTTCAAAATAATGTAAGCCTCTCATATGAAACATTTCTTTCCAAATATGAGCCCACTAGCGTCTTAAATACAGATTGCATTATATATATATATGCAACCAGTGGTAAAATATTTTTAATCAAATATTTGTTCTTAAATTTTCTCTCTTAGACATTATTATTCTGTGTACCAAGTTTACTATTTATTTATATAGAGAAAAACATAAAAATTCCTCAAGCCTCTAATTTTTTTTCTCAACGTGAAAACTATCACACAACTGAGAAATACTTTCTCCCCCAGAAACTCTTCCCTAAACTGTCTTTCCTTCTTTTTCTACCTTCTCCCCTTAAACATTCTCATCTTCCCTGACGACTTAATCTGGTATAAGTTAATGGTCCCCAAATCAGTGTATCCAGTCCCAACATCATGCATTAGTGCCGTGTAGTATGTCCAACATCCTAATAGAAATCACCATTTGAATGTTCCCACGACCTCGGATGCTTTGGTTAGTGGCATTACCATCTGCATATTCGACGCAGCTAGATCCCTTGGCACCATCTTGTATTCTTTTTTCTCCATCATCTATCCTTGGCTCCCTTCAGAAACTCAGGTGAATATTCCTATCACATCTGGTTCCATAACATATGTCTCTCTCCATTCTATGGCCAAACATAAGCTGTTATCACTTTCATGGATGACTGAATTCTCCTCCTTTTTGAAGACAATGATTCTAGTTTCTTACCAATGAAACTGCCATCCAACTTGCCCTCACCCCAAGTTGTATTCAGTTTCTAACTTAATCTGGTTCTTTAAATTTTCCTACTTAAAACTCTTCAAAGACTTCTCATTGCTTTTAGGATAAAGTACACGTTCAGAGATTTTGCCGTCTGGCTCTAACTTACTGTACAATCTCATCTTCTGCTGCTGCCTTCAGCTCTTGCACAAAAGAATTCAGCTCCAGTCCCATCAAATCACTAATTAGTTTGGGAACATTCACTAGGTCTCCGCCTGGACGGCTTTGCTCACCTTTCTACCCCGGTAAAGTTAATGTCAGTAAAGTCTTTTCTGACTTCCCATCACAATGAATCATTCCTTCCTCTGTACTCCCACAAAACTCTGCTCAGATTGTGCACATCTGGTACCCGTCTCCCTGGGTGGATCCTGCAGTTCTTGGAGGGAGCGGGAAAGGGAGGACCATGTCTGTTTCATCTTCGGGTGAACAGTTCCTAGCCGGTACCTGGTGGGTAGCATGTACAAAAAAATTGTTTAGTGAATGAATCTTCATTCTGAATGCTCAGAAAGACCTTAAATTTGACCTATAAACTTCCAGAGGTAGGAGGAAGGATGCCTACAGATTCACAGAGACGGTACTGACCCCACGTAGTAAAAGCAAGCACGCTGTAAAGTCAAACTGCCGCAGAGTTGGCCCATTTCGCCACAGTCATTTCTCTGTCTTTTAAGAAATGTCTAATTTGAGATCTCTTTCACGTGCTTCCCTTCTAAGGTTTAATGTACGTAATTAATCTTGACTTGCCTTAATACTGCTAGGAATGTGGCAATGACCTCAGCTGAACACTGGCAAAGTGATTAATGTTACATGAACTGGACCTTTTTTTTTTTTTTAAACTCTAGATTCTGAATAAACACATTCATGCAAGAGTCTGTTGCAGACCTTTGCTCGATAGAAAATGTACCATGATTTCAAGGAGTAATGTTTCAGATGCAATAAACAACGTTAACGGAAACATGGCTCTTGTTAAAGAAAATGCTGTTTCAGGCTAAAGTCCCAGTGATCATAAAAGATATATGATGCAATAAACAAAATGAACCACAGGCAGACAGGTCCATTCTATGACTAACCACTGATTGAATTTTCCAACACTCCTGCACTTTCTGAGAGATAAACTATTCACAAAAGGTCCATGTTAAATATAAGGCTGTCATTTCTTTTTCATGTTTCTGGTGAGGTCCAAGAACAGTAGAGGATCCCCACCCCCACTTCTTTCCTTTTCTTTTTTTTTCCCTATTGGTTGTTTGTGTTTTTGAATTTTTTATGATGTGGGAAGACTGGCAAACAGTTGCTGTGATTGTCAAATGCCTTAAATCAAGAAGAGAAGATGCAATAAAACACAGTTTCCATGGTAACACATTGTAACCTAGTACCTCTGGATTATGAGCCAGCTCACATCTCTGATCACTACTTGTTGACAGGCATAAATTGACCCTAAAAGCATTAATTTTAGAGATAAAACTGGAATGTGGAGCTAAGTTATAATAATGTTTAAACATTTCCAAGGTAGTGGCAGCAAAGCAACACTGGTTATGTCACAATTTAAATAATGTTAATAAACTAAGCATAAACACTTGAAAAATCTACAAGCTTTTCTCTAAAGATGGTTTAACAAATTTGTATATACTCTTGAGGCTGCAAATGGTAGGTGAAGTGTTTTTGGTGGGGTTAAAAGAAATTAAATGGAATGATCCATGGATGTTTTAATGAAGGTATGGTTCCAATATGAAAATGATTCTTAAAAATCTTGATGATAGAGAAGTTCCTAAAACTATCTTAGGACATAAATATACAATGTTTCTGGATATTTCCCAATAGACATAATTTCTTCTTTTTTTTTAATTAGAAGAGACTCAAATAAAATATGAATTATCATATTAGAATGCTTTCAAATGCTTTTTTTTACACAATCACTTCCATGTTCTCACTAGAAGCACTCACACTTCTGTCACATTTTAAGGTTTAAAAAAAAAAAAAAAGATTGATTGTCTTGTGTATATGGCTGCCTCTAGCTGGCTTCAGTTATCCATTAACCAATACAATCAACCATCAAAAGACAATTTTTTTCAAGGCTGTTTGTCACACTTCTAAATATATCTTTATGACAATCAAGAACATCTGATATGATATGATTTAATATGATACGACAATAAAGAATTGGTTGATTTCCTCAACATCTAGACTTGATGTAAAAGTCCACTTTATTTCCCTGGTAACTTCTGAGTTCAACTTCCCCGCTAATAATTTTAAAGTGAGAGTGGAAGAAGCAAGAGAAAGACGGTGGTCTTTCCTCAAGGCTTGACTTTAACTACCTTGAGCCTCAGGGAGGCAGAGAGTGACCAACATGCCTTAGTTTCCAATTCTGTATTGTGGGGATTAGACCCACCCTCCTAAGACTGTTATAAGCATTTACTCAGATGGATGCACACAGGGAGCTTAGAACAGTATTTGGTGCATAGTAAGCCCCTCCCCCATAAAGTAACCATCACCATCAACATCATCATCATCATCATTATCATCATCATTGTATCTGCCCCCCTCTCAGGGCCTAGCACTGTGCTTCACACCTAGGGGGTGCCTAGCAGATGCTTGTTAAATTGAATGAGCCTACTTGTTCAACTGGGTGTTTCTTTTTATGTTGTTGTTGTTGTTGTTTTGTTTGGTTTGTTTTTGGCCACGCTGAGCGGCATGAGGGATCTTAGTTTCCCAACCAGGGATCAAACCCGTGTCCCCTGCAGTGGAAGCGTGCAGTCTTAACCACTGGACCACCAGGGAAGTCCCCTCAACTGGGTGTTAGAAGAGAATTTACTGTAACTATTTTTGCTAGAATATGGAACATTTCCAGGAAATTTGACTAGATTCCTTTTATTCATTTGCACCACACCTCTCAGAGATTCACAAAACACCCGTGAAGAGAGCTCGCAGAGTTAGGCAAGAATCCTGTCTCCCAGTGTTGCTAATCTGTAGGATTAAACCCTTGGGAACACTGCAGGGAATCTGAACCCATGTAACATAGGCTTGTGTTTAACCTATTGACCTGGGAAGGGCATGGATTTAAGAACCCTCCACACTTGCAAGCACCGGCTCAGAAATATGCTAGGGACTTTGATTTCCTCTGTTCTTTTCAGCCTAGCTTTTAAAGAATATAACCATTTTAAGAATGAAGAAAGCCATTTGTGACCCTGGATTATATCCACATGGCACTTAGTTTGTCTAAAAAAAGTTAACACCTTGACCTATGCATATCCAGATCTCAATACTACTTGGCATTCCTTTTTTATCCCTAGTCATTTTCCTTTCGCCTTCCCTAATGCATACCCTCAAATGTATCCACCTTTTTAATCTGACCTCTATCTTTGTAAATCATAGCCAGTGTCCTTGTCCTGTAGACACAGGGAGAATAAAGGCTGTCATACAATAGCCTGCTGTCTTTTAACAGCATCCTAACATATGAGAAGTGCCGAAGTCTCATGCTAGGTACATGCAAAGCCATCAATAAATGTTAGTTCCCTAGTTTAAAGGAAGGAGTTTCCTAGCTTAGAGCAAGATGTTTCCTTGTTTAGAGGAAGAGTGTCCCTCTTTGCTCTTTCTAAAGTTAATCCTTCAACCTATACACTGAGTTGGTTCCTAACTATCTCCTCCGAGTCCTGTTGTCCTGTTGTCCCTATTTCTCTGTTTTCAGGAGATTCTCTTTTCTAATTCGTCCCCATGATGGTCTTTCTCCTCCAGTCCTCATCTTCCTGCAGAGTTTATATTTCAATAAAAACACCATCATTCCATCCAGAAATTTAGGGATTAGCTCTGATACATAATTTTCCATCACTGCCCCTCCTGCCCATGTTCAATCCATCTTTGCCAGTTTTCCTCCATTCCCTTCTCTATCTCCTCTGTCATTGCCCTAGTTCAGCCCATCAGTGGGATGGGGGTTTGTGGCTGAAAAATGGTGGTACAATGCTGCTTTGGTTTGTGCGTTAGTCTTAATTTAGGATATGTTCTGATAGTTTTGGGAAATGAATACATTTAGAATATGGGGGTGCAGAGTTGCAAAGGATTCCTTCATAATTCCACTCTCATTTTTAGGATTATTGCTATGACACTCTCACCTTTGGTCAAATAGCCTTGGAAAAAAGTCCCCCATTATAGGAGCTACATTTCCTTTGTAACAACTGTTTAGCAGACAGCAATGTTCCACTAAAGAAACACTATTTTCTTTATGATACTGATTATTTCATAGCTCCTTTTGCTTTCTGTGGGTGACAAGGCCCAGGATGTCATTCTTCAGTCTGGCGGATTTCAATACCAAACAAGCTTAACCACCATGGGCTGGCATAGCGAAACAAGAGTGGATTAGTAGCCAACTCACAGTTGCGGTGTTTCTGGGTGACCTACAGCAGTGTAACTTCAAATTTGGTACGTTTTTACTCACTCAGGAGCCTTCCTTTATCCCAGGGAAGTAAGTACTCAACCCAAAGGGCAGCAGGCAATAGATGAAAGGAAGTTAAGCCTCACCCAGTCAGGTCAGCCAACTGAGTGCTTCATGCTTCCAAGCTACCTTTAAAAAGCTTCCTAGGTATGTTAAAGCAAAATCATCTTTTCTCATTGTGTATTACTACACCCTTTTCATTATGTAAGGGTGTTTGAACTTGGTCTCTACATTATCTATATCACTGAAATGCTGATCATCATGCTGTTGCTTTCTCACATTTTTCCTAAAAGGACACAGTTTTCCTATTCTGGAGGCATTTGGAAGCTTGCAATAAAGAAAATCAAGGGCCGGGGTAATTGTCTAGTTTGCAGGCCAGAGACTCCTGAACTCCAAACTCGCTGTTCTGCTTCCCAGCTCCAACGCCCACTGCTGGCTTCCTAACTTTGACTTGTCCTAGGGAGTATTGAACTGTTGTCCACTGAGCCCTCTGGGTAAACCCTACACTTACCTAAAGACAGCACAGGATAAGACATCACCTCCACTCCTTCCATTTAACCTATATTTCTATCTTTGATCTTCCGATGGCTCTGCTACTAGTAACACCGCATTACTCTAATCATTTTAAACATTTCTGTGAATCAAAGTTTTCTTTCTGTTTAGAATTCTTTTTTAAAGGACAAGACCTTTGTGTTGTTGATTATTTCCATAGTACCTGGAAAACAGCTGATGCTTACTGAGTGACAGTTGATTTAAATTGCCCTCAATTTATTAACTGACAAGTACATACAAACAGCCAGAATAGAAGAGCCAGTCAACACAATGACATCACATGCCTTCTTTGAATGGCACTTTAAAAAAAAAAAAAAGAATGTGTAGAACTCAATTTGCAATGTCTTAACCCAGCTTTGGAAAACAGCCCCACCATCACCACTAGGAAAAAAAAAAAAAAAAAAAAAGAGATGGTTGAAATTCACATCCATCCAGATTAGGCAAGAAAAGGAAGGGCTACTTTGCTTTCTTGCCCTTGTGCTGCCTCTTTTCATCATGAGTAATTCTATCCCTCTCTTATCTGATCATGCAGGGACACATTATCTCACTAGCAAATGAATGCACTGTGGAAAAACTCCCCGAATGCAAATGAACAGGAAGGAGTGCTGATAGTGAAGTTAAAGGAGCTCTCTTTTCCCCCTCCCACTGCCTGTGGATGGAGCAGTTATGGAGATTCTGTATCAATTCCACATCTACTTATTCAAACTTTGTCAAGATAAACCTTTTATCTCATTGTTCTGACGCTACAGAGAGGAGACAATTTACATGACAGTAATTATGTTGCTATATTTAGGAGTGTGCTCTCTGCCCATTTCTGGTAACTTGCGTTTATATAAAACACTGAATGGGCTTTTCAGAACTTGGAAGGTGTGTGTATGATGCTATTTAAAACATGACAGCTAGAAAGCAGTGCAAAATGGGTTGACTTTGCTCACCTCTGTAGCTTTGGGGGAAGATCACAAGAGGAATAATAGCTCTAAAGTTCCTTTTAAACAATGTGTATTATTAGAAGGAAGCTTCTCTAAATTTTATTGGCTTTCTCTTCTCCCCACAAGGAAACGAGTATTTTCATTTTTAATATATTGTATGGAGCTACCAGCAGTTTTTTTTTTTTTTTTTTTTAATCTGACATTGATTTATTTTTCTTCATCCCTTAGGTTAAAACAATGAAAAGAAAGAAACTAGTCTGTAGGACCAAACACTTTATATGAAACTTTGACTTCAGGGAGGCTCAAGTAGCATTCTTTCATTTGTTTCATGGTGCTGGTTGGTTTAAGCTTTTTTGCCTCATCCAAACACACTGATCTCCCTGCCAGCTGGGAGTCTGCTGGCCCAGCTGCACTATGTCATGTCAAAAACCCACGGGCCTTCCTTCCTACCTGGTATCCACAGTTCCCAAAGGATTTAGTCAAGATAATACTGCCTCCCATTTTGAGCTGACCTCTGTGTGAGAGTTACCTAGTTTCATCGAATTTTAAGAGTGACTCCAGGATAATATCTTGGGAGCTTTACTAAATAGAAAGTCTAGTGTGCCCTGACCCTAAGCCATCTTTCCTCCATCTAAACTCTCAATCTCTAGTGATTCTTAGTCTTCCTAGAACCACCATGAAGTTGTCCACATTTCATGTCTTCTTTCTCTTTCACATTTCATTTTAGTTGCTGAGCTAAAGTCCTGAAATGGCATTTTCACAAATTCTCCTTTCACAACTAGAAATAACTATATCTCCTTTAGTCCAGTATATTACAGAACAGTATTGGGTTTTTAAAAATAAATTAAAACAGAAAAAACTTCAATTTAGGCATTCAATCAGTGATTTTCTTTATTTTCAATTTTTGTGTAGGGTGGGGAGCACGGAAGAGAGGGGAAAAAAACCCCAAAGTGTAACATTGCAGGAACAGTGTATATTTCATGTATTATAATAGAATTAGCATACTCCCTGATAAATTCCTCAAAATTGTGACCATGTTAGATTTCCAGTGGAGGTGGGAAATCTATAAAGCGGCGGAGCTTTGTAAATCAAACTTCTTTTTACTTGTACTCCACGTGCGCGTGACTTTGAAATGGTGTTTTTATTAACGACGTAGATCTGTCAGGAGGCATCCCTGCCGCCTCTGCACCAGCTCATTCCTCTCTTCCCTGTTTCCATTCTCTTCATCTTAGTCTTCACTCCTTCTTGTTTCTCACTAAACTTTCTTTTAATGGTTTTCAAAATTCTATGACAGATTTTTGGTCAAGCTGTTTCCATGAAAAAGTACTGATTTTTTAAAAGGAATACCTCACACACACACAAAAACAAATAGTTCACAAAACATTCTCCTTTCCTCCTGAAGCTTTTACGATGCATTATTATCACTAACTAGTCTTTTACTATTAAACTTAAATGGCCAATTGAGACCACCCATTCTGAGACCGTTCTTCTACCAATATTAAGAGCAGGCTGGCAGGTACTAGGGATAATATTCATTTAGTCTTCAGAGTCTTCCCGGCAGACTTGGTGACTGTACCAGCTCCAGCCACCTTCTCGTCCACTGCTCTGATGACACCTGTGGCAACCGATTGTCTCTTATCTCACAGACAGCAAAAGGGCCCAGAGGCGGATGGGCAGAGAAGCTATCAACACAGGTGGGCTTGTCAGGAACCACATCAACTCAGCTGCATCACCAGATGGCAAGAATTTGCGCCCAGAACAACAAGCAATCTTCTCCCTCAGCTCAGCAAACTTGCAAGCAATGTGAGCTGTGTGACAATTCAGCGCAGGTGTGTAGCCAGCCCTGATTTGGCCTGGATGGTTCAGGATCATCACCCGAGCCATGAAGCCAGCTGCTTCCACTGGTGGGTCATTTTTGCTGTCCCACCAGCCACACTGCCCAGGATGAACATCTTTGACAGACATGTTCTTGACACTGAAGCTCACACCATCCCCAGGAAGAGCTTCACTCAAAGCTTCACGGTGCGTTTCAACAGAGTTTTTACTTCAGTTGCCTGGAGCAAAGATGACCACCATGCTAGGGGTGAGAACACCAGTCTCCGCTCGGCCGCCAGGGACAGTGCCAATACTACCAATTTTGTGGATGTCCTGGAGGGGCAGTGGCAAGAGCTTGTCAGTTGGACGAGTTGGTGGCAGGATGCGATCCCAAGCCTCAAGCAGCATGGTTCCACTGGCATTGCCATGTTCACAGGTGACTTTCCATCCCTGGAACCAAGGCATGTTAGCACTTGGCTCCAGCGTGTCGTCACCATTCCAACCCGAAATTGGCACAAATGCTACTGTGTCGGGGTTGAGTCAGTTTTCTTAATGTAGGTGTGACTTCCTTTATGATTTCCTTGTATCACTTCTGGCCACAGAGTAGCTCAGTGGGATCCATTTTGTTAACACCAACAATTCGTTGTTTCACACCCAGTGTGGAAGCCAGAAGGGCATGCTGACGGTCTGCCCGTTCTTGAAGATCCCTGCTTCAAATTCACCAACACCAGGAACAACAATCAGGACAGCCCAGTCAGCAGGAGATGTGCCTGGAATCATGTTTTTGATAAAGTCTCTGTGTCTTGGGGCATCAGTGATGACACAAAGCTCACCTTCAGCTTACAGTTTATCCAAGACCCAGACCGTCTTGAAGGAGCCCTTTCGCATCTCAGCAGACTCCTCAAATTTTTTGATGGTTCTTTTGTCAATCCCACCATATTTCTAGGTCAGATGGCCAGCAGTGGTAGACTTGCCCGAATCTATGTGTCCAGTGATGACCATGTTGATAGGAGTCTATTCCTTTCCCATCTTGGCTTAGATTTAGCAGTGGTTTTCGTGACATCTGTGTTCTGGCAGCAAATCCAATGCTTCTTCCCTCTTTTTATTTCTTTAATTCCCATTTTTCTCCTTTTGACTTTGCCTTGCCTTCAGTGTGCACATTGGTCCTTAGCCCTCGGTGAACTAACACTTAACAGTTTCATGACCCTTAAACCACATCAAGAAAGTCACAAAAGGCTCCTCAAAGGATCAGGAAGAAATACTGCACCTATAAATACACACAGCTGACTTTCTAGGTCTCCTTCAATCATAACTTCAGCCTCAAAAAGCAGTTGAAAAGGCCCTCTAATTGTTTACAACATTTGTTAGAACCCTGGATGCAGTTTGGCCTGGAGGTGTGATTCTGATTTGGAAGTTTCCCAGGTGATTCTTGTCCACACCCAAGTCCCCACTGAGATCCTTCCCCAGACAGCCACTGAAGAACCAGAAATCACAATGAAATGCCATAGTCCGTACGAAGCTATTTCCACTGTAGAGAAAAACTGTGCTTCATGGGAAACTGCATTGTCTGCATACAGCACACCCTTCCCGTTACCAGATTCTAGCCTTCACTGTCCTTGAGCTATTCTACAACTTGTATGTTATAGGTAACTGACAGACATGCAAATGCTTCCCTGTCTGGTAGAGGTTCAATTGATTTCTCTCCACTCCCCCTGGAAAAAAACCCAGTTTTGTTCTATTTGCATTCTCATTTCAATATTCCCGATCTTTAAATGTCTCTCTTCAGATTCTCTTGAACCGGTTATAACATCTGTCGGTTCCGTCTTTGATTAATGAGTAGAATCAAATCTTTAACATGTACACATTTTTATATCTGTATGAGGGTCACGATTTTACCTTTCTATGAAAATTATCTTTTAACACCACTCTCCCCAGCCTTTTCTCATCATTCTTTTCCCACCTCTGATGGTTCGTTCAATGTATAAATCAGGTGATGGTGATTCAGCATTTGATGGGTATAAATAATTTTATAGGCACAACAGGCCATAATACTTTGGAGGTGGGGTGTCCCAGAAAATCTGGGATGTGCGGTTGCTGAACAAACTTTCTCATAGAACAATATACCTGGAAAGGGTCTTAGTTCCATCTAGTCTCCTTCACTATAGGAACTAGGCCAACCAAAGCCCAGAATATGGAGATTTTTTTCAAGATTGCACAGATTTTGAGTAGCAACAAAATTGAATTTGAACCCAAATCTGGCTAATTCCAGACTCCAAAGCCTTTATTACTACAGTCAATCTTTTCTTCCTAAAGTGGGCCTGACAATATGAACCTGAAGCTGACTGTAAGACTTAAAGCCAGCATCTAAATAGAAAAGCCTAACATCAATGCCACAGCAGGCCCTCTGTGCTCTCCCTCAATGCCTGAAATGAAATGACAAAGCAAATGGCACCACTCCTGCGTCTGACTGGTCAACCAGTCTCCTTAATTCGTAGGCACACTTCACATGTCATTTATCCTCCCACGGTGCTGAAGCACGTAATAAATGCTCGATAAAATGTTGTTGAATAGACCTGATTGGAGTAGAACTAGCAGAGACGCAAAGGACCCACAGCTGATTTCAAACAAGGCAGCTTTAACTAGAGAGCGCGAAGGACCCAGCCTGTTCTTTTCATCCCAAGTTGCACCCTAATCCTTCTGTGAACCATACACTCTAAAAATAACCCAACCAGGTTTGTAGTGAATAATTTATAATCTAGAACAATTATTATAACTAAATACCCTGACCCACTTTTTGCTGGAAACTCATGGTACATTCCGATCGACATAGGAGTACTGTCAGAAACGCTTTGGAGTGAATGATAGCCTACTTTAGGAAATCAGTAGCTGCACTTACATTGGTTGCGCTTCCTTCCCAGGTCGGTTTTCAGTTCGGGCGGATGACGCAGGGCGGTATTAACAAAGGCGCCCTATAGCATGGATGCCTGAGAGCTCTTTAAACTGTGTGCTAACAATATTTTTATATACTCTGTCTTTCCCTCACCTTCCCGGCCCCCGCCCCCCCAAGCTGTTTCCTTCGCTGCCTGAGCTGTTTGGCCCTGTCTGAACTGCTGCTGCTGAAGCCTTTTCTGGCAGGTTGCCCAGGGAGCAGCTCTCCTGTCGATTCCGCCTCTCTCCAGGAGTTGCCTGCCTTCGGTATAATGGGCAACATTGAAAGCCGCAAGGCGTTCGGTCGACAAGGTCAGAGTGCCTTTCATTCCCGCAATAATCAACCAGTGTAGCTCTTCCTCAGACCTGGGGAGAGAGAAGATAGAGGTCAAAAGAGCAATTACATTTCACATTGACTCCAGAAAAGGCTTGGATCACAAGACTAAAAAGCAAAACGGATTCTCGCTTCATTCTGTTCCATTCTCTTTCTGGTCATCTTTGTTATTAACACTAGCCTGAAACCATAACAAGTTTTAGCTTGATGACGTGCAAAGCGCATTTTCCGCCTCCAGATGAGATCTTTCTTCTTAGACATTTACCACTGTCAGCATATTGCAAAAGAATGCAAATGAGCTGCAGGATCTATAACCAGAGACAGTAAGCAAAGGCCATTAATTATGTTTTTAAAAAATGTTAACCCTAGCAGACTGTATAACAAGCAATTGTGCTAATTTCAATCTGTAATCAGTCCCTACATTAGCATAACTTTATTTATTTAGCATTAAGGCAACAATTTAGAGAATATAATTTAGTTGGAAACGTCAGTAATTTTGCAGTGGCAGATTGTTGTTACAAAGCTACCTCTATTTGACCTTACAGCTGCCAGGACTAATTACTTTAATTGCATTAATTGCACTGACCATTCTGGTGTTTAGTGTAGTTGCTGTTTCTCTTTAACCACTGAGCAAATCAACCAGGCTGAATTCTCAGGAAAATGGGCCAATGTTTTCTTCTAAATCTTTTTTGATTCTTTTCTGCCTTTTGAGACGCCAGATAAATCACAGATGATCAGTGCTCTCACTGAGATCAAGAATTTTGAGGAAAGCCCATGAAAGGGAAAAAAAAAATATCTGTGTTTCTTAACTGAACTTTATTGCTCATTGCTGACTCGATTAAAATACAATCATTTTACTAACTACCAAGAAGCATTTAAAAGATGGTGTGGCAGGTTGACAGTAAGTTAAAAGTCCCTCATTTCACACTTTGGAATGAAAACATTTCAGGTTATTTTTTCAGATAACTGAGATTACTTTGCTCAACAACTTGGATTGCTAAAATATTCTATTATAAATATAATGATACATATCTATCTGCTTTGTAATAATAATAGCCAACAATAGCCAGTGCCTGCTATTATTCCAGGCACTGTTTTAGACACTTGACATGTATTTATTCATTTAATCCTCTCAAAAATCCTATAAAATATGTATTATTATTGTTGTTGTTGTTATACATAGGAAGTAATGTAATTCATGGCAGAGCCAGGATTCAAATCTAGATATTTGGCTCTGGAGCCTCTGAGCTTGACCTTGAAGCTAGATCACTTCAGAATTAGATCAAATTCTTCCTACAATTCTGCTACACAAAATTGATAAAACAGCTTTCCTCCTAAGTCCTGGCTCGCTGTCTCTGGTTCCTCATATTTATATGACAGAGCTTCAGTTTGGCAAAATTCCTCTTGGAAGTGAGGCGGCCAGATCTGATTAAAGTCTTAACACTCTCAATGTGTGCAGTACTTCTTCAGGCTAAGTTCTACTCATCTCCAAGCTTTCAGCCCCTATATCATGTCCTTGGGGATGCTTTCCTTGACCCCTCATCTTATTATGAGCTCTGGTGGGACGATGAACGTTTCTTTCTTAGCACTGACACCCTTCAATTCAATATTTAATAACCCCCAATTAACACAACATTGTAAATCAACCAAACTTCATTAAAAATAAAAAAATTAAAAAAAATAATTGGGCTTCCCTGGTGGCGCAGTGGTTGAGATCTGCCTGCTAATGCAGGGGACACGGGTTCGAGCCCTGGTCTGGGAAGATCCCACATGCCGCGGAGCAACTAGGCCTGTGAGCCACAATTGCTGAGCCTGCGCGTCTGGAGCCTGTGCTCCGCAACAAGAGAGGCCGCGATAGTGAGTGGCCCCCGCTTGCCACAACTAGAGAAAGCCCTCGCACAGAAACGAAGACCCAACACAGCCATAAATAAATAAATAAATAAATAAAATTTAAATAAATAAGTAGAGCAAATAATTTAAAAAAAAATTAATAACCCAGATACCCTGCCTTTAATAGGGCAAGGAGGAGTGGTACTGTCCATTTTCAATAGTTTTACTATTAACTATTCAATCCCACAAAAAAGCACAAAAAAATCCACAAAACTCCTGATTCCATTAGGTTTGAGATGTATATTCCCATTACCTGGTGTCCACAGAATGAGATACATGAATGGCTTCTATCATTTTTTTTTTTTTTTCAATTCCTCCCCAGCTCCTCAGCAGGTGTGGAGCCCTCATTCTGGATTTTCTGATGAGTAATAAACCTTTGGACTTTATCCCTTCCTCCATGTCCCCTTTATATACAGCTATTATAACCCATGATTCTGGCAAACCTGGATTCTCCCTGTATTAAACATACCCCAACTTTCTGTGTCCATGACTAGGTTCACATGATTGTTCCCCGCCCACATTCTCCGCTCCCCCATCCCATCTGCTTTTTGTTTTCACAGAAGATCTGTGAAATCCTCATACAGCGTATCCATATCTTTTCTAGAGCATCTGCAATGGGTTATTCCATCAGTTCTATCTCCTTAGCCTTTACCTCCTTTCTCTGACCCTCTGCTCGGCCTCCCTTCAACCCTTCATCATCTCTTGTAGGGACCATTGCAGCAGTGGCCCAGCTTCTGGCTGATCCCATCTCTGTCCTTTACACAGCTGCGTCCCCTGTGGACAATCATTCAGGAGCTCCCTGCCTGGCATTTAACACATTTTGTTTTCAGTCCTCAGGCACATCTGCCAGGCATCTTTACATTTTGAATCTGAAGGTTGTTCTTCTGGTAGAGAAGACAGAGCAAAACAGGAGCTGAGTAATTCTATTTTCTCTTTGTCTTGTTACCATTACATCATAATCTCTTAGAAATATGACTAACACTTCCTTGTCCTTTTTTGCTCCCTACACATTGGTAAAAGTCATTCTTTGTTATCCCTTTTTTCCCCTAGCAAAATTGAGCTTATTTTTTACCTTATTCTTTGTGACACTACTCTTCTAGGTTTGTGCTATTGTGTTGCTTTGGTTCTTGGCTACAAGTTCTTTAATGTTTCAAACGTGCTTTTAAAAATCTGAGCTCAAAGGAGAGTTCTCTGAGCAACCATATCGATTTCTGTAGTTTTTCTTCCATACTCGGCTTATTTTTATTACATAGTTAGAATTTCATTTTCTACTCCTGATGGACCTATCTACACCCTTTTAGAAAACCCTCTGGTCAAGAGACTAAACATATATTTTCTTTGAACTTTTTGAAATTTGCTTTTCCATAGTCTTGAATGCATGTCAGATACTGATGAACATTCCTGGCTTTTGCTCATTTGAATTCTGAGAAGCTCTCATTTTCTCCCAAGGTTCTCAGCACTTTGTTCTAAACCTGCCCTATCTTGAAGATCAGAATCAAGTTTAGAGGAACTGTGTCCTTCAGATCCAAGCTGACAATCTACATCTCTTGATCTGCTGAGTTGAAGACCTCTGTCCCCAGAGGCAGAGAAACACCCAAACTCCACACTGCCTAATGATGATGGGTAATCCTACCAAGATTTGGCTCCTGTGCACAGGCTCTAGGAAAGAATGACAGAGGAATAGGAGTGGTGGCAGCCTCAGGAGAGGTACCCAGCCTCATTCGCAGGAGGGGAGGCCACCAGGTCAATCCCTTATCTAAAGTTATTGAATGCCATCTTCCTTTGCGCAGAGGTGTTCCTCTGAAGATACAGAGTGGAGATGGTAATGCAGAGGCGGTAAGGGAACTAACATGGGGGAAATGCAAAACGTAGTACAGAGTGTGGAGGTGGAGAAGTAACAGCTATTGAAACTCTTGTGTGCCAGGCACTGTGCTAGGTACTTACATACACCTATCATTTATTCCTCCCAATACCATTTTTAAATATGTGGAAATTGAAACACATTAAATACCATTTTTAAATATGCGGAAATTGAAACACATTAAAAAAATTGACTGTCTTCTCTAAGTCACAGGACAGGGGATGCAGAAGCCAGGAATTAAACCTAGATCTGAGGATGAGAGGGTAATACAACAAAACAAAACCAGAAAATTAACAATGCATTGCTAATACATATATTACAAAAGTCATGACCTTATAAAGAAGATATATGTACAAATCAATGCCTGTTATGATAAACCTCAAGAAAATATCTATAATATTTTGTTGCACATTACTAATAATTTTGATGTGTATAAGTAGAATTTTTATCATATCCATTTTCTTGAAAAATATAACCTTTATTTCAATATTTTTCCTAGGCAGAGTTTTTTTGTTTCCTTGATTTTTGTTTGTTTGTTTTAGTTTTAAAAGCTATTGATGAAATTTCTTGTGAAAATAAAAATGAAATAACACCACAGTGATAGTCACATAATTTGTGATCCTTAAAGGAACTAGTCTTCTTGGCACATAACTGTCGGCTACACATATAAATGTTCTTTGGAAAGTCTCTCCTAGATGTTAATGGAAATATTGATTTTCCCCTCTTTTTTATAACATCTATTTACCATGCTACCTCCTCATCTCCATTCTGAGCTATGGTCTCTTAAGTGTCTGTGTCAGAGGCAAGTGCCAAAACCAAGGTGACTAAGCTGGTGTCAAGCCAGTTGCAGAAACAGAGAGAAGACTTAACTAATGGCACAGATCTTCTAAGTCAATGGACCCTGTCTCCCCTAATTTCATTATCAATTCACCACAGGAATCTGACAGAGTCAGTATGTTAAGTGAAATTCAAAAGCTCAAAAACGAAAGGGAAAAAAAAAAAAAATCCAATCTCAGAGTCAGGTAGAAACATCATATTTCAGAGAAAATCTTTAGTATTGATTTATAGCTGCAGACTCTTGTCCAATGGTTTCCTCTTTAAATTAAGAACACTAATGATTTCCCATCCTGAAATTAATAAGCCAAAAGCTGCACAAATTCAAAAAAGGCACTGATTGTCGTACTTCAACCAGGAAGTGCCAATAAGTGGATGCCCAGCCTGTTCCCTTCAGCGACTGTTGTTGATGACGCACTATAGCGCCTTGAGAGTCACTTGCGTCCTTGGGAGGCGTTCTTGTGTATGCCGAGAGGCCATAAATTTGAGATGGAACATCCTGTTTGTTGAGGCTTCTGTGCATGCAATCCAACTGCTCTCTGATAAACAGATTTGTTTGGGAGAGAAGTTCCTGCCTAAGTAGTTTGGAGACTTAATTGTGCTCGTGGAAAGGCGACACAGATCCCACGTGGAGACAAGCCAGGCAGTCTGGGGCATGTGCAAGGCACAGAATTAGTTCCAGAGGTGGGACAGCCACAGAGACTTGAAACAGAATTGAAACCAGAAAAAAGGAAACAGTTGTTTGTGGGGAACAGGAAATAGATAGTAAGAGGAAATCGACATAGAGTCATTTTCGTACTGAGTATTTTTATTTACCCTGTGCTGTTGTATGCCATCTTGTAAGCCATGTTAAATTATTTTAAAAATAATGTGGGAGTATGATTGAACAAATGAAGTCTCTTTAGAACATTTTAATTTAGTTGATTAGGAAAAAAAAAGATTCAGAAACCTTCCCAATGTTCCCTAAAGGAAAAAAAGGGCAGCTTATATTCCTACTTAATTATCTGTTTTTACAAAAGTAAGTTGATTGTATTAAAATATTGGAGTCCTCTGCAACTACCTTGGAATTTCTTTAGGGGGGGGTAAGTCTACCATTTTGATTGGTCCATACATTAAAGAGATTTACATTTTTTAAATGCACGCTCCTGCAGCCTTCTGTTATACATCTGTTATGGCAGGACTTCCTTGGTGGTGCAGTGGTTAAGAATCCTCCTGCCAATGCAGGCCACACAGGTTCAAGCCCTGGTCCAGGAAGATCCCACATGCCGCGGAGCAACTAAGCCTGTGCCCCACAACTACTGAGCCTGAGCTCTAGAGCCTGCGAGCCACAACGACTGAGCCCGCGTGCCCCAACTACTGAGCCTGCGTGCCTAGAGCCCGTGCTCCACAGCAAGAGAAGCCACTGCAGTGAGAAGCCCGCGCACCGCAGCAAAGAGTAGCCCCATTCACTGCCACTAGAGAAAGCCCGTGCACAGCAACGAAGACCCAACACAGCCAAAAGTAAATAAATAAAATAAATAAATTTATTAAAAATATATATATATCTGTTATAGCATTTTTCTTTGTAATGATTCACTCATATGTTGTCTTGCCCACCAGACTGAATTCCTGGCGGGATCGCAATGTCTCCAGCACCTACAAGGGTACCTAGAACAGAGAAGACATGCAGTAGATACTATCTGGGGATTAATATTAAATAATACAATGTAACTAATTTGTAGGATAGTTACAAGAATTAAATGAGATAACATAAAAATCCAACACGTGTCTGAATCACAGTAGGAACTCAACAGTTAGTTCTCTACCTCCTTCTTTGAACTAAAGGAAAAATATTCTTTAATTTTTAAAGCAGTGTAGAATACTAAATACCAAATTTCACTTGATAAGAAATATGTACTCTGTAGAACTTAGTTAGCTCATGAAAATAAACATATTTAGAAATTTAAGGCCCAGGCAGATGGATGGGAACAGAAAAACATTGGGAAACAAAATTTGGCTTCTTTCCTCACAATGCTTCATGTGGAAAATGGCCATAGGGAAATGTTGGTCTCCCTTCTCCTACAATCTCTTATCAGTTCCTGGAACTAACCTGGATCTTTTTTCCATCTTGGATGAACCCCCAGGCCCCAAGACCAGACTAAGGCTTGGCCACTTGAAGGGAGCGGTAGGAAATTTGGTGCCAACAGCTCAGATCAATATTTCCTCAGACTGAGTCACTCATTGCTCTGCACAAATTTCATGGCTGAGATGTCTTCTGGACTCTCCTACCCCAGAATTACCTGGCATTTGCATCTTGCAGACAGACAAGCTCTTTGCTCTAAAGTTGGCTGCTGAGGAATAGCTCTACAGGTGTTATAAGGAGAGGAAGGCTTTGTGAAAGAAAGTACAGTATAGATAAATGGCAGCGGGTGGGGAGGGAGGCACTGTGCAACTAAAAGGTTTTTAGTCAGTTGTTAAGGACAAGCTATGACTTTGGCCTTCTAGGAAGAACGATTTCCCGTATATGGTAAACCTTGAGATTTGCCAGACAATCAATATGCTGGTTAAAAAATATCCGGTATGAAGCAAAGGTGAAAGAGATAGTAATTACTGTGTCCACAAGTAGTCTTGTCTATTCTTGTGAAAATGACCATTAGGCTACACTGTATTGCCTTTGTGGTTGGTTTCCATCAGACCATAACTAGCTACAAAAGAGTGAACAAAGGATGTCCCTTTCCGAAAACAATGTCTACCATTTCAATGATTTCTAAACACGTCTCTCTCTCTCCATCAACCTTCTAATCTCTTTAAATTGCTAGTGAGAAGGGCTTTAACACATCCAGTTAGTGATTCTTAGTTCTTGGATTGTAATTCGAAGATGAGCAGTGCCTCTGATCACTTAGAAGAGATTTTGGAAGGAACACCTATAATGAGACTTAAAAATAAACAGCATCTTTTTACTGTGGTCTCTGTCTGCCATTGAGACATACGTGTCAGTGGATTTACTGATGGGAACAGCATGGAGCTGACTCTACTTATGAGCGATCTGTCTGCTTACTATTTCAAGAGGGAACTGAACAACTTTCTGTTGAATTCTCCTTTTCTGTGTCAACAAAACTCTCTGGTCATCTACAGTTCTTCATTTCAAGAAATGGGGCATATTTGAGACTCTGAGGTCTTTGCAGAAACCAGAAAAGAAATGAGCCTCAGAACGTGAGTCAGGCATCAGCACTGACCTCAGCGTTTTCCTTAAAAGGCAATGCTCCACTATGACTCTGAAAAAAGGGCTCAAAACACTTTTGGCCTCCAGAGTAGCCAATCCAAAGCTTGATATTGGACTATATTGATGAAAAGTTCTCAGCCCCAGGCTGCACTTCAGAAACATCAGGGGCCTTAAAAAAGAAAAGAGAAAGGAAGGGAAAGGAAGAGAATAGTATAATATGATGAAAAAAAGGCAAACCTTGCAAAAAAGTGCACAGTGAAATAATGTTCTCTCCCCACCCAGCCTTCAGTTTTCCAGTCTCCAATTCCCTCTCATCCAGGATTAAAAAAAATTAGAGATGTCCAGTCCTCATACCTACTGAATCAGTATCTCTGGCAGGTGTATGTTTAATAAGCTGCCCAGATGATCCTATTGCTCAGTCAGGTTAAGAACCACTGACCTTGACAGGGTGACAACACTCTCAGGACCTCCCACTATAGTGGGTACACGATATGATGCATGGGCTTGGGAACCGACTGAGTGCAGAGGACTTCAGAATTGGAAATCGCTTCTTGTGTGTACTTGTTAGGCAGAGGAGGTTTTGCACCACTTGTTTAAGAGGCAGAGTAGTAGAGTTCAAACAAAACAACACAACAATAAAGCAAGTGTCCTGCCTGGGACTTAAGAAAAAAGTCCAGATCTGACTTTGCCAGCAATTCCCTGTGCAACATTGCCCCCGGGTATGAAAACCTGGCTCTCAGAAATTTGTAAATTTCACCTCTCTAATCTTCTATAGTTTGGTGGCCTACCCTGGACCTAGTCATACTTTCTTCTTCCTGATCAATTCCAGTTTTGTTCGAGTATCTAAGCGGCCCGGCCCCCGCCCCCCCGCCCCGACACAGCTCAAATTCCTCAAGGGAAGCTGACCCGCACACAGGCCAGGGGAGAGCCTGACCAGTGGAGGGATAAGTCCTTCCCTCTTCAGGAATGGGTATGTGACCCATGTCCAGTTAATCTAAAGTGAAGACAGATTGGTGGGAGGTTTCTGAATTGTGAGAAACCTTGTAATAGGGAAGAATAAATCTGACTCCATATTAGATCTGTTCCTTTTACTTTAATCTTTGTGCTCTATTGTCTGTGCTTACTCATGCTGGCTCTGCACCTTTTGTAAAAGAATGTTGTCTATGCCCTGAAATATACAGGATAGCCTATTCTCAAGGCTCCCACCTTTAAGAGTCCATTCATATAGAGGCAAAAAGTTGCAGAACAGAGAATAACATTTGTCTTTTGGAGGTTTACAGGAACATCGTGACCTGACCTACGTGAACAGCTGTAAGAACAAATGATTCCGACACCAAGTTTGCAACAACTAACCATGCCCCTCCCTCACCTTGCCTTTAAAAGTCCTTTGCTCAAACCCTCTGGGGAGTTCGAGGTTTTTTGGGCACGAGCCACCGAGCCACCATCTCCTTGCATGGCCCTGCAATAAACCTTTCTCTGCTGCACATTCTGGTTTGTTTGGCTTCGCTGTGCATTGGGCACGGGAATTTGTGTTTGGTAACAGCCTGTTCCTCTCTCCTACTAACAGTGAACACAGCTCTGATGGCTACTGGGGCCATCCTGTGGGCTGAACTCTGGTGATGATCTGACACTCAGTCTGCAGAGTAAAGACTAGAGAACATAGACCCAGGTCGATATATTGAACCACAGAATCCAGCAATGCTGAAGCCCTCACTCTATCCAGACTTCCTGATATACGAGACAATAAATCTATTGTTTAAGCAATTTTGAGCTGAGTTTTCTGTTCCCTGAAGCTGAAATCTTCCTAAATAATCCATCTTCTTTAAGTCTAAATCTCTCACTCAAGGCCTTAATTCATTCCCTGCTCTCAGGTAACTATTATTAACTTCTCGGCCATTTACCTTGTCTTTATATCTTTTTCAGCTTTATGACCCTTAGATAACTTAGTGACTATTAAATCGCCATTTTTACCATTTCTTCTCTGTCCACTCTTGGCCCATCACAAATTAGCATTTAGGAGCACCGAAGTATATATATAATATATGTAGCCCAGTTCTTGTTCACAGTATGGGGATACTTTACCCAGTGACAAGTGGAGAGGGAGCTTACGTTCAGACCATCACCAGCTTTGGAAATCTAGGGGGGTCTGTAGGAGATATTACCAACGTCCCATTCTAGCTTTCACTAAGAAAAGGACCTTTTGAATCTTAACGCTAAATGAACAAGAAATAGATTATTCTCTTCATGTGGAATGTAAAGTTTTTTTGTCTTTATCTTGGGAAGGCGATTTTATAGGAACTCAGGGGAGAAGAGGGAGAAGAGGGAGGAAGGAAGGAAGGAAGGAAGGGAGGGAGGGAAGAAAGAATCAATTTTTTTCTAATCTTACGTCCCAGGATGCTTTCATATATAATTGCAGTTAAATCTTACAACAAGCCTGCAAGGTAGGTTTATCTTCACTTTACATTTAGGGCAACTGAAGCTTAAAGCAGTGATTTTTCTCAAGGCCACTCAAGTGCACGTCAGAGCCAGATTCACACCAAGGACCGTGCAACCCCAAAGCCATATATCTTCTACACCTTAAACATTTTTAGCCCTTTATCTATCCCCTCGGAAAGGGTTTTGGACTTTTGCAATCCCCTCAGACCATCTCTTTGCTGAGTAGGTGGTAGGCATCACCTGGGCAGCCTTCTGGCATCTGGCTGTTGGGCTTCCTTCCCTGGGTATTTCCCATGCTTCTCTTAGGGCCCTCAGAAGCCAGCCCTGTGCCTGGTTGCCCCTCTCACAGGTGACTGCGGTAAACTCAAGGTCACTGAATAAATGGCGGATAACGAGGCTGTGCTCCTGTCACACGGTTCCCTGGCTTGATTCCTCTAGGATGCTTTGGTGGTCTTGTGGTCATCATATGTGAAATTATAGCCCTGGCTATAGCTGCCAACCTGGTCTTGTGGATCACTGCGATGTACTGAATCGTTCACAAATACCTACTACACGGTTTCTATGCTGCATATTTTCTCTCAGGCAATCTGTCCCAGTTCTTAGCGAAGACTGCCACAGCTCCCAGGTACACACATCTATGTACTCGCCTACAAGTCAAGCTTAGAGTGTGAGGAATCACCGTGAGCAGAGTGGGACTGCCCCCTTTTCAGCGTTGTCCCCAGTCATGATGTCAGAGAAGCGTGATAATATGGAGAGAGAGTGGAGGGGAAGAAATGTTGCAAGAAGGGAAGAAAAACGAGAAGGAGGGAAGGAGGAAGATCTGGACTGGTTAAACTGATGGTACCGCTGATAAGATCTGTACCAATTCTACCCGCATAGAGATTGTTGTGGCTTAGTGATGTCAATATCAACACTTCTGAAAACTATATTTAGAGGAGAATAGCTTAAGAAGATCCAGAAATCAACCCAGAGATACTGCCAGAGTTCCTTTTGGTGTTGCAGTGTGCCGGTGGTCATTCTTCTTACTGAAGCAAGTAACTGAAGAGAATCCTGATGATTTGGTCTCTTCCCCCAAGCCACCACGTCCTGTAATTAGAGGGGAAAGGGGGAAGGAAGAACACAGATTCCCACATTTCATGATCGTTTCTTGTATGACAGGAATTTTCATATTTATACTTCATTTGTTCATCACAAATCCTCTTCAGTGAAGGTAGGTGGAAATTATAAGCTCCGTTTTTTACAGTGAAGATAACTGAAGCTTAGAGAATTTGAGTAATGTTCCCTACCATCACTAGTGAGTGACTAAATAGACACTAGAACTTGCTCTTGTATCAATACCAGGTTCTTCACATGCATCATCTCATTTAATCTACAGAACATTTGTATGAGGTACGTACTATTCTCTCAGAGTTCTGGAGGCCAGAAGTTCAAAACCAAGGTGTCAGCTGGGTCATGCTCCCTTCAAATGCTCTAGGGGAGAATCCTTCCTTGCCTCTTCTAGCTCCTGGTGGCTCCTGGTGTTTCTTGGCTTGTGGTAGCATACCTCCAATCTCTGCCTCTGTCTTCATATGGCCTTCTTCCCTGTGTCTCTGTGTATCCTCTTCTGTCCCTATAAGGACTCTTTCATTGGATTGAGGGCCTACCTTAATCCAGTAGGATCTCATTTTGATTCTTCCCTTAACTATTTCTGCAAAGACCTTATTTCCAAATAAGATCACATTCTGGGGCTCTGGGTGGCCATGAATTTTTGAAGGACACTACTCAACCCACTGTAGCAGGTCAGGAAATAGTATGCTTAAGATCACACAGCTATGTGGGCTCAAGATCTAATTACCAACTGTATTTATTTAATACTAAGTCTTGTTTATAAGAAGTTTAGAGCAACCTTTGGGGGCTCACATACTTAAGTGGTGGACTTTGCATGGGGGTCTAGGTCTCATAATAGCAGGTAGAAAGGGAAGCTGGAGAAAGAGTTTATTACAATTAATGTGGCTCTGTTTGAGGCCCCCTGCCTAATAGGTGTGGTAGTGTAGAAATGATAAAAACCACATGAACATTTTTGGTGAATGACTAAAGCAGAAGAACCTTGTCTTAAGGGCTCTGTTGGGACAGGGGTCACATGGGACAACACACGGTGTGAAGGGTGAGAAGCATGTCACATGGGACAACACACGGTGTGAAGGGTGAGAAGCATGTCACATGGGACAACACATGGTGTGAAGGGTGAGAAGCATGTCACATGGGACAACACATGGTGTGAAGGGTGAGAAGATGGAATGACAAAGATGACAATGACGAGATACTGTGAGAACAGAGAACTCAATGTTGGGACAATGAAGAGAGAGGCTCCCAGGTGTTTACAGGCTTTTTAAATGAGAGTAGGAGATTTTAAGCGAATTAATTAAAACTACACTCTTGGATGTCCTTACGTGTTTGATAAGGATATCAATAAAGATTAGGAATTACTTTTTTGGGTGTGCCTCTTTAGTTGAGATACACCTGCAAAAGTGGTCTAAGTTTTGGTCATGGATTTATAGACATGATACAAAGATTATATAGAAATTAGGGGAAAATTCTGGACATTGTGCTGGAAGTTTTGTATCTTCTACGTATTATCCAAATCTTGGGGGAAAAGAGCATGATTCAAAAATTAGGAGGTGAAAAGATCAAGGAAAGGTCAGAAATGGGGGAGGGGTTGGGCACTCAAGTAATCCAGCAAATGAAAAAAGCGTAGACAAGAAACCTGATAACGTGGAAATCAGATTTACAGTGGTGGGTGAATTAAGTCTAAAATTCAAAAGCAGTCTTTAGATGCTCTTGTGAAACAGGTTTTTATTTTTTTGACTTCCTCATAAACTTCCTTCTGTTGATAAGCTGCAACATTTTTATTATAGAATTGTTAAGTGCTCCATTTGGGGGCATCCATTGCTAGGCAGGTCATTGAAATCTAACAAAATGAACATTAATACATTTATTTCAAAAGAGAAGGATGTGGGGCTTCCCTGGTGGTGCAGTGGTTGAGAATCTGCCTGCCAATGCAGGGGACGTGGGTTCGAGCCCTGGTCTGGGAAGATCACACATGCCGCAGAGCAGCTGGGCCCGTGAGCCACAACTACTGAGCCTGCGCGTCTGGAGCCTGTGCTCCGCAACAAGAATGGCCGCGATAGTGAGAGGCCCGCGCCCCGCGATGAAGAGTGGCCCCCGCTTGCCGCAACTGGAGAAAGCCCTTGCACAGAAACGAAGACCCAACACAGCCATAAATAAATAAATAAATAAAAACCAAAAAAAACTATTCATTAAAAAAAAAAAAAAGAGGAGGATGAGGGCCTTATGGATGTGTCTACATGTGAGGCTAAGAGGGAAAATGTGTTTTTCCTTAAGACTGTTGGTCACTTCAACAAAGGAGAAACTAGAATATCAATTAAAAGTCTGATTTCATCTAAGTAACATGAAGGATGAGAATTCATTTCGTCCCTTTTGTACCCCAGCCCTGACTGTGCCCAGCCATTTGCTGGAGACTTTCTAGTGCCTTGAAACATTCTTAGTGTTTTGAGAATGGTGCTGAATTGTTTCCTTTGCAACAGATTTAACAAAAAAAAGGGGGGTTTTCTTTTCTTTTTTTCTCATTTTCAGACATAATCTTGGCAGAATGTTTAAAAGAAAGATAAACAAAATGTCAGGAACACTTACAAAAGAACACTAAAACAGAGAGGCAAGAGGCGGCAGGAAACAGAATGAATGGATATTGTCATACAGATGGCGGCCACTGCTCAAGTGGCTGATACAGTGATACTGAGTTTTCTCTCATGCGATGATTGACAGTGAACTCATTTCAAATAGCTCTGACAGGGCAGAAGCAGAAAGGAAGGGCCTCTCCTTTTCTTCTCTGCCACAAGGGGTAAGTCATAAAGTCCCTCTCAGTAACACAAGAGTCATGTATTTGCGAGGTTAAGAGTGTAAGTGGGAGAATAAATGCTTAGCTTCCCAAATTACCTTATTCCCTGGGAGGTTTCATCAAAACCTAACAGAATCTGCATGGATGATCCAAAATCTGCCTGTTCTAAGCACCCACAGATGTTTTCTCTTGGCACCGATCATAAGGATCTAGGATTAAATGTTGCCATTTAATAATTAATACCATTCAAACTCTCCCTCCCTTCTGTTTAAAGTTGGCACTAGGGCATAACTGCCGATGTGCTGACATCCTGGAACACCCTGCCTGCTGAGTTCCATGCTATTGGAACATGCTATTCAGGATAAAAGTACTTTAATTTCCCAAGATGTAATCATTGTAGTTTTCATAAACTGGGGCCATATGTTGGAATCTGTTCACATACCTGCAGTTACTTACACTTATATATAAAAATTGGCAAATGATTTCTTTCGAAGAAATTAAGGACGTGGATTCTCTAACATTCTCCTGAATATTTTAATGTGAAATCCCTATGCTTTTATCATACATAAAAGAGCATACTATCACAGAATTATATAAGACAATGCCTGTTTCTGAACCTGGAATTATCTTCCTCTTCCTTTAAATCACACTACACACCTAGAAAATGGTAACGTTTGGGAAATCTGAGTAAGAGGTATCCAGATAATCTTTGTATTATTCTCTCAACTTTTCTGTAATTCTGAAATTATGTCAACAGGAAACATTAAAAAAAAATTGGAATCGTATCTGCACTAGCTTGATACACTCTTTTTAAATAAGCCGAATCTTCTGTTTTTATCTCCAAAATCATTGACAGAAGTAAATCCATCCTTCTGTATACAGAAAACACTTAGAGTAAAAGTTCTACCCTAATACCTATAGGACCATAAAGTAACAGATATGTTTGTTGTATAACTAACAAGGTCACAGGCTGTTCAGCTGCTGGAACAAACTCGATTAAGACCGTGATAATCTTCTGAAAGATTGTAATTTATCTCCATTTGAAGGGCATTATCTTGGTTCTTCAGCTATCACAGGGAGCAAGGTTAACAAATATTCACTGATGAATTTTTGAAAGCTGTAGTCAGATCTTATTCTCTTAAACCCTTCTAAAGGGCTGTCAAAAGGCAGTGAAATAAAAATTGTCAAATTTGTACACAGACGTACGTAATGGCTGTTATCTGAGACAGTGGTTTTTGACTCATACAGTCGCTACCTTTACTTAAGCAATTTCTCGTTTGCTTTAGATTGAAGACAATCTGTTCCCATTGCTCACGTGGGAGAGATTACCACAAAAGGCTCTTGTTTACTTGAAGTAAGAAGTTATGAGACACAAAATCTACCCAGAGGGGATCTGTACTTTCAAAATAGTCTCATACTTTTGCTAAGGGTCAGCATTACTGAGAGTCTTCTTACTAAGTATATTCTATTTTAAATGTGGATTTTTGGGCCTATAAATGGCCTTGACTATTTCAAGTGGGTTTTGTTACTAATTTTTAAGGAGGATGGGAGGAAGGAACTAAAATCGTTGAGCATCTTCTATGTGCTAGAGGCTCTGCTTTGTAAACAGGTTATTCTCATTGAATTTTCCCAACAACCCCGCAAGCTATGTCCTATTTACATCTTACAGATGAGCACATCTAAGCATGGAAAGATAAAGCCCACAGCACCAATTCACGTAGTGAGTCATTGGGAATTGAATCGGGGAAAGATTCACCAAAAGGTCGTGTCTTTCTACTACTATCCATACCTGCAACTCTTTGTCAAATGTTTTGCCTGATTTTTGCCTGGACATTTGCCCGAGTGATTGATTTTCCCCCCTATGCTGGGGCCAGTTTCTTTGAGGTAGAGTATTGCTATGATGTAGACTTGGAACAGGCCTGAAAATCCTCAATAATACACAGTAATATGGACTCACTTAGTTGCAAGGAGGGGGAAGCGGGATGGGGCAGGCAGAGGGGAGGAGAAACTGACGGGCACCTCCCAGTGTCTCAGATATTTAGAATGCATGGACCCATTGTAACAGAGAAGAACAAACCTGACTCCATATTGGATCTAGTCCTTCAGCCCTCATCTTTGTGCTCTGTTGCCTGTGCTTAGTCATGCTGACTCTGCACCTTTTGTAAAAGAATGTTGCCTAGAGCCTGAAATATACAGGATAGCCCATTCTCTGGCTCTGACCTTTAAAGGTATAACACTTTTCCATTCATACAGAGATAAAAAGTTGCAGAACAGAAAATAACAATTGTCTTGTTGGAGGTTTATAGGAACATTGTGACCAGACCTACCTGGACAGCTGCAAGAACACAGGATTCCTGGGCGGAGAATTTTACAGCAACCAGCCACACCCCTCCCCTTTTAGCATAAAAGAAGCCTGAATTCTAACTTGGGTAAGGCGGTTCTTTGGGACACTAGCCCACCATCTTCTTGGTCTGCTGGCTGTCTGAATAAAGTCACTATTCCTTGCCCCAACACCTCATCTCTTGATTTATTGGCCTGCTGTGTGGCGAGCAGTACAGGTTTGGACTTGATAACACCACTAGCTTTCGGATACTACTTTATGAAACTTAACTTCTTGCCACTATTACACTTGAAGGTGATGATGAGAGAAGTGGGATAAAACAACGATAGTGCAAGAGAAATCCAATTCAACTTTCTGTAAAAAAGTGTTGGGGCTTCCCTGGTGGCACAGTGGTTGAGAGTCTGCCTGCCAATGCAGGGGACACGGGTTCAAGCCCTGGTCTGGGAAGATCCCACGTGCCGCGGAGCAGCTGGGCCCGTGAGCCACAACTACTGAGCCTGCGCGTCTGGAGCCTGTGCTCCGCAACAAGAGAGGCCGCGATAGTGAGAGGCCCGCGCATCGCGATGAAGAGTGGCCCCCGCTTGCCACGACTAGAGAAAGCCCTCGCACAGAAACGAAGACCCAACACAGTCAAAAATAAAAAATAAATAAATAAATAAATTTTTAAAAAAAAGTTTAAAAAAAAAACTTAAAAAAAAAAAAAAGTGTTGTGTGCACATCCTTTATTTTCACAGTTTCTTAGCTTAGCTTAGGTCCACAAAACCTACCACATAGGCCCAGTCCTCTCAGCAGAAGAGAGAGACCAGGAGTACCTCGCTTTTTTGAGGTATAATTTTAAAAATGAACAATGGCCAAAACAGGCTTCAAAACCTTAAAGTATATTTAGAGACTTACACTGAACACATTTAATGCTTCTACCTTCAAATTATTAAATGTAGGTCCTATTTATGGAACTCATCAGGCTTAAAAATATTTTCAGTCACGGGCGGTGTGGTCTAGTAACATGAAGTAAGCTTAAAGTAATGTGACGGTAATAGTCACACAACTGTATGCATTTGTCAAAATTCACCAAATGGACACTCAAAAATGGTGATTTTTTTTTAAAATATAAAAACCATCTCAATAACCCCAACTTTAAAAAAGGTTGTCATCTTGTCAGTGTATTCCTGTGACTATATAACCTTATTTGAAGATACCACTAGAAGCTTATGTTTGATTCCTTTGAAGAATGTTAAGTCCAGGCAGGGTCTGATTATTTCCCTGAAATGCAAAGAGTGGGGGTACTCATGTGACTGATTTGGGATGGAAACCCAGTGCCTAGAAGAGCATCAGGCACGTGTCTGGGCCTCATTTGTACCGATTGATGGAATACGTGGAGATCCCCACTAGTCCAGCAGGGCACAGCCCAGATGGCCCTGTTAGCTCTAGGTCTTCTTGAGCCAAAGGCACCCCACAAACCTGGCTGCTTCTCAGGGTCCTAAAGATCTTTACAGGTATTGGTGGCACTGGTCATGTATTGCTTAATACCAGGATATGATCTAGATTGGACCTTATGGACATTTTAGATCCTCTTTCATCCTGAGAGTCGTCACAGAAATGCTCTAGAAGCTCATCTTCCTGCTGGCTAAGAATTGGGACATAACTTTCACCAAACACAAAATCATGTGAACCTTGAGGCTAGCCTGGAGAAAAATGAGGCGCAAAGTTGATCTACCTGGAAAAGCATGTTTGTTCAATCATTGTTCCTCCTGCTTAGGTAGTGATGGATAATTGCTTTGGGGATTCATTTTGTTTTACTTGCAGAGACATAATTTTACAATTAATTATTCTTCAAAATAAAGCTCAGCTCTTAACAACAATGAAAAAATCTTACTATACCTGAAGTCAAAATTTGACAAAGATAGATAAATCTCCTTTAGACTACAGAAGTCTCTATAGGGTCTCCTTCCTAATTATTTCTTGCCCTAATTATGAATTTATATTACTATGTGAAATTCATTTGAAGAAACAGTTGTATAAACTAACAGAATATCACAAGCATTATGGATTTCTCCAGCTATTTATATTTCAGTATGTAGATGTAACAATATTATAACTAAATACTTGCACTACGTATATAAATACATACCAGTTAAGCTATATCATCACATTTCTCCAGGAAATTGGCTGAAGTCTGCTTTCATCAGTCAACTAAAATTATGTGGGAATATTGCTTTCTTCTATGAAATTTAGCCAACCTTAGAAATACTTTCATAAACGTTAATTGCCCACCAAATTTCTAAAATCCTCTAAAGTCTCACCTCAATGATTTTGGTACTTTATCTCTGGAAAATATGTCCTGCTCTTTTTATATGTCAGAGAGATATCTGCTCTGAATTGTCTCTTTTTTTAGTCCAGGCATGATGATGGTGTTGGCCTAAGCCAACTTATTTACTAATAATTTCTCCAGTGGGATAAATCTTTGGGGCCGCCACACAGGCCAGGAGCATTCCAGCCAGTGGAACCAATTTTTTCTAAGAACTGATGGTTCAGTTTTTAGGATTTTGGTGAGCGGGTTGTTAAACATAGTCATTCTTAAAAATTAAGTTATGTAAATTTACAATTGAATGAATTATATTCGAACAAAGGTAATACCTCAAAACTTACCACTTCTTAATTATTTCCTATTACCTATCCTTTTGAGGTTATTTACATTTGACATATCTGTAGGACGGAAATATAATGATGTGCTATTTCATCTCTTCCCAACTCTATGTTCAGTGACATTGCCTGGGTAACTTAAAATTGGCCATCATACGAAATCAACAAACATTACAATTTAGAACCGCCTACCCACTCCCTCTCCCATACACTCATCCTTTCCTGCCCCCAAGAGTTGGTAAGCATTTATAAACACATTTAGCAGCTTTATATTTAAAGTTAATTGGACCAGAAAGAAAAAAGCCCCATGACTTTAACCTCTCCCACCCATACCATAGGCATTATCATTATACAACCATACTTAGAGAAATTACCTATCCATCCCTTCATTCATTCATTCATTCAATAAATATTACTTAGTGCTGTTAGTACAAAGCATTGTGCTAAACATTGTTGTAATGGAAGAAAATATACACTACACAACTCAACAAAGAAATGCTTAGTAATGGAAAGAACATGTGCTTTGGATTCAAAAGGATCTGGAGTCTGAACCCAACTGTGTAGGATGACCAACCTCAGGGGTTTTCCCGTGACTGTCCTGGTTTTATCACTGAAAGTCCTGCATCCCAGGAAACCGTTCTGCCCTGGACAAATTGAAACATGTGATCATGCTACAACTGTGACACTTAATGGTTTGTGAAACTTAGGCTAGTTACTTTACATCTCTGAACCTCAGTTTCCCCTTATATTATATGGGGGAAAGAAAGCCAGTTTTCAGGACTGGTGTCAGGATTAGGGTTATATGGGCACCCCATATACAAGTGTGACCATACATGTAGGCAATTAGAACACTGTCTCACGTATGTAATATGCTCAATGAAAGTTTTTATTACTATTCCTAATAAAATGCAGAATAAAAGAGGTAAAGAACTCTTTTGTAGGAGTTGAGATTGTAACGATAGATTCTAACTGAAGGTTTTAGAATGGTATAATGGAAAAGGCGGTATCTGATTTTGACCATTAGAAATACAAACTGCCCTTACCCCATTATCAAACTATATCCTGCCTTCTGATGCTGCTATATTGTTTTCCAGAATTTGACATTCTGATTTTCAGGTCCTCACCAACCTTACCATGAAAACCCGGCTACTCCTTTTCACTTCTGCTCTAACTAGCTCAGGGCCTGCTCTTCTTTAATGCCTGTGGCTGGGCGGGATAAAGCAGGTATTTAAATCCCAGTCTCTGAAAACTGTCAAGAAAATGGTGTGTTCAGCTTGTATATCGGTGGAATAAAATTCATTGGGAAAAAGGAAGAGGTAATACCTACACTGCAGATTTTCAGTGAGGCTTAAAAGGTATGAAAAGTTCCCAAACATTAGTAGGTACTCAAGAAATGCTAAATAATATTTCCACTTCTGCTTAGTTGCTTTCCAAAGTCTAAACAGCCAATAAAATGTTATGCACTGAGTATGTTCTTGATACTGTGAAAATGTGAAAGCCTCTCATTTAATGATGTTATTAGGCTAGAAAATAAAGGTTCAAAATAACTTAAAGATCTTGAAAAGGAAAGAAACACAATGTTTTGTTCTGGGGGATGAAAAAGTCCACAGAGAGGCTGATTAAAATACTGACAGTGGGCATTTAAAACTATAAATGGAATATAAGTAAAGCATCACTGTTGTATGAAAGCCTTTTACATATGCAGGTACAGACATAATTTTGAATAGACATTAAAGTAAGACACTTATGCAAACGTCCATCGATCTCACTGCTGGGGAAGTGGCTTCAAAACAAGGCTTATATTGTTTTTCATTTTATTTTATTTATTTATTTTAAAATTTTATTTATTTATTTTTGGCCGCTTTGGGTCTTCATTGCCGTGTGCGGGCTTTCTCTAGTTGTGGCGAGTGGGGGCTACTCTTCATTACAGTGTGTGGGCTTCTTTCTCATTGCGGTGGCTTCTCTTTGTTGTGGAGCAGGGACTCTAGGCAGGAGGGCTCCAGTAGTTGTGGCACACGGGCTTAGTTGCTCTGCAGCATGTGGGATCTTCCCCAAGCAGGGCTCGAACCCATGTCCCCTGCGTTGGCAGGTGGATTCTTAACCACTGCGCCACCAGGGAAGCCAAGGCTTATATTGTTCACCTCCTTCCTTCAAGGGAAATTACTCTTATTCTTATTTTGTGCTTGATATTATAAAATTCTGATAACAGATGCCGAAAGTTCACTCTTCCTTTTGGGAAAAATGTGAGAAAACTGAATGACTCCTTGGAGAAAAACCTTTGGTGACAAGGTTGCAGATCTGGTGTCTTAGCCAGCCTCCAAGATGGCTCCCAATGATGTTTACCTCCTGGTATTAACATCCTTCTGCAGTCTCCTCCTACACTGAATCAGAGCTGCTCAGTGTGGCCAAAAAGTACTGTAAAAGTGTTGGTGGATGATTTCTGAACCTGCGTCATGCAAGTAGGGTTGCCAGATGAAATACAGTATGCCCAGTTAACTTTGAATTTCAGAAACCAACAAAAAAATTTTCATATACCTATGTCCCCAATATTGCATGAGCCATATTAACACTAAAAAATTATTTATTGCTTATCTGAAATACAAATTTAACTGGGTGTCCTGTATTTTCACTTGCTGAATCTGGCAACCCTTTTATGAAGGGCAGTTCAGCGTCTATCTTCTTCTCTTGGATTGTTAATCATCTTGTGAGGATGCTCAAGCAGCCTGGTGGGTAGGCCCACGTGAAGAGGAACTGAGACCTCCTACCACCGGTCAGCACCAACTTGCTGCCTGGGTCAGAGAGTCACCTTGGAACCACTTTTATGCTTCAGGTATCTCTTTAGGTAACAAAATTTGCCTCACTTCTGATTTGTTTATGTCTTTAGTGGATACTCTAGACTATGGATTCCATTAAAACAGAGACATACCCGTATTTGATCCTTATTATGTTCAAGTACCCAATATAGCACAGGGCCAGGCACTTTCAGTTTCAGTTTTGTTAAAGGGAGTAAAACGGAGTTCAGAGCCTCACTTTTGACATCTGTAGAATGGGATAAAAATGGTGTCCACCATATAGGGTTGGTGCGAAGACTGAATGAGTTAATAGGCTTAGAAATGTGCCTGGTACATAAGAAGTGCTCAGTACACATGGGAAGAGTGTTCCTTTATCTCAATGTTTAGCTTGTATCATAACTACATGGAGGACTTGTTAAGATTCTAATTACCGGGACCCAACCTCCTTATTTTCTGATTCAGTGGGTCTGGGTGTGACTAGATGATACTGATGTTGCTAATTTTGGGACTGAGCCACTGCTTTGGCTTAAGGCTTTCAATGACCGTGGCTATACTGGGAGAGTGCCTTCCCACTTCTCTTTATAAATGATTCGTGCTGCCTGGGCACAGACCTCAGCCCAGGCAGAGCTGTCAAGAGTATGGAGTCTGATTTCTCTTAACACAAGCAGGAACAGGCGTCTCTGATTTTTTTCTGGTTGTAATCAATATCTCTAGACCAAGGGTTGCTCTATACCAGCAGGAAGTCTGAAACAGGAGAAAGACAGCAGCCTCTGTTCTAAATTCAGAGATGAGTTCTGTTCAGATACTACCGTGATTGCTGATTCCTGGACCCTGGTCTCAGTCTGCTTGAAAGCTAAGTGCATACATTCAGCTGAAATCCTCACTGTGCTCTAATGTGGGAAGAAATTTTATAGTAAATAGTGAACAATGCTGCAGTGGATCAGAAACAAACATTTTCTGGTCTCCTAAGTGGCACAGGTTTAAAGCATTAAACAAACAAATCTAAAAGTGTTCCCTGTCATTAAACGCCTTTCTAAGACACAAACTCATCACCCAAAGCAGTGTAGGGATGGAAAAACTTTTCTTCTCCTCTCTTAGATTCTTTCAATGGGGCCTGTGAATTAAACTAAAAATGACAGATTAACAGAAGAAAAGGCATACAAATTTTGTCGATATTTTTTATGTGCATGGGGACTTCAAAAGAAAGAAGTAAAAACTCAGTGGCTTATGTATCATTTTAACAAAGGACAATAAATTTCAGAGAATGACTAGGCAAAGGTCTATGAAATGAAGTTTAGTAATCTCAATGAATACAGTAACTTAAGCAAATTTTGCATTAAGAATGAATCATTCTACGAATCTACGAATTTTCTATTGTGACATTGTAAGATTTTAATGGCCATTTGTTTTAAAGCAAGTCTTTGAAAAGAATTGGTCAAGTGCCAGAGCTGTTTGTGATGACAAACTGCTCACAATGAATTGCTTTGGAAGAAAACACTAAACACCACTTTTTGTTTTTGAAACAAGTTTGTGTAAGTACTAGACATATGCCAATATCTGTAAATCATCTTCTCTGACCATAAATTTTAAAAAACCCCAATTTTAACTTTTCTAGTTTGTGCTTTTCAGATCTTTCTAAATCGTCTACTTATGTTCTTTGTGGCAGCAAAGAGTTGAGTCATGTATTATTACTGCTACTGAAACATCACTCCTTCACATGTTCTTATTATGCAAACGTGCAATGCTTTGTTGATTGGTTTAAGCTTTTTAGTTCTTCACACTGGTCATAAAAATACGATTTTTACTTCCCTGGGCTCCACGTTGATTTAACAAAGATAACCGCTGTTAAAATTATAATTGCCTGTATTTCAAGTAATGTTATGTATAATATGATCACATAAAATCAATGAGAATACAAATTAATATTGTCTGATTTCAAAAATGAATAAGATGGCTGCCAATTTTCATATAGCAAAACATGTATCTTCATTTGATTAAATAGTTTTAGAGTTGTATTTATGGATTGAAAGCAAAGTAGAAAACCAGGGGAAAGCATAATCATTTATTTTTGAGGGCCTTAATTTTGCTTCTGATTTGTATGCTTACTCATTTTAGACTTACAGACGTGGATGGTCTCAGGACCAAACCCAGGGTCTGATGCTTATACAATTTTGGGAACCCTTTTTAGGAAAAAAGTTTAAAAAATATTTTACTTCTGCAAAATTTACAGAAATAGATGATCTCATGAATTCGATTAGGGCTCCTCACCAAGCCGTGGAAGAGGCCCATTCCATCATGCAAGTGATGAGTTTGAAGTTTAAGCTTCATTCTCTTCACAGTAAATCCACCTCTGGACTTATATACACAGCAGAACTGGGACATGAAGTTGAAGTAATCTACCCATCAAAACCACAATGTGATTGATTTGTGTAAAGCTTGTGGAAATCAGTTTTACTTTTCAGTCATATTATGAGAAAAAAAAAATCATATATCTATATTAATGGACTGGTAAAAGATCTTTGCTAAGCATATGGAGAGAGCTTTGTGGGATCACTACATCACTGATTTGCTTCTACCAGGAGGATTGCTTGGTGACTGAGCATTATCATGATTATTTTTAAAAAATTAAAAATTAAAAAACAGTTAATTTTGGTTTTGTTATATGCACCTCATCTAAGATCTTCAAACTTTTTGGTTGTATCACACAGAAAATTACTTTATTTGATTTATGGACAAATAAGTAATAATACAAGGTCATTTGTATTGTGAGCAAAACACAGCAGTGAAAAAACAACGCTTACTATAATCAGAGGTCGAAGAAATCCTTAAATCCGGTGGGATGTGGAGATTTCACAGAAATGGTGGAATTGTTTTATGGCTAGGGTAGGCATCTGTTATAAGCAGCAGAAACCATTTCAATACAGATGGGAGCATCAATTTTGGAAATAACAAATAGAAAGGTTCCAATAAAATAGAAGGTTCCTGTGAAGGAGACTCATGGATGACCTTTTGAAGAGTTAAATAAAGGTCACAGTATTATAAGAAAAGGCTTTGAAAGTCATACTAAATCTGAGTTTTAAATTAGGAGTTTAAGGGACTTCCCTGGTGGTCCAATGGCTAAGAATCCGCCTGCCATTTCAGGGGACACGGGTTCGATCCCTGGTCGGGGAAGATCCCACATGCTGGCGGAGCGACTAAGCCCGTGCACCACAACTACTGAGCCTGTGCTCTAGAGCCTGCGAGCCACAACTACTGAGCCCCACGTGCCTAGAGTCCGTGCTCTGCAACAAGAGAAGTCACTGCAGTAAGCCCGTGCACCGCAACGATGAATAGCCCCTGCTCGCCGAAACTAGAGAAAGCCTACGTGCAGCAGCAAAGACCCAACGCAGCCAAAAATAAATAAATAAAATAAATGAATTTATTGAAAAAAATGAGAAGTTTAAGATGAACATACACACACTACTATATATAAAATAGATAACCAACAAGGACCTACTGTATAGCACAGGGAAATATAATGAATATTTTGTAATAACCTATAAGGGAAAAGAAACTGAAAAAGTATATATAATCTGAATCATTATGTTGTACACCTGAAACTAACACGATATTGTAAATCAACTATACTTCAATTAAAAAAACAAAAGGCCCCACTGGTGTGGAAAAAATAGATAAATAAATAATTTTTAACAATAATAATAAAATAAAGTCTGAGTTTTAATGTCAGTGGTTGTCAAAGCTTCAGCTCTAGACCAGCAGGTTACATATGTAAGCTCTCAGGCCCCATCCCAGTCCTACCAGATCTGAAACTCTGGGGAGGGGCCCAACAATCTGCTTTAACAAGCCCTCCCTCCGGGTAGAGAACCAATGCTCTAAATTACTGTAAGCCACGGAAGATTTCCGAAAGGAACGTAATGCTTATAAAGCAGTGTTTCTGAAGATTAAGCTGGCAACTGTGGGTGAGATAGATTGGATAGAGAAAGGATTGGAGGCAGGAAAGTCTGTTTTCTTAACATAATGTCTTAATTAGCATAATATATATAAATTATAATACCTGCTGCTGAATTCCAAAGCTGTTCCTTGTCAGGGTTTTAGCATCTTCATTTTATGGTACAACATATTAAATTGTGGCAATATACCTTAGTGAGCCAGCTTTAAATTATTTAACAATCAATTAAATGCTTTCATTTTATTATTGTGAAAGTTAATTTAATAACTTGTAGCTAGTAACTAGTAGGAGGAAACTCCATCTTTTACACAAAATACAATAAAAATTCCGCAACCTTATAAACACAAATCAGAAAGATAGGAGGACCCTTTTTATGTAATGAATTTGGGTGTTTTAAGGGAGTTTTAAAAGAGACTCTCCTTCCCTAGACATGATAACTTCAAATAAACATGTGTGAACTCGCAGTATTATAGGATATTTAAGAGAGAGAAGGGGGATGGGGCAGAGGATGGAGAGGAGAGAGCTAATGGTTATTTTGAGTGGTGAATGAGAGAGTGAGGGAGAAGAAGAGTGACAAAAAGGAGAAAAATGCAGCCAGGAAGTATAAAAGAATGTGCCTCAAAAATCACTCAAATCCATCAGCTGTTCGGTCTCAGTGAATCAGCAGAGCAGGACCCAATTCAGCTCTAAGTGCGGGGTAATGAGTACCACCTATGACAGCCCAGCTGCAGAGAACTCACGCTTCTGTGCCTCGGGGCAAAAAATGACTCTAACGCTGCTGGACGGCTGCCCTTTAAGTGTTTTCTTAAGTTTGAAATCTTGGCACTTTTTATATACCCATCCATAGAAAACCTGCTATGTGAGAAACACGCAGAAAATGTACTTATGGAACCCCATGTGTGACGTGATATTGTTTACATAAGGCTTACACAATTTGAGAATAACGCAATTTGACAGAAGAGACAGGTTGATGAAATGCCTGTGGTATCTTTTTTTTTTTTTTTTGGCATTACAGTTGAGTGGGTAGAATATAACCATGGGAAAGCCGAGAGCTGGCCCCGATTCCTGGCTCTGTTACTGACATCCCGTGTGATTCAGGACAAGAGACATGGCTTCAACCCCACGTTCATTATCCAGGAGGACCTGAGGGGAGATGGGTGTAAGGGTTGGTACGGGGCTCCAACATCCTTATTTTTCATCAGATTAGAAGGTTATCCAGTAGACAACATCCAAGCCACATGTGCCCCTGCCAATCTCCCCTCAGGTCAGGCAGTAAAAAGAGAGCTTTTCATCAAGACCAAACCTTGAATATTGTTAATGTTGGAACTGTGTGGGCAGCTGGTCATGGAAGCAGGGTAGAGACCTGGGAGAGTGTGATAAGAAAGGTTTGGAAATGGGTCAGACGCAGGCATACGTGCCCCAAAGCATGAGGCAAGCTGCAAGGGCCTGGAGCCACAGAAGAGACCCAGAATCAGAACACACATGCGGCTTCCATGCAAAAATCAAAGCAGTGAGATAAATTGTGGAGGTGGTCAGGGGCCAGAGCCCAAGGTAGGGAATAATAATACTACTCATTCACATATGCCTAGAGCTCAGCATGTGCCAGGCACAGATCTTAGCATCTGGACTGTATTAATTCATTTAATCCTGGCAACCCATCTAAGGGGTAGTATTTTGTAATGCCCATCTTACAGATGAAGAAACGGAGGCACACAGAGATATCACTGAGACACACAGAGATATCACTAGGCAGAGGCTCAATGGCTGGGCATGCAGGCAAGCTGTCTGAGGCTTGAATTTCACAGGAATAGAAGAGGAGCAAGAGGTAGAATTGTGTATGTAGATCAGAAATAAGGTATCCAGCATAAAGGTTAACTTTCTGTTCCAATCAGATGCCTCCTACATGCTTCCCGTCAGAGCGCTAACCAATCACGGAATGGAAAGGCCTACAGCCCAGCAATTTGCCACATCTCGCAACCCTGAGAAAAGCAGCTGCCTGAATCTGTTTCATCACCGCCAGCCTCTTCTGCTGGTCCTGGTGCTCTGCCAGGCCCAGGAGGCAGGGGGTCGGCGGCCTCTGTGCCAGGATGGGAGAGTGGGCTCCGTCGGATTGCAAAACCATAGCCTTAACACAAGCTCTGTGTTCACTCAACAGAAAATGAAGTGGAAAGTTTGCAATTATGTAGCTTATTTGAACCAAGGAGTCATCCAAACTGGTAATTCGACTCTCAGCTGTGAACCAAACTGGGGGAAAGAGTTGAAGATGTTCACTGCACAATACAGAGGAAAACATTCACCCTGGCACACATGCACACAACCCTGTTTGAATAAAATGTAATTGGAAAAAACCTCACTTGGATAACAGATTTGTTGAGATTCTTTTAGTTAAACTGTACTTTAAGAAGAGCACATCAGTGGACAATTTTGAAAAATAACACTATAATACGCTGCAAATTCTCACAACACTTACAGTGATATTACAAGTGAATACATTTTTCTTTTCAGAAAGAATATAACCCACAAGGATTATGCCCTGGAACACTCATTTTTCTCTTAACTCCTTCTTCTGAAAAATGCCAATTGCTTTTCATATGAATGTCTTGTTTCTCCTTCCCTACAAGTGGGAAAAGAAATTTCAGAGCTTAAAAGTAAACTTAAAAACCAACAAAAACCTCGAACTTTGGATCAGGCCCTGGAGCATCACGAACTATCACATAAGCTTTGGTGAGAAGTCCTGAGTTGATTAGACACATTAAACCAAGGAATTATACAAATGAAATGGAGACTTAATCGCATAATTAGAGGTTTTTATTCTACAGATGAGGAAACTGCAGCTAAAATGTCTCTCATAAGGTCATTTGCTCACAAAGCTGGGAAGTCACAGAGATAAGTCCATCCTTTCTACCATCCTCTGCTCTTGCTCTGCTACCCACTAGACTGAATTTTTTTTCTGAATATTTCTGAAGTGTTTTTTTTCCTCCCACATATGAAATAAACACCAGTACTCAGCTTTCCTATTTAAAAATACATGGGAAACAGGACTTCCCTGGTGTGCAGTGGTTGAGAATCAGCCTGCCAATGCAGGGGACACGGGTTCGAACCCTGGTCCGCAATGAAGCCACCGCAATGAGAAGCCCACGCGCTGCAACAAAGAGTAGCCCCTGCCGCAAGTAGAGAAAAGCCTGCGTGCAGCAACGAAGACCCAATGCAGCCAAAAATAAATAAATAAATTTATATAAAAAATAATTTTAAAAAATCTCTTCTTAAGCTAACTTTTAAATTCAGCTTTTCACAATTTGCTAATATAGGGTTAAGCTCTATTAATCCTTTCTTCAGATGTTGAGAACTTATGACATACCTGAACGGTGAATTTGGCATGAAACCAACATTTTACTTTTGTCAGCTCTGCAGAGTCAGTGTGTCATATCCCCAGAAGAGAAGGTTGTGTTCCTCTTTGCCTCAAACATCATTAACAAAACTGACAGTGAAGCGCTAATTCCAGAACTGTTCAGTTGTTACTGACGTGTAGAGTGGAAAGGACTGAGCCTGATTGTCAGATGTCAAGCTGGTTTCCACTACTGACAAATAAAAACCTGTACCGTTTGACTTGTAAAGAAGGGCCAACTGATCAGAACAGAGTAGGTTAGGAAAAAGTATTAAAAAACATGATTATGGCACCTTTCCAGAATTTTTTTAATCATACAAAGGAGAAAACAGACATCTAAGTAAAAACAACAAGGATGCTTTAAGGATAAACGAAAAACAAAGGTTCAATTAGTAAGAATTACATATCAGTCTTCCTTCCTCTTTTACTAAAAGAAATACAATATTCCTCACATTTGTTACATTGCTAAAGACAGTTGAACTTCTTTAGGGTCATCTTCTCTGGGTCTGCGGGCATTTCCAGACAGGCATAGATTCCAATTGTATGCTCTGGTTTCAAAGTAAGACAAGTATATATCCCAATGTTATGGGTTGTCTTCCATGTATGATTTTTTTAAAATGTATTTTTAATTAATTAATTTTTGGCTGCGTTGGGTCTTCGTTGCTGCATGCAGGCTTTCTCTAGTTGCAGCGAGTAGGGGCTACTCTTTATTGCGGTGTGCAGGCTTCTCACTGTGGTGGCTTATTGCGGAGCACGGGCTCTAGGCACACAGGCTTCAGTAGCTGTGGCTCGCAGGCTCTAGAGCGCAGGCTCAGTAGCTGTGGCGCACAGGCTTAGTTGCTCCGCGGCATGTGGGATCTTCCCAGACCAGGGCTCGAACCTGTGTCCCCTGCATTAGCAGGTGGATTCTCAACCACTGCGCCACCAGGGAAGTCTCCCATGTATGATTTTGATGGCTTCTGTAGGTAGACTCAAACATCGATTTTTTTAAAACTTTTAAAGGTTTAAAATTTTAAAATTTTAAAAGTTAATTAATTAATTAATTAATTAATTATGGCTGCAGTGGGTCGTTGTTGCTGTGCACGGGCTTTCTCTAGTTGCAGCGAGCAGGGACTACTCTTCGTTGCAGTGTGTGGGTTTCTCATTGCGGTGGCTTCTCTTGTTGTGGAGCACGGGCTCTAAGCGTGCAGGCTTCAGTAGTTGTGGCATGCAGGCTCAGTAGTTGTGGCTCACGGGCTCTAGAGCACAGGCTCAGTAGTTGTGGCGCTCGGGCCTAGTTGCTCCGCGGCATGTGAGGTCTTCCTGGACCAGGGCTCGAACCTGTGTCCCCTGCATTGGCAGGCAGATTCTTTTTTTTTTTTTTTAATAAATTTATTTATTTTTGGCTGTGTTGGGTCTTCATTGCTGCGTGCAGGCTTTCTCTAGTTGTGGCGAGCGGGGGCTACTCTTTGTTGCGGTGCACGGGCTTCTCATTATGGTAGCCTCTCTTGTTGCAGAGCACGGGCTCTAGGCATGCGGGCTTCAGTAGTTGTGGCTCACGGGCTCAGTAGTTGTGGCTCACAGGCTCTAGAGCGCAGGCTCAGTAATTGTGGTGCACGGGCTTAGTTGCTCCGCGGCATGTGGGATCTTCCTGGACCAGGGCTCGAACCCGTGTCCCCTGCATTGGCAGGCAGACTCTCAACCACTGCGCCACCAGGGAAGTCCCGGCAGGCAGATTCTTAACTGCTGCACCACCAGGGAAGTCCCCATCAATTTTGTTTTAAAGAGGCTTTTGGAATTCCTCAATTATGATCTTCCTTTACCTTTCTGAGTGCTTGGCTATAACTGGCAATGCCGGTTGCTTACCGAAGTTCAATGTTCCCACCTTCCTTCCTAATAGAACCCTGATTTTGTTTGGGGAAAAAAAATCTGTCCTGTTAGCTTTTGCACAGCAAAAGAAACCATAAACAAGACGAAAAGACAACCCTTAGAATGGGAGAAAATATTTGCAAACGAATCAACGGACAAAGGATTAATCTCCAAAATATATAAACAGCTCATGCAGCTCAATATTAAAAAAACAAACAACACAATCCAAAAATGCGCAGAAGACCTAAATAGACATTTCTCCAAAGAAGACATACAGATGGCCAAGAAGCACATGAAAAGATGCTCAACATCACTAATTATTAGAGAAATGCAAATCAAAACTACAATGAGGTATCACCTCACACCAGTTAGAATGGGCATCATCAGAAAATCTACAAACAACAAACGCTGGAGAGGGTGTGGAGAAAAGGGAACCCTCTTGCACTGTTGGTGGGAATGTAAATTGATACAGCCACTATGGAGAACAGTATGGAGGTTCCTTAAAAAACTAAAAATAGAATTACCATATGACCCAGCAATCCCACTACTGGGCATATACCCAGAGAAAACCATAATTCAAAAAGACACACGCACCCCAATGTTTATTACAGCACTATTTACAATAGCCAGGACATGGAAGCAACCTAAATGTCCATCGACAGACGAATGGATAAAGAAGATGTGGTACATATATACAATGGAATACTACTAGCCATAAAAAGGAACGAAATTGGGTCATTTGTTGAGACATTGGTGGATCTAGAGACTGTCATACAGAGTGAAGTAAGTCAGAAATAGAAAAACAAATATCGTATATTAATGCATATATGTGGAACCTAGAAAAATGGTACAGATGAATCAGTTTGCAGAGCAGAAATTGAGACACAGATGTAGAGAACACACATATGGACACCAAGGGGGGAAAGCAGCGGGGCTTGGTGGTGGTGGTGTGATGAATTGGGCGATTGGGATTGACATGTATACACTGATGTGTATAAAATTGATGACTAATAAGAACCTGCTGTATAAATATATATATATTATTCAAGTCATCCAAAAAAAAAAAATTACATCATCTCGGTGTGTAGTACTATATTAGAGATAATAGTTCCCACATCATTAAATATCGCTAGTGATGCAGCTAACATTAAAAATTCTAACACAATGTGATCATAGGCTTCCTCAATGAAGAATCCAGTCTGGGATATAAATTCACTGAAATTATGATATGCTCGGGTAGGAGATTTTGCAAGCAAATGAGGCAACAGCTTTTGGAGGCATCTTCAAAAGATAGTACAAAAGGCCATTGGTGAGAAAGAACACTTATATTTCAACCCTCTTTGAATCCTGTGTATTCAAATTTTTAAATTAAAATGTATCTTAATGTCAGCATAAAAAAAAATATTCTCACTGTGTTCATGTATTCTTTTCTGTAATTCAATTAGCATTCTTAGTAGTAATGCTTTGAACTATTTTTCTGGTAAATTATCTATTTCTGTTTATTAGTTGTTTTTTTCAGGTGTTTTCCCTTGTTCTTTCATTTGAAATAAATCCCTCTGTCTTCTCAAAAAAAAAAAAAGTGAACAGGCAAGTGACAGATAGGAAAATGTATTCACAAAATATGTATCTAGCACAGGACTTCTATCCAGAATTTATAAAGAACTCCTACAAATCAATAACAAAAAAGATTGACAATCCAATATAAAAAGTGGGCAAAGGAACAGACACTTCCTAAAAAGGCAGTCTAAATGACCAATATGTACATAAAAAGGTGCCCAACATCATTATTAATCAGGAAAATGCAAATTAAACCATAATAATTTACTCAGGAAGGTCAAAGTTACCTACCAGGAAGGCTAAAATAATCTCAAGTGTTGTTGAGGATGTGGAATAATGGAGCACTCATACATTGCTGGTGGGAATTTAAATTGGTTCAGCTACACTGGAAAACTGTACCATACACCTGTACATTTACCTAACCTATCACCCAGTAATTCCACTTCTAGGTATGTACTCAAGAAAAAGGAATGCAGTAGTTCACCAAATGATACATACAAGTATGTTCACAGCAACTTCATGCAGAAAAGCCAACTATTGGAAATAATGAAATAACCACCAACAATAGAATAAATACGTTGTAGCCTATTCATATAATGAATATGAAACAACAATAAGAAGAATGAACTCCTGACATATCCAATAACATGGACAACACTCACAGACAAAATATGGAGTGATAGACACCAGACACAAAAGAGAATATACTATTGATTCCTATTTATATAATATCAAAAAGAGGAAAACAAATCCATTGGTCTAAGTAGCTGTTACCTTTGTGGATGAATATCGACTGGAAAAGGGGATACAATGGAGATGCTGAAAATATTTTATCCCTTCTTAGTGATGTTTATAAGTTTGTATATAAAAATAAAAATCCATGCTCCCCCCCCCCCAAAAAAAAATCTGTCCTGTTGAAAACTGTTCTCATCAGGCTTTCTTCACCACCCTCCTTACCATCACTCTCACTACTTTTCACCCCACCTCACTTTGTAGCTAAAGGTGGCCAGTGATGGTTTGGGTCACCAGTATGTAAGTGGGGACTGCTGGGTAGAGCTTCTAAGCAAACGCTTTAGAAAGGAAGCTGACTCAGCTTGTGGCTTGCCTTGGCCTTCCCCTTCTTGCTGGAAATGGGGTATGAAGTTGGGGTGGAGCAGCCATCTTGGCACCTTTTGAGGGCTCTCCCTGAGGATGTGCTGAACAGAAATAGAAAAGACCCTGGATCCCTATTAGCTGACTGGGGCCACAATGTCAGCTCTTGACAGCTTACTTCCAGATTTCCGGTTATATTAAAATAATGACAATAATGGTAATCATGCCATCAATTTGTTTAAGCTCTCTCCTTTCAGCTTCCTGTTACTTACAGACAAGCTTACTTCCTATTCATGGGAATATTTTATTTCAAAAAAAATTTTTTTATTATTATTTTTTTGGCTCAAATTTACATTTATTCATTGTCAAGATGCGTGTACCAAAGCAGTACAAGTGTATCCGAGGTGACTTGAAGCATGATTTACATTTTGGTCAAACCTCAAAGGGAAAAAATTGTATAACAGCTCGTCTCTCTTCCCATCCATTCTTTTTTTTCACATCTTTATTGGAGTATCATTGCTTTACAATGATGTGTTAGTTTCTGCTTTATAACAAAGTGAATCAGCTATACGTATACATACATCCCCATATCTCCTCCCTCTTGCATCTCCCTCCCACCCTCCCTATCCCACCCCTCTAGGTGGTCACAAAGCACCGAGCTGATCTCCCTGTGCTATGCGGCTGCTTCCCACTAGCTAGCTATTTTACGTTTGGTAGTGTATATATGTCCATGCCACTCTCTCACTTTGTCCCAGCTTACCCTTCCCCCTCCCCGTGTCCTCAAGTCCATTCTCTAGTAGGTCTGCGTCTTTATTCCATGGGAATATTTTAGAGCAGAAAATTCAAAAGCAAAATACACTAGAGCCTTTAATGAATGGTATTTCCCTAGGCTAACTTGCTTAATTATGAGGATGTTTAGTTAATATACAAATTATGAAGCTTCGAATAATTGGCTCTGATCAGCATCCTCATTATTATCATTAAGGAGATTTTTATTCAGAACTCATTTGCATGGGAAGCCTTCTCAGCTATTTACCTGGTGAATGGTTTTCTGTATTGGAAGCCTGTCTCTAGCTTGGAAATCACTGAGGAGAGTCTGGAGTCTTCAGTACAATTATAGCAAGAGAAGAGTTTTATAAATGAGTGACTTTCTCAGAGGTGCTGCAGCATGTTGAAGCTGTCTTCGTGAGAGCTGTTACAAATGATCTTTAACTGAGACTAGTTATTTGCGAAAATTTGATATGACTTAATATCTTTTTATATAAAAGGAAATTCAAAGTTGTCAATTATTATATGGTTTGTAATAATACCGTTCTTATGCCAATTCGTATATACTTTCTTCAGTGGGATAGAAGATGATGGAGTTACAGTGAGCAAGCTGGGAATTTCTTTTCACTCTGGGCATGCTCATGGGTGTTTCACATTGTGAATATCATCTGTTCTATTTCTTAAAGCAGAAAAAAAAAAAAAAGAAGTTGAGAACTGCTTTATACACAAAGAACAAACCCCCCTAATGAGTACCTCTGGCAGCACCCAGACAGCCGATGGGAGCTCTGTTCTAGATATTCTCAACAGGCATGGTGTGTGTGTGGGTAATAACCCTTCAGGGATGTATCATTATCTCAAGGGTGAGGGCTTAGAGCTTTTCATGTTCACCAGCAGTGGTATCAAATTAAAAGTTGAGAAAAACTGCTGGAGAGCCTTCATTTAATATATTTCTCTCGGCCTATGTCCAGTTCAAAAATTGGTAGTAGTGGCCTGAATCTTCACTGAATTGAGAAGTTTTATGAGGCTATGTTCAGGCCCAGTGTGGGGTGAATACAGTGATTGCCTTCCTGGCCTTTGGGCATGGCGCCCCACGTCCCATTGGTACCTCGTAAGGTACCTTTTGCTTACTAGGGAATTTAGGTTGAAGTCATTTCCATTAACCTGTGTAAACAACCTTGGCCAATTCTTCTGCACTGCCAGCACATTTGGGCCTTCTATAAATCTGTATTAGCTGGGATTAGTTTCAGCAGCAAATAATAGTGAGCTCTCAAAGGACAGTGGCTTAAACAATACAAAAGTTTAATTCTCTTTTAAGTAAAGTAAATCTGGAGGTAGTGAGTCAAGGACTGGTATGGTTCCTTCTAGTTTTCTGCTCCATTTTCCTTATGAGGGGGTTTACATTTTTTTTTTTTTTTTTAATGGCTGTGTTGGGTCTTCGTTTCTGTGCAAGGGCCCTCTCCAGTTGCGGCAAGCGGGGGCCACTCTTCATCGCAGTGCGCGGGCCTCTCACTCTCGCGGCCTCTGTTATTGCGGAGCACAGGCTCCAGACGCGCAGGCTCAGCAATTGTGGCTCACGGGCCCAGCCGCTCCGCAGCACGCGGGATCCTCCCAGACCACGGCCCGAATCCGCGTCCCCTGCATTGGCAGGCAGACTCTCAACCACTGAGCCACCAGGGAAGCCCGGGGTTTACATTTTTATATTCTGTATAGCAGGATGAGGAAAGACAAAAAACAAAAAACAAAAAAAACAAAAAAAGGGACTTCCGTGGTGGCGCAGTGGTTAAGAATCCCCCTGCCAATGCAGGGGACACAGGTTCGATCCCTGGTCCAGGAAGATCCCACATGCCGCGGAGCAACTAAGCCCGTGCGCCACAACTACTGAGCCTGCCAGCCACAGCTACTGAAGCCCATGTACCTGGAGCCCATGCTCTGCAACAAGAGAAGCCACCGCAATGAGAAGCCAGCACAACGCAACGAAGAGTAGCCCCCGCTCGCTGCAACTAGAGAAAGCCCGCGCGCAGCAACTAAGACCCAACGCAGCCAAAAAAAAAAAAAAAAAAAAGAAAGAAAGGTTTAGTCCCTGCCTTGTAAGGAAACTTTCTGTCAATACTATATAACATTTTGGTTTTGTATCATTGGCCAGAACTTCATAACATGGTCACATCTAACTGAAAGGGTGGCAGAAAAACAGAGCCCTCTATCTGCGTTCTTAGATGCACTCAGTTAAAGTCAGGATTCTGTTACTAAATAACGGGAGAATGATTACTGGGAAGCAATAGCTGTTGTTGCCGCCGCCATTTGCAAATAACTGTAATTAACGGTATGGCTATTTGTAAACGCACTGATTTCAACATATGGGCTGTAACCCTTGTCTCATTTAGCACCTGAAATGCTTTCTCCACTTCCAAGGATTTATGGAAGCCAGATGGCGGCCAGTTACCAGCCATAGGGGTTTAAGTTTTCTCCACTGCTTTTGCTTATCTTGATTCTGTAGATGAAAGGGCTCTAATTTATCTTTTTTTTCTCCCAGGCCCCATTCCATTTAGTGGAATTGCTCTTCAGATAGGATACACGTCTTTCTCCCCTGTCATGTTGGATACCTGCTTAATTCTGAAGATTATTAGGGTGCTCTTCATGTGTACACCCCTCTGAGGGGCCCATTCCAGTGGCTTGATCATGACATGTACTAAAGAGCTCTGGTGTTTAACTAGACAAGGAAAAAAATGCCAAACCAGTGAAAAGTAGTTTTAATATCTCCTAGCTGGATAAAGAATACACCTTAGGGATTATTAGTAGCAATTATTAGGCACAGGTGAACCTCTTATTGCAGAAGGAGTGATGACGTCCTCTTGGTACTTTCTCAAAGAGCCAGAATTCTACAGCACCCCCCTATCCAGTGACCCACAGTGGCCCATCAATGAGGAGTCATAATAGGCTAAACAACTGGACTATTTAATTCCACATTTCCTGGCTTCTAACTGTAGATTTTGGTATTTAAAGGACTTTTTAGCAGTGGTTCTATTCCTCGAAGGGATAGGATTTTGAGAATAGATTAAGGTTTGAAGGAGTGATAATTCTGAGAATAAAAATAACACATATACCTATCAAGACAATTAAAAAAAATTCTTTTTCTCTGATTCATTCAACAACTGAGAGAGTTGTGGTGGTGTAATTTATTTATTTTTGGACATTTTTAATAAAACAGTACCTTTTTCACTGGGGTGGGACTTTAAGAGATTTTGCTGTCTTAAAAGATTAGAAGTCTTTTTATTTCATTGTTAAAATCATGAGACCGAAGGCACCATGTTGCCACAAGAGTAGAGACGTGTTTTAACAACTGCTCAACAATTCCCATATGGCTCTCTTTAATTCAACTCAATGCAGTTCACTGCAATAAATCAATGGAATTCAATTTAATTAAATACTTACCAGTTCTGTGGAGGGGGTAAAAAGATACCATTTTATTTAGGACATACACATATATGCACCAAGAGAAAAAATATGAGACAGGCTACGTCTCAATGCCAAGATGTTCGTAACAGGACATCATTATATCTGTATCATAGTATTTATTTTACTTTCAGTTGGATTTGTGGAAAGGAGTCCCTGAAAGACCATCAGGAGGTTGTACCTGATGGCACATCTATATTCATCATACTCCTTTGCAAAGGTGACAATCTGAGTACAGAGTTATTTACAGAGAAAGAAGTCAGTACACCATCAAAATCTTATTTATGCATGCAGAATACTATATATAAATTAATGTTAATGGTAATTGTCAGTGGGTTGGGGGATTATAGTGCTTTTATTTTATCTCTTACACTTTTCTGTATTGTTGGAATTATTTACAATGAATTTGCATTATTTATTTATTATGAAAATGTAAATGCAATAGATGACATTTTCCATCATTGTTAAAGAAATCTGGGTATTAAATTAATGATGCCTTCAAAATAGGTCACAGCCATCACTTAATATTTTGCTTTGTTCATCCTCTTTTTTCAGTATTCTACCCAGTTCTCTAAAATAATTGAGGAAAGAAGACCTACTAAAATAAGCATAATGCGATGAGGTGTTCAAGATGGTGGCAGAGGAAGATCTTGAATTCACCTCCTCCCACGGACACAGCAAATCTACAACTACATATGGAATAATTTTCTCTGAAAAAGACCTGGAAACTGGATGAACAGAGTCTCCACAACAAAGGGTAAAAGGACAGAGATGGGTAGGAGAAACAGAGATATGGCCACACCAAGGAAAAAAAATGACATCCCAGGTGTGGCGATCCACAATTGGGAACAATCACAAAGGTGTGGTTAATTTTCCTGAGGAGCAAGGGATTTGAGCTCCACATCAGGCACCCCAACTCATAGATCTTGCACAGGAGAGATGAGTCCCCCAAATACCTGGCTTTGAAAACCAACAGGGAACACATAAAGGAAAACTATGGAACCACAGGGAACAAAAAAACCCACTCTTAAAGGGCTCATGTGCAAACTCACCTGACCTGAAGAGCAGCACAAAAACATCATATTGAAAGTGCATGGACCGTAGGTGAAGGGGATCCATTTACTAATCTTGAAACACCTGCTGGAGAGGCAGGAACCAGCAGGGATGCTCCTGGGCTCTGAGACACCAGAGGAAGTCATTTTTGTGATTGTAGGCTACCTTGCTAATACCAGCACTGGTGAGCAACATTTTGGAAATCTCCATCTAACCTATTAGTGCCAGGTGGTGAGCCCTGCTAAGAACCCTGTACATGCCTGCACCTCAGTTAGGCCTCACAACCTGCTGGGTGGTAACTCCACCCACCAGTGCCTGGCAGCCACTAAGGCCAGGTCTCACAGCTATTCTGGGGGCCAGTCCTGCCCATCAGAACCCAGCATCTACCACACCCTCACCACAGCAGGAGGGCCCACACAGCCCACATAGGGGAGACCCCTTAAGTGCTTGGCTACGGTGGCCAGGTAGGATTGTGCTTTGGAGCCCCACAGGACATCTCTTATATAAGGGCACGTCTTCAAAAATGGGGAAAGTAGCTGATTTACCTAATACACAGAAACAAACACAAAATTAGGCAAGATGAGGAGACAGAGGAACTATGTTTCAATCAAAAGAACATGACAAAACTTCAGAAAAAGGAATAAACAAAACAGAGATAAGCAATCTACCTGATGAAGAGTTAAAAGTAATAGTCATAAAGGTGCTCACTGAACTCAGGAGAAGAATGGACGAACATAGTGAGAACTGTAACAAAGAAAATACCAAACGGAAGTTATAATTGAACTGAAAAACACACCAGAGGGGTTCAACAGCAGATTGGATGAGGCAGAAGAACAAATCAGTGAACTGGAAGACAGGGCAATGAAACTCACCCAGACAGAGCACCAAAAAGAAAAAAAAAAAAAAAAAATTAAGAAAAGTGGGGCTTCCCTGGTGGCGCAGTGGTTGGGAATCCGCCTGCCAATGCAGGGGACACGGGTTTGAGCCCTGGTCTGGGAAGATCCCACATGCCGCAGAGCAGCTGGGCCTGTGAGCCACAACTACTGAGCCTGCGCATCTGGAGCCTGTGCTCCGCAACAAGAGAGGCCGCGATAGTGAGAGGCCCGCGCACCGTGATGAAGAGTGGCCCCCACTCGCCGCAACTGGAGAAAGCCCTCGCACAGAAACGAAGACCCGACACAGCCAAAAATAATAAATAAATAAATTAAAAAAAAAAAAAAAAAAGAAAAGTGAATATAACTTAAGGGAATTTTGGGACAACATCAAGTGGAAAAACATTCATATCATAGGGATCCCAGAAGGAGAAGAGAGAGAGCAAGGGTCAGAAAAACTATTTGAAGAAATAGTGTCTGAAAACTTCCCTAATCTGGGGTATGAAACAGACAGTTAGGTCCAGGAAGCCCAGACAGAATAAGATGAACTCAAAGAGATACATACAAAGACACATCATAATGAAAATGGTAAAATTTAAGGATAAAGAGAGAATCCTAAAAGCAGCAAGAGAAAAACAACTTGTTACCTACCAGGGAAACCTCAGAAGGCTATCAACAGATTTTTCAGCAGAAAGCTTACAGGTTGGAAGGGAGGGCATGACATATTCAAAGTACTGAATGGAAAAAACTTCCAACCAAGAATTCTCTACCTAGCAAGGTTATCATTCAGAATTGAAGGAGAGATTAAGAGTTTTTCAGATAAGCAAGAGCTAAAGCAGTTCACCGCCACTAAAGTATCCCTACAAAGCTTTCATTTTACTCCCCCATTCTGCATTTTATACTTTCGATGACACATTGTACATCTTTTTGTTTTATGAATCCCTTAACTAACTTATTGTAACTTTAGTTAATTTTACTACTTTTGTCTTTTAACCTTCATACTTGCTTTATAAGTGATTGATCCACTACCTTTATTATATATTTACGTTTTCCAGAAATATTTTTACTTTTGTATGTTTTCTTTTTATTTATCAGTGCCATTTCTTTTCAGCTTAAAGAAGTTCCTTTAACACATCTTTACCCTTCTTCTCCTACCAGTTAAGATGTGTGCTTCATGAAGCTGGTTACATTTGTTCCCAAGCCTATTTAAGCAAGTTGTAATGGCTATTGTAATTAAAAAAATTTATTTCAAATTTATGTAAACCAATAACATATGAGGTTGAGAAGAAACTTCTTATTTCACTGTAAACTAAGTTGAAAGTGTTGGAAATACTTAATAGAGTTGCTATAGAGGAAATGCAGTGGATTAGGTATGGTAGAGACAACTATGAACATTGTGGGGAGGGGATCCTGATCCTAGGGATCTAGAAGTGATTTGCATGCATATTTCCCCATAAATATGTTTAAGTTTCTCCTACAGAAAAATTAGTGATGCATCTTGCATGTGATTTCAGAAAGAAAGCCAATGTTCAGGTCCCTGATCTCAGCTTTGTATCAGAACAAATGGCAAATGAATGTTAAAATGTTTGAGATAAGCCTGTACTTTTTTTTTTTTTTGGTGATTTCCTGTTTTTTTTAATTAATTAATTAATTAATTAATTAATTAATTTTTTTGGCTGTGTTGGGTCTTCATTTCTGTGCGAGGGCTTTCTCTAGTTGTGGCAAGCGGGGGCCACTCTTCATCGCGGTGCGCGGGCCTCTCACTATCACGGCCTCTCTTGTTGCGGAGCACAGGCTCCAGATGCGCAGGCTCAGTAGTTGTGGCTCACGGGCCTAGTTGCTCCGCGGCATGTGGGATCTTCCCAGACCAGGGCTCGAACCCGTGTCCCCTGCATTAGCAGGCAGATTCTCAACCACTGCACCACCAGGGAAGCCAGGTGATTTCCTATTTTAACTGACATACTCAATAACACGGGTTCAACAAACAGTGCATCCAGAGAATAATGTGTTAAGTAAAAGGATTATAATTCATCTGTGACATGTTTTTGTTAATTTTTATCACAAACAATGACATTTTAAGCTTAACAAGTGCCTGACAGCAGCAAAGACTGTGAAGGTGTTGAGTGTAGAATTTGCTGACTCATGCTAAAACAGCTTCACTTCTCTCCTTACAACTTTCTCTCACTGAATTTTGTAAAGGCAGGTGTTTTTCATTTGACCTTATCGAGAAAATGGAAAACAAAAAATTATCATGAAATTTAATGAGAACATGTTTCTTTGTGTGGCTTACAAAGCAGTGGAAGTTGATTTCTCCCTTCTCAACTCCTACCTTTCCTTGGTGTATCTGGGCTATTTTGCACACTGGGGACTATTTTTCCTAATGGTGTTTTCATTCTTTTGTCCAACTCTTTGCTTCAGTTTTCAGAGTTGGAGGCATCTGTGGTTCCAGATAAATCGTAATGCCACACTGCTGTCAGTTGCTCAGCACACCAAGCTCTCTGCTTTCTCAGGAGTTCCCAAATGTCGTTCCCTCTGCTGTTCCCTATGGCTTTTCCTCATAGCGTTCACCCAGTTAGCTCCCTGTTTTCATGAGTGTGCACATCAGTGGGGAAAAATATAATAAGTACATAAACCACAGACTTCTGGGGAGGGGAGAGGGGCTGGAAATTAATTTCAATCACCAATGGCCAGTGGTTTAATCAATCATGCCTATATAATGAAGCCTCCAAACAAACGAACAAAAAACAAAAAAACAAAAAGAAAGTATCTGGAGAGCTTTCATGTTGGTGAACATGTGGCGATGTGGGGAGAGTGGCTGACTCAGAGAGGATGGAAACCCGGCACTCTTTCTCCATACGTTGCCCTATGTGTCTCTTCCATTTGTTATATCTTTTTATATAAAACTCATAATCTAGTCAGTAAAATGTTTCTCTCCGTTCTATGAGCTGCTCTAGTGAATTAACCAAACCCAAAGTGGGGGGGGGGGTGGTTGGAATCTCCAATCTATAACTGGTTGGTCAGAAGCACAGGTGACAACCTGGACTTGTGATTGGCACCTGAAATGGGGGGAGGGGGGCAGTCTTGTAGGACTGAGCCCTTAACCTGTGGCATCTGATGCTATCTTCAGGCAGACAGTGTCAGAATTGAGTTGAATTGTAGGACACCCAGCTGGTGTTCGAGAATTGCCTGATATGGGGAAAGACCCATACATCAGAACTGGTGACCAGAATGGTTAGCTATTAGCACAGATACCAGGAAAGCTTTCATTTCTGTTGATTTCTTCCCTGATAAGAACAAAATAAAAGGTTGCTCATAGTGCCACTTCCCATCATTGCCTCAGAATGTCCCAAGTTTCTCTTATAGTAAATTTTTTTATGTGGGTTAGCTAAAAAATTTGAGAAATGAAACTAAGAACCCCTGCAGCTGCTTCCTGATTGGTCTCATCTGGTGTGCATCGCTGGGTCTGTGTGTGTTGTTACCCGCCATCACTGGTTCATCAGCTACGTTTCCCTGAGGGTGGTTCAAGTCATAGCGTTGGTGATGTCACTCCCGCCACCACTGCTGAGACTGGCCTGGTCCCAGTCAGTGATGCGTATGGTAGCAATTTGCATCATGCTGTGCTATCCAAGACTTTCTGAATGTGCACTTTCTATAGCGACTCAGTCAGAAAGTCCAGCAGCCCCATGCTTGTTGTCTCAGACCTCTCGCACTAAAGTCTGATCACGCGGAGAGAAAGATGCACTCACTGATGCAAAAATTCCTGATTATTATTGCCTCCACCTCTTTATTTGGAAGAGGGTTTGGTATATTGGCTAATAAGGAGGAGGAAAATAAAACTAAAAACCATGACTGTTCACATCCACCACAGACACAAAGCATTACCTGACATCCTGAATATTTATCAGAACTGTAAGGAAAGGGCAATGCAGATCAATTTCAGATTCAGGCCCCTCTCTGTCATTCTTAGTCCTGAAACATTTCCAAAGGCTTTGACAAAATGGTAACCTTAATGAATTTCAGGAATATGACTTTATATGGCTTTCCCTTTCACAGTCTGAAAGGCTGAACCATGGGCTTATAAACAAACATCTTAGTAGTGGTATAAACTCTGTGGTTTGACTATAAAAATTGATGAAGCTATGCTTTTAAAGTTACATGTGAAACCGGCCACATGACTTCATCTGATATATGGCCATGCTTAGTGTGAGTGTGACAGCTATGTTGGTGAAGATGATGGTGAATCCTTTAGGTATGTTGGGCAGGATTCAAATCATTAACTGGAATTGGATGAAATTTCAGAATTTTGAAGACAAAAAAAAAAGTACTGAGATGGAGGAAATTGAAGGCTCACTGGAAATATCTGGGAGAAGCAGAAGTTGCTGCCTTCCGGTTAATGATTTGAATCCTGCTCTGCATCCCTGAGGTCATCAGCCTCATCTTCATCAATGTCATTATCATTGAATTTCTCTCAAGCTCACACTGCGAATGGCTGTATAGTAGGTGCTTTGGTGCCTTCTCCTGCCCTACATCCTGGCTTATTTAGAGCTTGTTAACGGTGTCATCTGGTTTTTAATTGGTCAGCTGTCAGAAACTTAGAAAACACTGAGTCATCTCCCTGAGCAAAATTGGTGCTTCTCGGCTTCAAACTTGAGTTTACTGTGAGAATAAGACAGAGGCACGTCCTAGTGGGAAGCAGTGGGGCTGGGACAAGTGAAAGGCCTCCCTCAGCCCACTTACAGCCCTTCATCTCATCAGGGTGATTAGCCTGTCGCTGTCCATATGGTGCCCGAGGCAAAGGGTTCGTGCTGCTGATGGTGACATCCCCTACAGCAGCGGCTGCAGCAATTACCTGGGAGTCACATTATATTTGCAGTTTGTTTGGATGGATGGAAGGGAGAGGCTGCAGGTCAACATCAAGTTTTTCTGGTCAGACTTGTCAAACACAGGAATAAAAATATGACCACAATGGTCATTTAAATACAAGCTATTATAGTCTCATATCTATTCACCCTTGAATATGTCCTTCTGTTTATGTTTCTGAGTTCTTACTCTATAGAACTCCTTCATGGGATTATATTTCACATGAGTCTTACTTTCCTCTAGGTGAAGCAGGTTTTCCTCAAGCACGATCAGAGACAGGGAAAGAGAAGGAAGGAATGATAAAGGGAATACAGTAAAAGGATTTCAGGATGATTTTTAAAAAATGAATTCAAATAATCAGAAAAGTAAAACTGAGAAGAGAAAATTGGAAAAGTGTACCGAAAGCAGTGACATGCAAAGAAAATAAAAAGAACAGAGAATGATAGTAGCAAAACCTGAAGGTCTCAAAATATCATAGAAAGGAAAAGGGAGCAAAAGGCAATTACATGCACTGCTTTATACCATATGATCCAGCAATTCCACTCCTTCATATGTGCCCAAGAGAACTGAAAACATGTCCACACAAATGCCTGTACACAATGTTCACCCTAAGCCGGAAATAACCCACATGTCCATTAACCGATGAATGGATAAACAAATGTGGTATATACATACAATGGAATGTTACTTGATGATAAAATGGAATGAAGTGCTGATATATGCAACAACATGCATGGATCTTGAAAACATTATGGTAAGCGAAAGAAGCTAGTCACATAATGTATTTGTTGTATTTTATACATATTGTATTTACATGAAATCAGAATAGGCAAATCAATAGAGACAGAGAGTAGATTGGCAGATTAGAACTAGGGGGAGGAGGGAAAGGGGGAAGACTGTTAATGGGTATGGGATTTCTTTGTGGGGTGATAAAAATGTTCCCAAATTGGACAGCGGTGATGATTATACAACTCTGAGAAAATACTAATAACCACTGAATTTTACACTTGGAAATATTACATTTTATGTATGTAAATTATAAATTATATCTCAATAAAGCTGCTATTAAAAAAAACTCACTGTATTATTTTTCTTCGATTCTCTAGGGTCTTCCATAGGGATGGACCCTAGCAGTATGTCTAAGGAATAGACAGGGGAAGGAAAAGAGGAAAAAAGAAAGAAGGGGGCTTAGAAGGACAAAAAGACACTGGAAGGAAGCAGATATAGAAGAGAAAGCAACAGTAGAGACTTTCAGTTGGGCTTGTTAAACTGCAAGGAACAGAGACCCACTCCAGTTAAGTCAACAAAAGGTCCACTGGAAAAGAAACACATGGAGAGACCTTGAAATGGCAAGCCTTAGGCACAAAGGCAGATCTTGCAAGCAACTCTGTCATCTTCCTCACGGGCTGCATGTTCTCTTTCTCACATGATGTTTCTCTTCTCTCTGTATCTTGTCCACTTCTTTCCCCTAACGTCCGACTTTCTCTGCCGTCTCATAATTTCAGCCAGCATGTTACTTTGACTTAAAGCCTTCTCTCCAAATGTGACTCTACCTTATAGCATTCTTAGTACAATCTTTGCCCTCTGCCTCACTGGGTATATGATTCAGTCTCTGTTTCCTGATTCTCATTTCCTAAGAGAGGAGTCGAACTAGTTTAGCTCATGTTTGTAATCCAAAAGCTGGATGATAGGTTACTGGTCAGTGAGCCAGTCTAGACAGACCCTCTTCAGATCATGGGCCTATCCCAAGAAAAATTAGCATTAGAGGGGAGCAAGGCAGTGGGGTTATCTGGTTCATGAGGGGCACAGTGGGTTGGAGGGAAGAGAGAGGCTGTTTGCCAAAGGACACTGTAGATGGGCAGTGGAAAACATTTCCAGTACTGTAGGAGAGGAGAGGTACACAGGAAACTGGAGATGGAACTCTTGTCAGCTGTCTCTCCCGAATGATAACTATTCTTAAGAAGTATCAAGTTCTTGCTCTGTTTATAACTCAGAGAAAGATATTCATTACCCATGTAAGTCCTTTAGTTGGGACCTCAACTCTATACTATTTGCTAGGAGAAAATTATAAAGAGGATGGATTCCATTTCTTCCCCCATTTTCTGAAGTTTCAAAATCTTCCTGCAAACATTCAAATAATTGAAAGGCAACAATTTAAAAGATCTTGGACTAGAATCAAGGCAACTAATACCCAATATTTGCTAAGTAAAATTTCTATTCTTTTTCTTACCTCACATATCATGGCTAACTTACACAACTATTACACACAAAAACTGTACACTTTGCAACTCCACTTCTAGGTATACACCCAAAAGAATTGAAAGGTGCGGTTCAAACAGATATTTGCACATCAATGTTCATAGCAGCATTATTTATAATAGCCAATAGGTAGAAACCACCTGAATGTCCATTGACAGATGAATGGATAAAGAAAATGTGATATATACAGGTAATTGAATATTATTCAGCCTTAAAAAAAAGGAGCAAAATTCTGACACATGCTAAAATACAGATAAACCTTGAAAATATTATGCTAAGTGAAATAAACCAGATACACAAAGAACAAATATCATCTGATTCTACTTGCATAAGGTACCTAGAAAGGTAAATTAATAGACAGAAAGCAGAATGGAGGTTACCAGGGGCTGGGGTATATTAATCTGTTCAGACTGCTATAACAAAATACCACAGACTGGGTGGCTTATAAACAATAGAAATTCATTTCTCACAGTTCTGAAAACTGAAAGTTCAAGATTAGGGTGCTGGCGTGTTCAAGTGAGAGCCTCTTCTCTTCTGATCACAAATTTCTGGCTGTACACTCACACAGCAGGATGGGCTGGGGAGCTCTCTGAGGTCTCTTTTATAAGGGCACTAATCCCATTCATGAGGGCCCCTAAGCATCTCCCAAGGCCCCACCTACTAATACTATCACATGGGGCATTAGGATTTCAACATATGGATTTTGAGGGGACACAGACATTCAGAACATAGCACGGGTTGGGGGAATTGTTTAATGGCTATAGAGTTTCTGTTTAAGATAATGAAATAGTTCTGGAGGTGGATGTGGTAATGGTTACACAACATTGTAAATGTACTTAATGCCACTGGATTGTACAAATGGTTAAACTGGTAAATTTTTTTTTTTTTTTTTAGATTCCATATATATGTGTTAGCATACGGTATTTGTTTTTCTCTTTCTGACTTACTTCACTCTGTATGACAGTCTCTAGGTCCTTCCACCTCACTACAAATAACTCAGTTTTGTCCCTTTTTATGGCTGAGTAATATTCCATTGTATATACGTGCCACATCTTCTTTATCCATTCATCTGTTGATGGACACTTAGGTTGCTTCCATGTCCTGGCTATTGTAAAAAGAGCTGCAATGAACATTTTGGTACATGACTCTTTTTGAATTATGGTTTTCTCAGGGTATATGCCCAGTAGTGGGATTGCTGGGTCGTATGGTAGTTCTATTTTTATAAACTGGTAAATTTATGTTATGTGTACTTTACTACACGCACATTACACACAAATCCAGGAAGAACAACAAAAACTGTATAATTTGTATGAGTGCTTCTTGGTGAAAATCATTTCTGTTTTCATAAAATCACTGGAAAGTTGTAGTCTCCACTAGATCTTCTTACAGAGGTGTTGTTATAGAAATCAGAGCCGTGGTGCCCCATCCCGACCAGGATTTACTCTGCTGCATACTGAACGTGTGGGGTAAAGTTACACAGAGGCCTTTTTATACACATACAGTAACCCACTTCGGTCTGGTTAAGAGATCCAGCCCTACATGGCATCATGATAATTACATTATTGTTAAAACATCTCAACTGTTATATATAGTAACATGTTTCCTTTAGAAAAAACCATATTGCTTGTTCCACCTTTTCTTGTTTCTTTTGTTTTCCCATGTAATAAAGGTGGCTGGCTTATGTGAAACTGTTCAAGTTACAACTTTTAAGTTATTAAAACAAGGAGCCGTGAGTATCAGGCAGAAGGCAGGGATTTCTGCCCCTCGCCCACATTTTCTGCTATTACTTTCCTTTGAAAAACGAGGTATTCTTGGAACAAAATGAAATGTAACTCTCTTAGAGTTCTTTTTTAAGATATGGTTTCTGGTTTGTAACTAAAGATTTATGTTTATGGCCAAGAAATAGTAGTAGCTTAGAAATTTTAAATGATGGAATGATAGAGGTCGAACCTTTTCTGTACAAGGTTTGTCAACTACCCCTCCCATAAGTGCTGACCCACAGGTGCTTTTATAGTTGAGTACAGGGACATGTACCCTCTTTGAGGATTGTCAGATCAGCAAAAATCTAATGCTTCTGGGAGCAAAAGGCTTAAAGACTTAAAATTTGTTTTTAATTTTAATGGTGGTTATTTTTATTATCTTTGTGCATCCATTTTTGTTTTGCTGTTTTGTTCTTGTGTGAAATGAAGTTTTAGTAATCCAACACCTTTTTATCTTGCTCTTTCTTTCTCTCTGGCTCACTCCTCCTGCTTCCCTTTTCTTTCCATCATGCCCAAAGCCAGATAACACTTTCCTGCTGCGACATTTTTAAAGTCACCACACAGCTCTAGCAAATGAGGGCTGTCATAGTTTTTGGACGAGAAAATCTACTGCAGCTCACGCAGATCTAGGAGTTGATAGCGGTTAATTGACAGCCGGAAGGACCTGGTCTCCTGGCAGAGTTAGAGGGAGGGTGAGCACTGTGGGTTTCATTTGGGTAGAGATAAAACAGGTTTTTATTCAGTACTCACGGAGAGAGCATAATTAACCTTTTAGAAGTTTAAGGATGATCAAATTGTTATTCATTTTGCAAATGAGAAGAGAGAGCTTCCCTTCCTGCCAGCAAAATGCCAGTGCAGATTTCAAGGTCACTAGATGATTTCTTTGAGGAAAAAGAAAGCAGTAAACACACACACACACACACACACACACACACACACACACACACACACACGCCACCCCTAAACCCACAGACTGAGAAATGTCACCATGAAAACATTCAGGAATGAAAAGGAACAACTGTTCTTTTCTATCAAGCTCCACAATAAAAATCGAAGATAATGTTTGCCGCACGTTCACACAGGCCTATTGGATTATAGTGGCACTAACCCTGCCAGAGAAAACAGATATATGGCTCCAGCTGGTAACTCCTATGCTCTGGTATGTTCTGATTTTTTTTAGAGGATGGGGGAAGGGCTTTTTGAGGTCTAAGCATGTTTTAAAGATGGCATGCATAACATTGCTATCACATGAGAACTCTGTGGTGTAAATAATAAACTCTAGTGCTTCAAAAAATTCTAAAAAGGATTTAGCCAAGTCTATGTGTGAAAAAAAAAGTGGTTTTCACTAGGTATCATGCTTTACAGATGACGATGCTTGTTATGTGAATGACCTTATTTTGCAGCTATGTGCTTTACCATATCACAAAAAACACTTCATTCACTGTTGCTTAGGAGAATATTCTGGCTATTCTCTCTCTCTTTTTTTTTAAAAACTATATTTTGTGATAATTTCAAACACACAGAAAAATTGCAATAATGGTACAAAGAACAAATAATAGTACAATGTGTACCCTTCATCCAGATTCAGGAGTTTTTAATATTTTTACCTCATTTACTTTAATATTCCCTCTCTCTCTATATATATCTCTTTAGGTAGATAGAAAGATAGATATTAACTCTCTCTATATATATGCAGATAGATAGAAAGATATATATTTGCTGCAAAACAAATATGGGTTAAATGACACATAATACATATATATGTATGTAATGATTTTATGATTTTTCTGAACCTTTTGAGAGTAAGTTGTAGACAGAGTGTCTCTTTATCCCTAAATAGTTCAGTGTGTATTTCCTAAGAAGATGGATACTCATTCACATAATTATGGTACAATGATCAAAATGAGGAAGTTGAACATTGATACAATACCATTATCTAATCTACAGATCTTTATTCAAATTTTGCCAATGGTTCCAGTGATATCCTTTAGAGTAATTTTGTCCCTGGTTCAGAATCCAATTTAGGATCTTGCATTTTGTTTAGTTTTTATGACTTTTATTTTTCTCTAATTTGGTATGTGTCTTTAACCTTTCTTCGTCTTTATGATACTGTTTTGAAGAGTATAGGTCATTTATTTTGCTGAATATCACTCAGTTTGGGTTGATCTGATGTTCCATTACAATTAAATTCAGGATCTAACTATCTATCTATCCATATCTCTCCTTTTTTTAATTTTTAGGTTTTTTTGGTAAGCAATACAAGGTAAGTGATAAGTGGTACTGTATCCTTGTGTCCTTTTTTCATGACGCTGTTAATCTCACTATTGGTGATGTTAAGTTCGGTAGGGTGGCACCGGCCAGAGTTCTCCAGCTGCTATTTTTTCCTTTACAATTTACTAGCAAATTTCGGGGAAAATCTCCGTTTCTTTGTTGGTTTTGCTCTAAGATAAGCATAGTTGAACAAGCAGCTGCTAGAAGCTATTCTCACATATTTAAGAGAAGGCTAGATAAGATTTCTTAAATAGTTTAGAAAACATGTTGACTAAACATATTTGGATTTTATTTTTCTCTTACTCTGTGGTGTACAGTCTCGCACAGAATCAATCAGTGCCTAAGCCTTAAACTCAAGGCTTATCATTTGTTGACAAAATAATCTAGGAACTCCCTGCCTGCCGTTTCTGTGAGGAAAGGTGACAGGGGTGTAAAGAACTATTAATGGGGAAGAGGCATGAGAGAAGAATGGGGAGAGCACATACACGCTAAAAGCACGATAATGACAGTTTACAAAGTCTTCTCACATAAATTAGATGTGCACAAATCCTCTTTAGCCCTTTCAACATATACAGGTCCTAAGCCATTTGCTTCTCCCCTCACAGTTACTCCTACTTCCTGCCATTGTTTTCCATTGCAGTGGAAACAGTGGCATCTTCCTGCAGGAAATAAGCTCAATTAGGCTGACACAAAGTTTGTTATCGGTTTCCTCAAATTGTCTTAGTCATACTCATTGTTGAGAGCATTCAAAAAAGTAAATATTATTATGTATATGTTGGAAGATGAAAAAGTATAGCCAAAAGAGGACACGCCTGGGTACGTGATTGACGTTGTCTGTAGATCAAACCCAGGGTTGGGGAGAAACAACTTGTCCTGGCACTGAGAGCTAAGAGAAGTTTCTCCAGCAGGCCTTCACAAAGAACGTGCTTTGTAGTGAAGTAAATAATGTCCTTGACAACATCCTTACAGGAAAGCAGCAAATGAGCTACAGGGTTGTTTCTTATGAGGTCTCTCAATGTGGCTGATTGCCTTATGCCGAAGCGCAGGGGATAAAAAGAGATCAGTCAGCTGGTGACAATGCTCTATGTGGTCTGGTTTATTCCAAGGTTAACTTGTAGAGTATCTAAAGCAGTATTTCCAAATGTCCATTTTTTAAATCTCCCTCAGCCATGTCCTCAGATCTGTCAGATGGGAATTATAAAGCTTCCTCATTGATTGCAGTGAGGGTTGAATGAGGTAAACCAATGGGATCCAAGCAATGCAGAGCCAATGATGGCATGAGAAGAAATTAACAAATGGAAGTTATTAGCAGTTTTGTCTTTCAGGAAGCAAAAAGGAATGAATGGATAATCAAGGCCCCAAACAGGGAATGTCCACAATAATGTAGCTGGAAAATTTTAAAGCAGTTTTACCACTCCATGACGCATGCTGTTAGAAATGATCTTTGTAAGTCATCTAGTGAATGTCTGGTTTTATGTAATTTATCTTTCTAGGAGACAGGAAAAGCAGGATATAAAATATGTCCCTAGGTGGGCTTCCCTGGTGGCGCAGTGGTTGAGAATCTGCCTGCCAGTGCAGGGGACACAGGTTCGAGCCCTGGTCTGGGAAGATCCCACATGCCGCAGAGCAACTGGACCCGTGAGCCACAACTACTGAGCCTGCGCGTCTGGAGCCTGTGTTCCGCAACAAGAGAGGCCGCGACAGTGAGAGGCCCGCGCACCGCGATGAAGAGTGGCCCCCGCTTGCCGCAACTAGAGAAAGCCCTCGCACAGAAACGAAGACCCAACACAGCCAAAAATAAATAAATTAAAAAAAAAAAAATGTCCCTAGGTGACTTTGTAGCTTTGCTAGGTGGGGTTGTTAGCTATAACCCAGTTACCTTTCAGCTTGGGTGCTGGAAAAGCACACAATTTCAGTGACTCTCAAAGTGTGGAATTCAAACCTGCAGCATCAGGACCATCTGGGAACTTGTTAGAAACGCAAGTTCTCAGCCTTATCCTAGATCTACTGAATCAGAAACTGCGGGGTGAGACCCAGCAATCTGTGTTTTAACAAGCCCTGAAGGTGACTCTGATGCTGGCTAAAGTTTGAGAATCACTGCTCGTGTGTCATAATTAAATAAGACGGCTAATCATCTATTAAGGCCTTTCCCAGGATATGACTGCCTCCTCAAAAACAAAAATCCCATTTTCATATAGAAGGATGCTTATTTTTCCTTCTCTATTGAGAAGGAGGAAGTAGAACATCCAGTTTATGGTTCAGGTGATATCATATTATGGTATATTACTAAGGTCAAAGTTAATATGAAAGGGGCTCAAACTACATTTGTCTCTAATTTATCCCAATGGAAAAGATTGAATTTGGCCAATACTGTACCTCCTGACTCTAATATTGGCTTAGCCTAAAACTGGTTTCTCTTCACAGAGTTAAAGGCTGTGGGACAATCAATAAATGTTACAAGTGATGCTATGAAAATTAAACCAGTACTACTAACTGGCTTTCTTCTGTTGCATGAGGCAAAGGATGCTGAAATATAGAGTACGTGCTCATAGGAGCAGAGAGGAGTTAGAGGATGAGCTTTGTATACTTTCTGGTGTTTGAGCTGTAACTGGGCTCCTTTCTCTTCTAATAAGAAAAACATACTGAAACGCAGTAATGAGTGTGATATTTTATAGGAAAATTCATAAATGTCATCTCATTTCCGTTTTTATTAATTGTTTGTCTGCAACTTTTGGTACTTTACGAAGAGCAACAAATTTCCAGGGGCACCCGCATAACCAATACGACTCTTTACAACTATACTAGTGCATTAAACAGTATATAGGCAAAAATGGGTTCTGAGCAGTAATTCCAGACCTTACTCTGAGTGAACCAGGCTTATTAAGTTTTTTTTTAATACGCTGCTCAGTCTTGAACTGCACACTTAGGCTGCAGCTCTGGAGGTGATTTAGAATTCGGATTCCCAAGTAGAGTTAAGGGAGCAAAATGAACATTTTTCTCTCCTGCTCAGTAAATATTTAAAAGGAAGAGAAAGCTAACTAGAGAGAAAAAGAAAAGAAGGGAAAAAAGGGAAGGGGGATTTTCAATTTTCGTAATGGCCCAATCATTTGGTCACCCTGGGGAGAAGTGACCTGGCTTCACCACTACCCTGAAAGCCTCAGCCAGACTGCCTGGTGTCGAGAACAAAAACGCAGATGGCAATGACCACAGAGACCGGGGTGGCTCATCAGGTACATGCTTTAAAGACAGATCTTTAGCCATAATCTCATGCGATATGGGAAAAGAAGTGGGGAACTCTGTAAATATAACTGCTTTTCAGTTTAGTCTAAATGTTCAATAGTAAATTTTAGAAAAAACAGGTTACCTTTAATTCTAAAATTGGCTCATTTGGCTAAATGTCATATCCCTGTCAAAAAGGAAGAATGAATGCGTTGATGTCTTCAAACTCATAGCAGGCTTTTAGGTTTTCCATTTTTAAAAACTTATTTAGTTTTTACAATATGAAAATTATAGACAGAGTGACATTTAAACCTTTGCTTTTCATAGCATTTCACACTTACACCATTTTAAAAGACAGCTATTAACATTTACAAAAATCTTTCAGAAACCAAATGTTCTAACATGCAGAATTCCAATTATACTGTGTAAGAGGGATATCAACCATTCTTCTACAAGAATACTTTGAAGTGTCTGGTATTAAACCAAGAGCTAAAATGTCAGTTGCACATAGACAATAAATTAGGGTTTATAAAATCTTGTAAGATTTATTTAACATTACAATTTTGACCTTTAGGCTGTCCTCACCATAGCTTACTTAAGTTTCTTTCTCTCTCTCCCCCTGCCCCTCATTCCTGTAATTTTACTTGAATGTTAAACAAAGCTTGTGTGGCAAGCTATATAAAAGTGATATGATCCATTCATGCTCTGGATGAATGCTCCCCAAGCCTCCCCAGACCCTCCTGTTTGGGGTGATGGAATCCATGAGGCACTGCCCATTTCCCTACAGAGAGCACTTGTGGGGTTATCAGTGGAATGCTAACCCTCTTAGCAGCATGCCAACAGAGCACAGCCTGTTCTGTTCCTGGAGCAGGAAGGCTGTCTACCTCTTTTAGGACCGACTTTGGAAGACAAGCCTGAAAATGTAAGAACAACTCTCACACCCCTTAACTACTTTGCGAGAGAGATAAAAGAAGGTGGTATCCACATTTATTATGCTTACAATCTGGGGTGAGGTTCGCTGAAGTTCCCAGAAAAATGATCAAAAGAAAATTTGATCATTCCCACTGAGCTGAGGAAGAGTCAGGGCATTTCCCTTGAAGAATGGGATTCTGACCAGGTACCATCCCTTGGACATCTCGTGGGAGGCTCCTACAAACAAATCGTTCTCACCATTGGGCGCTTTTCCCAGAAATGTGGGAAATGTGAAGGGGAGAGAGAAAATATGAGAATAGAGAAGCGAGTAGTCGATCATCTTGGTCTTCTCCAGCTGTTGGCAACATTGAGGAATGCTCCCTCTCTTCCACATGTTGGAAAGCAGCTAGAACCATTGTAGTTTTTAGGAATGCTCTCTCAACCACTAAATAAATCTTAATAATATCAGCCAACTGTTATACAGTGTTTCTATAGACCAGACTTCATGAGCACTTTACATATTCACAACTCACAGAGACTCTAGGATTTACTGATGAGTAACCAAGACATGGCGAGCTCTAAGTAATTTGCTCAGGGTCAAACAGCTAGGAGATGGTCAAGCCATGATTTGCACCCAGGCAGTTTGGCTTTAAGGATGGCAAGGGTCTTTCTGAGAACCAACCTATTCAGCAGGGTTAAGAAAACTACACCAGCCTATTAATGCTCTTACATTTTTTACCAACAATCTGTGAAGTTACAAATGACCTGAAACAAGGCCGTAGATTTGAGCCTTTATAGAATTCATTTTGTCACCTGCTTTTGAAAGCAGCTTTGCGCTGGAGCCAAAAGCAACAAGCAGAATCTAATCGTGAGGAATTGCTTAAGTAAGTGGTTCTCTTCAGCCAACTACAAAGTCAGAAGCCTGTGAACAACTTGCAGCTGACGCATTAATGACACTTTTCATTTGTGGCAGATATGACTTTTTTTCTATATTTTTGTTAAACAACATATTGTGACATATTGCGCGAGCACATTTCTGAATGTTAGCTTCTGAGATAGATCTATGTAAAAAATAGATCAGTATTCATGAACCCATAGAAGGGTATCTTGCTCTACTAGACTGCATTTTATGATTGTAGTACAAATCAAATTCCATTCCAATGAAATATATTCAAAGATTTCTTACTTTCAGCCGATGGCCCACTTATTTTAAGTAATATTCCATACAACAAAATTCTAACATAACCATAGAATTGGGTCATTTTCTTGGAGTTCACTGAAAGGGATTTGGCATGCAGCCGTAAGATTGGCACTGTAAACAGCCATCCATTTATACTGATATCTATCTACAGTGGTTTTAACCCCTTATCCACTTCTACTGGATTTCTATGCACTTAGGTCATGGGTAACAAATACTTTACATCTGAATAGGCCAGCTCTGTCAACAAGAAATATTTGCCAATTTCCATTTCTTAAAAAGTAGATATCCATTTTTTTGTGGTAACTCCTGATAAAATGGAGGCAACTGGGATTCTTTTTCACCTGACATGATGTTGCTTTTTCTGCAAGAAGGGTTCTCTGGAAGGCAGAGATTGCACAAGGCCTTTGTTATTTTATTTGTACTTAACTTTCAAAATATTGGCCTTTGCACTTGGCAAGTGGCCCTTTTAAAGTAAATTCTATCATTTACTAGAAATTTACCTCTAGTGTTAAGCACCAACCTAGGATAATAGAAACAGTCATTTACCTACATTTGGAGCTTTGGTTTCAAGACTCCATTTACAAAAAAGAAATGAAGGCTGTTAAAATTGGTAATAAAAAGATTAAATTTTAGTCTTATATAAATAGGAACACAAGTTAAAGATTTTATTTACTTCATTAATGAGGAAACTAGTGAGCTGTTTGAACCAGTTCAAGGGAGAAATTTTTTTAAGTTTACATTTTTAGATCAGAAATGTTGAAATAAACACGCAAATGGAGGCAAAACTGGCCTCTTCCATGTGGGGAAGAAAGTCAGTTGGACTTCCACTAGGCAGAATTTATACATCTGCAGATGAGAATTATTTTGCATTGCTATCAGTTGTCTACAAATTACAGAGTTGTAAAAGCTCAAAGACAATGAAAGACTAGAATCAGATAACCTGGAAAGGTGTGCTCTAAAGAATGCATTTTCCATTGAAGCACATTTTTTCCTTTACTAAAGTCTCTGTGAAAAACCAGGAAGGGAATCAGAAGCAGACTTATTTCTGTTGGCCTACCATCTGAGCAGTTAACAAATCTCCTAGTTCAGTCCCTCATTACTGCATTACTTCTCACCTGTATAGGTGCAAAGCTTCCTACCTGGCCTCCCCTTCCAGACTTTTCTTTCTCCAGTTTGTGCTACTTGCTGCTGACAGTTTGATCTTCTTAGAGCACTTCTGTGATTGCTACAATCCCCTTAAAACTTGTAAATGGTTCCCTGCTGCCTGCAGATAATATTGGAAAGTTCTAACCGGGTCCCCCAGGATTTAGTTCTCTATCAGTCAGGGCTCCAAGTTGTAAGTTACAGGAACCGACTCTGGTTGATTTAACCAAGAAAGGAATTTCTTAAAAAGGATACTGGGCAGCTCACAGAATTGCTTGGAGGGCTGGAGAACCAGGCTCAGAAGTTTATGCTGCCAGAGCTTATTCTCAAAATCATGCCAAGGAACTGTTTGGATGAAGACATCACTGCTGCCGCTACCAAAAGCTGGAAGAGGCAGTTCCCACCACTCATGTTGTTGCCATGGGCACTGGCTTCTGCTGCAGCCATCACCCTACTGCTGCCCCAAGCACGAAATTCTGCAGCTGTCACCAATGCCACCGTGGATTTTTTCCTCTCCCTGCTACTTACATTACAAACTCCCTATTCAAAAATCGGGGGGTGGGTGGAACTTAGGTCACAGGCCCATGCCCTAGCTGCAATGCAGGCTGGGAAAGAACAGCTGGCAATTGGCCATCTTTAATGGTAGGTGGATCTGCCTCCTTCCATGATTCAAAAATGGTGGATTCCATAAAGGAAACTGGGAATTCCTCAGAAGAAAAGGAGTGGGGGTTAGATTCCGGGTAAAGGCAAAATATTCACTACAGGCTCCCTCTGTCTTCCCAATCTCATGTCCTGCTACTCACACTCCTATATCCTACACTCCAACAAAACCCAACAGCAAATCAACTAATTACTGTCTCATTTAGCAAATATTTGATGATACCTATATTCTCAGCACTGTGCTGGGTAATGAAAATAGAGAAATAGTGGTTACTTCAAGGAGATTATAATCTAGGCAGGGGCACATACAGGTAAGCAGGCAATGATAACCCTGTGCTGTGAGACAGGTAAACTCAAGATGCTTTGGGAATGTTCATGGCGGTGGGGGGGGGGGGTAATATTCTGGAGGGAAGAAATCATCACCTAGCTGTAGTGGTGATTTCTTCCTTCAATGTAGACTGAGTCAGAACAGGTGGTCCTGCTGGTGCCTTTGTGCCTCTTCTGGTCATCCATGAAACCATGGATGAAACCAACCTGACTCTTCTATACCCCACAGCACTATTTAAGTCTGGCTACCAGCATGTTTACTAGGACCCTCAGCTTGTCCATCTTATAAGCTACCTTCAGAATCTGCCAAGGGCATGTTCCTGCAGAATGGAAGGACCTCAGCCCTATCCCTTTCTTGTGTCTCTGTGGAGGTGATCATTTTCCTACTCACAACCCTCTCCACTCTCTGTGCCTCTACTCTTCGACTGCCCTGTTGCAGCTCAGTTTATTCAGAGAGAAGCTGCCCATACTCATCAGCCTGGTTGCCAAAGCTCTGCTCAGGCAGCCTGCAGAGTGGCATTGGCCCGCCCCTGACCTCTGAAGTCCCTCGTGATGTTTGGTCTTTCTGCCTGCCTCTTGGCATACTTTGGTATTTTTGCCTACCTCTAGATTAGTGGATGACTTTCACTGATCCCAGCTGAGATAGTCTTAACACTTTCTTCATCCAAGGAGCTGCTGTGATTTTAACTAATTTTTCTGAACATGATAAGAAAGGGGGTATGATATTTCAAGTTCTTGGAGCATGGCTTCAGAACACCTAAACTACATAGAGTGTCATGTGCCAGCTTGGCAGTTGGATGCCGGCCTGGAAAAACTGGTTCCCAGCTGACAGCAATGTCTTACTTCATTTTTTTCACCATTCCTGAACTTTGCTGCCAGTGAGAGATCCAAAAAGATGTCAATGGGTTGTTTAAACTGAGTTATTGTGAAATTTGTGTTGTATGGCACGTAACACTGCTGCCCTGTGTTAGCTTTTTGAGTCTATCTCCCTTGTAGACCGTTGGTCCCCAGAGGACAGGGCCTCTGACTCATTTTGGTAAGACTCAAAATCTCCATCAGACTGCCTTGAACTCCAGAAACAGATGTCAAATACATGAATAATTGAATAAATGGTCTTCCTACTAATAAAGAAGTTGGCAGCCTACGTTTCATGGGATGACTTGACCTACTTAATATTTTCAAACAACCTGCAGTGTCTTCAAAACCTGTAATTGGTCTGACTCATGTCCAAGGGCTAGAGTGAATGTCAGTTCTGGGCCCTGGCCCAGGGGTTTGCTGGCTTTGTTTTTCTGAGCAGACGAGGAGTGAAATGTGCTGGTGATGAGCAACGAGATTGCAAAGAGTACGTTGTATTCTATTCTTTCCCTTCTTTGCTTTCATGACACTAGATGACCTCTTAGGAAATCAAAAAAGGAAATGATTTCATAGCTGCTAGTCCTTGAAACTATGTTCTTTTTCTATAGATCTTTATGAAGGTATTGTTTCTCTGTTTGTCAGCCACCTAAATATTAAATATTTAGTGTCTTTCACATATTCAGGGGCCTACAGCAAGCGCATTAGACGCCATTAGCCCTCTGCTTGAACTACTTTGGAGAAAGGTACCAAGTTCTGCTGATTGAGTCTTGTGCTGTTGATTTGGGCATCTGACCCTTCTTTCCCCTTCCACCGCCTCCATCCCAGCTGAGGCTTTATGAGATCTCATCTGGACGTGCAGTATCCTTCCAGCTGTTCACCCTGCCGTTTACACATTCTGCCATTTATCTACTGCATGAATTGAGATGTCACTAAGTACGTTGTGAGCGGCATAAAGTTCTGTTTATCTGTTCATACACTCCACTGCTCAAAAACCCTTCCATCTTGTTTACAGTATGAATGAAGCCCCTCAGAGATGTGCAGGGCCCCATCTGGGCAACTGTACTGGTGGTTGTGCTAGTCCGACTTTAAAATGGCCCTGGATGATCCCCATTTTCTGATATCCACAGCCCTGTGTAGTCCCACTCATATGGCAGGAGGGTTGGGCTGAGAGACCCATAGAATATGGTGGAAGTGATGGTAGTCGTTTCCAAGATCAGGTTACAAAAGGCACTAGAGCTTCTGATCCGGTCTTCCTCTCTTTCTGCCTATGTCTGTCATTACTTACTCTAGGGGAATCCAGCTCCCATGTGGCGAGGTCCCCACGGAGGTGGACCGAGGCCTCTGGCTGACAGCCATGTGAATTGAGAAATGGAAACTCCAGCCCCAGACAAGCCTTAGGTGACTGCAGCCCAGACTCATAGACACCGTGATTGCAGCCTCATGAGAGACTCTGAGCCTGAATTACTCAGCTAAGCTGCACCAGGATTCCTGACCTACAGAAACTGTGATGTAACAATTATTTTTTGCCTGAAGCTGCTAAGTTTTGGGTAATTCGTTACGCAACAAAAGAGAACTAATACTAAATAACCCTGATGCTCTTTTCCATCTGTCTTCTCCTTTCCCTTATATCCTTATATATGTTTTAAGCTCCCATCAAACTGAACAGGTCTTCTTTCCCCAAACAGAACCAGAGGATACAGACTTTTACATCCACACCTTCTCCTCAAGATGCTCTTCTATCCAAACTGCCCTTCCCTGCTGTCTCCACTTGCCAATGTCCTCCTCATGTTCGTTAAGGCCCAGTTCATGTCACATCTCCACCTTAAAGCCTGTCTGATCATGTCTATTGAATGGAGAGTACTCGTTCCATCTAAGTCACAAAATTACTTTTGTTCCTCTCGTGTAATTTAGCTCTTGGTGTCTTTTATGTGTTCATCTGAATATGTCTTTCTTGCTGTATGAACTGAGTTACACAGAATAGGGATATATAAATATCTGTCAAATGAGAAGATTACTCTTAAAACCTGAGAACCAACCTGGTTTGGCTGGTTTAGTCATTTTCACTGCAATGACGTCTTCTCCCCTGTGCTAAGCATAGGAGACATTTAAGCTTCATGACAATGTCCAGGGAGGCTTTTTCCATCTATTTCAGAGAGACAGGTCTCTGGGAGATGAGGTTTTCAAAGGCAACATTGTTTCCTGGACAATAGTGGTTTCCACTGTTCTATGATTTCCACGGTCACCCTAAATGAGCAGGAGTTCTTGTAACTCTATATGTTTGATCCGCAGACATGCGTTTTCAAAAGCACAGAGCTTTGATCCTGAGCTTTAAACTTAGGCTTCAATTTTTCAAACTACTTGAAAATCTAAATAAATGTCCTTATGCAGGCCCTTCTTCCAACCATTTCCTTACATCATTTATTAATAAGTAAGATGCTAATGCCGGAAAATGGTTACGCAAATGAGAAATGAATTTGCTTTGCTGCTGGCTCTAGCACTGCATTCTATGTGAAAACACTCACGTTCAATTCTTTGTCCCCTTCGGTTGTGAAACTAAGGTACATTTTTATTTTATGGCTCTGTGGGAAATAGGAGAACGATTGAAGCAAATGGGAAGCTGGTTCAAGAAAAGGAAACAGAGAATAAAGATGGATAACGGTAAAGAGGTTTCCTCTGTGTTTACATCAGATATCCAAGGCTCAAAGGGCAAGATGTACGAGGTCTGTTCTTATGTGGGAAATCTAGTTACCCAGACTTTTAGAGAAGTGAGTATAAGATGACTCTAGGCAATTTAAGGAATAAGGTTCAGAGAATGGATGGAGAATGGGAATAGCAAACTCTAATTAATATGTAAGGGAGAAAATGGGATCTTATGGTAGAAATTTAAAATTTTCCAATTGGTTTGTCACTTCAGTGAACCAAATTCCTTAAACTTAAAAAATAAAGAGGCTTAAGAGAATGAGAAGACAAGCCAGAGACTGGGAGAAAATATTTGCAGAAGATATATCTAATAAATGACTGTTATCCTCAAAATTCAAAAAACACTTAAAACTCCAAAATACAAAAATGAACAACCCAATTAAAAAATGGGCAAAAGACCTGAACAAACACCTCACCAAACAAGATATACAGATGGCAAATAAACATATGAAAAGATGTTCAACATATGTCATCAGGAAATTGCAAATTAAAACAACAATGGGATCCACTACATACCTATTAGAATGGCCAAAATACAAAACACTGACAACAGCAAACGTTGATGAGAATGGGGAGCAACAGGAACTCTCATTCTTTGCTGGTGGGAAAGCAAAATGGTACAGCTACTTTGAAAGATGGTGTCTCAGTCAATCTGGGCTGCTATAACAAAGTACCATAGACTGGATGGTTTATAGAAAACAGAAATTTATTCCTCACAGTCCTGGAGGCTGGAAGTCCAATATCAGGGTGCCAGCATGATTAGGTTCTGGTGAGAACCCTCTTCTGGGCTGCAAAATGCCGATTCTCATTATATCCTCACATGGCAAAGAGCAGAGAGGGGAAGCAAGCTGTCTCTTATACGGTTCTTATAAGAGCACTAATTCCATTCCTGAGAGTTCCATCTACATGACATCTAATCCTAAATACCTCCCCAAGGCCCTCCCAATGCCATCACATTAGGGAAGGGGGTACGGATAGGGTTTCAATGTATGAATTTTGGGAGGATACATTCAGTCCATAACAGAGTTTGGCAGTTTCTTACAAAACTAAACATACTCTTGCCACACAATCCAGTAATAATTCTGATGGGATTCAGTATATGCTACCTCAAAATATGGCACCTTGGCATATTGAATATTGCAAGCTGAAGGAATTTGAGAAATGGCAAGTGTAGGAAGGACTTTCTGATCTTCCCCTGAGGCAGGTCATAAAACCCTTCTATGAGAGGTGCCCTCCCTATACTGGGAAAAAAGGAGCATTCTTATCACTGAAGATGGAAGGACACAGAAGAATCTGAAGGAACAGGCCATGTAAATTTCCCCAGTTTACTACACTTGCCTCATACTCTTTCTACGTACGACTTTCCATTCTTTCTCAAAACTAGCATACAAACACTCAAGTTTAACCATTTCTTTGTGGTCTTCATTTCCTTATGAAGGTTCCTGTGCCACATACAGTTTTATCTTAAATAAATGGTAAGCTTTTCTCCTGTTAATCTGTCTTATGACACTTAATTTTAGGCCCAGCTGAGGACCCAAAGAGAGTTGAGAAAAACTTTCCTCCCCTATAGCACTCCTTGGTATTTCCCCAAATAGATTAAAAGATTATGTCTACACAGAAACCTGCACACAGATGTTTAGGGCAGCTTTATTGAAAACTACCAAAGCTTGGAAGCAACCAAGACATCCTCCAGTAGGTGAATGGATAAATAAACCGTGGTACATTCAGACAATAGAATATTACTCACCATTCAAAAGAAATAAGCTATCAAGCCATGAAAAGACATGGAAGAAACTTAAACGCATATTACTAAGTGAAAGAAGCCAATCTGAGAAGGCTACACACTGTATGAGTCTAACAATATGACATTCTGGAAAAGGCAAAATTATGGAGACAGTAAAAAGATCACTGGTTTCTAGGGATTAGGGGAGAGGGATAGATGAATAAGCAGAGCCCAGAGGATTTTTAAGGCAGTGAAACTATTCTTTATGATACTGTAATTGTGGATATGTGTCAATACATTTGTTAAAACCCACGAATATAAAAAACCAAGGAGGAAAAGTAATGTAAACTATGGACTTTGGGTGCCAATAATGTGTCAGTGTAGGTTAACCAATTGTAACAAATGTACCACTTCGGTATGAGCTGTCAATAATGGGAGAGGTTGCGTATGTGGGTGCACAGGCAGTAGATGGGAACCCTCTGTACTTTCCACTCAATTTTGCTATTAACCTAGGAGTGCTCCTAAAAACAGTGTGTTAAAAAAAAGAGACCAATAACTCACCAGAAAATGGCATGAAGAACTGAATTTATCATTAAGTTTAAAGTTATCTGAATTAAAAAAAAATTAACTTTATCCCTATAATTTGTATTTAAATTTATGATGTGATCTTGAGCACTGGATTATCTTCTCATACATTTTATATTTTTACATAACCTGATTCTATTAGTTATTTTCCAACAAGTTGTGTGACAATTGAATATTTATAAATACACTCCTGTTTTTCTTACATTTGTGAAACTACAACATTCCAAGCATTTTTATTTGCATTGTAAAATATCCCTTTATATCTCATGTAACAATTGAATATATGGTCATAAAAAGTTCAACAAGAGCAAAACACTAAAGGTGGTTAACCCTGTTGGGGGGAGAGGGAGACTTCAATATTTTGTTTTATAGTTTTCATATTGCTTGAATTAAAAGAATGCATTACTTTTGTAATTTGTAAAACATGAATTACAAACATTTAAAGAATTTCAATGCTCTAATATGATGGTATTTTTAAGAGTCTTGTAGTCATTGAGTCTTCTTTTGGAATAGAATTTTCTTTGCGTGCTGTGTACTTTTATTGGTTTCCTTTGATTAGTCACTTTGATTATGACATAATTAATGGTCTAGCTGTAATTTTTCATTTCAATTTGATCTTTTCCTTCACTCTTCCACCCCCATCCCAATCAAAGGAAGCATCTCAGTAAATGAGTGCTCCATATTTTGGAGAGTTCAGGGCAAAAAATTTTGGAGTCATGCTTAACTCCTCTTCTTTCCTCTCACATCCAAAATCATGCCAGCCCAATCTTCAAAATCTCTTTCTCTCTCTCTTTCTATTTCTGTCTCAAATATCTCTGAACTCTTTTTACCACCTCTACTACTACCACTTTGATCCAAGTCGCCATTATTTTTGCCTTGATTATTGAAATAGCTTCTTAATTGGTCTCACTGTTGCTTCTCTTGCCCACCTATAACCTATTCTTAACATAGCAGATGGCATGACCCTTTTAAACAGAAATCATGTCCTGTCAGGTTTTTGTTCTGACCCCTCTAATGATTTCCCATCTCATCTAAAATAAAACACAAAGTCCTTATAGTGTTCTATGTACCATACAGAATCCTTCAACTCAGCTCATTAGAAAGGCCTTCAGTGGCCGCCGTTTACAAAATGGTATTTCACCATGACCTTGCCCTATCACTCTGTAACTTCATATTTTTCTTTATAGCACTTATCATCACCTGACATAGAATTACCCCTATTGGAAAGTAAGTACCAAGAAGGCAGGGATTTTATTTGTATAGTTTACTATTTTAAAAAACAGCTTTATTGAGATATAATTCACATGTTATATAATTCACCCACTTAAAGTGCACAATTCAATGGCTTTTAGTATATTCACAGAGCTGTGCACCCATCATTACAAATTTAGAACACTGTCGTTGCCCCTAAAAGAAATCCCATTTATCCTAGCCATCACCCCCATTCTTCCTGTTTCCTCCAGCCCAAGGCAACTGGCTGTATAGATTTGCCTATTCTGGACATTTCTTGTAAATGGAATCATACATGGTTCTTTGTGACTAGCTTCTTTGACTTAACACAGTGATTTTTTAAAAAACAAATTTATTTATTTATTTATTTTTGGTTGCATTGGGTCTTCGTTGCTGCGCACAGGCTTTCTGTAGTTGCAGCGAGTGGGAGCTACTCTTCGCTGTGGTGCACGGGCTGCTCATTGCAGTGGCTTCTCTTTGTTGCAAAGCAGGGGCTCTAGGTGCGTGGGCCTTCAGTAGTTGTGGCACGTGGGCTCAGTAGTTGTGGTGCATGGGCTTATTTGCTCCACAGCATGTGGAATCTTCCTGGACCAGGGCTCGAACCCGTGTCCCCTGCATTGGCAGGCAGATTCTTAACCACTGCACCACCTGCGAAGTCCCTAACACAGTGTTTTTAAATTTCATCTATGTTACAGCATGTATCAGTACTTCATTTTTTTGTGTGTGTGCCAAACAATATTCCACTGTAAGGATAAACCACACTTTGCTTATTCATCAGTTGATGAACATTTGGGTTGTTTCTACTTTGGTTTTTTTTGCTATTATGAATAGTGCTGCTATGAACATTCATGTACCAGTTTTTGTGTGGACATTTTAAAAAATTCTTGTAGGTATATACCTAGGAGTAGAATTGTTAGATCATATGGCAACTTTATACTTAACCATTTGAGAAACTGCTAGACTGTTTTCCAAAGCAGTGGCAACATTTTACATTCCCAACAGCACTGTATGAGAGTTCTGGTTTCTTCTCATCCTTGCCAACATATTTAAAAAAATTCTCGCCATCCTAATGAGTGTGAAATGGTATATCATTGTGGTCTTGATTTGCATTTCTCTGATGGATAATCATGTCAAGTATTTTTTTCATGAGCTTATTGACCACTTGAATATCTTTTTCAGAGAAATGTCTATTCAGATCCCTTGCTCCTTTTAATTGGATTATTTGTCTTATTATCGAGCTGTAAGAATTCCTTATATAGTCTAGATATAAGCCCCTTATCAGAAATATGATTTGCAAATATCTTCTACCATTTGGCGAACTGTCTTTACACTTTCTTAATGTTGTCATTTGAAACACAAAATTTTTAATTTTGGGGGCTTCCCTGGTGGCGCAGTGGTTGAGAATCTGCCTGCTAATGCAGGGGACACGGGTTCGAGCCCTGGTCTGGGAAGATCCCACATGCCACGGAGCAACTAGGCCCGTGAGCCACAACTACTGAGCCTGCGCGTCTGGAGCCTGTGCTCCGCAACAAGAGAGGCCATGATAGTGAGAGGCCCGCACACCGCGATGAAGAGTGGCCCCCGCTTGCCGCAGCTAGAGGAAGCCCTTGCACAGAAACGAAGACCCAACACAGCCAAAAAATAAAATAAAATAAATAAATAATAATTAAAAGGTGCTAATAATTAAAAAAATTTTTTTTAATTTTGATGATGTCCAGATTATCTATTTTTTCCTTTTGTTACTTGTGCCTTGTTGTCATATCTAAGAAAATCATCAACTAATCCAAGGTCATGAAGGTTTACATCTATGCTTTCAACCAAGAGTTTCAGAGTTTAGCCTTTATATTAGGTCTTTCATCTATTTGGGGTTAATTTCTGTATGTGGTGTGAACTATGAGGTAGGGGTCCAACTTCATTCTTTTGCATGTGGATATCCAGTTGTCCTGGCACCATTTTTTGAAAAGACCATTCTTTCCCTAGTGAATTGTTTTGATACCTTGTTGAAAATCAGTTGACTAATTATGAGGGTTTATTTCTATATCTCAAGTCTGTTCCATTGGTCTACATGCTTATCCTCATGCCATTTCCATACTGTCTTGATAGCTGCAGGTTTGTAGTTAAGTTTGACATCAAGAAGTGTGAGTCTTCCAACTTTATTCTTTTTCAAGATTGTTTTGCTATTGTTTAGAGAGTACTGCAGAGCTGTTATTAAAATACTATCTTGGCTTGGTTAAGACCCCAAAATTGTTGCAAACCTTTACTTTTGGTTTAGGATACAAATTAAAGGAAAAATAATGATTGGAATGGAGAATCAGTAATATTTCCAGTATTACCTCTCAGGTGGAATTTCAATTAGAAGTGAATGAATCAACACTCATCTGCACCAGAAAGCACAGGATTTTAGATTTACATCTCATCTAATAAGATGTATAATACAAGGAGATTGAAGAAATAGGTAGTGTGAATGTCTTGGCTATTATATATATTGGTCAATCCATTTCAAATTCTTTGGGACTCCTCATTTAACTTCCCTTAAGAAGAAAAAATCTCCTTACTTAGCATCCTTAAAGAAAGAGGCAAGAGGTGGTGTAGTATATTGGTTAAGAGGATCAACTCTAGGCTAATGTTTCCTGGGTTCAAGTCCTAACTCTGTTGCTTCTTAGCTCTGTAAGTTTTGTGGCCCAGTTCATCCCCTTTAAGGATAAGTGATAATACCCATTTCATAGAGTTGTTTGTTTACTATATTTATAAAATGCCTTGAATAGTGCCTATATTTTTGCATGAAATGAGATAAATAAAATTCAATAAAAACTGTAAAGTAAATGCAAGTCATGCCATTACAAAATACTCAGTTTATCTAGTTTCCTTTACCTTTTGCATGATCTCCCTTCAATCTCAAACTGTTATCAATCAATAATCATGGTTTTTCCACTCCTACCCAGAAAAGTCCTATTTAGGTTGTTACGGAAAAATTGCCAGATGAATGGACATGTACTTACTCTGCAGAATACCTACTACGTGCAAGAAAAATGTGCTAACAACCCAGATTTAAGTGTGCTTCAGTTTGGTGCCATCTACTTTAAAAATAAGGGCTCTTTGCTTTTGTTTCAGTTTATAGACTCAGTGGTGAATCAGCTCATTTAATGAGCTATAGATGAGAGCAAGTACTCAGGGAACATCAAGTGCTAAAAGTTGGGAGGATTTGATTTTTTTTCAGTCCAGTAACCAAAAGCATTTGATCTTTTATTGACTGAATATGGTTGCTGTAAAAAAGAAATGAAATGTCCTAAGTATTCAGGGTTGAATAACTACAAATGCTTTCCATTTCCACTGTCCAAACACCCTTAACTTTATGCTGTGTATAATAATATATTAGCATGTTCAGGCTTTATTAAGAAAATAGACTTTTTTTCCTGACCGTATTAAAATGGTCTCTTTAAAATGTAGATTTCAAAGGAATGAAATTCTCTCCAGGCTGTAGTTCTTTGTATTAACAATTATTTTTCCAGATTAGTCTTCTGTTTTACCTGGGTAAAACAAGTCAAGGGAAAGTAACATAGACGGATGCTTCTTATTTGAAAGAGTAGGGAATGCAGTTTTCTTCCGAATTGTGATTTCCTTTGGTAAATGTGCTGTAACTAGATCCTGGGGGCTACTCGAAGTGCACTAAGGAACAACATACAGTTCGTTGGGCAAATCCTCCCAGGAGGCCCTGGAGACAGTCCCACTGGGCTAGAATAACAGTTCCATTATTCAGCCCAGCAAGTCTATCACCCTACTTATTAGCATAGTTTGGAGGTTAAACAATGGTATCTCCTCCTACTTATTCATTATCAAATTACTTCACGATGTTTATTTAGACTACTATCACTGAATCAATGGCACCAGTTATAAAAACACGACTTTCTGAGAAGACTTCATTAAAGTGAACACTCCAACAGAAAAGGTCTCTGGGTAGGAACACGGGAAATGTGTTCCTTTGCACTCAATGAAAACAATTCCGATATGTTTCAACTATCTCAAAATTACTATGTGGGACATATCAGTTACTTTAATAAAAAAATAATACTTAGAATAATATCATTTAAATATTAATGTAATTAATGCCACATCACAGTTAATTGAAAATCACTAACACTTGTTAATAATAAATGGAAAAATATGCTTCACAGCCAATGCCAGCAAGCAAAATGCGTATTTTGCACATGGCCGTTTAGAAATACATAAGCAAACCAAGAGGTGTCAGTTTTTAGCGGGTAAGACTGAATTGGTCTCTTTTACATTTATATTTGAAAGCAACACTTATTTAATTTTTATAAAGTCTTTGTGATGAATCAGAGGAGGAAGGATGATCTGTGGGTTAAGTCTGGGGGTTTGGAACAGAGAACTCACTTTTCACTTTCAGTCACTGAAAAACTGATAAACTGGTTAATCTTTTACTAGGAAAATGTCCACTGATTAGGTAACTTGGAAACATGCTCGTATTTCCTAGCTAGGAGGGTAGATCTGCCAGGTCAATTTACACGTTAAGTCTGGGAAGTGGAAACTGTTGATCCTGGATGTAGGTCTACCCAAAGCTATTTGGTGTCCAGCCCTCCTTCCTTCGCCCCCAGACATGGTTTCCCTAGAGGAAGCAGCCGTTGGGGCGGGTATGTGAGGGGGCGCCCTGCTCACCAGCACACACGGACAGTCCGCTGTCTCAGCACCATCTAATAATGAAGCGAGCACCTAGGCAAGCCCAGATCCTGAGCAAATTCTGTTTGAAAGGCAAGCAGCTGTGTAATCATTCACCTAGGCTTGGGAGGAAATGGCTTATTTTCCATCATTTTTTCAAAAGCAAACTTGAAGTTCTCGTTGTAATGTGACACCTTGCCTATCCTCAAAGTGGAGTGAGGAAAGGAAAATTTAATATGGGTGTCAGCTTTCCCCCTCTCCCCCTTACTAACAGTATGCTAAAATTTGGGAAGAGCTGAGGTCACCTTTTTTGGGTATTTTCATATTAGTTGGTTGTCAGTGCTAAACTGAATTACATTAAGTTCCATGAAGTTAAGGAAGATAAGAATTGTGTTAACTGCAGAATAAACCCACCAACCATTAGATTGTTTACAGTGAAAAGGACCCTCAGTTTTTTCATAGACCCTTGATATTTACAGCCTTCTAACCATCCACCTTCTCCAATTATAAATGTTAAGGCAATTTCAAAATTGGAAGGACTATAGTCAATCCGTGAATTTAGGAAGAGAAAAATTTCTTTACGCGCTTACTTTGCATTTCAAGTCTTCCAGAAAGAAGGCTCTGGCACATCTGAAAATATCTTGGGAGTTAGTTACACAAAGGTATGCAAGGCATCTCAGATTTATCTTCGGCATCTCTGCCATTTATTTAGAAGCTGCACACAAACAGAATTCCTCCTGTCCTGGGCGGCCCTGGCATCACACTAGGAATACATCAGCGTGCTTCTGTTTCTCATGCAGAAGGGAGCGACAGATATGGTCCAGTTATACTTTTATAGCCTCCAGTTTACATTTGAGCACTATGCCTTTTTAGGGCTGACTAGGAAATAAGATTGGATGAATCTGGGAACACAGCTTCACAATGTGCATAATCCTGACTGCAATGGAGGAAAATCAATGAGGGGAAGGAAGCATTGATCTCCTTGCAGAGTGCAAATGTAGTTGGCTCAGAAACACTCTGCCCAGGGATTTTGTTATTCAAGTCATTCCGTTGCACATGTTTCAAACCAAGCTCTTATCATGCAGCAGCTCTCTGGATTCAGCTTAGCTCCAGTTATACATGCATAAAACCCACGGCTTCTGGAAGGGAAAGGAACTCTGCGTATCCACAGTTCAGCTTCTGTGTTTGCTCAAGGCTAAACGAAATAGCCTTCACTTCAGTGACATTTCACGATGTCACTCTGTCACTGGGTGGAGAAAACTCCTGCAGGAAGGTGAGAGTATGAATCACTTCAAGAAAATATTATCTTCAGCTATGATGAATTTGATGTGCGTCTGGGCTGCTTGGCCAATTTGTTTTCCTTTTTTTATTAAAGAAGTAAATGTGACCAAGAAATTACCTGGAGGGCCTACTAGAGATATGCATATGTGTGCAAATACACACAAAAATGAAACATATTATATAGCCACATGCAGTATGTATAAAAATATATATTGCAATATTTCATACTTGTTAGTGAAAATATTTTTACAACTTAGTGCCTCCCAAGTGCAGGAAATAAATCAAGCCTCTTAAAAGTGATTGTAGTTGATTCATTTAGTGCTGTCATAATATAGCGTTTTCTTTAATGAAAATTTATATCGTTTTTTTCCTGGACTCAGTGGAATAAATTTATACTGAAAGATGGAAGGGATTGATGTATTCACTATTAAACACACCCAATTCCTGACAATAAACAGGAGCTTGATCAAGTGAGGTACAGATGGACATAGCTTAAATGCACCTTTTCTGCTCTGAGCTTTTCCACATCAAAATTGTCATATAAACGTAGTAGAAACCAGTGGCTTTTGGCAATGAGACACAGCACTTTCAGATCAACCTTGTGCTGGTATCACAGTGAACTACCAACAGACTGATTCAGATTCAGATAATAGACTTATGTTTAAAGCAATTTGCAGTTGTGAACATCTGCAGTAAGAAAGAAAGGAAGTTAGCAGCTCTAGCTTAAGAGCATTTAAAAATGCAGACAGATGTAAAAAATTGTACTAGAGAAGGATGACCAATATAAAATCAGCAGGAAAAGAGAGCAGCTGAAAGATTCATATACATGCATGCCTTTTTTTACTGTGCATATTGCTTTTTTTTTTTTTTTAAACAAATTGAAGGTTTGTGGCAACCCTGCATGGAGCAAGTCTATTGGTGCCATTTTTTCGAGTAGCATTTGCTCACTTTGTGTCTCTGTGTCACATATTGGTAATTCTATGTACATTGTTTTTTTTTTTTTAGACATATTGCTATTGCACACTTAATAGACTACAGTGTAGTGTAAACATAATCTTCATATGCATTGGGAAAGCAAAAAATTTGTGTGACTTACTTCATTGTGATATTTGCTTTATTATTGTGGTCTGGAACCAAACCTACAATATCTCTGAGGTATGCCTGTGTGTATGTATGTATATATATATATATATATAATTTTATAGTCCTAGAATATGAAGCAAGGACTCATGATAAACAAAGAGTGGGGGCCATAAATTAGGATTGAAGAGAAAAAAAATCCTTCCTGGTGTAGTCAAGGTAATCACAGAAAAGAATGTAGTTCAGGAGATAACAATCTTTTCAAGTTTTAATGATGAAATAAAAGGCTCTCCTGCCTAGGGGCGGGGGCAGGGATGGGGGAGGTTTGAAGTCGGGCTGGGTGGGAAGTGGGAGAAATGGGGTGAACCATCAGGACTGGGGTTTCATCTCAGTGTTTTGGAACATCAGCTTCATAAACACTGTGAGCTGTGGTCCACCATGGACGACCAACTGTGTGCTGCAGAGTACAGAAAACAAGCCAGGCAAGGAACCCGTGGTCCTGTGCTAATATTCTCCAGGACTACCAGTGTGAGAGGGAGGGTGACTTTTTATTGCCCTTGAAGTAAAAAGTGATGTTAAAATTGGATTCTTGCTCTTATGATAATCTAACTTGGAACATCAAACAAAACCTTAAGTACTGTATCAGTCAGGGTCCAATCAGGAGAGAGAATCCACCAAGAATCTCAACAGGGAAAGTTTAATACAAAAACTATTAAGTTAAGAGGGGATTGGAGTAATGAAGTATTGGCTAGTAGGAAATAAAGAGAACTCTAAAGACAGGAAGAATGGCAGATAGAATAGCATGTAGTAATATATGATATGATGTAATATAAAACATATAACAGAATATAACATAATATGTTACTACCCCTATGGCTGAGAGAGAAAAACCAAGGAAGAGGCCCCCAGAGCTCAGATCTATAACTTGTTGGAGAGGGCGTAGCCATGGCTCACTCACTGGATGGAAGAGAAAGTTGCTAGTGGAATTTTCTGGAAATCCACCCTCTCAGAGGCCAGGGAAAGCTGTTCATAGGAAAGTGTCTCACTGGAGTCACTCTAGTGCAGAACCACCTGAGGCAGGTGTCGGAGGAGGTTGTAAGGACCGTGCACTGGAGAATCCGTGGGCACGTCAGGAGTCAGGTGCTGGAAAAGCCAGCCGTGCTGCAGGAGCTGGGCACTGAGGGGGCAGGCACCGGACCTGCAGGCACCGGACCTGAAGAATCCACCTGTGCTGCAGTTGCCAGATGCTGAGAAAACATCTGGAGAAAATGTCCACGCTCAGGAGCGTGAGGAGCAAAGACACCTGAACGAGGAGGAAAACCCTTCTCCTCCTGTAATGCCTCTCCAGTGCTCACTACTGACCAAGCTTAATATCACGCCTGTCAGCAAAGGGAACATAGTTAAAGGACCCAGATCCATTTTCAAAGAGCAGGCAAAAAGGTTTAATTTGGAGCTGAGCAGCAACAAATCACAACTGGCACAAGCATACATGTAGAATCATCATAATCTTTTAAGTTGAAAATTTGAACACATTGAGAGTCTTTGTACAGTGAGACGATTCTTATACTGTGAGTTGTTTTTTGTTCTCTTTTACATCTTCATGAGATGACCACTCAGAGGAACAGCACAAAGGGTAGCTGTGTAGGCAGCACAAATCACCCAACTTACAAAAGTCTACATCAGTCCTCCTATATCATTAACATCGTATTTTGATTACAGACAATAAAGAAATAGAGCATTATCGATGCTTCTTTTTAAAATTCTTGTATACTGCAGAGCTAAATACATAAATAAGTGACCTGGGCTCAAGCCAATTCTTTTTTCTTTTCATAACATTGCTGTTAAATGAATGTTCTTCATCTCTTTTCTGTTAGCCTCGTAGGATGGCGTATTAGTTTGCTAGGGCTGCCGTAACAAATACCAGAGATTTCTTTTCTTATAGTTCTGGAAGTTCTCAAGAAGTCTGAGATCAAGGCATCAGCAGGACTGGTTTCTTCTGAGGCTTTTCTCCTTGGCTTGTAGATGGTTGTCAGCTCCCTGTATCTTCACATGGTCTTCCCTCTGTGTGTTTCTGTGTCCAAATTTCTTCTTTTTATAGGGATACCAGTCATATTGGATTAAGGCCCACCCAATTCCCTCATTTTAACATAATCACCTCTTTAAAGACCCTATCTCCCAATACAGTTAGATTCTGAAATACTGGGGGTTAGAGGCTCAACATATGAGGTTTGGGAGGAACAGAATTCAGTCCATAACAGGTGGTTAACTGCGGGGGTCGTTAACTTCGAAAGCCTGGGTTCAAACTCCAGATCAGCCAGTTTGATACGTCAGTTGTGTAACATGGGGCAACTTATTCACCCACCTTGAATCTCAGTTTTCTCATCTACTTTGTAAAGCTGTTGTGAGAATTAAATTAAGTAATATAGGCAAAGTATTTAGAATAGATTCTGGAGTATACTATGAGCAAAAGATGTTAACTATTAGTAATGGTGATATTATTTTTATCTTCACTTATTTATTTGATTATAAACACATAATGGCTACTTCCCAGATGACATAATACCTTTGCTGGTAATATGATAAGGAGGCACACAAACTAATAATTACCAAGTTAAATTTGTGCTTTCCCCAGGACCTTTGCACTTGCTGTTCCTGGTGCCTGGACCTCTGCTTTGCTGGCTTCTTCCAGCCTCTGCCCAGATGGTACCCACCCAGAGAGGCCTTCATGGACACTCTATGTAAAGTAAATGCTCACTCCTGCTCTGTGTCCATCCTATCGCCTTCTCTTCTTTTTGTCATCGCCCTGAGTGCAATCTCAGATTCTCATTTATTTTCCTATTTGTTCTCTGTCTCTCCCACGCATAGTGTAAACCATCTTAGACACTGCTACATCTCAACTTCCTAGTGTACTAAACCTGGCACACAGAGCCATTCAAAAATGTTGTTTACATGAATAAAATACAAAAAACTGTGTAACACCCTATTTTGAGGTAAGTATACAGTGAAAAAAAACACACAACCATGGGCTCAAGATCATAAATAAAAGATCTCAAAAAGGAGAAAGGGATATATTAAACACATTTTGAATACTTCTATTTTCCTAGTTCAGTGATACAATATTAATTGTTTTTATTGCTGGAAAACCTTTTGTTCCTTTCCAGGACACTAGCATTCGTGTTACTCTAACAATAAGTTGGTATCTTAAAATGTTAACTTTTAAATCTATGAATGGAGAGCTAGAAGTCTTTCAACAATCCTTGTCATCCACTGAAAATGATCTAAAAATGGGAGCACTTAATGAGCTGTCTTCTCCTTTCCTTCCCAACCCACTCCAGTGCATTTGTTCTGATCTTAGGGTTACCCTAGACTTCAAAGGGGGCTACGGTCAGCTCTGCAGGAAGGAGAAGAAAAGTCCCAATAAACACAAAGGCCATCAAGTCTGAATACACATTTCTTTGACTGAGTCCACAGTGCATGAGTATTGCGACAATGATTGGTTCTGGCTGAGGATTGTTTTGTCAGGCCTATATGGTTAGGTAGGCCATTTAAATGGTCATATTGTATTCTGGTAGCACAAAAGAGTTATAATCAACTCAAATATATTTTGCGTACACACAAATGAGCCTCTGTATATCTTTTTGCATGAAAATTTGAATGCAATCCTTATTCAAAATTCTAGCTAAATTATTAGATGATTTGGATTAGGAAATATTACACTTACGGACCTTTGTCTGCCATGACCCTCTTGTCTGTTGTAGTTTTATTATCAATACTTTAACGACACTGATGGAAATTTAAGCTTGTCTGAATTTGATGCCACATCTTCGTGGTGCTTTTCAAATATAAACTGAGATAATCTGAGTTTGTTAATATAGTTAGTGAAAACTTTGACTTTTAAAAATTAACTTTAAAGTGAATAAGGAAAAGACAAATTCTCTGCAATCAGTATGCCAGTCCTGGTACAACAAAGTCTACAGTCTAGCATGAATCACTGTTGGGCATGGGTCAGAATGGGACCCAGAGGGATCAGGGGGCAGCCAACAAACAAGCTTATTTTCCCCTAAACAATAGGTGGCTAAGGATTTCACCATTTTACAAGTGAAATACTGACATTAACGCTAAAACCACGTACCATAGACTAAGATAAAAGTTGAGTCAACTACGTTTAGTTTATTTCACATTATGAAATTAATTCTTCCTGGCTCCTAAGTTTTGCTGCCCTTTAAAAGATATTTGTAAGGAACAACTTCATAGGCATATTAAGGGGACTTTATCTGAGTGAGTTGGACGCAGATGATTACTGCAATCATGATTCTGATGTCCAGAAACATCAGGTCAGTCGATTAGCTCCTGAATACTCAGCTTGGCAAAAAGTAGAGCCTTTGCGGCTGGTTACTCAGAAAGTATGGTGATTATTGATGTGGGTAGGGGGTAGCAGAACTAAAATGAGAACACTTGCTTTGTCTGTCTTAGAGAATAATGTCTAAACGTGAGGTGCCATATAGAAGCTTTTCTGCTATTATGCAATACACATGTTCCTGAAAGACTTTCTTGTTCGGAAAAATTATGCATTGAAAATAATAGGGTTCTCTGGCTAAATGGGGTTGGGTCAGATCATTCAAACATATGCAACTTCGTAACCAGAGCACCAAGAACACAACAATAATCTTAAAATACTAACACAGTTAAAAAGATATTTCAAATTCCTACTAAATAAATATCTTAGCAAACACAGGATTTTATCTTTTGTTAAAAAAAGTAGACTACGTAAGAAAGAGGGTACAAAGAAGAGCCAAGGTTGCTAAATTACAGAGACAAGGAAAAATATACAAAGACTGAGGAAGAATCAAGCCCAAAGCACCTACATGAAGTTCAGAATAAAGTGAGCCAAGAGGAAGACCATGCAGCAGGTGTGCATCACTGGGAGAGCCCTGCTTCTTGGTGGTTTGCCGCATTCAGTGCCTAATGCTTGGTGACATAAAACAGTCAGGTGAGGAACGGTTCTTCTGTGTGCCAAATCGACTGGGCTAAGGCGTGCCCAGATAGCTGGTAAAACATCATTTCTGGGTGTGTCTGTGAGGGTGTTTCTGGAAGAGACTAGCATCTGAATCAGTAGAGGAGAAGACAAGATGGCCTTCACCCATGTGGGTGGGCACCGGACAATCAACTGAGGGCCCGGATAGAACACAATATCAGAGGAAGGGTGGATTCATTCTCTGCTTGAGCTATCTATCTTCTCCTGCCCTCTGACATCCACACTCCTAGTTCACAGGGTTTTGAACTTGGACTGAATTACACCACTGGCTTTCCTGGGTCTCCAGCTTGTACGTGGCAAACTATGGGACTTCTCACCCTACATAATGACATGAGCCAATTCCTATAATAAATCTCTTTCTACAAAATATAAGTATAAATTAAACAGATATTTCCTATTGGTTCTGTTTCTCTAGAGAACCCTGACGAACACAATGCAGTGGGAAAAACTCACGTAAAAACTAATAGGACATCCTAGTTATGTTAGCATTGCTTTCTTACTTACAATTGCATATGAACTTGTGTCCTTCAGAGAGGCATGTGTGGTACCAGAATAGACTGTATTTCACTTTGAAGTGTGTGTACTTATTTCTATCATCATTTACTGATTTGGATCACTGCCTTTCAAACAAATTTTACTAAATTTAGCTAAAAACTCTGTATTTGTTTATTGGATATTGAGATCACTGTTATCCTGGTTTCCCTTCTTTTCTTGACTATGGTTTTCTTCTCAACTTCTCTGGTTTGTTCCAGGTGGGGTTTTCAGGTAAATTTTTTCTTCTTCCTTTCTTTTTTTGTTATTGCCCTTTTGTCTTATTCTTTGTTAATCATCCTTGTTCTTAAAGTACCTGTGTTTCGATGGTAAGATACCTCATATACATATTTGAAGCAAATAGTGCATAAACAAGCAGTAACACATATTTAAAGAAGTTGATACTACAGACACACCTCATGCAACATATCGCCAATCCACTTTTCCACCAGCTTGTTCTCTCCTCTCTCACACAAGCATAATGCTCTCAGTCAAGCATATTACTGTCCCAGGACTGCTTCGACACATTACCACAACCTGAGTGACAGTTTTATACTCTCACAGCTCAGGATCCCAGAAGTCCAAACTCAAGGTGTTCAGAGTGGGTTCCTTCTGGGGGCTTTGAGGGAGAATCCATTTCATTCCTCTCTCTTAGCTTCTGGTGGCTACCGGCAACCTTTGGCACTCCTTGGCCTGTAGACACATCACTGCAACCTCTGTCTCAGTCTTCAAGCTGACTTCTTTGTGCAAGTCTGTCTTCTCCCTTCCTCTCATAAGGATACCCGTCATTGGTTTTAGGAACCACACTAGTCCAGGATAACCTCATCTTGAGATACTTAGCTAAAGTACATCTTCAAATAAGGCCACATTCACAGGTATCAGAGGACAAAACTTTTCAAGGGGCACCACTCAAACCACTACAGGCATAATCAGAGATACTGTGGGTTCAGTTCCAGACCACAACGAAGTGAATATCAAAATAAAGCAAGTCACATGAATTTTTTTGTTTCCCAGTGCATATAAAATTTATGTTTACACTATACTATAGTCTATTAAGTGTGCAGTAGCATTGTGTTGAAAAAAAAAACAATGTATGTACCTTAATTTAAAAATACTTTATTGCTAAAAATTGCTAACCATCATCTGAACTTTCAGTGAGTGGTGATTTTTTTTTGCTGGTGGAGGGTGTTGCCTTGAAGTTGATGGCTGCTGACAAATCAGGGTGGTGGTTCCTGAAGGTTGGAGTGTGTGGCAATTTCTTAGAATAAGACAACAATGAAGTTTGCCACATTGATGAACTCCTCCTTTCATGAGTGATTTCTCTGCAGTATGCCATGGTCTTTGATAGTATTTTATCCGTGATGGAACTTCTTTCAGAACTGGTGCCAATCCCCTCAAACCCTGCTGCTGCTTTATCAACTAAATTTATGTCATATTCTAAATCCTTTGTTGTTATTTCAACAATCTTCATAGTATCTTCACTGGAGTAGATTTCTCTCAAGAAACCACTTTCTTTGCTCATCCATAAGAAACAACTGCTCATCCATTAAAGTTTTCTCATGACATTGAAGCAATTCAGTCACATCTTCAGGCTCCACTTCTAATTCTAGTTCTCTTCCTATCTCCACCACATCTGCAGTGACTTCCTCCACTGAATTCTTTAACCCCTCAATGTCATCCACGAGGGTTGGAACCAACTTCTTCCAAACTCCTGCTAAGGTGGATATTTGGACCTCTTCCCATGAATCATGAATGTTCTTAATGGCATCCAGAATGGTAAATCTTTTCCATAAGGTTTTCAATTTACTTTGCCAGATTCATCAGAGGAATCACCATCTATGGCAGCTATAGACTTTTGAAGCGTGTTTCTTAAAGAATAAGACTTGAAAGTCGAAATGACTCCTTGATCCACGGCCTGCAGAATGGATGCTGTGTCAGCAGGCATGGAAACAGCATGAATCTCGTACCTCTCCATGAGAGCTCCTTGGTGACCAGGTGTATCATCAGTGAGCAGTAATAATTTGAAAGCCATCTTTTTCTGAGCAGTAGGTCTCAACAAGGGGCTTAAAATATCCAGTAAACCAACAGATGTACCGCCATCCAGGCTTTGTTGTCCCATTGAGAGAGCACAGGCTGAGAAGTTTTAGCTTAATTCTTAAGGGCCCTAGGATTTTCAGAGTGGTAAAGGAGCATTGGCTTGAACTTAAAGTCAACAACTGTGTTAGCCCCTAACAAGAGGGTCAGCCTGTCTTTTGAAGCTTTGAAGCCAGGCATCGACTTCTTCTCTCTAGCTATGAAAGTCCTAGATGACATCTTCTTCCCAGATAAGGCTATTTTGTCTACATTGAAACCCTGTTGTGTAGTGAAGGCACCTTCATCCATCATCTTAGCTAGATCTTCTGGATAACTTATTACAGCTTCTACATCAGCACTTGCTGCTTAACCTTGCATTTTGATGTTTTGGAGACAACTTCTTTCCTAAAACCTCATGAATCAACCTCTGCTAGCTTCCAACTTTTGTTCTACAGCTTCTCCTCCTCTCTCGGCCTTCACAGAATTGAAGAGAGTTAGGGTCTTGCTCTGGATTAGGTTTGACTTAAGGGAATGTTATGGCTGGTTTGATCTTCTATCCAGACGACTAAAAAGTTTCTCCACCTCGGCAATAAAGCAATTTTGCTTTCTTAGCATTCATATATTCACTGGAGGAGCACTTTTAATTTCCTTCAAGAACTTATCCTTTGCAATCACAACTTGGTTAACTGGCTCAAGAGGCCTACCTTTCGGCCTATCTTGGCTTTCCACATGCCTTCCTCACTAAGCTTAATCATTTCTAGCTTTTGATTTAAAGTGAGAGACATGCAACTCTTCCCCTCACTTGAGCACCTAGAGCTGATTGTAGTGTTATTAATTGGCCTAATTATAATATTGTTGTGTCTCAGGGAATAGGGAGGCCCAAGGAGAGGGAGAGAGATGGGAACAGCCGACAGTGGAGCAGTAAGAACACACGCAATGTTTATGGATTACATGAGCCGTCTTATACGGGCATGGTACATGGTGCCCCCAAACAATTACAAACGTAACATTTAAAATCACTGATCACAGATCATCATAGCAAACTTAGTAATAATGAAAAAGTTTGAAATATTGTGAAAATTACCAAAATGTGACAGAGACACAAAGTGAGCAAATGCTGTTGGAAAAATGGCCCCGACAGACTTGCTGTACGTGGGGTCGTCACAAACTTTCAATTTATAAGAAACACAGTATCTGTGAAGTGCAATAAAGTGAAGCACAAGAAAACAAGGTATGTCTGGATAGTACGGTTTAAGCAATTTTTGTTGTCTGTCATGGAATGATGATGATAGATTTTACTGAACTGTTGATAATCTCGTGTTAAATAATTGGCTTGGTTAGGACTGTGGACAGTGGCTGCGGGAGTTTTGCTCTGCTTGAAATTAACTTATTTTTATTGAATCTGTGACCTTGTCTGTGTTAGTTGAATACCCCATGAGAAAGTGCTTTGATTAGACAGGCAAGTTCAGGAAAAAATGACTCTAAAGGCCCAACAGTATTAATGTTGGCTCTCCCTCACAGGCAGTATAACTCTTAACAAGTCAATTGCTTTACAGCAACCAGAGTGTGAGATCATTCATAAATTATACAAATTCTCACCGTGGCAAAGTGAAATTTACCTGTAGGGAAAAATACAAATGTAAAAACGTTTCCTGTAGTCTAATTCTGTTTGTAGCAAGATAGAATGACTGCCCTCACCTTCTACCACTATTATACAACCCCACACCAACACACACACACGCAATACTTTGACTAAATACCCAAAGTGATTTCAAGCAACTCACAGAGTATAGACTCAGTAAGCAGTAATTAAGAGTAATGAATTTATTTCCTTTATTTCTTCCTTTTAGTACATTCTAGACTCTGTTTTTAACCTTTCGATATCGCTCACTTAATTAAGAAAAACGACCCCACACCACTCCTCAGCAAATATAAGGGGATCTTGGCATACAAGGCTATTGTTTTCCTTTTCACTGATCTTCCTCTCTAGAACCAAGGAACATGAATCGCAATTATTTTATCCACTGAGAAAGGAAAATTTAAATCAGTGCCTTTATGTATAGGGCTACATGAGGCTTTTAGATCACTAGATGAAACTAAATGCCTGACTTAAAAAATAAATGAGTTTACAGATACTACCAGAATTTTACTAGCGTTTCTGTTTATCTGTGGTTTAAAAAAAAATAATGCCAGGGCTTCTGGTGAAATATAGATGACCCTTCGTAGACCTGAGTCAATGTCAAATATCTTATTTTCTCTGGAGCTTCTTGTGTGGTCAACTGTAATTGCTATTCATAGACCCACAGGGCAGGCTTCCAGGTCCAAAATGTACACATTCTACAGTTTGACCCTTCAAGGTGCTGTAAAAACATAAAATACATTTCTTTGGAGAAAACTCTCTGCTACAGCATGGTCCCTTGAACTGTCCAATTTGATCTGCGATTCCTGCTGAGATATGCATTACATCATGGTCTATTTTCGGCTTGTTACATTAATCAAAACCTATGCCATTTATTAAACAGCTTCCTGCAGCTCAGGCATTTGAAATGCAGAGTGCCAGCAAGCAGCTGCCAAACACCATGAAGGAGAGAGGTGGGCTGGATTTAAGTAATGTACAAATTGAATTTCAAGTGACTGAGCAGCCTCTTTATCTCTTGGTGACACAACCAGGGACTGTAGCAGCGTTCTTAAGGAAATGAAACCCAGAGCCATGGTTCAATCATAGGGTGGTTACCAAGCCTCTGCCCAGCAGTCTTTCCGGAACTGCTGATGAATGTGACCTTTGCAAAAATGCACAAAGCCTTGATTTCTGCACGGTTAACCTTTACAAGCTGGAACCCCTCTGTGAAACCTACCCACAGCAGAGGGAAGCTTCAGAATCAAAACAGACACATACACATTTCATGAAAGAGCGACTACAAACACGCACATGCTCACACGTATTCTCAGAGGATGAAGACATTGAACCATTTTCAATTATTCTCTCAACTGTGTGTTTCCAAGCATTTACATTCCTCTTCCTTATGAGCAGGAAAGTACCAGGACTCGATGCAGTGTCAACTCTGTACTTAAATGCATTCGCTCCATTTTAGAACTGCCTTGACCGGAATTGGTGGTGGGAATGGAAATTATATGTGTTCAGGTTTGCCAAGAGTCACTGAGACCCTTTGTTCACCATTAAATAATGATCACGTGCACATGTTGAGGAGACGGGGGTGGGTATTAAATGGACAGCCTCGATTTCCACTGTTGGTCTACCTAGGAAAACCATTTTGCTGTGATAGCATCTCACCATGTTGTTTATTCCAAACGTATTGGATATTCATTGTGAGGATGAGGAGCACAGAGCATTATGAGAGTGACTACGGCAATATTCTTAACCTGTTACAGAAATGAATCAGACTTCCTTTCTATGGCTTCTTCCTGATTTTAATAGAACTTTGTTTTTAAACAAATCTATTTTTTCTCATTATTAATAAGTTGATTCAGATGACATTAATCATTAAGGAAAAGTAAGTTACACTAGCTTATCTAATCCTCTTTTACTGTCTAGTTCTAGTGGTAATTTTTTTTATATCATACTTTTCTCTCAACTAAGCTCTTTACTACCTTATCATGTGATTTGCCTAGCAAGCCTATGAAGTAATTAGAATAGGGTAAGCTGTTATTATTGATGAGAAAACTAAAGTCCAAAGAGGTTAAAGAGCATGCCAAAGGTCAGCATGGCAAATCACTAGTAATCCTGGAACCTTAACCTCTCCTTTCTGTGATTTCTACGAACCATGAGGGCTATGGCAATAAGGATATGGGGAAACCAGTGACTTCAAAAGACACCTTGATTCATCTTTATAGGGTCTCAACCTGCAGCTTCCTGCCCACCGTATTCACTTTAGAATCCTTGTCAAAGTGCAGGAAACCCCTGATCCGCAAACACCCAGCTTAGAAATGACCCAGCCATGCAAACACCCGCTTTCTGGCTGGCTTTTTACTGTCAACTGATCAACCGTGGGGAAATAGTGGGGAGGGTGTAGGGTCAACTTCTAGAGACGTCGTTTAGAAGTGAAAAAAAAAAAAGTGGGAGGGAGGATACACTGTAAAAGAATAAAGAAAGAGCAGGTGACCTCCAAAGTCATTCATTCATTCACTCAGCCACCATGGGTCAGGCAGGAAAAATGCAAGTTAGTGAAATTCATGAACCCTTTTTAGTCCTTGTGCATTGCACTAAGTATAGAGAACACAGATCCAAGATCTGCCTACAAGTAACTCTAAGCAAAGAATGAGTGAGAAGAATGGTATTTGAAAAGTACAAAGCAAATTCGAACACAGAGGTTGGAAGGTTTATTTCTGGCTGAGGTAACCAGGGAAGGCTTTGTGTCCAATGATGGGGCTGTGATGGATGAGCTGGACTCAGTAAAACCCCAGTTCTCGGAAGTCACGCTAACGTGTTATTACTCCCTTGAGTCCAATTTTCAACCCAAAAGGTTTTGTGGGGATTCTAGTTACTTTCATAAAATGTAAAATACATAAAGCAATGGACATTGTATAAGGCAAAGTCATACCAGTATGTGTTAGGCCCCTCTGTATACCAGGTGTATATTATCACTCATCTTTACAACTGTTTCCCAAGGTAGATATTCTAATATCATTTTACAGATGGAGAAACTGAGGCTCAGAAAGGCTAAGTCTCTTGCCATCACCAGTAAGTGGGAAATGAATGCAGTTATTTTCGAGCAAAGTGTCAAACACACAAATGGTCTTATAGTCCTAACGTGTGCAGATAACCTAGCCCTACTGGTTACTTAGCTGGCTACAGTGTGCTGAATCTTCCACAAAAATATTTTGAGATGGTGAGCTACCGTCAGTGTACTTGACCCCTTTAAAGCTTTCATGTATAACGCAAACCTTTCCAAAATACATGTTCTTTTCTGTAAGACAATGTCCCTTTTATTTTGGCTAAGTATGGTTTCCCTCCTTCCCTGTTCAATACGGGGGCAACTGTCTCAAAGACATGATTTAGCTGAAGTTAAAAATAAGGGGGGAAAGGGTATAAGTAAATGTGAAGGCTGATCCTACTTGAACGAGAGGTGATTGTCCCAGGGAAAAGTAGGCGATTCTTTTTTTATTTTACGCTGTCAACTCTGGCCTATGTCTTTAGAGGCACCTAAGGCCTTAGTGTATTAACTGTTCAGACTTTTGATTTCAAAAGATTACTTCTTCCTAAAGGCTGACCCAGGGCTTGGCTGTGCTGCTTTAAATTCGGGTCTCTAAGAACTGAGCAACTTTCTTTGAGCCTTCAAAGTAAAGCCAAATGCTCCATCCTCAGCGGGAAAGTGACTTTAATTAATTCTGGACGACCTTTCCGTTGAAAAGCGAAACACTGCCCCGAGGCTTTTTAGAAAGGTTAGGTTGTACCTTTTCCCTCTTATTGTGATGAGTTTTGAGAAACACATGTGTGTTTCTCACACAAGTCTCCGCTTCCTGCATTCTTGTGGATGAACATGTTCTTTAATAAAGGAAAAACAAAATAAAACAAACAAACGAGCCCAAAAGGCCTGTTTGTAGCCAATTAACTTCTCAATTCTAGCTAGAACTAAACCACAGTATAAAATCTTCAGTAACAATAAAATATGACTAAAGACCTCATCAATTCTCATTTAGCAAACGCTTCGTACTGGACCATCTTTTTCTAATACTTAGGAATTCCATTATTTCTTATTTCAGTGAACACGTTAGGAAAAAAAATTAAGTGAAATGGGATTAGGTTTGCCATTTGTCATTTACTCAGAGCAGAATTCTGGTCTGACATGTGGGCAACTCATACCCAGAGCTTAATGCTTTTAGTAATTATAAGGATCATGTAGAGTATGTTGATTGGTGGGGGTGGGGGGGGGGAGAAATCTTTATTAACTGCTCAGAAATAGTTAATTCTTCATTAGTCAGAGCACTGCACTACAGGCTGCTGCCTGTGAACCATGGATTAGAGTTTATGATAGTAATAACCTCCCTGAAAAAACATTTGTTACTATACTTAATGACCAGATTTTAGTGCATTAACCTTCCTTGGGAGGTCAACTAACAAAATGGATGTTAACTGCTGGTAACAACCAATTCCTCTGAAATTAATATTTAGATGCCTTTGGTGTCAAAAAACCTTCCTTCCATATCAGGGCATTAAAAACACTTCTAAATTATTAATAGCGGGCAGGATTCAACGCTTCAAAGATTTCCATGCCAATGTTCTTTATCCTCAGCCTCTTTCTATTTTCTCAAACAGAGTTCTCTTCTGCAGGAACAAGGAAGGCATTCAGGGAAATTAGGTCTCAGAAATGCATGTGGGTCAACAATGCACTGCAGTTTGGAAAAGGTCACTCTTTAAGTTCAACAGAAATAAACATAACAGGAGTGTGAAAGGCGATGTTGAGAGCACTGGGAACCCGACGGGGACAAACTCCCCACCGGGGACAAACTCCCCACCAAGCCTGGGCTCCGGAGCCACGGCCCTCTCACCACCTGTCAGGAACTCCCTGCCGACACATTTTTTGCATCCCTTCTGTGACTGACCTCCTGGCTCATCTCTCCAGCCCCTCCCCCTGCCCTCAAATTGGAAACAAACCACACTTACGTCAAAACAACTTCTGAACTATTTCCTTCCCAAGCAACCCCAGAATATAAAACATGTTCTGAAAAGCTGCACCATTCCCTGGAGAAATTTTATGATTTGGTTACTGCAGCGTGTGCTGCTCGTTGGCCGGGGTAGCCTTGAGTCCTTGCCAAACAATGAAGCATTGCTATTATTAGCCTTCCTATTCAATGGCCACAAAACAGTCCCTGTTGCTATTTTCAGACTGTGTTCTTCTGGTGCAATAGGGCCAACGTTGCACCAGGAGGGCAGAGTAGCTGTCTATTGCCAAAACCTGCACAGTGGCATGAACGTGAAAATGTTTTCATGGGGTTATTTTTTAGGCAGAGGTGAAATACAGATAGAGAGCCAAAGCCCAGCCTGCTGAAAGCTCTGCTAGTGTCAACAGAGACATACCTACTGGCGTTGGGAGAGCGCCCCTGGGACCTCAGTGATGAAGCTGCTGTGTTTAATAATTTCCTCAAATCCCACGAAGGCGGTGACAGTCCTGACTCAGTCATTTACATCAGCCCAGGTACAGGCACAAAATGATAAACAAATATCATACAGAGCAGCGAGGGGGATGATAACGGTGACCATGTAAAATGCATGTACATTATAAAAGGGCCTTTTCCTCATGGCATGGTCAGTTACAAACCCAGCAGCAGTGTTTCCAGAGGAGGCAGGCAACTTGTGGGCGTTACTCTTCTAAAAAATGAGCTGTAATTGATATACCATTGTATCAGTGTCAGGTGTACAACGTAATCATTCAATATATATTTGTGAAATGATTACCACAGTAAGTCTAGTTAATATCCATCCCCGTACAGGGTTACAATTCTTTTTCCCTTGTGATGAGAACTTTTAAGATTTATTCTCTTAGCATCCCACTTCACCCATTTTGCTCACCCCCAACCCTGCCTCTGACAACCACTAATCTGTTCTCTGTATCTATGAGTTCTTCTTTTTTTTTTTTTTTTAAAGACGCCACATATAAGTGTGATCATACAGTATTTGTCTTTCTCTGCCTGACTTATTTCACTTAGCATAATTCTCTCAAGGTCCATCCATGTTTTCACAAATGGCACTATTTTATTCTTTTTTATGGCTGAATTACATATATATATATATATATATATATATATATATATATATATACACCTATACATATACACATACATATGTCTGTCTGTCTATCTGTCATCTATCTCACATTTCCTTTATCCATTCACCCATCAGTGGATACTTAGGCTGTTTTCCATGTCTTGCCTATTGTAAATAATGCTGTAGTTAACATGGGGGTGCATATATCTTTCCAAGTTAGTGTTTTCATTTATCTTTGGCTAAATACCCAGAAGTGGAATTGCTGGATCATATGGTAGTTCTATTTTTAGTTTTTGAGGCACCTCCATACTGTTTTCCAGAGTGTTTGAAACAATTTTCACTCCCAGTAACAGTGTACAAGGGTTCCCTTTCCTCCACATCCTTGCCAACATTTGTTATTTCTTGTCTTTTTGATAATAGCCATTCAAACAGGTATGAGAGGATATCTCATTGTGGTTTTGATTTGCATTTCCTTGATGATTAGTGAGGCTGAGCATCTTTTCATGTATCTGTTGGCCATCTGTGTATCTTCTTTGGAAAAACATCTCTTCAGATCCTCTGCCTACATTTTAATTGGGTTAGGTTTGTTCTTGTTGTTGTTGAGTTGTATGAGTTCTTTATATAATTTGGATATTAGCCTCTTATTCAATATGATTTACAAATATTTTCTCCCATTCCGTAGGTTGAGTTTTCACTTTGTTGATGACTTCCTGGACTGTACAGAAGTTTTTCAGTTTTGATGTCTTCCCACTTGTTTGTTTTTGCTTTTGCTGCCTTTGCTTTTGGAGTCAGATCCAAAAAATCATCCCCAAGACTGATGTCAAGGAGCTTACCACCCATGTTTTCTTCTAGGAGTTTATGGTTTCAGGTCTTATGTTCAAGTCTTGAATCCATTTTGAGTTAGTTACTGTGCATGGTATAAAATAGTGGTCCAGTTCCATGCTTTTGTGTGTGGCTGTCCAGTTTTCCCAACACAATTTATTGAAGAGACTGTCCTTTCCTCATTATATATTCTTGGCTCTTTTGTTATAGATTAATTGACTGTATAAACATAGGTTTATTTCTGGGTTCTCTGTTCTGTTCCATTGATTGAGGTATCTGTTTTTGTGCCAAAACAATACTGTTTTGATTACTATAGCTTTGTAATATAACTTGAAATCAGTGAATGTGATGCTTCCAGCCATCTTTCTTTCTGTTTGTTTGTTTGTTTGTTTATACTGCAGGTTCTTATTAGTCATCAATTTTATACACATCAGTGTATACACATCAATCCCAATCGCCCAATTCAGCACACCACCATCCCCACCCCACCGTGGTTTCCCCCCTTGGTGTCCATACGTTTGTTTTCTACATCTGTGTCTCAACTTCTGCCCTGCAAACCAGTTCATCTGTACCATTTTTCTAGGTTCCACATACATGCGTTAATATATGATATTTGTTTTTCTCTTTCTGACTTACTTCACTCTGTATGACAGTCTCTAGATCCATCCACGTCTCAACAAATGACTCAATTTCATTCTTTTTTATGGCTGAGTAATATTCCATTGTATATATGTACCACAACTTCTGTATCCATTCATCTGTCGATGGGCATTTAGGTTGTTTCCATGACCTGGCTATTGTAAATAGTCCAGCAATCCTTCTTAAGATTGCTTTGGCTATATGGGGTCATTTGTGGTTCCATACACATTTTAGGATTGTTTGTTCTATTTCTGTGAAGAATGCCATTGAAATTTTGATAGGGATGGCACTGAATCTGCGGATTGCTTTGCATAGCATGGATGGGTCATTCTTGTTTCTTTCTGATGGATACTTTTGTACTATTGGAAATTTAGTACAGACAGGGGTCCATTAAAATTTTGGGCCTGTTTTCATTTGAAAACACGATTTGCTATCTGACCACTCAGCTAGGACAAGTAAATCAAGCAATTTAAATTTAATAGCTAGATTCTTCATTACTTTGGGAATAATTTCTAATCGAAAAGCTGCCATGCCATTGCATATATATTATTCCTCCTTTCAATTGTTGCTGCTTTTCGCTTTTTTTATATTGTCTTAGGAAAGAAGTATTTGCAAACAGTAAATAAGCAATTCTTTCTTTTAAACCATGACAGATTTTGCAGATTCAGTTGCTAAAATTTCAGATGATGGTATCTCTCTCTTAAGGTTTGGTGTTTTACTTTTTCATTTAAAAATACAAATTACAAATTAAACAATTAAACTTTTTATAAATTCAGTGAAAAAGACAGGATGTTATTTTGGTTTTTAAAATAGTTTTTGCTAGACGTTTTTTCTTAACAGAGGCATTTAGAAAAAGATCTCTTTCTAAATATAAAACTGAAATATGAACTGTTGACATTCTCCCCTGCCACCCTTTTTCCCACGGAAATATCAGTTATATTCTGCTGGTAGCCAGCTTTCAGACATAGTGTTCTGAATGGTAGGAATGATCAAAATACAGTTATTGTCTTGGTCTGCTTTATCTCTAAACTGATAAGGTTTCTGAAAGCTATTTAATTGTCCTGTGAATCATTAACTTCATTATGTTTACAGAGAATATGTTATCTCCCCTGATTCTTGGGAACTGTGGATCCTTCATCAGTGACCTGGAATGGTTGCTATGTGCAATGCAGCTAATGTACCTGTGCAATTTATTAGTGCCAGGTAGAGTTTTAAATCAGCATGTTGATTGTAGTGTTGTTCACTTAATGAACTTCCATGCACTGCTTCCTGAAAACCCTTTTATGGTTTCTGTTGGCTCCATATGGCATTCTGATGAGCTTACACTTCTCCTTAAGTGCTTCTATATCAGAAAACAAGAGCAAAGCTAAAACAAAGTGAGTCATCTGGTTTTGTCTTTGCTTTCACTGCATGAGATAATGTGGAGGTGTTAATTACAAGACTTCACTGAGTCTTGACTAATAACAGTGTGCAAACAAATGTATGTCAGGCTCAGCCACAGAAATGCTTCTACTAATAAGGTAAAACTAGCAATTAGAGCTGACAATGAAGTAATACTTTCCGCTGAATATTCATTAATGAAGTTCTTGTTTGGGAGAAGGGAGGCTTCTGATTGTCCAGATGGATACCTAGAATAGGAACCCTGGTCATTCCTTTTAAATGAATTAACCACCATTTGGTGAGCCAGCACACTGGATTAATTCCCTTTTGTACTAACGCACTGACCCTCTGCTTCAAAGGCAGAGCCCTGATGACCACTGAGATCCCTCAATCCGTGACCTTGGCATAATAGGGACAAATTGAATTCCCAGAAGGAGAAAAATGATAGTGACCACAGAACATCACAAACAGCGGGCTGGAGACACAGCATGTTTTATTTAAATTCTTCGCTACAGCTCCTAGGGTTTCAGGGAGAAAAAGTGTGATTAGCTTACCTAACCCAGTCATGTCACTTCATCTGATGTTTTCCTTTTTTTCCCTTTTCCCTTTCCCTTTCCTCCCCTCCTCTTGTCTCTCTCATTCAGAGAGCAGTTCTGACATACTTCTTTAAGCACACAAGATGCACTGTTTTCATGCCAAAAAAGACACCTCCCAGGAAAGAGAGCTTTGGGCACTGACGGCTCTTTCATACTCTGCACCGTTATTTCTTTTTCACTTCTTTTTTTTTTTTTAGTTACTTTTTATTGGAGTACAGTTGATTTACAATGTTGTGTTAGTTTCAGGTATACAGCAAAGTGAATCAGTTACATATATACATATATCTGTTTTTTTGTTTTTTTTTTTTTAGATTCTTTTCCCATAGAGGCCATTACAGAGTATTGAGTAGAGTTCCCTGTGCTATACAATAGGTCATTATTAGTTATCAGTTTTATATATAGTAGTGTGTATATGTCAATCCTAATCTCCCAATTTATTCCTCCCCCCTGCACTGTTATTTCTGACGCCAGATCACGAGCTGTACTACCCGGGTGATATATGCCTTTTTGGCATTTCTTAGTAAAGATGCCCAAATGAGAGACTCTACTGATGAAAGCATTTCCTTTAGGGGACCCTTTAAAGGCTCTCTATATATCTACAGAAATACAAAGGGGGATGTATATTTTTTGGATTGGGAGAATACAAAATCTTCCATTGCAATAAACCATCAATGTATCAAAGTTTAAGAATGGATCATGACCTGGGTAAAATAAAACAACCTTCCGTTTTGACTTTCTTGATAGCCCAAATCCTAATTTGGTGGAAGTGGCTCTGTGCCCTGATTAGAAAGCCACAGTCCCAGCCTTCTTTGCAGTTAGAGGTGGTCACAGAACATACATCTGGCCAATGGTGTATAAGAGGAAGTTACTCAAAGCTACTGAAAATAGGACAGAAGCTGCTGAGAGGCACACATTTTGTTCTGTGTGTTCTCCTGTAGTAGCCGGAACCAACTAGCCGGTCTGCACTAGACCATGAGAAAAAACTGAAGAGAATCATAGACCCGACAATAACAGTGCTCTGTACTTCTCCTGATGTGAGGCATCCCTCCCTCCTCCTCCACATGATGCCAGTAATTTTCAGTTCTCTGATTTGCACAGCCAAATGTAATACCTAATTGAAATAGACTATGGTATCAGAACCGTTGGGGGGTGTGGGCAGGAAAGGATGCTTCAAGTAATAGAACCTAAAATGTTTAATTTGCTTAATGGAAGAGGTGGGATGATGAGGGCACTATTGCGGGGGGTAAAGCTGGATGACCCATATTAAACAGGGCAAAACGTTTTTTCAGACTCTAGGAATGCTGTCTACTGACTCCTAAGTAATCCAGAATGTTGGCATGTGTTGGACCCTTCTTGCTGCTTTTAGCAAAGCCCTAAGGGACTGATGAACTAATTCAGGACACACACAGTCTACAAACAGATGCGGAAGAAAAGACAGTGCTGCTAAGAGAAGTGCTTTTCTCAAGACTTACAATCTAAGTTGTTTGAGAATCTCAAAAGCTGGAGCCTTTTCATAGCTAGGATCAATGTTTGACGGCTGGAAAAGAAACTCAAAATATAATGGAAAAGAAAAACAGAAGCTAAGTTCTCTCTCCTGTAATAGTCTGAGCGTAAGGAGGAAAGCCATGAAGTGCGTGGCTCCACGATGCCTTTCTACCTTACTGCTTCTGCATCTCCTTGTCACAGGGATCCAAGATGACTCTCAACCACATGGGCATTTCAGCAGGCAGGAGGGGAAAGAGGGAAAGAGAGGGTACCCTCTTCCCTTTAAAGGCATACTCTGGAAGTTGCACACATTATTTCTGCACATAACTTATTTGACAGAATTTAGTTGTATGTCCACTCCCAAGCACGAGGTCTTTAACCTGGGCCACATGTGCTCAGCTAAAAGCCATGGGTTCCATGACTATGGAAGTGGAGGAAGAACTGACACTGCCTCCCTTGTAGGGTTGAATATTCAGCTTCTCCTCTACCTCAAGTGGAAACCATTCTAAGCTGAAGACCCTACTCTGTTTTCCTCCTCTGATCTCCTTCTGAAAATTCAGCTTTCAAAAGCCGCCTACACCAATCTTAAATTTTTCATGCTCCCCATTAAAAAAAAAAAGCAACGTAGCTTTAATAAGATAGCAATACTTTGTATTTATATTTCACTCTTCCATTGGGCCAAAGGGTTATAGTGTTGGAATGTTCTTTGGCAATTCCAATCAGGAAAAACAAAATCTAAAAAATCTTTTGAAGATATCTAGGATAGTGGAAATGTCTCAAGATTTACTTCTAATTAGCCTCTGAAATAATGTTCCTGGCAACTCTATTGCATTGACTGAGTTCAGATCAGGCATCCTGGAACATTTCCTTCTGTTTTGAATGAGGTACATTGCTAATTCTCTAATCAATGAATGAACACTCCATTTGTCAAACAGCATAATTGCCATTCAATGAATATAATTCATAGCTAATTGTTAAATAGGAATAATTTGCTGTGACTTGACTAGGTTGTATTCCTTGACTTATGGGACCATCTAATTAAATAGTGGAAAAATCTTTTTTAAACCTATATTTTGGAGAAAAACTTGGCAATATGTTTTTGAAATCACACATGGGATGGATTCATTGATTCAAACATTATGTGAACAAGTAAGTTGCTACAAGGATGTTCATTGAAGCATTATCTACAATACCGAAAAACTTCAAGCAACTTACCTATCCATCTACAGGGGATTAGTTAAATAAAATATAGTATATCTATGCGAAAAAACAAAAAAGTTATGCAACCCTTAAAATAAGGAGATAGGTCCATGGGGAAAGGTATTCAAGATACAATATTAAGATTTAAAAAATTATAAAACAATATGCATAGTTCAAGTTCTTTTGTGTAATACAGAACAAATCAGGAAACATACACATATAATTGTATATGCATGGAGGTTTCCGGAAGCATATACGAGCAGCAATTAATAACGTTTACAACTAAATAGTAGACTGGTTGTCCTGGGATGAGGAATGAAAGACTCTTACCTTTTACATTATAAACCTTCTGTATTTGTTGAACTTTTTACCTTAAATGTGCATTCGTTTTAAATTTTAAACAATTATTAAAACCTCTAAAAATAATTTTGTTCCAGTGTATATGGTCTTTAAACATTTCATGGAGTATATAGCATAAGGAAATATTGAACGAGTGTCTAAAGTGAATTCTGCTTCCCTTTGTTTTATATTGATTAAGATCCTGCTTCCAGACAATCTACTGTATTTGTTTAGATAACATAAAACCTGATACTGATTTGTTTCATTTGTACTCTTGCCCCAGAAGCAAAGCCACTGTAAAGGCACACCATGAGATCTTTCAGTCATGGATTTAATATCTTGCAAATTATTTTCTTTTTTTCTAAAGTTTACTTTCACAAAGGGTTTCAAACTTAGTGAAGTTTGTCTTATTCAGCGGTTTTGGAATTCACTGGAGAAAAATGAGAAATGTTCTTTGTCTCAAACTAAGTTTAATCCCTTTCCTTATAACTACGAAGCCCTGGCCAGAACCTGCCAAGGAAGAAATCGTCAGTAATTTCCTACCTTATCTGCAAGGTGAAAAACAGATGAAAGGAGCTGATGCTCACTTTGACAACTCACAAATTTATTTAAAAAATTTCCCCATTTATTAAAATGAAAAGTGCTCAATCAACTGGACCTCAAATTTCAAACAAGTATGTGGTAAGTACAATTTCTGCTCATTTTAAGAAAGAGTGCATTCCTCTTAGGGGAACACAAGGCTGAAGTCTGCAGGAGCATGAATTTGAATTTGATTGTTGTATGAAATTGTATGAAATCAATAAGAAGGCCCGACTTCTCTAGCCTCAGGGGGTCATAGGTCACAGCAGAGAAATGTTTATTTCGTAGGAGCTCACGTAACAACCACACTTATCATTATGGTACAAAAAAACCAATGATTGAGGCTATGTCCTATAAGCTACTGTGTCCTAGGCCCTCTGCCTGCAAAGGGAGAAGACAAACTCTGTCATCTGAGACTTTATCACCTAGTTGGAGGAGACCAGATTTTGCTATGGAAATTCTTCATAACGAAAAAGTTTTATGTTGCTATACCACAGTATTCATTTCTGAACTTCAGAAATTGAGAGCTTAGCTATGCTATAGAAAGACTCCTCCATATGAATGTGATAAATGCTTTTTAAATCTAATTTGCAAACAGGGAAGGGTAAGAATGGCTGAACAATAATAGCACTTATCACGATAGGCACCTACTCTGAGTTCCACCCTTCACAGACATTCTCTCTAAACTCCACATGGATCCCACAAAAATGGATAATATTCGTTTCATTTTCCAGAGGAAGAAACTGAGGTTATGCACCAGTTAGCGACTGAGTCAGGAATCAAACCCCAAGCACAGGTTCTTTGAACCTCTGAGCGCTAATGCTTTGTACTCCTAATGAAGGGAAGTGGAGATGGGGAGGGGGTAGGGAAAACCTTTACATTCTTTTTTTCCTCCTGAAACCCTTTAAAAAGACAGACAGGACAAAAGAAGAATGCGTGTTCTATATGCACGATTCTTTGCCGCCCTCTGACGAAGTACCTCAAAAGCTAAGCTTCTATCAATCCTGGAGAGATAGGATCGGTGGAGCATTAGTGATGGAATGAATGGTTGAAAAGAACGGCGGCGACCAAAGAAGTTTTTATGCAGAGAAAACCCCAAATCTGGAGCAAAGCCCTCCTGTTCATTTTATCTCACAAAAGGCAGGTAGTGCTGCCTGTTAAGGTAATGCGTTACTACACTATTTGGAAAAACTACAGTTCTAATTAGACGAGCAAATAAATGTTCATTTCAATTTATTAATATAGCTGTAGGCCTTGTTACACTTTATCTCTTGGTTCTGAGACCAATCCATCTCGAGCTGGGAATCATTGTGGGGAAGTAACGGGTTTTAATAATGGATACAGGCAGTGAATTATTCAGGCAGATGGGAGCAAGCCTTGATGCCTTCACTCACTTCTTTAATTAACTGTGAGATGCTGACGAGTCTGGGCTGACTCGAGGCTTTCTAAGTTCATCTCCATCAGAACTGTGAATTTTTCTTGAGCCATGGATATGTTGTGTTCTGGCTCATCCGTATCTGAGAAAAAGGAACGCCCGTTCTCCTGTCACCATTTTGTCTTATGGTCTGAATTTCTTTGTCTGCTTCAATATTATTTTCATGCAACATTTTTAGCAATGAACATTTTTCTTGATAAAACCCACACCTTCGTTTGACTGCACCTCTGGATACGACTTTAGCAAAAGAAAATCCAAAATATTTCAATCCTGATTTAAGTCTGGGAACTAACCCATAAACAAAACAAAATACGGTTCTGGTCACTGAAGCCCATTTGCTTGGCTTAAAGCCACTTGTTTTAATGGCTTAGAAAGAAATGAACTGCTAGAAAAGAATTTTTACAGCCTTCATCCGACAGAGCATCAAACAAACAAAACTAAAACTCTTATGAGATGCAGACTGCATAATTTGCATGGGACAGGGTATACTAGTTATAGAGCTTTGCAATGTGCCCTAGTGGTTCCTGTAAATAAAAGTTCTAAATGATGGAACATGGCCTTGTCCAGTGAATTTTCTCCTTTGCTTAACACAGATTTTCTGAGTGGGAAATATAGCTTGTAGACTTTGCCCCAGTGTAAATCAATGGATTTGCTCTGAACATGTTAATAACATGCTTAGATAACCGATTGCTCTTATTTGGGCAATCTACTTTGCCATTACCTGTTACTATGAAAATTTTGTTTCAGAAGTGCTCATAAGCTGCTATACAACCATTTACTAATGCTGTGACAAGAGAGTTCCTCTTTCAGTTTTGTCACAGCAGAGAGAAAGTAAGGATCTGGGGGAGGTCTGAGCTCACCACTTCTTGGTAGAAATTGAATCACGATTTCTATAAATCAAAAGTCATGTTAAAAGCGCTGTGAAGTAAACAATGATGTATACGAATTAGCAGCATGACTGTAGTCAATACAAATCAAAGTGGCTTTATGAACGTATTGATGTTTTCGGCTCTTCTAAGGTTGAATACATTTAAGTGTTTATCCCCCAGGGCATTGTTGGTTTAAATGAATCTATTTACTCTGAGACCAGACCACAGTTGCAGCTGGAGACACAAACTATCCACACTGACCCAAAGGTGGTTCTGACCCAAACCCAGTGACCCCATCTGTGGCCAGATGCTCATGGTAAACTGAAATTAAATGAACGACGCTCGGGACAAAGACACTTGTATAAAAAAGTGGCTACGTTTGTGTTCGGTTTCCTTCTATATTAATTTCAAAGTTTGGAGTCTCTTGGAATGCAACACAAAAATTTTTTCTAAGGATTTGGCCCAATAGCACGCGTCTGGATGTGAATCCTGTATCAGGATTTAACTTAAACTATGCTTTTAAGAGACTGATTCTGTATCTTCAAGTTGCATCAATACATCCTGTTACGGGATATTGACTAACTAAGTAGGTGCCATAGACATATCTTGCTTGTCTGAAAGGAAAGTTTATTTTTATATCCAAATGCCATATTTTAAAAATCAGATAATGCAGGCATCCTGTTAGGATTTACTAGATTAGCTAAAGAACACAAAACATCAGATTGTAATTAGATGACTACAGAGAAAAAAACATAGGATGCATATTTCCACAAAATATCTGGCATCCTTCAGCATATTCAAAGTAAAGATAAGTCATCTATTTTGGCCTCTCTGTGATTTAGAAAAGGGTTCTTTGCACAATGGCTACACATTGGAATTCATCTTGCTTTTCTGAGAATATTACAGCATCTCACTATGCCTCCAAAAGGACCAGCCTCAAAATTACCAAGGGCACTTACATAGAGACCAGCAGTTAGAAAGAACACAGAAATGAAACACAGACTGATAAGTGGGTGGAAATCATTCATCTTTTAAGGCCCATAAAAAAAAGAGAATTTTAAATTAAAACGTCTACAATAGGTTCAACACCTCTCTCTCAGCCCCTCCCCTCCCTTTGTCATGGAACAGCATTCAAGTGTGGGAATGTTTCTCTTAAACATGTGTAAATCACACATTTAGTCATGCTCCAGGCAGGAGCCCCTACCAAGGGGTCCAAGGGGAGGGAGGCAAAGGATATTAAATACTAGTCCAGCAGTGTGTTAATGAAACATTTACACAAGCATTTTGTGTGGTTATAATAAAAAGGGGGGCCTCTTTCATGGCACCCTTTCATTACTTAGCACAATCTTTAAGAGGATTAATGTTGGGGGAGGTAGGGGTAAGAATGTGCTTATCAGTTGAGTCTCAGGATCAGTAATGCCAGTTCTTAATAGATTGCCTCTGGATTTGGGATTACTGCCGTGCAAATTCTTCCAGGCTTTCAATAGAATAGAGAGCAGTTTGTTTTCTCCCCTTCGATGCGGAGAGCTATTGACTTCGTGATGAAATGACCTGGGACTCAGTTTATTCATATTCTTCCTTTCTCCTCTGTCACTTCAAACAGAGAGACTTATTTATTTATTTAGGCTCCTGGTGGCTGATGCATCAATATATGCATTCATGCCACTGTTACTCTGATTAAGAAGCAGCTAAGGAAGCAAGTTTAATAGCAACCAACTGACTTTTATGACATTCATATCAAGCATCATATCAAGAAAAGGAAGTTACTGAGAAGACAGCTCTACATTTTAGAAGTTGTTTGTTCTCTGCATCTCATTTTCTGAAAGGTTTCCAAACAGCTCAGTTAAACTACATATTTTGGAGGACACTGAAGCTAGTAAGTGGCCCTTTTATTTTTCTGGGGAGTTAGAGGCAGTTTTTGTTGGCAGTCTCCTGAAAGAGTACAGCACTGATGGATCATGCTGCCTGAGGTCCCGTGGCTTCTCACTATTTTTAGCACAAGGAAGATGTTAGTTGAAACAGTGTACAATGGACTAATCAGCCATAATAGAACTCACACTGTTTTTTACTTCACATTGCACTTATTATGTGCCTTGAATGTAAACAGTTCTTTGCTCTGACAAAGATGGCAGCTTGCCATGGTGGGATTCAGTCTTCTCTAAAGCTCAGTAAACATTGAATAGAAACAAGCCTGAGGACTCTGAAAAAGCAATTGTTTGAATGTATGTCACTCGCAGCCTTAGACAAAATTATTTTTGTTCCTTCCATCCTTTACTCTCCACCTCCTTCCTCAAATTAGCAAGCATTCACATACACCAGTTATCTGTGTATGAAAAATTATTTCGATCATTTCTCCACCCACATTTAAAGAAGCAAAAAATCACATTTTACATAAAGCCTTGAATGATGACACCCTGTACAATTTACACTCATTGTGAAACATGTGCAACTTAATGTAATAATATAAAGCTTGATCACGTAAGTAAATTGAAGTCTCTTTAAAGTATGATAAGAGAGATTCCGATTCTATTTAAAATTACACCCAACACCAAAAGGAAGGTTATTTTTTTGTACCATCTGTATCTGCCATTAGCAGATTCAATAGTTTGCTCTCAAAACAGATTTAGAGCAATTTACTATAAAGTAAATTGTTGTTGGCTAGCCTTCCTACATTGTTATCATCCCATGATTTTCCAGCCATGTTGGCTTATTTAAAAGTATTTTGAATTATGATCACAGTAATACATGTCTATGACATAAACAATCAAATAGCAGAAGAGGGTTTATAAAGAAAACTATCCCTTTCCCACATAGCCCTTTCCATGCTCAGGCCCATTTCCAGCAGCAATTTTTAACCTTTTTGGTTTTTTAGCTCTTCTGGGAATTACCTTCTAAACTCTAAATAAATAATAGGCTTATAATGGTTTTTCTTGACTCATTCAACGAATGATTCAACAAATATTCATTGTGGGGTGGGAATGTAAATTGGTGCAGCCACTGTGGTAAACAGTATGGAGGTTTCTCAAAAAACTGAAACTAGAACCACCGTATAACCCAGCAATTCCACTCCTGGGTATATGTCCGAAAAAAACAAAAACACTAATTTGAAGAGATATTTGCACCCCATGTTAGTAGCTGCATTAGTTACAATTGCCAAGATACGGAAGCAGCCTCAGTGTCCATCAATAAATGAATGGATAAAGAAGATGTGGTACATATATACAATGGAATGCTACTCAGCCATAAAAACAAATGAAATTTGCCATTTGCAGCAACATGGATGGACCTGGAGAGCATTAATCTAAGTGAAATAAGTCAGATAGAGAAAGACAAATACCGTATGATATCACTTATATGTGGAATCTAAAAAATACAACAAACTAGTGAATATAACAAAAAAGAAGCAGATGAACAGATATAGAGAACAAACTGGTGGTGACCAGCGGGGAGAAGGAAAGGGGGAGGGGCAATATATGAGTAGGAGATTAATAAGTACAAACTACTATGTATAAAATAAGTTAAATACAAGGATATATTGTACAACATGGTGAATATAGCCAATATTTTATAATAACTATAAATGGAGCATAACCTTTAAAAACTGTGAATCACTACATTGTCCACCTGTAACTTATATAAAATTGTACAGTAACTATACTTTAATTAAAAAAACCCAAGTATTCATTGTGTGCCCACTATCTGTCAAACTCTCTTCTAAGACTGAGATACAAGAGTAAACAAAACAGACAAAAGTTCTTGTTCTCATGGAGCTTACATTCTGTTAGGGTGGTGATGAGGAGAGTTAAGTAATAAACAACATCCATGAACAATTTCTATAGTATATTCAAAAGTGAAAACTGCTGCTGAATAAAAGAAATGGGAAAGGTGGGCAAAGGGAGCACTGAGGAGGAGAGGTGGTTTGCAGTTTAAAATAAGGTGGTCAGTGATGACCTAGCTGAGAATGTGATATTTGAGCAAAGACATGACGGAGGCAATTCAGTAATCCATGAGAATATCTCAAAGGAGAGTGGTCTAGGCAGAAGGAACGGCAAGTGCAAAGGCCCTGAGGCAGGAACATGCCCCCCCAAATGATACAAATGAACTTATTTACAAAACAGAAATAAAGCCACAGATGTAGAAAACAAACTTATGGTTACCAAGGTGGAACGGGCGGGGGAGAGGGATAAATTAAGAGCTTGAGATTAACACTGTTACTGTTAATCTGTTATATACTGTTATACTGTTATATATAAAATAGATAACCAACAAGGACCTACTGTACAGCACAGAGAACTCTACTCAATACTCTGTAATGACCTACATGGAAAAATAATCTGAAAAAGAGTGGATATATGTATATGTATAACTGATTCACTTTGTTGTTCACCTGAAACTAACACAACATTATAAATCAACTATAGTAAGTCCCCTACATACAAATGAGTTTCATTCTGAGAGCACGTTTATAAGTCCAGTTCATTCCTAAGTCCAACAAAGTTAGCATAGGTACCCAACTAGTACAATCAGCTATATATACTGTACTGTAATAGGTTTATAATACTTTTCACACAAATAATACTAAAACAACAAACCCAAAAAATAAAGTTTTAATCTTACAGTACAGTACCTTGAAAAGTACAGTAGTACAGTACAACAGCTGGCATACAGGGGCTGAACAGGCAAGAAGAGTTACTGATTGGAGGAGGGAGAGAAGGTGGGAGATGGTAGAGCTGAAGGATCGTCAGCAATAGGAAACAGAGGGCAAGATGCAACTTCACTCATGCCTGACGATGATGGAACTTTGCAAGTTCACATCTTTGAAAGTTCGCAACTTGAAGGTTCATATGTAGGGGGCTTACTGTATATGCCAATAAAAATTATTAAAAAAAAAAAAAGAAACAGCAAGGAGACCAGCTTGGCTGAAGTGGAGTGAACAAAGAAGACCGTGAGATGGGGCCTGTGAAGGAAAGCGATTGGGAGGTCAATCATGTAAGCACCCCATTGAATTTTACCCAGCAAGAGATGGAAGTTACGGGAAGAATTTGAGTGGAGAATTGATTAAATAGTATCTAAGTTTTTGCTCTATTGAGGAAAGGATATATGCAGACAAGAATGGAAGCAGGAAATTGTTTTGGAATATCTATGGTGATCCAAATAAAAAGAGAAAACTCAGAATGGGCTAATGGCAGGGGAAGGGGTAAAGTGGTCAGATTCTGGGTGTACATTGAAGTGTACATGATTTTCTGACAAATTGGATTTTATAGAATGTAAGAGAAAGAAAGACTTTGCCTGAGTACTGTAAGGAAGGAGTGGCCCTTAACAGAGATAAGAGAGACTGAGGTAGAGTGGGTTTTGGGAGGAAGATGTGGTTATGGACATGTTCCGTGTGAGATGCCTTTTAGACTTTGAAGTGACGATAACAAATAGACAAGCAGAAATAAGAAGCTGGAGTTCTGGGGTGAGATCTATAGTGCACATTTGCATTTTTGGCCACTAGCATATATATAGTATTTAAGGTCATATGACTGAATGAACTCACTAAGGGAATGAGACTAAAAAGCAAAGTCCCAAGACTGAGCCCTGGAACACTCCCGCAATAAAAGGTTAGATAATGAGGAGAAACCTGCAAAGAAAATGGAAAGAAGTGAGGTAGGAAGAAAACCAGGAGAATACTGGGAGAAAGGAAAGTAGAAAAGTAGACTAATAATTACATAACAGGCTCACATGATTCACAGTAATATACCCATGTTAGAGAAAGAATTATGAAGAGAATGGAGATCTTGCAACCAAATAAAAGGTAGCACTAAAAATATTATATGAATAGTTTTTAGTCAGTGATAAATAATCATATGAATAATGTTTCATTAAACATTAGAAGCATTCCCTTTAGAGCAGGGGTCCTCAACCCCCAGGCCATAGACTAGTACAGGTCCATGGCCTGTTAGGAACCAGGACACAGCAGGAGGTGAGCAGCGGGTGAGCGAGAGAAGCTTCATCTGTATTTACAGCCGCTCCCCATCACTCACTCGCATTACCGCCTGAGCTCCTCCTCCTGTCAGATCAGCGGCGGCATTAGATTCTCATAGGAGCGCGAACCCTACTGTGAAGTGTACACGCGAGGGTGCTCCTTAAGAGAATCTAATGCCTGATGATCTGAGATGGAGCTGAGGCAGTGACGCTAGTGCTGGGGAGCGGCTGCAAATACAGATTACCATTAGCAGAGAGGTTTGACTGCACAGAGACCATAATAAATCAATTGCTTGCAGACCCATATCAAAACCTTATCAGTGTGTGGCAAGTGAAAACAAGCTCAGGGCTCCCACTGATTCTGCATTATGGTGAATTGTACAATTATTTCATTATATATTACAGTGTAATAATAATAGAAATAAAGTGCACAATAAATGTAATGTGCTTGAATCATCCCAAAACCATCCCCCCACCCTGGTCCGTGGAAAAATTGTCTTCCACGAAACCGGTCCCTGGTGCCACAAAGGCTGGGGACTGCTGCTTTAGAGTTTAGAATCAGTATTCTAAAACTGTCTGGAATAAAAGAAAATATACGTAAGATAACATTGCTACGTACTAGTAATAATCACTTTTAAGTATTATGAAACTCAACATCAACAGAGACTATATATACCAAAGAGTAGCTTTCACAAAGAATGTGAAAGATGCGAATGGATAATATCACAATACTGTTTTGAGAGGTATAAAAGTTAAAGAGATTTAGTAGAGATACACGTTTATTTGATTATGAACTGTATGACTGGATATTGGAAAAATGTCGATTTCCCCTAAATGTGTGGGTTTATTATAATTCAAAACAGAATTCTGATGGGCAAATTTTGGGTACAATAATGATCAAAAGAGCACTATTTGTAATAGCCAACAAACTATAAACAATCCAAATGTCCATAAATAAGTAAATAAATAAATAGTATGTCCATTTAATAGAATAATATATAGCAATGAGAATGAATGAACTCTACTATAGACAATGATGGTGATGAATCTCAGTAATATAATAATGAGCAAAATAAGGCAGACACTAACGAGTATGTACTTTATGATTCCCTTTATATAAAGTTCTGAAACAGATAAAAGTAATGTTAAGATTCCCAGAAGTGGGCTTCCCTGGTGGTGCAGTGGTTGAGAATCTGCCTGCCAATGCAGGGGACACGGGTTCAAGCCCTGGTCTGGGAAGATCCCACATGCCGTGGAGCAACTAGACCCGTGAGCCACAACTACTGAGCCTGCGCATCTGGAGCCTGTGCTCCGCAACAAGAGAGGCCGCGATAGTGAGAGGCCCGCGCACCGTGATGAAGAGTGGCCCCCGCTCGCCGCAACTAGAGAAAGCCCTCGCACAGAAACGAAGACCCAACACAGCCAAAAATAAATAAATAAATAAATAAAAAAAAAAAAAAAAAAAAAAAGATTCCCAGAAGTTTTGGAAGGGAGTCTTTAGTTCTGGTGATGTTTCATTTCTTGATTTTTTGGCTGCTGGTTACATATTGTGTCCATTTTGTAAAAATTCGTTGAAATTACATTTGTAATTTGTGTACTTTTTATATGAATATTTGACTTTGATAAAACTTTAAAAATACCAATAGTTTTAAAAAATTGGACATACTGATTTAACCATTTGCTTGTAATTGCAGACAATAAAAAAGTAGCTTCTAGTTTGTTCAGAAAGGAAAGTAATAATGAAAAACTGTATAAAATGTATAAAAAATCAGAAATGAGTGGAATATTCTGGCAACAGCTAAGGATCAATGGACAGAATACAACATTTGGTTGAGATGAAAAATAATTCAGTAGGGGAAAGGAATGATCAATAAATGATGCTGCATTTTCAAACCTCCCTATGCAACTGGGTACAGCCATGTGATCAAATTTTAGCTAATGGGATATAAGTGAAATTGAAAAATACCACTTCCAAGTCTTGCTGCTCAAAGGATTGGGCTTCTGGTCCTTCTCTCCTGTCCTTCTAATTTAGAGAAGGTGAGATTTAAACAATTGCCTGAGACTCAGCTGTTTAAATGGGAGCCACTGGTCAAGAATAGCAGAATCACCTTCCTAGGCTTGGCCTGTTAACTGTACAAGAAGTAAACTTCTAGCTTGTTAAGCAAATAAGCAAACAAACAAGAAAACAAAGAAAGCTGCAAGTGCTGGCTGTTCCTTTAGGAATATATCAGTTATCTATTGCTGTATAACCAATTACACCTAAATGTAACAGCTGAAATCTACAAACATATATCATAATTTCTTTGAATAAGGAATCTGGGGAGCAATTTAACTGGGTACATTTCACTCAATCAAAATCCCTCATGAGGTTGCAGTTGAGCTGTCAGATGGAGCTGCAGTTATGATCCAGACTCAACTGGGCCTGAAGGACCTGCTTCCAAGCTCAGTCACTTGGTGGTTGGCAGGCTTCACCTCCTCACAGGCTGTTGGCTAGACAGTCTGAGCTCCTCTTGTTCTATCGGTTTGAGGGCCTGAACTCCTCGCCACCTCACGTGGTTCTCCCATAGGGCTGCTTGCAATAGGGCTGCTTCCTCCCCGTCAGTGTAAGTGAGCCAAGAGAAAGGGAGAGAGAGAACTCAAGACAGGACCTGCAGTTTTTTATAGTTTAATATTGAGCTACTGAGTCCAGCCCATCCTCAAGGGGAGGGGATGACACAAAGGCGTAAAAGACAAGAGGCAGAGATATTCAATGCCACCTACCACAGGAAGAAAAATCAAGTTAGATCCTCACTTAACACCACACCAAAATAATTTGTAGATGAATACAAAATGGAAATATAAGAAGTCAAATCCTTCTTAAAAATAGAACCAAGTCTATGTGAATGTTTCTCTAGTATCAGGATGGGAAGAACAGCTAAGCTTAAAACCATGGTAGCTCCTGTCACAGGCTGGGTTTTCTAGGAAGCAGACACTGAAATGGGTTAGAATGTGAAAGCCTTACCGGTAGGCAACACTGTGAAAGGTAGAGAGGAGGAAGCAGGATCGGGCAGGGAATGTGGATCTGAAAGAAGTCGGTTAGCCTCAAGGGGAGCTCCGGAGCCAAGATTTCCCATTAGAGCAGTCCCAGTTCGGGTAGACCAGCTAGGCCCTTGAACAAGTTTCTTGTTCTATATGTGGTTAGGGCTGCCTTGAGAACAAGAGCAATCACGGCGTGAAACCTGAGGAGGATCAAGAAGGAACTTATGGGCTTCCCCGGTGGCTCAGTGGTTGAGAATCCGCCTGCCAATGCAGGGGACACGGGTTCGATCCCTGGTCCGGGAAGATCCCACATGCCGCGGAGCAACTAAGCTTGTGTGCCACAACTACTGAGCCTGTGCTCTAGAGCCTGTGAGCCACAACTACTGAGCCCACGTGTCGCAACTACTGAAGCCTGCGCGCCTAGAGCCCGTGCTCCACAATGAGAGAAGCCACTGCTATGAGAAGCCCGTGCACCGCAATGAAGAGTAGCCCCCACTCGCCGCAACTAGAGGAAGCCCGCGTGCAGCAACGAAGACCCAACACAGCCAAAAAAATAAAAAATAAAAAATAAAATAAATTTAAAAAAAAAAGAAGGAACTTATAGCTGGAGGTTGTCCACCAGCTGTGCCATTTAACTGGGCAACAAGTCCAGTTTTGGAGATCTGAGCTGAGCGTCGAGGTCTCTGCCACAGTCCGCCCCTTGCGGCATTTACACACAGTGCTTCAAACACTTGTGCAGAGCGGCGCCTCAGGGCTGGAATGGGCTGCTTTTCCTGAGGAGAAACTGCCCTCAGGCTCCTGCTCTAGGCAAAAAATACCCATTAGAGGGATCCTGCACTGGGCAGAAATGGCCAAGCTTCAGTGACTCTTTACTGGCTGAAGATCATCCTGAAAATAGTGGGCCCTCAGCTCAAAAGCTGAGGCAAAACCTAAAAGGACTAAGAGCTAGAGGCTGAAGCTAAGCCCACACCTGGTCACTGGGCAGGGAGTCCTTTCTAGGAGGGCAGTCTGAGCAACACACAATCACAAACGAATATATCAAAACAATTTTTTTACTTCACAGAAACATAATCCTCAACATGCAAATATATAAAACATAATAGGAAAAAACCCATGACATGTTAATATCATAATTTCATAAAAGGCTAACGCCCTATCAGAACATCAGTCTTTAGTAAAATCCACAGTGTATGTACTGTATATGATAAATTTAACATATTGTTAAACACTTAAGACATAAGTGAATACTTAGAACAAAGCCCTCAAACCCAAATAAGTATAATTAACTAATAGATATGAAAAAATATTCAGCTGGCCTCACAAGTAGTCCAATGAATGCAATAAAATTTTATTAAAGCAATAAAATCAGTTTTGGCAGCCTATCGAATTTCCAATTTTTTTAGTAAATGATTTAGTTTTGGCAAATGAGCTTTAAGTTAGACATTTGCACATGCCTGGCAGGAGTGTCAATTCATATTTCTGTAAATCAATTTGGCATCAGGTTTTAGGAGTTGTAAAAACAAATCCTTTCACTCAGTATTTCTACTTCAAGAGTTTATCATCTCTGCTGTGTCTCAGAGGCAAGCAACTGCTTCAAGACAAAGCTGAACATCTCTTTCCCAACCACGGGCTGCCAGAAACTCACTGAAGTGGACATCAAAGGCAAATTCTGGAGCTTCTATGAGAAGCGTTTAGCCACAGAAGCTGCAGCAGATGCTCTGGGTGAAGAAGGGAAGGGCTACGCGGCTGGAATCAGTAGTGGGGATGCCAAACCAGGTTTCCCCACAAAGCAGGGTAGACTAGGAGGACTAGAGAAAAAAAGCACAGATCTGTTCAGGGGATGCACTGTGGATGCCAATCTGAGTGTTCTCAACTTGGTTATTATTTTAACCAATAATAACCATTGGAAAAAGATATTCTTGCACTCACTGATACTACTGTGCGTCATCGCCTGGGGCCCAAAAGAGCTAGCTGAACCCACAAACTTTCCAATCTCTCTAAAGAAGATGATGTCTGCTAGTATGCTGTGGAAAGCTCCTGGACAGAGAAGGTAAGAAACCTCGGTGCCCAAGACTCAGCGTTAACGTTATTCCCTGTGTCCTGCAACGCCAAAGTCGGCTTGTTGCTCTGAAGAAACAGGGTACTAAGAAAAATTAGGAAGAGGCCACAGAATATGCTAACCATTGGCCCAGAGGATGAAGGACACCAAAGAAAAACTCCAGGAACAGACTGCCAAGAGATGGAGGCTGTCCTGTCTGACAGCTTCTACCTCTGAGTCCGGTCAAAAATAAGGTTTTCTAAGAGTAAGAAATAAATAAGGTCAGACTTAAAAAAAAAAAAAAGTTATCTTAAGGAAATAATCAGAAATGTGAACAAAGGTTTATACATAAAGATATTCATCTTAGCATTATTTGTTATATCAAAAGCCAGAAGCAACCCAAGGGCTCAAACTTAGGCAAAGTGTTAGATAAACTACATCGTATCTGTAGGATAGTGTGTTGTGCAACCATTAAAATGAAAATGGGTGATGAACCTTTAATGTCAAAAGATAATGCTTATGATGGACGTGTGAAATGAAAATAAAAAGAATTGCATAGATAGCATTACCCCAACTATGTAAAAATCCATAAAAAGATGCGTGGAAGAAGATATGCCAAAACTATAAACATGGATTTGATTATCTTTGGTTGGGTGATTTTATTTTCTTCTTTTTACTTTCAACTTTTACAAAATAAACATTCTTGGAGTCGTCTCAAGAGACAATTGCTAGAAGCTTTCCTTGCCCTTAGAGAAAGGGCTGGGTCACGTGCTTCTCCCTGTGTGCCTCCTGCCTTTCTCAGTGCACACCCCTCTCTTAGCATTTCCTCGTGGTGCTCAAGGTTTCCGTGCATATATCTGCCATGCAGTCCTGATATTAACTATGTGGAGTTGGGTCAGATTTCAGATTTCACAGGTCGAGAGCACAGAGCTCTACAACATACCCCTCACTTCAGACACCAGCTGCAAGCTCTAGAGTTCTCAGGCCACTCACACTTCTGACCAACCGGCTACAAATCTGGAGCTTCCCACTACCTCCCCAGGTTCTATAATTTGCTAGAATGACTCCAAGAATTCAGGAAAGCATTATACTTAGGATTATAATTTTATCATAGAGCACACAAATTAGAACCAGCCAAATGAAGAGACACACAGGGTGAGGTCTGAGAGGATCCCAAACAAAAATGTTCCCTGTCCTCAGGATGTATGACCCTCCTGGCACACTGATAAGTATCACTAACCTGGAAGCTCACCAGAGCTTCCGATATACAGAGTTTTTATGGGGGTTTCATGACATAGGTTTGATTGATTGAATCCTTGGCCATGTGATTAAACTCAATCTTGAGCCCTCGTCCCCTTCTCAGAACTTGGACTTATAAATGCGTGGCTCAAAACCTTAACCCTCTAATCATGCAGTATGGTCTCTCCAGCACGGAAGCTCCATCCTGAAATTATCTAGGGGCTCCCCAGGAGTCACCTCATTGGCATAAATTCCAGTGTGGTCCAAGGGACCCACAATGAATAACAAAGACACTCCTTTCACTTTGGAAATTCCAAGGATTTAGAGGCTCCCTCCGAGGAAGTGGGGCAAAGATCAGCCGAATTCTTTCTTATACAACAGTATCTGTCTCACCCATTGGCTATGGCCTCCAATATGGAGGGACCATGCCTATGCTTGGGACTGGCACCCAGCAGATTTTTTTTTAGTAAATCTGGCAGCTTAGGAAAGTTAGCCTAAGGCCCATTAGTAAATTAGAGAAGCCCCTTTCTGTCTGTGAGTCCCAAGTTGACACTTTCTCTGTTACCTTCCACCACAGTATCCTCAGAAGGTCATTTTTCCAGGAATTAGTAATGAACTGATATTTTGGTCCTTTGATAATTTAATCCATCATTGAGAACAGTAATACGACAGCAATGACCATGAAACAGTTTTTTCTTTCACCATCTTCTTTCCCCCCTCCTGGGTGATATCTATCTATAGAAACACGTTAGCTAGTCTTGAATTAACTAGCAAATTAATAGAGAATGTATTAGCTTTGTACGAGGAAAGGCAACAAATAGAAGCACAGGATTGACAATTTCATGGCTGTGTTTATGAGTGTTTAAGACTGTCAATATTAAGTAAGTTATAGAAGTAAGTGCTGGTATTTCCATTTTTGTTCTTAATCTAAAGATGGCCTGGGGATGGGCTTTTAGAACATCAATATGGTGTTTGGTGAATTTAACAACTTAGTTGATTGTATTTATGTTTGCTCGTTTATTCCAAAAGTTATTTACTTCTGGTAGGTTATATAGTCAATGCTGAGTATTGAATATTTAACTTAGTTCTCCAAGTCTTTCATAATTTCTATTTCACAATTTGCTAGATTAAAACTAGGACTACTGCCTAGAGTTTTTTTGTTTTACTTCATAAGACTATGTACTCAAAATTAAGTCACTTAAAATTAAGTCAACTTTTTATTGAGGCAAAATAATACATATCCTAATTTTAAATGTTTTACACAAAGACAACGGCAGAAGTTTCTGGGCATCACAATTCACTAAGTTTTTCCTCTAAGCACATGGAGACGCCTTGCTGGCATCCTAGGACAGTGGTCCTGGGTGTTGCTTCACTTTCTCCAGGCCCCTGACTGGTCTGAACTCTTATTTTTTCTCTTCCTACCTGAGCAGACTTGATTCCAAGCTTGTGCGAGAAGACAGGACTTTTTGTAAATTAGGATGAACAGAGAGCCTTCTGTGTTTATTGGATTTTTTATAGTCTCCTGTTCTTGCCTGAGGGTAGGGGTCTCCTGTGACTATATTCACAGTAATTCCTAGGTATCATCCAATACCTGGTCCATATTTAAATTTTCCTATTAAAATTAAGGGTTGATTTTACTTTATTTAAAACTGGGGAGAATAACAGCATGTTTGTATGTAACAGGATGATGCAGCCAAGAAGGGAAAACTGATGATGCAGGATTGAGTAGAGACCTTTGCAGGGGTGATGCCCTTAACCAGGGCTGTGCACCTCACTCAGCTCCAAGTGAGACTGTCACGTGGCCTTCTCTGTGCATGGTTGTCACAAGAGGGTGCATCAAGGGGGCCTGTCTGTGCAGGCTACAGGGGATGGGACTGAAGGAATTAGCAGCCCACCAAAGTGGTTTGAAGATTATTTTAAACTGAAAACATCTGAACAGACAGTAGCCACAGACAGACGTTATCTCAAAAAGAAAAACCTCCCGAAAATACAGCTGCCACTGACTACCCCCATCTACCCCCCCTTCCCGCCCCCTAGGGAGTTCCCTGTTTGAAAGAAGACAGACCTTCAGCCCTGAGAAATATGAATTCATCTGCTATACTCCCTATCCCCCACCAGGAGGAAATTTCCACCCAGGAAGGAAATAGTCTGCCCATTTCCATTAGCATCTAAACACTCAATAAGGGTTTCCCTGGTGGCGCAGTCGTTGAGAGTCTGCCTGCCAATTCAGGGGACATGGGTTCGAGCCCTGGTCCGGGAAGATCCCACATGCCACGGAGCAACTAAGCCCATGTGCCACAACTACTAAGCCTGTGCTGTAGAGCCCATGAGCCATAACTACTGAAGCCCACGTGCCTAGAGCCCGTGCTCCACAACAAGAGAAGCCACCGCAATGAGAGGCCCGTGCACCACAATGAAGAGTAGCCCTCGCTCGACGCAACTAGAGAAAGCCCATGTGCAGCAACAAAGACCCCATGCAGCCAAAAAAAATAAAATAAAATAAATAAATGAAAAAAAAAAACCACCCAACAAAAGCGTCCATATGTTCCCACTGAAACCCTAAGCCCTGCTCTTTGTTAAGCTGGTATATAAAACTTTCTCTCTATCCATTCCCTGAGTTACTCATAACTGAGCAACTCCTGTGTGCTCCTGTTAAAGAGATCTTGTCTTTTCTCTAGCTAATCTGTTTATTTTCGGTTAATTTTCAGGCCTCTGACTATTTGGACCTAAGCTGGTAGAGAAAAACTTTTTCCTTCCCACAAGATCGTAGGTACATGTGGAGAGTTGGCCTTAGTTAAGAGCATGGACCCTTAATCTATCGTAACAGGAGAGAAGGCAGAAGGATTTATGCATATTCAGACTCTCTCTCATTCTCAAACACACTAGAAGTGTCATCTCTTCTCACTGACTCATGTCCTCACTTCCCATTCACTACTCTACCTATTCCAATAAGGCTGCCAGGCTTAACACATATTCATTCAATTATTCATTCATCAAATGTTTCTTGAATCCTACTAGATAGTCTAGGCCCTGAAGATATAGCATTGAACAAAATCCAAAAATCCTTGCCCTTATGGAGCTAGATCTCCGGTGGGGGAAAACAGATGTGAAACAAACTACATAGTACTTTCAGTGGTAATAAGTGTGATGGATAAAAATATACACATATACACACACACACACACACACACACACACACGAAAGGCAGGAAAGAGAGTGATGGAGTGTTGGCTGCCTCACCAAGAAGGAAGCACTTGAATAAAGACCTGAGGAGGTAATGAGCAAGCACTATGGATACAGTGGGAAGTCTTTTCCAGGAAGAGGGAGCGGATAAGCAGTGGGAGTGTGCCTGGTATATACAAGGAAGAGCAAAGAGATAAGTAGGGAATAAACAAGGGGAGGAGGCACAGCAGGAGATAAAACCAGTAAGGTCGTATGGGGTCAGATTGTGTGGGAGCTTGTAATCATTGCAAGTGCTTCGGCTTTACTCTGACTCAGCTGAGGACCCAGTGGAGGGATGTGCGCAGACAAAATGGACTGTGGGGAGCGAGGATGGAAGCAATGACAGCAGTAACAATGTTGATGAGATAATTCCGCCAAGAAATAATGGACACTGCTTTGGAAAGCAATCTGGCAGCTCCTTAAAAGGTAAAACATAGAGTTACCCTGTGATCCAGCGATCCAGCAATTGCACTCCTAGGTACACACCCAAGAGAAAGGAAAACAAATGTTTAAACAAAACATGAATATGTATAGCATCATTATTTCTAAGAGCCAAAAGGTGGAAATAACCGAAACGTCCATCAACTGATGAATGGATAAACAAAGTGTGCTATATCCATACAATGGGATATTATTCAGTCATAAAATGAATGAAGTACTGATATATCCTACAACATGGATAAACCTTGAAAACATTATACTATATGAAAGAAGCCATTCACAAAAGACCTCATCGTGTACAATACCATTTATATGAAAAGTCCGGAATAGACAACTCCATACGGATACAAAGTAGATTAGTGACTGCCAGGGACTAGGGGAAAGAGGGAATGGGGAATGACTGTTAAATTTTTTTTTTTTCTTTTTAAATATATCTTTATTTCTCAAACTCAAAGCTTTATTTCATCAAGTTCTAACACATTTTGCATTGACAAGTGATTTCACCTGCATCCCATAAGAAGGTCAGTGGCCATTACACCAAAGAGGAAACCTCACATATCCTAGGAAATTAATATTTGAAAGGCTATGCAAGTATAGAATAACAAAAAAGCTTCCAATTTAGTCTAATTTGTATCTTTTCATCTATAGAAATTTGGAAATTAATGGCTAAAAACTTAATTTTCCTAAAGCAGTGATTTTTTAAAAAATTCATGAAAAAAAAAGACCAGATTGCTTGAGTTTTAAAACACCCACAGATCCATATTATTTAACGACTTCCTCTTTAGCGGATGGTCTTCTCACCTTCCTATGCAAACATAGGAAATTTTGGAACTAAATGTTCCAAAATTAACTGTGGTGATGGATGTACAACTATGCAAATACAATAAAAACCACTGAGTTGGGCACTTTAAATGGATAAACGACATGGTACATGAATTATATTTCAATAAAACTATTATTAAAAATAAGAAGAAACAATAGAGTTTAGCATAGGGAGGTGGTGACATGTGGTTAGGGGTCGGAATACTTTGAAGGTAGAGTTAATAGAATTTGGTGAAGACTGGATGAGTTGTAGGAAAGTAAACTAAGAGTCAAGGATGTGGCACTGACACTAAGTGAGATGAGGGAGAATGCAGGGGAACAAATTTGGGGAAGAAAATCAGGAACTTTCTTTTGAATGCGTTAAGCTTGTGATGCCAAGTAGACATTCAGTATGCAACTGGAGATATGAGTCTGGGGTTCAGGAAAGAGATGGACTGGAATTTTACATTTGGGGGTTATCAGCATGTGAATGGTACTTAACTGGTTAGAGTCATCAGTTACCTCGAGGGAGCCAAATCTTCACCTTGACTTCTCAATAGCACTGGACATTATTGACCACTGTCTTCATGTAAAATTGTCTCTTCCCTTACTTTTACTAGAGAAATTTTTGCTGTTTTCTTCCTTCCTTTCTTGTCTCTCCCAATCTGTTTCATTTGCAGGCTCATCGTCCTCTACCTAATCTCCAGTTCAGAGTTGTTCAAATTTTGCTCCTGTATCGTTTCCTTCATGGTACTGTATATTCTCTGAGAGATTGTATCCACATCCTAATTTCAACTATTTCTTATACATAAACTTGTAAGTGAGCTTCAGATCCTTCACATAACCACTATCGAAACATATATATATCAAAAACATCTCTAATTCAACCTGTGCAATATTGAATTCATCATTTCTACCTCCACTCCCAATCCAAAACCAGTTCTCTTCCAACATCCCTCGTTTCAATGAATGAGTTATGTATTTACGTAAACCACAAGCCAGAAGCCATGCTTGGTATCTCTCACCCCAGCATATCTAATCCATCATCAAATTCTGAGACTTTCATCTCCTAAAATATTCTCTAAATGTCTCTACTTTTCTTTATTTTTACTGGTGAGCAATGCAAATACATTTCTACTCTATAATTTTTCACACAACAACCCCTACTGATAACAAGCATTTCTACCATTCTTATGCCCTGGAGGCAGACTAATTACAAAATATTGTGGATTTAAAAAAGGGGACTATGGGGGCATGGGTTCCCTTTACATGTTGAGGATTTCTCCTCCTCAATGTTCTCTACAACTTTCCTTTTCGATTTTCCTACTTCTTGTCTCTTTTAAATCCAAATCATTCCACCAGTTATCACCAGACTAATTCTCGTAACATGTAGTTCCATTAATTTCCCAGCTAAAAATTCAAAACTGCATTTTGCCTAGGAATTTAAGAGTGAACTCCTAATACTAGCATTATAGTTCCATCATAACAAAGTCTAAATACTCTTCTTCTCTATGTCCCAGTGTTGCGGGTTGAATAGTGTCCCCCAATTCATGTCCTTCCTAGAACCTCAGAATGTGACCTTATTTGAAAATAGAGTCTTTGCAGATATAATCAAGTTGAGATGAAGTCATCAGGGTGGGCTCTAATCCAAATGACTGGTGTCCTAATAAGAAGAGAGAGATTTGGAAACTGACCCACAGAGAGAACACCATGTGACAACAGAGGCAGAGACGGGAAGGATGCATCTCTAAGCCAAGAAATGCCAAAGATTGATGGCTTCCACTAGAAGTTAGGGAAAGGTAAGGTAAAGTTCTCCCCTACAAGCTACAGAGGGAGCATGGCTTTTCAATGTCTTAATTTTGGACTTCTATCTTCCAGAACTATGAGACAGTAAATTTCTGTTATTTCAAGCCACTCAGTTTGTGGTATTTTGTAATGGTAGCCCTAGGAAACTAATACATGCAGTTACTTTGGAAAATTCAGTGTTCTCCTAAACCTGCACTCTGTGTTTTAAAAAATTCAGGTATAATTCATGCACTATAACATTTATCCCTTTTAAGTATACAATTCAGTGATTTTTAAAATATTTTCGCAAGGTTGTATAACCAACACCACTATCTAATTTTAGGACATTTTCCTCAGCCTTAAAATACATCCCATTCTGTTAGAAATATAGTTCCCCAATCCCCCCTCCTCCCAGCCCCTGGCAACCATACATCTTTCTCTATGGACTTGCCTGTTCTATACTGCACTAATTTTATTTGTTTCCATGCCTTTTTCTCATGTCCTCTCTCCATTACTCCTATTTGTGTCTTATAATTATTATGTCATTCACTCACTCACTAAACTGGTTCTACCTGAGGACAGGGGATGTGTATCCCTGTTCCTAGTACATATTAAGCATTATAACATGCTTCCTGAGTGAAAATACGAATCAATGAATGCCCATCTCAAAGGCCATCCTCTTTCTATCATCTATCTTTTCTCATTTGGTTCAAATCTATGTTTCTAACTCATGTGGTTCTCCTTGGAATCAGATTGGTTTTGATGTATGAAATATAAACACATAGCAACGTGTGCTACAATATTCAGTGGACAAAATTCATTGAATAAACTACTCTGCAAGTAGCATTGAACAAGACTCTCTACTGGGCAAAATAATTATGATCATGAAATAGACATAAATGAATGGTTGAGTTTCTTATTTTTTAAGGCCATCTGCACCCTTTACTTTAAAGATATTACAGTCTGAATGGGGCTGTCCGAGACTAGAAATGCTATGAAATACAAGAGATTAGCACGTGGAATCTTGGTCTAAGTATGAATTGCTGATAGAAGACAAATGATGTTGCTTGAAATTGTGACTTGAAAAGCAAGTACCATGAATCATCCCCATGTATAAGGTTGTAATCAGAACAAAGGAGAACTGATACGTGAATAGCTGTTATTTACTATGTTGTTGGCAAAACACTGGCCAATTCATGGCTATGCATGTAGCTTAAATGTTGCAACACGAATACACTTCATATTATCTGGAACAGCAGACACTTCTGTTTCCAATTATTATTATTATTTTTTTTAACCGTATGTTTAGAAAAAAGAAGATATCTTAAATTAGTTAAAGCTAGGACAGCACGTTGTGCTTTTCTGTTTTTTTTTTAATAATTAATTTATTTTTATTATTTATTTTTTTATTTTTGGCTGTGTTGGGTCTTTGTTGCTGTGTGCGGGCTTTCTCTAGTTGAGGCGAGCTGGGGCTCCTCTTCGTTGCGGTGTGTGGGCTTCTCATTGCGGTGGCTTCTCTTGTTGCAGAGCATGGGCTCTAGGCACGCGGGCTTCAGTAGTTATGGCTCGCGGGCTCTAGAGCGCAGGCTCAGTAGTTGTGGTGCATGGGCTTAGATGTTCCGCGGCATGTGGGATCTTCCCAGACCAGAGCTCGAACCCATGTCCCCTGCATTGGCAGGTGGATTCTTAACCATTGGACCACCAGGGAAGTCCCTGGGCTTCTCCGTTGAAGGACACCATATTAAAAGAATAGGACTAAGTATGTATAGTACTGCATAGCACTTTAAGATATTCACAATATTTAAAACACTCTTGTGACTTAAGCATTATTATTGTCCCACATTTACAAATGAGGAAATGTCCTTGGTAAAATGAGATGATTAGCTTATGAATCTATCAAGGTAGTACATGGTAGGGAGGCAGGACACAAACCCACATCTTCACCTTCAAACTTCAAATTCACTATGTCCACAATCCAAATGTTAAGCACGCACTAATAGGCAAAGTTGCTCTATTTAATCATGATGATGATGACGATGTAATAAAAATACCAATAGTAAATCTATTGATTTATTTGTCTCCATTAGAATGTGAGTGCTATGAAGAGAGAGATTTAGTCTTGTTCACTGCTGTATCCCAGTGCCTAGAACAGTCCCTGGCACATAAACCATCTAATAAAACTTCTTTGTAAATCAAAATAATACATCACATTTTCAAAGACATTTCACAAATATTACTTCATTGTTGTCATAGCAATTTCTAAGATTTCTGACTCTGCTCCAATATTCTTCTTATTACTCCCCATTGTATAAAAGAGGACTTAAAATATCAGCACTGAGATATTACGAATAGGATATATTAGTCATCAAGACCAGTACCATAATAGGATCCCAGCTGATCTTACCTCAAGGATGACAAGTACTGACTTGAATAGGTTGGCTTCTCTATGGATGGAAGGTGTTGAAAGGCACGTAGAGAAATTCATCGGTGAGGAACACACACATCTGTCAAGATTAAAAAACAAAAAATTCTGTTAAAGTTCTGAAATGTGGGAGAAGGTTGGCTTCCCTTCATAAGGAAGGTAGTGTTCAAGATCATTGCCTGTTAGAGCTACTAAAATGACTTTCTCTACTATTATCCTGGTTTTTCACATTCATTATGGAGAATCAAAATGTGAGTAATTGAGTTTAGAAATGAGTATTCTGTTTTCGAATAGAAAGGTAGTAAGACCCTGGGCTCTGAGTAGTCTCCTCTTAAGGGGCCCAATTGTTTTGACAGGAGGAGATGCCGAGTAAGTGGGATGTAGCTCTGCTTCACTTTCTTTAACACAGGAAGTGGGAAAAGGGATTCTGCTGTCAAAGCAAGTTTGAAAACCACTTTTATTTAAAGTATAATACCGTCTGTATCCAGAAAAGATGATTACTCTAATTGGAAAAGATACATGCACCCCAATGTTCATAGCAGCATTATTTACAATAGCCAAGACATGGAAGCACCTAAGTGTGCATCGACAGAGGTATGGATAAAGAACATGTGGTACATATATACAGTGGAATAGTACTCAGCCATAAAAAAGAATAAAATAATGCCATTTGCAGCAACATGGATGGACCTAGAGATTATCATACTAAGCAAAGTAAGTCAGAGAAAGACAAATATCACATATCTCTTAAATGTGGAATCTAAAAAAATGATACAAATGAACTTATTTGCAAAGCAGAAATAGACTCACAGACATAGAAAACAAATTTATGGTTACCAAAGGGGAAAGGGGGTGGGGGAGGGATAAATTAGGAGTTTGGGATTAACAGATACACACTACTATATATACACTAGATAAACAACAAGGACCTACTGTACAGCACAGGGAACTATATTCAATATCTTGTAATAACTTATAATGGAAAAGAATCTGAAAAAGAATATATATATCTTAATCACTGTACACCTGAAACTAACACGACATTGCAAATCAACTATACTTAATTTAAAAAAACCCCAATGTGGAAATCAATGTGCGAATCAGAAAAAAAATAAGGATTTAAAAAAAAAAAGGTATAATGCCATCAATACCATTTTGTATGGTCTCATTTATGTTTTACTCTCCATCCAAAAGCAATATCCAATCAAAGGTAGGGCAAGGTATTTTGAATGTAAACATTGCTTATCCAGCTCTCTCAGAAAACTGGAGCTCAGTTAAGAAGCTGAAAGGTCATGAAGAACCTAGGCGCAGGACGGGAATAAAGACGCAGACCTACTAGAGAATGGACTTGAGGACATGGGGAGGGGGAGGGGTAAGTGGGGACAAAGTGAGAGAGTGGTAGTGTATATATGGACATATATATACCACCAAATGTAAAACAGATAGCTAGTGGGAAGCAGCCGCATAGCACAGGGAGATCAGCTCAGGGCTTTGTGACCACCTAGAGGGGTGGGATAGGGAGGGTGGGAGGGAGGGAGACGCAAGAGGGAGGGGATATGGGGATATATGTATATGTAAAGCTGATTCACTTTGTTATAAAGCAGAAACTAACACACCACTGTAAAGCAATTATACTCCAATAAAAATGTTAAAAAAAAAAAAAAAAAAGGAAAGGCTCACAATAAGCATAGGCCTCCCTGACACCACAACACCATCCTCAAAACTATTAAGCTGTTTACTCACAGGCAAGTCTTCAGTCTTCATCAGGACCCGCTCCCCGGAATGCTAAGAGCCTCAGCTCTCTGGTTTCTCAACCCCTAACAGGAATACAACACCCAAGGAAGGACGAGAGGCACCAGGAGGGTGATGGGGCTCTTAGAAGTAAGTTCTACTCGCCGCGAAACGGAAGTGGGAGAGATTGGTTAGGAGGACAGAGCCCCTCCTCCACACCCCCTCCGATTTTGTAGAGGAGACAGGTGTGCATTGTGAGGGCCTCTGAGACTAAATAACTTTATAAGCCTCAGCTGACTCACAGGACCCGCAGATAGAGAGGTGGAGTCAGTAATGTTTATAACAGTGATGTATTTTAAAAATATTTAAAACACTCTTGCAAATTAAGTGTTATCAGTATCCCACGTTTACAAAGAGGGGGTTAATTTACATTTAAAAGATTAAATTATGTTTAATACTGCTCTTAAAAACGAAGAGAGACCTATGTGGTACAATTTTAAGGAAATATTTGAAAAATCTTGGTAGGTTAAAGGGAAAAGCCTCAGTTACCTGGAAAAAATCCCAGTGTTTGCAACAGTGAATCCCTAAGGGATTTCCAATAAAGGAAGTGTTACTTTACTTAGATGTAACCATATGTTCAATTACAGGAAGGCACATTTGTGGAAAATCAACAAAATATCCACAGATAGTTTTATTTCACAAAGCATAGATGATAATGTGGGTTTCTGTAATTGTTTCCTTGATATCTAAATTATTTTGAATAAATGTTTTTAAAATTAGTTTGTGGAAAGTAAGTCTGTTCTTTAAGTTTGGTGTTTTGTAAATAAATACATTATTTTAAAAAATGCATTCCTACCGGAAAAATGAATGGTACTGTCTACTGTTTTGCAAAGAAATATGTATAAAGATAATTGCTCTGCTTTTAAAAACTAAACAGATAGTGTTTAGGCTTTTTTAGTCACCTATTATATTAAAGTGCTTTATTGTCATTAAAATTACTTGTGCCCTTAATTCACCTAAAAATTTGTGGTCTCAATTCACCAGAGAAATCATTCATCCAATAACATGAGTGAAGAGAACTGATCAGGTACACACACACACACACACACACACACACACACACACACCACCCAAAACCCACAGCAATGGTGTCAGCCCAGAAATACAACAGCTACTGAGAAACAAATATTCTTTTGAAGAAATATTTCCTTTGTGTCTATCCTACTTTTCTTTTTTAAAAAATCACTTATTTCATTGTGAAAAATGAAATCAAATGAGGTATGCTTGAAAAATGAAAGCTCTGTACACTCCATATGCAGGAACTAAATCAGGACATGTGAAAAAGTGTAGATGTGCTATGATATAATGCACTTGGAAAAAGAATTAGTTTTTTCTCTGCTTTCTGATGGAGAACTCCATGAAAGAGTGTGCCAGCAAGAACAAGTTCCTCTAAGTGACATTTCATTTCTTAGCAGCTAGATAGATTAATGCTTGCTTCTCTGCAGCTCATGCATTACTAGCCCTAGTACTTCAGAAATGAAAAATCATGTACTCAATTTATTCTTTATTGCATAAATGTTATACAAAGAGAATGGAAATTTGCATTTGGGTCTTCATTCCTGATAAAATATTGTGGTCTTGATAATAGGTTAAGAAATACTATAGTACCACTGTCCTTTCATATTTAGCCTCTATAAAACAGCCTAATGGATTATATGTCTAAGATGAGGAGAGATGAAAGTAGAATTATGTTAAATTGTGTAGCCTCTAAATAGATTACAAAAAATTTTATCACCTTTTCAGGGCATGGCTAAAGAGACCCACCTGTAAATCTTCTGAAGAGCCGAGTCACAGAGAACCAGAGACATTTTCAAATTATCAGCAACAAAACTCAACCGAAGGGCAACTGAACTACAAAATTCAAAAGGAATGTCTAAAGGAATACACAGTGAAGGACTGACAGACTCCTGAACAAAATGCTTGAAAGCAGGTCTAAGAGTCTGATCTCTTCTCCTCCAGACAAGAGAAAGCAATTTTCAGTCAAGCAAGTCCAAGGAGCAAACTTGGACTTTCATTTGTGGTGCCCACACTATTCTGCCTTTATAAGAGTCCCTGAGCCACGAGGTTTAGTACTTTGGTTAAGCTTGAGCTTTTGTTCTTCAGATCTCTATTTTTTGCCTTAGTTCGAACCTGAGTGTTTGAGTTGGGATGGGATGGGGGTGGAGGAGGACTGGGGAGAGGAAAGATATTAAGCTTTTGCTGCTTCTCTCCAATGGTGAGTTTATCCAAGTAATCTTCAGTGCTTTGGAAAAATATTGTTTGAAAAAATTAAGTAGAATTAAAACAATTATGGCTGGTAGACTTGTATACATGACAGATCATTAAGTCTGTTATAAATATATTTGGAGGGTGAAATAAATTCTGGGCAAGTGCAGATGTTTCCAACTTAATGAATCAGCATGAGAATCTTCAATTCTGAATCGTTTCTTTAACATATATGATCTGATCAATGTTTTAACCTTGAATAAATTTTTGGATAATAATTCTACACAGCTGCCTAAAATTCCTTTCCAGCCACGCAAAACTTTGGAAAACAGCACTTTTCTTCCCCCCCAGAACCTTCAGGACGCACCCTCAACCCCTTCTCTATCCACAAACACTCTGGCCTCCAGTGTGTTCCTACACTCAGCTGAACATGGGAGCTGTGTTGAACATATAAACGACAGATCCTAGCAGCATCTTTCAAGGTCAAAGTTTGAATTTCTGCTCCCTGTGGTCTTGTGGACTGCTTCTAGAAACTTGCTGAGTTAAACTTGAGTCTAACACTCAGAGGAAGGCATTGTTTGTGGTGCTAAGGAAGAGAAAGGGAAACACTTGGGGGTTTAATTTAAAGTAATTATGGCATTGGACTACTGCCAATGGAAATTTTTCAGAAAGCCCTTCTTTTGTGAGAAAGTCAACTCCTGAACAGTTGCAGGAGTAAAACCATTTTTCTGAGGAAAAAAACACCCTAAGAACCAAGTAATTATTTAAAGCAGTTTTTCCCCCCACGGGGAAGATCTTTGTACTTTCCAAAACTTTCCTAAAACACAATGTAGAGGAAATATAAAATACAGAGAAATGCAATAAAACTGAATATTAAGTCTTTATCTTAGGAGAGTCATAGCCATTTACGTAGTTCCATGGGCCCTGGGCTTCAAGAAAATCATAACAATACAGCGTAAGCCTGAGGGAAATGAAATGTGGCCTTCACATCCTTTCTGCTCTGTTTCTGTCTACTTCAGGAATTCAGGTAGCCAGACAGAGAAACTGAACATTGCGGATATCCAAGTGTTCCTGTTTTTTGATTCAGTGGGGGGAGCAGTAAAACAAAGTTGGGATGTGTTGAATTACTCATGTGTTGGTCAAAGGAGTGAGGGGGAGCTTAAAATGAATTTAGAAACTATTTGTTTAAAAAAAAAAAGTAAAAGCCTCTTGCATGTCTGGGGTATAAAGGTGCCCAGAGGCAAAATAATTTCTGATGACTTTTCCTAAATGCATTTTGAGAAAGAATTTTCATGTTTAGAGACCAATGGGCAGACAGGGTAGGTTCGGTTGGCACAGAGAATATTATTGTTAATAGTGTCAGTGTGGGCTTCCCTGGTGGCGCAGTGGTTGAGAATCTGCCTGCCAATGCAGGGGACACGGGTTCGAGTCCTGGTCTGGGAAGATCCCACATGCCACGGAGCAACTAGGCCCGTGAGCCACAACTACTGAGCCTGCGCGTCTGGAGCCTGTGCTCCGCAACAAGAGAGGCCGCAATAGTGAGAGGCCCGCGCACCGCGATGAAGAGTGGCCCCCGCTTGCCGCAACTAGAGAAAGCCCTTGCACAGAAACGAAGACCCAACACAGCCAAAAATAAATTAAAAAAAAAAAAAATAGTGTCAGTGTGATTGTGTAGCTGCTTTTGTTTTTGAATGTCTTTAGGCAGGTTCTGCATTGCCCAGCTGACTGCTCCCCATCATCTTCTACATAATTGTTTTCATATGTTTATCCTCATTAGCCTTTAAGTTAGCAATTATAGAAGAAGACTGGTGTTAGATAATAATAATAAAAGCTATCCTTTTAATGAATGCCTACAATATGTCAGACACTTAACATTCACCATTAACCTTTACAGCAGTCCCAAAAGATAGATATTATTATCCCACTTTAAGACTAGGAGCCTCATAAGTGGTAAAGCTGAAATTTGAACACAGGTAAGTTAGGCTCCTACACACCTCTTTCCATTAAGCCTCAACTTTGTTGTGATACAGAATTAATGTTGTGCGCCAATTTTGAGGCTATGCCACTTCAGATAATACACAGGATAAATGACACCTATATCCTGTTAAGTTCCAATATAAAAGAGTGCAAGAGCATTTGGACCTCAACTGAGATTCATAACAGAAAGAATGATGCATTTGTTCTGCATAAGATCAGACCAGAAAGAACAGATTTTTCTCTTTTTCCTTTCGGTAATACGGCCCCAGGGCTCAAAGTGGTCAACCATTGTCATAATTCATTTGGCAGTCCTGTCAAAGATAGCTCAGTCATTTAGTCTAACAAAATATTTTTTAACAGTCAGGGTACATATTTGATTTGGATCCAGGGACAAATTGCTCTCCAAAGGCTTCCTGGCAGGTTGATGATGCGATGCATCAACCGGATGTATCAGGACTTAATAGCACTGAACCATGGAGTACATTTTAAAAGCTCACATACATTCTCAAATATTACAGTATATAACAAATTTCATTGCCTTTGACTCAGTGATATTTAGCATATGTGATATATCAGTCTTTCTGCTCTGGGATTTAGTCATATTCCAAGGTTGTTGTCTTCTGTTCAAATGTAAAAAGCTTAACTTGAAATATAGGTCATTTATCTTGGGCTTGGTTTGAAATGGCATATATTCAATCATGTTGTAATGTATAATAGCTTATAATAGTCACACATCATTTATCCAGAATCACTAAGAATGGAGATGTTACACATAAGGACATTTTCCTGAATACCTTAAGAGTATTTTCAAAACCACAAAATCTGTACTTATTTTTATCCATTGAGACTTGATTTAAACAGGGTCATCATCACAATTTGACTCCTTGATAACTTAGAGTTTTTATATTACTAGCTTTTTTATTAAAAAAAAAAAGAGAGAGAGCACTAAAGAAAAACTCATGAATCTATGTCTGGACCCACATTAAACCTTCAGCACTGCAGAGATGAAGGTGCTGTTTTTGCTTTGCTTTCTTGCCAGTTATCATGCTTTCTTCATCCTCTTCTTCTCCATCTTCCTCTTCCTCCTTTTCTAATTCCTTTTGTTCTTCTTCAGCCCATTTCTAATCAAATTGTTTTCTTATTGTTGAGTTTTAAGAGTTCTTTGTATATTTTGGATAACAGTCTTTTATCTGATATGTCTTCTGCAAATATTTTTTCCCAATCTGTGGCTTGTCTTCTTTTTCTCTTGACATTGTCTTTTGCAGAGCAGAAGTTTTAAATTATAATAAGTTTTGATGTCAGGAAGTGTCAGTCCTCCAACTTTGTTCTCCTCCAATATTGTGTTGAATATTCCAGGTCTTTTGTCTCCATAAAACTTTAGAATCAGTTTCTTCATATCCATAAAATAACATGCTGAGATTTTGATCAGGATTGTATTGAATCTATAGATCAAGTTGGGAAGAACTGACATCTTGACAATATTGAGTGTTCCATCCATGAACATGGAATATCTCTCCATTTATCTAATCTTTCTTTGATTTTGTTCATCAGAGTTTTATAGTTTTTCTCATATAGATCTTATACATATTTTGTTCGATTTATACCAAGTAGTTCGTTTAGGGGGGTGCTAATGTAAATAGTATGGCGTTTTAAATTTCAAATTGTACTTTTTCATTACTAATAGGAAAGGAATTGACTTTTGTATATTAAACTTGTGTCCTGCAACCTTGCTATAATTGCTTATTAGTTCCAGGAGTGTTTTTTATCAATTCTTTTGGATTTTCTATGTAGTTTATCATGTTTCCTGTAAACGTACAGTGTTTTATGTGTTCTTTCCTTGTTAGATTAATTGAAGAGACTCCCATTAGCCAATTTGGGCATAAATAAGAATATAACTGGAATGGATTAAAACATATAAAATATGGTTAAATTTAGAAGTGTATACTGATCTTAAAAAAACAAAACAAAATCTCACTGCTTTCCTTCAGAAGATGCCAGAGAAACAACTCATTATTTTTTAAACTTGTAAATATAGGGAAACGTTCAAGCATTTATTCTGCCTTTCTTATATATCTATACTGCAGGATAAACAAAAGGGTTTGCAAGGGGAAGTTACTGTTTATAGAAGTACTCCAGCTGGTAAATGTAGAAGCCATGCTAGAATTATCATATCACCATTTTGCAACACTTTATGAAATAATGGATCTACACAATGACTATCAAAGAGTCCTAGCAACTCAAAAGGAGAAACAACTTGACATTATATACTTCATGATGGAAGTACACAATACCACCTAATAAGCATTACTACAAAAAATTAGCACTTGAAATTACCAAGCTTCTAGAATTACCGGAAATATACGGGGCAGAGGAATATATTAAATATTAGTATTACAAGGATACAATTAGCAAAGTCCAGACTGAGAAACTCTACAGGACAAATGATCTAGTTTTTTTCCCCCTAGATAAGTTGTAGGACAGAGAGAGAGAGAGACAGAGAGAGGGAGAGGATGAGAATATAGTTTAAAGTAGATTTAAGAAACATTTCAAGAATTAAATTTTATGAACCTCATTTGGATCCTTTAAAAAAGAGCATTTTGAAAAATTTGACAATCAGGACAATTTGAACACTGTCTGGATTTTTAAAAATATTGCTAAATTATTATCGTTTTTAGTGTCTAATATTGTTATCGAACCAAACTTGGGTCTGCTTGCTCGTGAGTGGTAAAGTCAATCTACTGACACCTGTTTAGGGTGAAGGAAAGTGCAGTGTTTATTGTAAGGCATCCCAGGGATTCTGGGACAGCTAATGCTCAAAAAGCCCGAACTCTCCAATGGGTTTCAGCAAAGCATTTTTAAAGGCCAGGTGACGGAGGGGAGTCTCAGGATAAGTGATCAGCTTGTGAATAATTCTCTGATTGGTTGATGGTGAGGTAACAGGGAGGTGTCATAGGGGTTAAAATGATCAATCCTTAGGCTCCAGTAGGCCTGGGGGCCTGGGGGTCATCAAGTAGTTAACGTCTTCCATTTGATGGGCGTTTTTTAGAATCCATAAAACAACACAGAAAATGTGCATCAGATACTGTTCTCTAGGTTCTTCAGAGTGGAGCTGAAGTCGAGGGTATGGGGGAGGGGTCTGTCCTGGGAAGGCGCCATAGGGTCCTGCTGGGTTATAATGTTAGTGTGATTTTTTTGTTGGTGTGATTTTTTAAAAAGTTATTTTAACAGATCTTTATTGGAGTATAAAATTGCTTCACAATACTGTGTAGGCTTCTGTTGTACACCAAAACTGAATCAGCCATATCCCACCCCTCTAGGTGATCGCAAAGCACCGAGCTGATCTCCCTGTGCTATGCGGCTGCTTCCCACTAGCTATCTATTTTACATTTGGGCGGAAGACCTAAGTAGACATTTCACCAAGGAAGACATACAGATGGCCAAGAGGCACATGAAAAGATGCTCAATATCACTAATTATTAGAGAAATGCAAATCGAAACTACCATGAGGTATCACCTCACACCAGTCAGAATGGGCATCATCAGAAAATCTGGAAGCAATAAATGCTGGAAAGGGTGTGGTGAAAAGGGAACCCTCCTGCACTATTGATGGAATTGTTAGCGTGATTTTTGAAAACAAAATAGTTCCTAATCTTTTGGAGATACACTCTGAAATAGTTATGGATATAATATGAGGTCTGGGGTTTGTTTTACAATAATCTAGTAGGTAAGGCAGGGTACACAAATCAAAATGAGTAATTGTTGAAGTAGAGGATAGGTATGTGGGACTCATTATATTATTCTTTCTGCTTTTGTATATGTTTGAATTTCCCATAATAAAATGTTAACAACAACAACAAAATGAAAAAACACCTAAAGCTCTGATACATTAAGTTATTTGCCCAATGCCATATAGGTAATTAGGGATAGTTCAAACCTGAAACCGGACTCTTGACTTCCCATCAGATACTCTCTCCCTTATAACAAGCTATTCTGCAGAGAAGCCAAATTTATGGGGTACCAGATATCTGCCCAAAGCTTGACAAGCCAATGGGTGAACTAGGGAATACACTCTGGGGCTATCAGACACTGGTACAAGCAGCCCATCAGTAAGCAGCCAAGTGGCAAATTGGGATTGACTGGGAGTGCAGAGCAGCTGTTGACTTTTGAAGTACTGCCCAGAGTTCTTGGCATTCCCCCCATTTGGTCTTTAACGGAGCCATTTCAAAATCAGACCAGCCTTAAAAATGCCCAGACAAACAGAGTTGAAAAGCTGCTTAGTCTGTATCTAGACTTTTAATTGCACCACAAGAATACGTTTTTGCTGAAAACTATATAGTCAGACCAACATGGAGTTGTGAGGTGACAGCTGAGGTTACAGTGCCTGGGCACCAAGGATTAGAGAACAGTTAGATTGGAGTGTCATTTCCACATTGATGAAGATTGCTGTTTTATGAGACACTAAAACTCAGTGGCCATTGCTTTAGGTTTGGCATGGTTGAGACACTGGGCTCGTGAATAGATCTGTGCGTAGATGGAGAAATTACGAAAATCAGATGGAAAATCAGAAAGCGGATACAGTGGTGGTGGCAGCAGTACAAAACCAGGAAAGGGCATTCAAATCCTCCAAAGGAGGCCAATACTGACCCAATGTTACCAACCAGACCCAACAGCAAGGTGCAGCAAGGCTAATCTACTGATACCTGGTTGTGGTGAAGGAAAGCACAGCGTTTATTGCAGGGTGCCAAGCAGGGAAGTGGGAGATAGGCCTCAGATCCACCTTTACTTGGTTTTTGAGTTCAGGGTTTTTTTAAAGGGGAAAACAAAGAGGCTAGAATTAATCATTGTCTTTTGACATTTCTGTGACATTTCTTAATCCTAGTTTTGGGAGTCAGGAAGCCTCTGGTTTATGATTGTCTCGCCAGGTGGTCCATGGCTTGGAGGTCTGTTAGCTCATCTTGCCCTGGAGAAACAACCTGAGTTTGTACATTAATAATGATATCTATAGTAGCAATTTTAGTACATTAACAATGTTTCCGACAACAACAATTTTAGTCATCTGATCTGGTTGATTAGTGTTCAGTTAGCACAGGATTGAAGTCAGAGGGGACAAGACAGGGAATAAAGTTTTGGATAGAGAGATTAATCATAAACTTGGTAAGGGAACGTGTTTTTAAGGGGACTCGGTTTCACCAATATTTAAATGCAGCTAGCTAGGCAGACATTCCCTGCCATTACACAGCACCCTTATTTCCGGATTTTATTACTATGTATTAAGAGATTGAGGTCCTCCTTGGAGGTCATTTTTGGGAAAGAAAGGCAGCAAGAACTTTTTCTGTTGCCACTGCTTATACTCTCACTTCTCACCTTTCCCTAATCAACACTCAACACAGGTATATTTCAGGCAGCTGCTCCTAGTAGATATCTGTTGCGTTTTCCTGTCCAGTGTTCATTCTCATTTTTCTAATAGCATGCATGCTTTCCTTGAAAACCTATTACTTCCTCATCATGTGTGGTCTTAGTGGACTTGTTAATCAAATGGGCACCTGACCCAAGTTTTGCTAACCTGATCCTTTTTAGTTTAAGTTTGGATATTGAGGCTGTTATTTATCCCAATAGTGGTTTCCTAAAAAGAGTGGCTATTGGGTTATGCTCTCTAGAACCCTAAAACTTACTCTGCATCTTGTCCTTTCAAAGATCAGGAACTTGTGTTTAATTCTGTGACTTTTCTCTTTTCATCTAACAGTCCCTTTTTGCTTAAGTCAGAATTGGTTTATATTGCCACAACCCAGTCTAAATGCCACATTGTCCACATATGATAGGCAGCCACTAAAACAGAACAAATCAAGGCTACTGAATATTCATTTAGCATGTGGCGGGGCAGTATTTTTGAGCCACATCACTCAGGTTATTGGCAAACACGAAAATCAAATCTTCTATGCTCCTTGACTTGTTCTTAGAGAAAGATGAATTGTGTACTGAAATTTTGTTGTATTTTTGGTTTTCTGTTTCTTTGGAAAAAAAATATTTAAAGTTATGGTATTTTTATCCACACATAATGCAATACACTGACATCACATTCATATTTTTATTCCTCTGCCTTCTGAAGAATTAGATGCAATAGATAGCAATAGCATGACACTGAGATAAAACACACCTTCTTAAAGTGGAAGAACATTCATGATGGTCAGAATTCACACCCTGTTTAAATTGTTTTCATCAGCGTAGGTGAAGTGACAAATACTTCTTTTGGTTAAATACCCACTAGACTAGGGGGTGAATCAAGACCGTTTCTTGGAAACTCTGAGAAGGGGAATAATGGGTTTTTACTTCCTGCAACAGGACTTTCTGATCTACAGGTCATATACAAACCCTTGAAGATGGACGATCATCTTTAGCTCCCAGGTAGGAACAAGGCAGAACTCATAATCTTTTCCATTTCTTAGGTTTATTCATGCAAAGTCCATCCTGGTTCTTTGTTACGGACTGAATTCTGTCTCCCCACATTCACATGTTGCAGCCCTAATCCCCAGTGTGACTATATTTAAAGACAGGGTCCTTAAAGAGGTGATTAAGGTTAAATGAGGTCGTAAAGGTGGGGATCCTCAGGAAAGTAAGTCTTTGTCCTAATGTTATGAACTGTGTCTCCCCAAAAATCATATGCTGAAGTCCTAATGCCCAGTAACTTAGTAGGTGATTGTACTTGGAGATAGAGCTTTAAAGAAGTAATTAAGTGAACATGAGATCATTAGGGAGACCCCTAATCCCATAGGACTCATGTCCTTATAAGAAGAAGAGACATCAGAGCTCACCCCCTCTCTCTGTGAACACAGAGGAAAGGCCATGTGAAGGTACCAAGAAGGCAGCCATCTGCAGGCCAGGAAGAGAGTCCAAACAAGACATCATTGATGGCCCTGTGATCTTGGACTTCCAGCCACAAAAATGAGAAAATAAATTTCTGTTGTGTAAGCCACCCTGTCTGTGGTATTTTGTTATGGCAACCCTAGCAGACTAATACACTCCCTGTCTGTTCTCCAGAATACACCGTATGTCCATATAAAAACCTCCCTTAGGCCTTAATAACCTGTGATTCTTAGGTAAAGTCAACTTAACATTTTGATCAATAACTCCAACTTGACTGAATCTTAACTCCCTCCCTTTCTTTATGTCACTACCTTTATGACACTACCAGCCCCCTGCCATTCCTAGGCTCCGTTGCTGCTCAGATCGACCCCAGCAGTGCTTCTGGCACTGTCCCAGCCCATTACCACTGCTGTGTTCAGGCCACCCAAATCATGGTGCTTATCAGCTTTTAACCTCCAAAACTTTAGGCACCCTGGTCTCTGTGCTTGACCCTGAGTTCCTTGACATTCTTGTATACTTTTGGACCAAAAACACATCTACCTCTTCTCCTTTTCTTATCCCACAACCACATATGGCTTTCTTTTCCCCAGCATATCCAGGGGATCTCTGAGGATTAGGTCAGGATGGAGTCAAGGTCAGTTTCACTCCGTACCTGAGTCCACTGTTCCCCGGTTGTTAGACCTGTTTTTGCATCTGGTCCACAATGTAGAACTTCTTTCTCATTATGGTTTTTCTTCTAAGGGATGCCATTGTTTCTTCTGCAGTCCAACCCCTCTTGCCCTCACTTACACCCCATCAATGTATGTCTGAACACACACTGCAGAGTTCAAGATCTTTCCCTTGAATCTGCTGAGACTCATGCAAATCACTGCTAGATAGGGAGTGAAGGGTTGCCTCAGCTTATAAGCTATCATATCCAAGCCTCACCAAGCCAAGCCAAATCCCTGTGGCAGTTTCACCAGTTGGAGTTTTTATGTTTCATTCCATTTTAGCTCAGTTCTTAGGACAGAATCTATGATACAGAGATGAGCAATTTATTCAAATGAATGAGGGAAACAGCAGTGTCACAGCCCAGAGGATCCTCCACAGTGTCTCCTCCCCCCTCACGCTTTCCGTGGATTCCTGCTGCCACCCAGCCTACAGTGTCTTTCCCTGACACCACCTAAGCATCTTTAGGGTCCTTACCACTCCAGTACCACCCCAACTTACTTCTACTGTTGGATGTTTTGACAAGTGCTTTTCCTCTGTTTGCCTCCAATATAAAGAGGATATGTTCATACGATCTCTTATTCTCCTTCCCTGTTCTTTCTCTTCATTTTTTCTGAACATTCTAGAAAGCTGCTGGGAACAGAGACAGCCCGCATCCCTCCATCCTTTGCTTTCCTTCATCAGACCAAATAACACTGCAGAGTAGACTCTTGATCACTCTTCGGTTTGTTCAGACCTCACCAGACCCAGGCCAGAATGTATCCCTTCTACAGGGAACTGGTTGGTTTTCCAAAAGGAAAAATGCTGTGTACAATTGCATACCTCACATAGGTGTCTTGCTTTTTTTAGGTTAAAACCTAAAGGAGATGGTTACTTAAAAACCTTCATTCATTATCTGACATTTCTTCTCTTTTCAGAGAACAGATATATCACTGAAAAGAGTCAGCAGATAAACCAGAGATTACTTAAAATGACTCTCCTAGCTTATGCTGGCTAAGTCTTTAGAATCAGATACGGAGGTTATCAACCAAGAAAGTGAGCAGTCAATCAATAGCTTCCAAAGAAGTTCAAACAACAAAAAAATAATAGCCTGGGTGTCCCGTAAATAAACAGGGGATTCCCATTTGGCTAATTTGTTACAAATTCCCTAAAGTGAGAAATTTCAATGCACAAAACAAATATATATAAGTGGTTTCTCCTCATCACCTTATTATGCCAGTTACTACAGGAAGCGGCACATCTTACTGTTAATTTGTTGATGTTAAATTAGCACTTACATGCCTTTTTCTTTGTAAACTGCAACAGAAATGATTATTACAGGGGATTTTAGGTCATTGTTATTTGAACTGTATGTTTAAACTCAGGAATGTTTTGCTTTAAACTCTACTCCTACTAAGTGTTCTACTCTTGTCCATAGGTTTTCTCCTAATTTGTATTGCTTGGCTGTTGTGTTTTGACCACATAAGGAACTTGCATAAATTAAATAAATTTGTATAGTCAAAAGAGTGCTTTCCAAAGTCAATTCTAGATTTTTTCCATATTAATATTTATATAACTTTTTTTTTTAAGTCAGTATTTTTTTATTTTTTTATTTTTATTTATTTATGGCTGTGTTGGGTCTTCGTTTCTGTGCGAGGGCTTTCTCTAGTTGTGGCAAGCGGGGGCCACTCTTCATCGCGGTGCGTGGGCCTCTCACTATCGCGGCCTCTCTTGTTGCGGAGCACAGGCTCCAGACGCGCAGGCTCAGTAATTGCGGCTCACGGGCCCAGTTGCTCCGCGGCATGTGGGATCTTCCCAGACCAGGGCTCGAACCCGTGTCCCCTGCATTGGCAGGCAGATTCTCAACCACTGCGCCACCAGGGAAGCCCTTATATAACTTTTGAAATTTCAGTCTTCAAAGTGTTGATCCACGAATGTAAATTGGTACAGCCACTGTGGAAAACAGTGTGGAGGTTCCTCAAAAAAACTAAAAATAGAGCTACCATATGATCCAGCAATCCTGAGGCAAGAGACAGATGGGCCCTGGGGCAAACGGTCGGAGTTCGTTCCCTGTGGACCGATACTCCCGAGAGAGATGAGACGGGAATAACAGGACAATTAAGAGAGGAGGCTGTGCCCCACCCAGATAGAAGATAAGAGACCACATATTCCTCATTCTCAAAGTCAGGAGACCTCCCCGACAACACATGCGCAAAAAGTCTCCTTGGAAGCCAAAAGGGGAGTGATGCTAGGTGGCCAAACCTACCCATAGGCCTCTCTGGTAGAATCCATCTTGGCTAAGAGATGCACGCACACACGGGAAAACCCTGAGATAGACCAAATATGGACTCTGAACCAGGTAAATCAAAATGATTGGTCAAAGGAAACATGGAAGAAATGCCCATGTAAGTGATTTAAACTGCCACAAGGGCACGACTCTGAGTCCACACATACTGTACTCTTTTTTCTCCTAATAAGTACTTTACTTGTTTCACTACTTTCCGTCTTTGTGGGAATTCTTTTTCTGCAAAGCTGTAGGGCCAGGGCCTTGTCACTGACCACTGGTCTAGTGGCTAGGATTCGGTGCTCTCACTGCTGTGAACCAACCTCAAACTCTGGCCGGGAACTGAAACCCTGGTTCAGGCCACTGCAGGCCGAGGCCATCTGAGATCAATCCCACTGCTGGGCATATACCCAGACAAAACTGTAATTCAAAAAGATACATGCACCCCTATGTCTATAGCAGCACTATTTACAATAGTCAGGACATGGAAACAATCTAAGTGTCCATCAACAGATGAATGGATAAAGAAGATGTGGTACAGATATACAATGGAATATAACTGAGCCATAAAAAAGAATGAAATAATGCCATTTGCAGCAACATGGATGGACCTAGAGATTATCATATTAAGTGAAGTAAGTCAGAAAGAGAAAGACAAATACCATATGATACCACTTATATGTGGAATCTAAAATACGACACAAATGAACATACCTACAAAACAAAAACAGACTCACAGACCATAAAGAACAGACTTGTGGTTCCCAAGGGGGAGGCAGGGGGAGGGAAGTACTGGGAGTTTTGATTAGCAGATGCAAACTAGTATATGTAGGATGGATAAACAACAAGGTCCTACTGTACAGCACAGGGAACTATATTCAATATCCTGTGATAAACCATAATGGAAAAGAATATGAAAAAGAATATTTATATGTATAACTGAATCACTTTGCTGTACAGAAATTAACACAATATTGTAAGTCAACTATACTTCAATAAAATTTTAAAAAAGTATTGATCCATGAGAGAATCCCAGGGGTTTCTTCTGAGAGATGCCACATCAAGACCTGTCTCCTCATCAAGTTATCCACTTAACAGTTAGCCCACAATAACATGCTGTGTGAAATCAGCAGGATTATTTTTACTCCAGGTCTCAAGATAAATGTATATTTTGTGGACATGGAAAGAGTTAATTTCCTTTCCATCTGTTCCTCAAACTTAACATGCACCCCCTGCCTCCCAATACCTATGCTTGATTTTCAAGAGTCATTACTACAAATGCTTAATTTTGTGGGGAAAATTTTCACAGACAGTGATGGCACAAAAAAATAACATATGAATTACCATAAAGCAGTCCTCCTTTTTTTTTTTTTAACATCTTTATTGGAGTATAATTGCTTTATAATGGTGTGTTAGTTTCTGCTTTATAATGAAGTGAATCAGCTATACATATACATATATCCCCATATCTCCTCCCTCTTGTGTCTTCCTCCCACTCTCCTTATCCCACCCCTCTAGGTGGTCACAAAGCCCTGAGCTGATCTCCCTGTGCTATGCGGCTGCTTCCCACTAGCTATCTATTTTACATTTGGTAGCGTATATATGTCCATGCCACTCTCTCACTTCGTCCCAGCTTACCCTTCCCCCTCCCTGTGTCCTCAAGTCCATTCTCTACGTCTGCGTCTTTATTCCTGTCCTGCCCCTAGGTTCTTCAGAACCATTTTTTTTTTTTTTTTTAGATTCCATATATATGTGTTAGCATACTGTATTTGTTTTTCTCTTTCTGACTTACTTCACTCTGTATGACAGACTCTAGGTTCATCCACCTCACTACAAATAACTCAATTTCATTTCTTTTTATGGCTGAGTAATATTCCATTGTATATATGTGCCACATGTTCTTTATCCATTCCTCTGTCGATGGACACTTAGGTTGCTTCCATGTCCTGGCTATTGTAAATAGAGCTGCAATGAACATTGTGGTACATGACTCTTTTTGAATTATGGTTTTCTCAGGGTATATGCCCAGTAGTGGGATTAAAGCAGTCCTCCTTAACTCTGCTTGGGTTAACAACTGGTTAGTCTTCCCAAAGAGGTTAAATCCCACTGGTACCTCTCAACCTAGGAGAGGTGGGCCAAATCAACACTCGTGTGTGTGTGTGTGTGTGTGTGTGTGTGTGTGTGTGAGAAGAAAGTACCATATCAGTGTATTTTAAAATTCCAGTTTGTTTAATGTCTGCAGAGGATGTGGGGTCTTTCTCAGAAACTGGAGCAATAACAAACAAATTTAAAAATACCCAAACATGAGTGGCTTTCATTATTTTCTATGATTTTCAGTATTTTCTCATTTTGATCAGGTGAACACATATGATTCTCACGATAGCAATCATTAAGAAAAATATTTAATAATGTACTTAAAAACAATAGCAACAATCTACTGAGAACAACTGTAATTCAGTCCTCAATGCTCCCTCTAATCCCATTTTTCTTTCTTTATGATCCCCGCCCCCACAGAAGGAAGGATTTATTACTTGCAGCAATTAAGGAGAACATTTCTTTCCCAAAGCAGTGTCTCCTCGTTTCACATGATTTTCAAAAGTTGTTAGGATTAGTAGTAAATAATTTTTCTGGAAGATGAGTAATTTTTTTTTTTTTTTAAAGAAACTAAGAGTATGGGATGGAGAGGGTTCACAGCACAGGCTGAGCCGGGGCGAGTCAGGTGCGAGTTCAGACCCCAAACAAGACTTGAAGGCGAGTGGGGGCGGGGGAAGGAGAATTCAGGGCAGAACTCTCAGAGTGCCTAGAATGTTTGTTTAGAAAGCAGCAGGGATTATCTGATACACTGAGTAAACGGCTTGTCATTTTTATAATGTAAATGAAACCAGTAGTAAAACGAAAAGCTGACATCCTCTCACAGGACAGATAAAGCCAAATGATTATTTTTAGAATCATACAGAAGAAAGCAAACATTTTTTTCCTCGTTTCCAACACTCACCACCTCCTCTTTAGCCTCTTGGAATGTTTATTGGGGCTGAATGAATGAAAAGTGGAGGAAAGGCAGAGGGAGGGGTGGGTAGGGTGGATGAAATCCTCAGTTTTGCCTTCAGGCTTGGGATGAAGTGTACCAAGCATTTGAAATTGGCAACACAATGAGGATTTACACAGAAGTAAGACTTGGTTGGTTCTCTCTAGGCCACAGAGACTTCCGCATCTCACAATTATTATTCCAAAAAGATTTTGCCTTCCATTTCCCCACAAGGACCTGACCCAAAAGTTATTTCATTTTGAAATGGGCATACAAATCATTCAAAACAAAACAAGCTTTTAACAACAACAACAACAAAACCCCCTTATTTAAAATCCCTGGAAGGCTTTTAGTGAGAGCAGCCTGTGACTGACGTGGTAAATTAGGTCTGCTGGAGAAAAACCAAGACAAAATATGGATTCATTGTTTTTCTGAAAGGCAGCCATCTTTCCAAGAGAATGTGTACACCACGTTTTATTAAGAAATTATATCTTTCCCCATGTTTTCCATCTCTTTCACATGCTGGCAATGGCAAGCAGGTGGAACAGATGTGATGAAAGAATTAATACCAGTCTTGGGAACATGTAAGCGAAATATTTCTTTGGAAACACCTACCTTTAAATTCCATTAGTTCAATCAGACACTGGAAAAGCCTGGATTAGGGGAATGATTTACACAGCACAGGCTGTTTGTCCAGACTCAGAGAACCGCTTTGTAATATGAAAAACGTGAAGATGAATTTAATAGTTCTCCAATGAATTGGCACGGAGTTTAAAATCCTGCTCTGACTGAGATAACTGCGTTTGTTTCAGTGCTAATAAATTCACCTCGGTAAGAATTTTTCTTTCTTTTTTTCCCCAGATTCATTCATAGCTGCTACACATTTGTCTCTGTGTAAAACCAACTCTCCCCTCTGAAAAAGCAGCATAACCAGTCAAAGAACAAGTATATAGGATTAGCGCATTATGAAGAAAAAAGAGAAGCTTTCAGCTCTCTGTCATGGATGATATTTATCACATTTTTCACGACCGGCTCTAATAACAGTGCAGAGATAAAATAGGCTTGATGCATCTCTCCTGTACAGAGAATTTTACAACAGCAACTCGAAGAAATCCAGGAGATGAAACATGCCCTTTTCCCCTCTTGCAGTTTTTATTAGTTGAGAAATGGGAGGTGTCGGGTTGGGGGGGTATGATTTCTACCAAAGTGAGCTTGAATTTTCTGTCTGTTATGCTAATGTATTCATAGAAAAAGCTGGTGCTGAGGGCGGTTCTCCAATTAAGACAAATGAGGCACATTGAATTTCTCCCCCAGGGCACAGCAGGGGTGCTGGCAAAATCTACTTTATTCTCTTCTGTCAGGGCTGAACTGGAAACAAAAGCATGAAAATTCAACACATCCACTTACAGAATAATAAAGGCTGTTGTTTAAAGCATGAAGAGTTTTGGCACCCTTCTGGGGCCTTATGCAAATCACTCTCCCTCTTCACTGTTACCACACCATCGGTCTTGGAAATTAAAGATGTACTTGGTCGGTTAACAGCTGAAAGGAGAAGAGCAGGCTGAAACTCAATTAGATTTGTATTAAGCAAATAAATCAGGACTGACTGATATTGGCTAAACTAAAATGCATTATGGGCTGACAGTAATTCTAATTTGATTGACAAATATATGTGGTATGTTATTAACCTAAATGAAAGATAAGAATTTTTTTTAAGAGTTTTATTCTAGTAAACAGTCCTCTCCCCCCTCTAAACTTACACAAAACCGTAAACAGAGACCACCGGCTGGGTGCTCAAGACCACAGGAAATCTATTTCCTGGTACATGTTAAGAGTTGAAGACAAAATTATTTTGCAGAAAGACATTTGTTTTCATTATTTGGTGTAATGCAACAGCTAAACACATTACTTATTTGTTGGAATGAAGCACACTCAACACACTATTTTTATTATGGTGAGTAACAAAAGATTAGACCTGTATACGCATCGTTATTTTTTTCCGGAACTCTGCAGTATGTGATGTTTTTCTATGGGTATATATGAAGGAGCTTCAAAGTCATAAATGAAGATTTCAATCAAATCTTCCAAGGTTCTAGGAAAAAAAATCTTAAGTAGCATAAATGTGTTGGTATGTGTGGTTACGAGTGAGGTTTTCCCTTGTGAGAAGATTTTGGGAGTTCCTTTTTAACTCATTTCCTTGTCTGTGCTGCTTATACTTTTAGAACACATAGAGATGTAAGTCATTACATTTAACATACTCTAAGTTCATCATTGCATAGTAATTTCATGCTTTTGCTTTGGTTGTCAGCATCTTCTACTTCCCCCACCTTTTCCTTTCATCCGAAGGGACACCTTTTCCTTCTGGCAACCAGATTAAAGATTCATTCTTATCTTTCAATAATCTTTCCGTCTCTCTTTTCCGACCAGGCTCTTCTTGCCAAGTCCTGCTGTGTTCTGCGGTGCATCAGTGCCAGAAATGGTTTCTTCCTCCCCTTAGAAACCTACCCAAACCTTTGCTCCGCGTGGGCTGCCCCCTGCTGTAGCTCTTGCCAACGTCTGGTTTTCACTCTTCCCGTCCTCCTCTCTCCTCCCATGAGCACATCAAAGATACGCAGCCTAAACACTTTTCTTTGGCACCCGATCCCCAATTTTCCTCCGCATCACCATCCATAATACCCCTCGTTGATACTGAGAGCAAAGTTAGAAAACATCACAGGATGAGACATCGCCAGTTGCGGGCAGGTTTCACACACACTTTCTTCCATCTCAGGTTAAATTCTCTATTTTTAGCTTTTCAGGTACTTGCCATCTCAGACCATTCAATCGCTACTCTCACTTATCTCTTCTTATTCCCCTGCAGAGCTGGTCATCTGATGGGCTTCTTCTTGTCTCTCCTATTTTGTCTAGTTTTTGCTCTCTTTCCTGACACCTCTTCTGAAATTTACCCAAGAAATCAGTTTTAAAACTTCAGTATCCATCCCAACACTCACACACAATCTGCTAATGACAATCCCTACCACTTATTGTGGGCTTAGAATAACTTTCTGCTATAATATTTATTTAACCTTTTTGGGGGGTTTCAAACTCTAGCTAACATTCTTTATTATTTGATGATTGGTAAATGTGGGATTAAATATCATTTTCTTGAAGGGCTTTGTTTATGCCTATTAGATTATCCATTTTGGTTTTTTTCCATTTAAGAGCATTGACATCACAGAACTTTGACATTTGCCAGGAACCCATTCTATGGACCTCCATGAATCTTGGGATTTATCTTTTTCACCTTTTTTTTTATTGTGGTAAAATATGCATAACATAAAATTTACCATATTAACCATTTTTAGGTGTACAGTTCAGTAACATTAAATACGTTCACAATGTTATGCAATCATCACCACTATCCATTTCCAGAGCTTTTCCATCATCCAGAACTGAAACTCTGGACCCATTTAACAATAACTCCCCATTCCTCCCGGTCCCCACTATTCTGCTTTCTCTCTATGACTCTGACTACCCTAGGTACCTCATGTAAGTGGGATCATACAATATTGGTCTTTCTGTGACTGGCTTATTTCATTTGCCATGACTATGACATCTTTAAGGCTCATCCCTGTTTTTAACATCAGAATTTCATTCCTTTTAAAGTAGTATTCCATTGTATGTATATACTGTATTTCGTTTATCCATTCATCTGCTGATGGACATTTGGGTTGCTTCCATGTTTTGGCTATTATGAATAATGGTGCTGTGAACACAAGTGTGCAAATATTAGAGTCTCTGCTCTCAATTCTTTTAGGTATTGAATTTTGAGATTTGACAACACAAACGCAGCATACGATTTTCCTCATAAAACTTTTATCTTGCTTCTTAGACCCTTTCATGTCTCCCTCCTTGCTGTAACGCTCACAGCAGCTCATTTCTCTTTTGGGTGATTTTCTGTCAAGAAATACAGCTTCATATACACTTATAAGACAAAGACTAAGTCAAAACCAGCAAGATGATATTGACACTCCTTTCCTACCCCTCTTCAAATATGCACTGAGTCTGGGAAAAGGAAAATTGAAGACTCCCAGATCTGTGATCAACTGCCCAATTTAAACTAAATTTTATCCTAGAGGATATAATTTTCACACCTCAAATTCATAGTCAAAGTATTTTTCTGCTTCTTACATGCCAGGGAAGGAGTGAAAGCAACACAGGAAGCCAGACTTGAGAGGGAGAGATTTTCACCTGGGTAATCAGAAGGCTTTGTTCCCTAAAGCCCAGTCAAATAGTGTTGAGCTATCACTCAGTATTAACAGAAACAGTTTTCTCTTGCATTGCTCTAAAACCAACTACTAAATAATGTTAGGATATCTTTGAGGCAATAATGTGTAATCACTCACAGTTCTTTTGAAGGGAATGTAGTTAAGATTTTTAAAAAAGCCCAAAGGCAGAGAGCTTTTAACTAGTAGCCAGAGAGCTTTTAACTACTAGCCATTTGGCAATATTACTTTCACTCTCCTTCCAGCCCTACTTCCCTCCCCCATAACCCTTAGTGCAAATTTTCTTTCTGTATTTAGAGTTGGAGAGAGAGAGACCCTGCCTTCACTTGAAGAAAAGTTCTTATTGTTTTTTCATTTGTTCTGTTGACTTCACTATATTTTAAAATATAAGTGTTGTGAGAGCAGACTGAATTCTGAATTGCTAGGTTGCATATCCACTTGCTGTAGAAGAGGATTTCAATCCACCAGTCAGAAAGCTCAAATTTTCTCCATAGCAGGTGGTCTAGAGCTGTAAGGCAGGTAAAGATCAGATGGGGTTAGGGGGAGAATGAGAGAGACAGATGAGAGAGAGATGAGAGAGAGAGAGGTGCGTGATTTCTCTAGGAGATAATACTACTCATATCTCCTAGCTTATCTTGCAGGTATAGAGAAGGGAGGGAGGCAGTGATAGTCTTCAGGGGATGTACAGGGAGTCACAGTGTTATCCCACGTGATTGGCAGGCCTGGTCCAAGCCAGTATGGATAATCTCTAAAGTATCCTTGAGTGGAAGTTTCCAAAGAGCAGTTTTCATCTGGGGTGGTCTAGTCAAAGCTTTTCTTTATTTGATTAAGTATAGCCCTGATTTCAGATACTAATAGCCTGGAGATTGGTCTAAAAATCCCGGTCTCAGTGCTGTGTCTTTCCTTCAGATGGGGGTCCTGTCTCTCCACACAGCTCATGTGGCAGTTCTGCCAGCATCTCTGGGTTCCAAGGCCTCTGAATTGAAAGTGTTCTTTCTTAGTTCTTAGCATCACATTCCTTTATTTCACATCAAGATATACTCCAAATATAGACATTTAAAAAAGCTAATGCCCTCTGTGTTTCTTAAGGGATTTACAGAGGTATGCTTATATTCTTAGTTCATTCAAAATAGATCAAGTTTATCTATCTATCTATCTATCTATCTATCTACCTACCTACCTATCTATATCTATCACCTATCTCAACTTTTTTATAAGGGAGCTAGAACACACTTGGGACCAACCCTAACAGTTGATCAGTTAATCAAAAAGTTACCAAGAGAGGAGAAATGACTGATACCACAGATATTTTTTTAAAAATCACAAGAAAATTTCTTTCATAAGAAAATATTGTGAACACTTATATACTAACAAATCGGTTAACCCAAAAGAAATGGACAAGTTTCTAGAAACATACAGCCTGCCAAAACTGAATCAAGAAGAAACATATGGCTTCCCTGGTGGCGCAGTGGTTAAGAATCTGCCTGCCAATGCAGGGGACACGGGTTCAAGCCCTGGTCTGGGAAGATCCCACATGCCGCGGAGTAACTAGGCCTGTGAGCCACAACTACTGAGCCTGCACGTCTGGAGCCTGTGCTCCGCAACAAGAGAGGCTGCGATAGTGAGAGGCCCGCGCACCGCGATGAAGAGTGACCCCCTCTTGCCACAACTAGAAAAAGCCCTCACACAGAAATGAGGACCCAACACAGCCAAAAAAAAGTTAATAAAAAAAAGAAACTCTCCCAGAAAAATCTTAAAAAAAAAAAAAAAAAAGAAACATAATTTGAACAGACCAATCACTAGAAGTGAAACAGAATCTGTAATAAAAAAAATTCCTTGCAAACAAAAGTCCAGGACTGGATGGCTTCACTGGGGAATTCTACCAAACATACAAAGAAGAACTTACACCTTTTCTTCTCAAACTGTTCCCAAAGATTGAAGAGGGGGGACCACTCCCAAAGTCATTCTATAAAGCCACCATCACCTTGGTACCAAAACCAGAAAAAGACACTATCAAAAAAGAAAATTACAGGCCAATATCTTTGATGAATATAGATGCAAAAATTCTCAACAAAGTATTAGCAAACCGAATCCAACAACACATAATAAAGATCATACACCACCATCAAATTGGATTTATCCCAGGGTCACAAGGATGGTTCAACATACACAAATCAATCAATGTGATATATCACAACAACAAAAGAAAAGACAAAACCACATGATCATCTCAATAGATGCAGGAAAAGCATTTGATAAAATTCAACATCCATTCATGATAAAAACTCTTACCAAAGTGGGTACAGAGGGAACATATCTCAACATAATAAAAGCTATTTATGACAAACCCACAGCCAACATTATACTCAACAGTGAAAAGGTGAAAGCCTTCCTGCTAAAATCTGGAACAAGACAAGGATGCCCACTCTCACCACTTCTATTCAACACAGTATTGGAAGTCCTGGCCACAGCAATCAGAAAAGAAAAAGAAATAAAAGGTATCCAGATAGAAGGGAAGAGGTAAAATTGTCATTATAGGCAGATGACATATACTCCATATAGAAAACCCTAAAGACTTCACAGAAAAGCCATTAGAACTGACAAATGAATTCAGCAAGGTAGAAGGATACAAGATTAATTTACAGAAATCTGTTGCATTTCTTTACACTAACAAATATCAGGAAGAGAAAGTAAAGAAACAATCCTGTTTAAAATTACATTAAAAAAACCCCAAGAAAACCCCCAAAACCAAAAACCTAGGAAGAAACCTAACCAAGGAGGTAAAAGACTTATATGCTGAGAACTATAAAACACTGATAAAGGAAATTAAAGATGATTAAAAGAAATTGAAAGATATCCCATGCTCTTAGATTAGAAGAATTAATATTGTTAAAGTGGCCATACTACCCAAAGCAAACTATGAATTTAATGTAATCCTTATCAAATTACCCATGACATTTTTTACAGAACTAGAACAAATAATCCTAAAATTTATATGGACAACAGAAGACCCAGAATTGCCAAACTAATCCTGAAAAAGAACAAAGCTGTAGGCATAACCTTTCCAGACTTCAGAAAATACTACAAAGCTACAGTAATCAAAACAGCATGATATTGGCACAAAAACAGACATATAGATCAACGGCACCAAATAGAGAGCCCAGAAATAAACCCACACATCTATGGTCAATTAATCTTTGACAAAGAAGGAAAGAGTATACAATGGAGAAAAGACAGTCTCCTCAACAAATGGTGTTGGGAAAGCCGGATAGCCTCATGTAAACTAACGAAGTTAGAACACTCCCTCACACCATACACAAAAATAAACTCAAAATGGCTTAAAGACTTAAATATAAGACATGACACCATAAAACTCCTAGGAGAGAACATAGGCAAAACATTCACTGACATAAATCTTAGCAATATTTTCTTAGATCTGTCTCCCAAGGCAATAGAAATAAAAGCAAAAATAAACACATGGGACCTAATCAAACTGACAAGTTTTGCACAGCAAAGGAAACCATAAACAAAACCAAAAGACAACATATACACTGGGAGAAAATATTTGCAGACAAATAGTCGTGACAGATAAGGGCTTAATTTCCAAAATATACAGACAGCTCATATGACTCAATATCAAAAAAACCCAAACAACCCAATGAAAAAATGGGCAGAAGACCTAAACAGACATTTCTCCAAAGAAGACATACAGATGGCCAAAAGGCACATGAAAAGGTACTCAACATTGCTAATTATTAGTGAACTGCAAACCAAAACTACAGTGAGGTATCACCTTGCACCAATCAAAATGGCCATCCTCAAAAAGTCTACAAATAATAAATGTTGGAAAGGGTGTGGAGAAAAGGGAACCCTCCTACGTTGTTGGTGGGAATGTAAATTGGTGCAGCCACTATGAAAAACAGTATGGAGTTTCCTTAAAAAACTAAAAATAGGTTACCATATGATCTGGCAATCCCACTCCTGGGCATATATCTGGAAAAGATGAAAACTCTAATTTGAAAAGATACATGCACCCCAATGTTCATAGCAGCACTATTTACAACAGGCAAGACATAGAGGAAACCTAAGTGTCCATCAACAGATGATTGGATAAAGAAGATGTGGTTTATACACACACACACACACACACACACACACACACACACACACACACACACACACAATGGAATATTACTCAGCCATAAAAAAGAATGAAAATTTGCCATTTGCAGCAACATGGGTGTATCTAGAGATTATCATACTAAGTCAGACAAAGACAAATGTCACATGATATCACTTATATGTGAAATATAAAAAAATGATATAAATGAACTTATTTATAAAATAGAAACAGACTCACATATATAGGAAACAAACTTATGGTTACCAAAGGGAAAGGTGGGAGGGATAAATTAGGAGTTTGGGATTAACAGATACACACTACCATACATAAAATAAACTACAAGGATTTATGGTATAGCACAGGGAACTATATTCAATATCTTGTAATAACTTATAATGGAAAATAACCTGAAAAAGGATATATATATATCACTTTGCTGTACACCTGAATCTAATACAATATTATAAATCAATTATACTTCAAAAAAAAAAGTTGCCAAGGTAGGAATACATGAAAAATGAAACACACATGCTTTAGACATCTATCTAGCAATCTTTTTATGAAGGGATAGGATGTTTCCACTTATTGGGAAAATCTGTATTTTTTTTCTTGCATGTACTCACAGTGTATGGTCTACAGTTTCCAGTTTTTGCTTCTTTCAAGTGAAGTAAGAGTTTATAGTCAATTGAGAAGCAATGTGCAAGTAGAATCACTCCAGATGAGTGATTCTCAAATGTTGGCATCTGAATCACTTGGAGGGCTTGTCAAAACACAGATTGCTGAGCCCCATCTGCAGAGTTTTGGATTCGGTAGATATGGGGTGGGATCTGGTAACTGATATTTCTAACAAATTTCCAGGTGATGCTTATGTTGCTGGTCAAGGGATCACTCTTTGAGAACTGCTGCTGTAAATTTTCATCATACTTTACAGAAAGTGTCATATTTTATTTAGAGAAGGAAGAATGTTGATTAGTAGCAGAGTTGGTTAATAGAATGTAGGTTGAGGGTGAATATAAATAAATACCTATTTTATATAACTGATAAACAGCAATCTATATTTACATACATTTTTTCCAGAGCACTACTAAATCTGACATAGGATGTTAATAACGTGCTGTGAATAGGTGAGTTTACAAGAGATAGGAGGGAGTCTTGGAAACAGGAATGTCCTTTAAAACAGTTCCTTTTCCCAACTGAGCAAGCTAAGTTCTCAGTGCTTCTTTACCAGTAAATTGGGCATGATTGCAAATACATCACAGGGCTCTCCTGAAGACAAGGCGATACTATAGTTTTTCTCAATATTTTCATCATTATCTTTCATAATAGGTAGGGGAAATATTCGGAAAACCCACAAGTACATATTAGAGAAAAACTTTATTGAGTTCTCTTCATGTCTTAGAAATGAATACATATTTTGTCTTTTTTGTCTAAAATAGATCTGTTTGCTTTAATATAAAAATATTTTACCCAATCTGGCATTATCCATGTTTATCTTTGATTTCTGCTATGAAGAACAAGTACCTCAGTTTGAAAAACTTAGGAAAATGCTTTGTAAATAGTAGTGTATTGCATATGATTTTCTTATTAGATTTTGTTCTATTTTGGCAAGGATATGAGACATTCATTAGCATATCCACTGACTTTGATGTCTCATTTACAGATTCCTTATGCTGATATTTGGGTTTTAAATGATCAGACATATGATGAGATCTTTTCCCCGCCAGATGTTGTCTAAAATCTTAAAATTTTACTTCTAAATTGAGACTCAGAGATGCACCAAGGTCAAAGCCATTTTAAGAGCACAATTGATGACACATGGATTTATTTTTCTCTTAATAAAGTAATAAATTAGGGGACAGTGAATGAATATAACAGCTAATGGTTTCTGTGTTACATCATTATACAATCTCTAGCATAATCAAAAAATTTAAATGTGCATCTTAAATTTACACAAAAGTACTGTTTAAAGGTCATTTCCAACAACCTGAAAAAAAATTCCAAAGTATGTATGATCATTTAATTATTATTACTTGAACATCTCCTATGCTAATACTGAGCTAGTCTCCATGAATGATACAGAGATAAATAAGACACAATCCTTCCCTGATTCTTGAGAATCTCAAGAATTTTCCATTCTAGCAATTGACCAGAGACCTGCTGAACTTTTCCACTTATAGATAACAACCCACTTATAACTAATAATCTTTAACAGCATGGCTAAAATAACTACCTGGAGTCAGACAAATGTTGATGTGAATCAAAGCTCAGCCACTCCCTAGGTATATGATGGTGGGAAGATTACTTAAATCTTTCTACTCATAAGTTTTCAACCTGCAAAATGAAGCTAATTATATTTGCCACGCAGGGTCTTGTGAAGAGTGGATGTAGTATATTTAAAACACGAAAAGCAGGGACCAGCACTTAGATCTCCCATCTCTGCTTCTTCCTAGTTGCTTATCTACTAGCTTGAGTTTGTGAGCTGGTCTGACATAGAGCCTGGGGGACCTGTGAATAGAGCTGCCTTGGTTTAGCCTCAGATCACGGTTCTGGGAGCTAAAAGCAAGCAGATCACAAATTACATTTCTCAGTCAGCCTTCTATCTTGTTCCTTGGTATATAAAATCATTCCTTCCTCCTTCTCTCTCCTATCCACTTGCCTGGACATTTGACTGTTTGACTCAGATGCAATTCCTGTTCCAAGATCTCTTTAATAAAATATATGGGATTGGCTGTTTTATGAACCTGATTATACTATGCAGGATATAAACAAACTGTTTATCATTAATAAATGTGAAATTTATGGCCCCTCCCTTTTTCCTAAAAAGTTTGTCATCAAGGTCTTGGTGGGAATATAACATTAAATAATCCTTATGAAAAAATCATTTGATTTACAAAATTTTTTCTCTAAGAACATAATTTACCAATCTACTTTTTTTTAAACTGAAGTATAATTGATTTACAATGTTGTGCCAACCTCTGCTGTACAGCACAGTCTACCAGTCTACTTTTAGTTAAGAATTGCCTGTGTTAGCTGATAATGAATGCATTTCTGTTACTTACAATCAAATAGTATTCGAATGTAGACCTAAAAAAAAAAAAAAAATGTAAATTTTTTTCATGACAATCTGAAATCTGTAGGCAAAGTACTAAAGTTGATTATTTACAAATAAAGAGAAATTCCTTGCCAAATTTACAGTTTTTCATGCAAGAAATTAATATACATACCCCAAAGTGGGTCTTCATATTGATTCTGGCATAAAATTTGCTGGCATAGAATTGGAACTTAAATGTGAATATACATCAATAATACATCATTAACTAAATATCTATCAAAAGATGAATGGATAAAGAAGATGGGATATATATATATATGTGTGTGTACACACACACACACACACATACACACACACACACACACACACACACGATGGAATATTACTCAGCCATAAAAAAGAATGAAATAATGCCATTTGCAGCAACATGGATGGCCCTCGAGATTATCATATTAAGTGAAGTAAGTCAGAAAGAGAAAGATAAATATCATATGATATCACTTATTTGTAGAATCTAAAAAAAATGATAGAAATGAACAAATTTACAAAACAGAAATAGATTCACAGACATAGAAAACAAACTTATGGTTACCAAAGAGGATTGGGGGGGCTGGGGGTGAAGAAATAAATTAGGAGTTTGGGATTAACAGATACACACCACTATATATAAAATAGATAAACAACAAGGACCTACTGTATAGCACAGGAAACTATACTCAATATCTTATAATAACCTAAAATGGAAAAGAATCTGAAAAAGAACTGAATCACTTTGCTGTACACTTGAAACTAGCCTAACATTGTAAATTAACTGTACCTCAATAAAAATTAGAAAAAAATCATTACACATGTAATAAATATTTCTCCATTTTGTCATTTACCTTTCACTTTATGGTGAGATTTTTGTTTTGCGTAGTGTTTTGCCAATCAGGAAAACAATTAAATTTTATATGGTCAAATATTAAAAAAAAAAGATTGTTAAAATCTAAGTTAAAAACAAAACCCGAGAACACTCTTTCTATAAGTGAACATTTCTTCGTCCTTTCCTTTTTTAGCAAGATAAGTGTTTTTGACAAGTTTTCTAGAAGCAGCATGTTGTTCACATTGGACAAAAAAAAGCAAGCTGCTCTGGCCTGGGGTGGTACTGCTAGATTTTCGTCAAATGTAAAACTCACTCAATCCTCCCCAAAATGAAGTACCAGTGTAGCTGGTTCTTTAGTCTTAGGCAGGAAAAAAAAAAAAAAAATAGAGTGAACACTCACATAAAAACAAATGCATAGAAACAAATAAATAGCTTGTCATGAATTACATGATAAGGAATGACTAAATCCCAGAAGCTATTTCTAAGATTTAAATATAGGGCCCACACAAATAATAGTGGTCAAAGGTTTTCAAATAGAATACTTATTCTGAATTACTGATGCCTGCTCAGATTTAGTTTAAAATGCTCCCATACCATCAGAAAAAGAAGTGTTTACACAACGATGGAAATTCCTATTTTTTTTTCCACACGGAACTGAAATTGTTCACAGGTCACAGCTAAAAGAGAGAGGAATGTCCAGACTGACTGTCTTTTTTTATTTTCTCAGCTGGGCATTGTGCATGTCAATGGAATGTATCTGTACAAACAGCATACTTTACATTCGGGAAGTGATGTTTCAGAACAAGCTTTTATAAAACAATACTCCATTTTCTGTGGTTTGGGGGTAAAGCCAAGGCGAAATTTAGATTCCTTCTATTTCATAAATGAACTCCATAATAAACAAAACAAAGTCTATAAAGTAGATTTATAATATGGCCATTGTATGCGATTCAACAGGACTGCAAAATATCACATTTGACAAAATTAATGCTGCTGAAAATACTTGCTGCCAGCAGCTCTTATAATTACAAGGAAAGGCAACTGGTAATGAATTCTTTTAACTCGGGATTTCAAATATCGGGACTGAATGTTGCCCATTATTGGAGTTCAAAGGCAACTATCTCTAGAATTGTTCTTTTAATGCTTGTTGGATGGCTTTAGTTGTTCTTTTCTTGTAGGCACACAATTGTCGTCTTGATCTTTGTGATAAAGAGCTTCGCTGGATCTTTGTAGTGAACTCAGTTGGCTTGGTAACAGGCCTGTAGTCAGAATTCCAAAGTGGGGAAACAAAGGCTTAGAAATTAGAGGCTGAGAACTGTTTGTTCAGGACTGTGGGAATCTTACCCCAGCTTGGGGAACCAATGGACTCTCTTCATTAGATCCACATTCATCCATAAACTCCCCAATTCCTTGCCCTTTGTCTTTTCCCAAACTAGAGCTTTAACCACAATAAAAACAAATGTGGCAACTTCTTTTGTAAATCAATTCATACCAACATTCCCAGCATGCTCTAATTCTTCCCCTCCATGTCATAATTCCAAAAGAATGACATTAACTTATTCAACGTTACATTTATTTCCATAATAAGGATGTGTCAAGGGGCAAGACTTTACTTAAAGGCAAAAAAGAAATAAAAATAAAGGCTGTGTCTAGGCCTATTTGAATGGTGACGAATTGCCTTTCTCCCTGTCCAGATATGGTCCTTTTTCCCAAGTTAATTAAATGACCAAATATAGTTCAGTATGACTTTTTAAACTGCTTAGTTTAAAAAATTCAGTCAAATTGAAGTATAATCTGGTAAAATAAATTTCACTGAAAAATACCAAATAGAAAGAAAACAGCAATTTTACTTTTTTTTTTTTACTGGGCGTAAAGTATTCTTAAACCAACTGATACTATGTCATCTGATTACACAACTGTGACTTGGAAATGCCAAGATTTTCCTTTGTGTGTCTAAATAATGCAAGTTGAATTCAGCAGTGTTCATATAAATACGTTAATTACACTGAAGCTTTATTAGCAGGGAGTCATGGGAAGTATGTGAAACACTGGATAAATGTTTTTAAAAGCAAGAATCATTCAAGGTACACAAAAGACAGGACAGTCATAACAACAGCAGGAACCACAACCACAACAAATGAGGGACATTCGTAGCTCAATAATTTTTAGGAGCCTAGGACTGAATTGTTTCTTTTCCTTTTATTTCCCACCATTGTTCTGAGTAAAATACTTAAAAAATGGGAAAGATGAAGCCTGAGACACTGAAAGGACTGATGAATTCTAAAAAAAATTTAAATACACTTTTTAAGCCGTGTCCGGTGCAAGGCAGACATTTTGCAGTTACTGGGTACTTTTTAGGCTGTAGTTGCCTCATCTGTTTGTTTGCTGTTTGACAAGATAATCTTTGCGCACCAACGTTCTGTGACTCAATAAAATGAGTAGCTCCCAATAAGCAAACAAGCCTTTATTCTCAGATTCTCTTTTTGAGCAGGTGAATAAAACACATTTTCAGGTGGAGGCTGTGCCTTAACTCATGGGTCCCCATACTGGCTGAGTGTCAAAATCCTCATAAGGTTGTAAAGTATAGATTTCTAGGTATCAGCTCAAATGTATTGAATCAGAACATTTTGCATTGTGCTCTGGAAATTTTTGTTTTTTTAAAAAAATGTGAACAAAAATTCCCCAGAGAAATCTGATGAATGGCTGAAATGATCCAACTAGATTCCCCCACAATAATAAAGAGAAAATTCTCTTTTAAACCAGAGGCACAGAGCCCACATTTTCTCTAATTGCATGTTGATCACAGTTATTTTTTTTTTTTAACTTTGGGTTTATTTTATTATTTATTTATTTATTTACTTATGGCTGTGTTGGGTCTTCGTTTCTGTGCGAGGGCTTTCTCTAGTTGCGGCAAGCGGGGGCCACTCTTCATCGTGGTGCGCGGGCCTCTCACCATCGTGGCCTCTCTTGTTGCGGAGCACAGGCTCCACACGCGCAGGCTCAGTAGTTGTGGCTCACGGGCCTAGTTGCTCCACGGCATGTGGGATCTTCCCAGACCAGGGCTCGAACCCATGTCCCCTGCATTGGCAGGCGGACTCTCAACCACTGCACCACCAGGGAAGCCCGATCACAGTTATTTTTTAAAAATGTATCACTCCTGGCATAAGCATAATTCTCATTTGACACATAACTGTATATGCATACTTCTAATTTTTATGTTCTGTATTCATTTAGTTATTTTTCTTCATTTTTCATGATTTATGTACTAAAAAAATACTTATTCTCATGTTTATCTCCCACCAAAAAATCTAGGAAACTTTTTTTTCCCAGTGAGCTTAAAAGACCTGGTGCTAACTCTTCCATTAGCTAATGGTATTCTTTCAATTTTCCCCTTTCCTGCTTCACTCAGTCAAAGTAAATTTCTCTAGTTTGCAAACAAACACCCATTACAGGCTCAGTGACAGAAAGGAACAAACAGCAGGTTGTCTTTCTATACACTTCACAGGACAAGATAAAAATAATTTTCTGGGAATATTTTTTGTGTTTTGACAATCTTGTGTCTTTGAATTAGGAAAAGTTTTTCAAGAGTGAAAAATGGACTGTGTGAGTTTTGCCAAGTTATTTCCTATTCTTTCTGGGTTGAGCAGAAATTCTCTGGTGGTCTCACTTGTAAAATATTCAGCAAAAAAGAGCACTCTTCCTGTTTCCACAACTACTACTCTACTCCAAGCCATCATAATCCTTCAGTAGACTGCCAGAACTTTCCTGATTGATCTCCAATAAATCCTGGCCCCATCTCACACAGCAGCCAATATCAAATCTATATTGCATCATTCCACTCCTAAGCTCAAAACCTTTGTAAGGGAAGAAAAAGCTCTTCCTTTACCCATCTTAGGTTCTCCTGCTGGGGCCCTATAAATCAGACTGGCCAAAGACAGATTAATAAGAGGAAAAACAAACAAGTTTATTAACATGTGCATCACACATGCACACATGGGAGCGCTCAGTGCTGAGTAACTCAAAGGGGTGGTTAGAGCTTGGGCTTTTATACCATCTTAGGCTGAACAAGGAAAAGGGCAGATGGGAACAGTTGCGAATCAGGGAAGGGAGGGGATGCAGAGACAAGGGAGGAACAGTCAAGAAACAATAGTGCAGCCTTGGGGCAGGTCCTTGTTCCACCTCAAAGGACACACATAACATACCTTTGAGCTCTTTTATAGAACTGAAACCCCTAACAAATGGAAGATGTTAGCATTCTTCATTCCAGAGAAGGTCACAGTTTGATAATCATGAGAAGCTCATCAGGAGACAACCTGAGGCCAGATCAAAGGAATCAGAGAAATTTTTCAGGAGACCACCTGAGGCCAGATTAAAGGAGTGCAGGCCCTGTACACACCCTGACCCTTATCAGCAACCCCACCCTTGAACCATTGCTATAAAACGCCTCACCAAATCCTCCTGGGTTGGGACACACAGTTTTGAGAGGCATGAGCCCGATGTGTCCCCCTTTTCCTGGCAAAGCAATAAAGCTAATCTTTTCTACTTCACCCAAAACTCTGTCTCCGAGATGCCATATGGCACTGGTGCAAAGAGGCTGAGTTTTCGGCATCAATAGTATGAAACATCATCTGACATATATACTAATAATTTGCTTGTTTACTTACTCATTTTATTTCTTTCTCCATTAGAATATAAGACAGAAGTGTTTCTTTTTTGTTAACTGCATTATCTTCAGCACCCAAAACATAGAAATATAGGTACGATAGGTATGAAATAATATTTGTTGAATGAATGAGTAATTAATCATAAGTACCGTCGGAAGTCTGATCAAGTATATTCATTCATTCATTTGTTGAATCAAGAAGATTCAACAAACCTGTAAAGAACAATGTAAAACTTTAGAATATGCAAAATAAATTACTGGATTTCTTTTCTATGGAATGTTGGAGGCTCCAGGGATTACTTCGTCCTGTATAGGTTATGCGACTTTCTACAACTTTGTAAAGTAGAAAATAACTTGTAGAAAACTGATAGTCATGCAAATAATTCTTATCTACAGACAAGCAAATCAATTCTGTTTTGTGGAGTTTCAACTTGGCTCCCCTATTGTAGAAGAAGCCACTTTTGCATACATTTGCAAGTTCATTTCAATATTCCTAATTTATTTATGTGTCTATTTTTTGGATTCTCCTTTGAACCAGTTGTAACATCTTGCCATTTTCCTCCTTCAATTTATGAATTAAAACACATCTTTGACATGTGTTCATTTTATATTTATATGAGAGGCATAATTTTACCTCCTTTTGAAATTTGTCCCTTAACAATTTGGAAATATACCTTATATGATTTTTTTTTTCTTTTTTGCGTATCTTTGATGTAATCATTTTAGAGCTGGCCACTTAATGTCGCTGAGTTTGTTTGCTCATCTGTGATGACTAAGTGCACTATTATCTGGGACATAAAATGCATGCTGGTAAAGGAGACATGGAAGAAATAGATTGAAAGGCCAAGATGAGTAAAACTATGGGAAGATACTGGGTGTTAAATGGTAGAAAACTGAAGGAAGATAGGAAGATATTGCCTTAGAAGAGAACATTCATTTGTTAATTAAGAACCAGTTACCTTTTTAAGAGTCATTTTAGTTTTCATAGGCAGAGGCCAGTAGGTCTGATGCTGAATCAGGACTCTCAAAGAAAATCTTTATATTTAGGAACACTTAGATAATTCAGCTACTGGAACAAGTCAAAGAAATATAGAATCGCATATCAAGAAAGTCAAATACAGGCATACCTTGGAGATATTGTGGGTTTGGTCCCAGACCACCACAATAAAGCTAATGTAATAAAGCAAGTCACGCAATTTTTTTGGTTTCCCAGTGCATATAATAGTTATGTTTATACTCTATTGTAGTCTATTAAGTGTGCAGTAGCATTGTCTGAAAAAAAAAAGTAAATACCTTAATTAAAAAATACTTTATTGCTATAAATGCTAACCATCATTTGAGACTTCAGTGAGTCGCAATCTTTTTGTAATAGTAACATCAAAGATCACTGATTGCAAATCACCACAACAAATATAATAATAATGAAAAAGTTTGAAATACTGTGACAATTACTAAAATGTGACAGAGAGACATGAAGTGAGCAAATGCTGTTGGAAAAAGGGTGCTGGTGGACGTGCTTGACACAGGGTTGTCAACAACCTTTAATTTGTAAAAAACACAATAGTGTGAAGTGCAATAAAACAATACATGCCTGTATAAAAGTAAAACAAAAATGGGCAAAGAAAATATTTTGTAGGGCAAACAATTTTGAAGGTCACCTGAGTGATGAAAAGCAGATAGATACTGTTTTATGTATTATGCACTAAAGCTAATGGGAGGGATTGTGGGTGAACCTATTTGTAAGAATAATGTGGACATCATCCAAGGAGGCCCCCCACTTTTTTAAGGATTTCACTCTCTGAGATCTGACATCACAAATGCCTTAATGTGGCTGGAATTCATGAGAAGGCATGCAACTACTGGGGAAATATTAAGAACCCAGAATATTTAAGAATATTCAAGACAGAGGAGATTAGGACAAAGCTCCTTGACACTGACCAGAGCAGCCACTGGTGCTAAATAGAGTTACCCACCACCAACAACCATGAAGGACAGATAGAGCCAAGAGTACCAAGGAAAGAGCACAACCCCATAGACTGGTGGCCACCACAGGGCATTAAACTGACAATAGATCCATAAAGGCCCTTTGCCTTTTTATTCATTTTGGCTGTAGGTATTTTTTGTTCCCCTTTGGTGAGAAGGAACTGGCTAACATGGGACTCTGGAGTGGGAACAGATTCTTTCCTCATTGCTTTGAAAACGTGCTGCTGGTGCAGCTGTTATTTTTAGGAAAACGTTCAGTTAATCAAAGAATCAAGGGGCCAAATAAAATAATTTAAGTATAATTGGCAACCAGATTCTTATAGCCTGAAAAAAGGGAAAAATGTTCTGCTAATGAAAAAATAGATCACAGTCTTTTGCAGGAACATATGGTCCATTTTCTCAGTATATTTCTTGACAGAGCCCTTTAGTCTGTAGAATTGTGAGGCTTAAGTTACAAATTCAAGGGTTATATAGACCCAAGCTTGGTGTTAAAAAATATTCTATTTGAATAACAAATCGGTTTCCACATTACTATGAGAAGTTTTACTTGCCTGGTAGAGGCCATACAAACCAAGGACTAAGGTAAGTGCTTAGTCCAAGGGCCTGGAGTGGAGAAGATGGGGAGAAGCAGGGGTAGAAATATAGGGTTTGAATGGATCTGGGTAAATTAGTTATAGCATAGAATTGCTCTTTATCCCATAAATGAGTATTCAGGAATAAATCTTATAGTAGTTAATTGTTTAAGGCCACATCAGTTTGGGTGTTTGCGATTTACTTACATAATATGCATATATGCACATAGCATAGTTTATTATGTAATCTTTTGGACAGAATCTCTTAAATCATGCCAGGGTTTAGGCTTGTGTGGTCTATTAATTTCCAGTTTAGTCCTAGGTTATAACTCTACCTTCTCCTCTGTTAGATGGTTTACAAAATGTTAATAGGTATAAGCATGACCAAGATCATGAACCAAGTATCACACTGGGAAAGAAATAAAAAGCAAATAAAAAGGCACCACGCTAAATGCTCTCAAGAGGGTCACCTTTCCAATCCAGCTACCGTTACCAGAAAATACCTACATCAAAGGTTAATTTGTTTATGACTATGGTCCACTGCTTATCAGCACAATTTATTAGTCACATAAAATATTTTGTAATTTTGTACTACAATGGATTTGATAGATTTGTCTACATATCTTACTTAATGCTTTGACGGGCTCTATTTAAATTTAAATCTGCATATATTATTTGCAAAGTTTCCAGGTTGGGTATACACACTGTACATATGCACTTTATGCATAGATAGTTAAACCTAACTTAAACCTAACCATCACATTTCTAGGAAATGTGTTGGTTTTCCCATATTTTCTTTGAGTAATCAGAAAAAATTGCATTGGTACTTATATTTAGGCACCAATCAAGCTCCATCTTTTACTTTCAGTGTAGATGAATCTTTCTTTTATATAAATGCAGATATTTCTACACAGAAATCCCTCAGCTAATTCATGACACTTGACATTAATCACATACACAGATCAACAAAGACTTTGCTTTCATATAGAAACTAATTTAGAACATATTTCTAAATTACTGCTTGTTATTGCAGTCAATTTAATTAGATAGCTAATGACAATATCTGTTCATAATCAAAGTAGTCAAAAATACCAAGTTTAGTAATTAGACCATATAATTCCTTAACAACTCAATTTGATAATGGCAAAGTACAATGCTTTTAGTCAATTTTCTTCAAAAACTCCTCTATATTCAAAATTAGGAATTCCACAGTGTATTCTTGTGACATTTAAAGCTCAAGATGGAGTGGTTAGGTTAGAAAGCACAGCTCCTTCCCGGGTTCCATGTGAAATTGCTTGTAAGTCTCACTGCATTCTAAAGCCATCTCCCCTCAAACCATTCTGAGGGTATAACATTTACTCTTTGTCACTAATGTTCTTTTCTGTAAGATACACAATTATGAATTGTAACACAATGAAACAATTAATCTTTGGGGGCAGTTTTAATGATTTTATAGTTATACAAAACTATAGAAAATCATGTTTTCCTCTTTATCAACCCAGATACTCAGGGACATTCCAATTCTAAGACAAAAACAAAAGGGGGGAGATTCTCTATATTTCTAAGAATATTGTATTAACAGAAATCTATAAACCAAACATAGAGAGTGTCACAAATGCAAACTGACACGTGGCATAACGGGTGGTGATGCAAAAATCCAGCCGGAAAAGCACTAGAATAGGCTAATTTCATTTCTCCCAGCTGCCTGCCTTTCAATGCTTTATCTTGGCTATTGGGTTTGAATAAATTTCATCTCCCACACCACAAGTAATGAGCAGGCAATGACTTATGAAGCACAGAGACCGAGTTAAGACAGAATTAGAATACAATTTTAATGAGACGGAGCTGAGAAAGTGAAAACGTTCCTCATTTGACAGACTTGGCAAAATATCCAATATTATTTCAAATGTTCTTTTCTTTCTACAAAGAAACTGTCAAATATTAAAATAAAAATGAAAAAAAAAAAATAGGGCTCCGAAGAATTCATTAGGGGTAGATTTTTAATGTGATGAGAAGCTAAAAAATAGAGAAGTCATTTAAGAAGTCAAGCAAATGTGACTTAAAATGTAAACGTGTTAAGTATAAATACTCCTGTGAAAACAAACAACATGCTTTGGTTTCTCTGGAAGAAAGAACAGCACATTACCATTCCGACGACACGCATCTCTTTGAAATGAGGTCCAGAAATTGTTGGGGAAATGGAGAAGAGACAAATATTTTCTTTGTTACCACTTACTTAGAAGTCTATAAAATAATATTATTATATGGCCTTGAAATACACTGAAAATAAGCTGATATGGAAACAAGATAAACTCAGGCATGAAGTTCTTTTTTTGAGGCCCAATGGTCAATGTTCAGGACAGGAGAAAGAACCTAATTGAGGTGGTGGGGACAGTCCCCAGGGAAGTGTAAAGGGAAGTGGTCCCTGGATAATAAGAAAGGTTTGTACCAAAGTGAAACCATTTCTTTTCATTTTAAAAAAATTATAGGGTACTTGTTCTATGAAACACTTAGATGCCACAAAATAAAGAGAACTGAAAAAGTTAAGAACTCCAACCCACCAAAGACAATGCAAAGGAATTTTCAAGTGTGTTTTCCCACTCAGCTTATGTAAAGGGTGCCCCATCTTCCTTACAAGGCCTGTACCTTCTCAGCTGGGCTGAGATGGAACCTGGGTCAAACTGAGCCACACAGCAAGGCTACTCACATTCTGCATTTTAAATCTATTCCCCCAAACATCCCCTCAAAGGTAAAGGAGTCTTTTTTCTCCCCCTGCTCCTACCTATTCCACACTGTTTCTGTCTTTTTTTTAGTGATTACTTCCTGTCGGTTTTTCTAGTGCATAAAACATCTGTGATTTGTTGCAGACGTTCAGTATTTATACGGAGAGCCTCACAGCAGGTGCCACTTGCACAAAAAAGGCCCCTGCCAACGTGAGCACACCATTGTTATCCCATGACCCCGGGGGTCACGCTGCTGGTACCGCACAATGTTTAGCAAAGGAAGGCTTCTTCCATCAACAACTGATAAAACAGTGTTTTGTCTGGTAGGCTAAACTTTTTATGAAATGATAAACTAGTATCTAGACATCTTTGAAAATGAATATGTGGGCTTTCAAAATTATGGGCAGATATATCTGATTCTGATTTGCAACCTGTAGTATAAAAAGGAAGAAAGAAAGAAAGAGAGAGAGAGAAAGAAAGAAAAAAAATTTTCTAATGCTGATGAACAGTCTCCTTTGGTGTCCCCAGGCGCCCATGCCCCAAATCTACTTCCTTGCCTTTGAAGTCTGGGTCCTCTAAAGCTGTGAAATTTCCTGGATAACAAACAATGCTGAGGAAACTGTGTTGTGAGCAAATAAATTTGATAGCCATGGGACCTGTAAATGTAGTTTAACACCAAAAAACAATGACCAAAAAAGGGGTGTGCAACATTTTCTCATAAAGGTCCCCATTCTTTAAACAGCGTGTTAGAAATTCAGTTAAAGGCATTTAATGGAGCTAATTATAGTTTGTGAATCTCACTGGCTTTCTCCTTGTTGTCGTTTTCCTGCATCCTCCACTAAAATACCTTATGGAGTTTGCTTTAGCCTAGCTCTCTACAGCGATATTCCACATTCAACATGCCCTCCTTCAGTGTTTCTATTGTAATGGATTGTGAACATCAAATCCAAGAAATCCAAAGAAAGTCCAAGGCAATACCAGGAGTTTAAAAACTGCTTTCCCAAGTATAGCCAACAAATCGTGTGTTTGGCGTGTTACGGGTAATCCTTTTGGGTGACCTAATTAAATTGGTATTATTTCACAATCCCCTTCTTACTTTCCCTTCCCCCCACTTCCACACACACATCTGGTTCCTAATTAAGGACTATAGTTAGGCCTCAATAATAGGATATAAAATATTCTTGATCTGTCACTTTGTCAGTTGCGTTTAATGATAAGGCAAAAATTAATATACTAGGTACTGCTTAACTCTCCTAAAACTTTAGGAATCTTGTACAGAAAAGGCAGAGGTGGACCTTAGGCAGAGCCTTGGGCTTGGGGAATGGAGAAGCACACCCTTCTCATTCTCATTGCCCTGGGTTGTAGATACTATATCCCATCCATTCCTTCTCCACTAACTTCTTCCTCCATTTCGCTTTTTAATTTATTTCCCGCATGGAACCATGTGTACACCTCCACTGTGGCAGGTACTTAGCATACTTATTACCTGTCAGCATTTCCCACTAGTTTCTTGAAGGCAGGGGCGTGATCATGTTCATACCTTTGTGTCTAAGGATTACTGTATTGATGGTCAGTCATCATAAGGATGGATACTGAAATAATGGCTAATGAAGGACAGTGAGGGGTCCATGGTCACTCCAGAAGGCGTCCTTCGATTCCCAGGAACCAGGGACCATAAACAGACATAGTGTGTGGAATCATCCAGAGTATGAGAGCTGAGAGGACACACTAGGTATGCCTCTGTCCCTCAGTTTCACTCCTGACTTTCCAAAATGGTGTCACAGAGAAATTAGGATTGGACTGTATCAGATTCTCTGAATTGGTGCAGCCCTTCTACTGATATCAGTACTATTTGGACAAAATAGGGCAAATTCCTTAACCTCTCAGATGCAATTTCTCCCATTAGAAATATGGGATAATAGTACCTAACTCACAGGATCAAATGAAATATCACATGTAAAGCACTGTGCAAGCTCAACAAATTTTATTTACCTCTCCTTTACTTTCATCCAAGGAATTTCTTTTCCCTCTTGTATAACTGACATTTAGAAACTTGGCCTTGTTATCAATGTCTAAGCAGTGATCATGTCACGGATCAATAAGCATTATTTAGGAATAGTGTTTTTCACAGTTTCCCCAGCCACACTTTTCATGGTGAAAGGTTTTTCTGAGAGGTGATTTCAGTTATTCTGCAGGAATCAAGATTATTCAAGGAGACAAAGGCATTGATCATCTTCTCTTTGCTTCTTGTTTTCCTTGACCCCTGTGGTAGCTTTATCAACATTCTCTATAACTGTTTCATGTAACTTAAAGCTGGCTTTTGGCAAGAAGATAATGAATCCCACCTAGCCCATTTTCCTTGATCCAAAGGAGAATATTTCTCCTGATTATGTTTAAAAAATTTTTAATTGTGGTAAAAAAAACATAAAATTTATCATCGTAACTATTTTAAGTGTATGGTTCAGTAGCATTAAGTATATTCACATTGTTGTATAACAGAAATCCAGAACTTTTTCATCTTGTAAGACTAAAACCTGCTAGTGGGAAGCAGCCGCATAGCACAGGGAGACCAGCTCAGGGCTTTGTGACCACCTAGAGGGGTGGGATAGGGAGGGTGGGAGGGAGACGCAAGAGGGAGGGGATATGGGGATATATGTATATGTGTAGCTGATTCACTTTGTTATAAAGCAGAAACTAACACACCATTGTAAAGCAATTATACTCCAATAAAGATGTTAAAAAAAAAAAATATATATATATATATATATATATATATATATATACACACAGGTAAAAGCTCATTGTGATAAATTCCCCAAGAATTGCAAAAAAAAAAAAAACAAACTGAAACTCTATGCCCATTAAACAATAACTTCCCATTTTCCCCTCCCCTAGCACTTCTGATTATATTTTTAAATGTTGATTTTGGTCTAGTTTCAGATGTGGTGATACAGAAACATGTATTTGGTAATAATTAGAATATCTTTAAAAAATAGTCATCTTTCATTTGAAAAACACCTATGTTCACAAAAGTGGTATATAAAACATTCATTTTCTGCTACACATAACATTAATAATAGAAGTAATTACCCAAGAAATATGGATAAATATGGATCCCACCCGTAAGATGCTGGGTGAATGTTTGTAACCCTGGGCTCTGATTTGATTGAGAATGGCAGACAGTGGAATGTGAAAGGTTGGTTTTCCTAGAAGATGGTGATTTTGTTGGAGGCGACTAGATTACACGCTGCTTAGCCACGTAAAGTGATTCTTGAAATCGTATCTGGATAATTGAGGTCAAAGTAATTTTGGGGCATCTAATCTACCACTTCTCTGCCTCATTTGGCATATTTAGATTCAGCCTGTATTAATATTTGAAGAAGGCTTATTTTCTTTGAATAAGTTACAACTTAGAACACTAATTGTTAAATGTGTACTACAGTGAAACCACAAAATTTGAAAAAAGAAGTTAGCAACAAAGAAGGAGAATTTTACTTCAGATTCTTAGTTATTATGTATGACCATATTCCGCTTCCATTTTCAGACTTATCTGCTAACTTTCCACGTTGATTTCAGCTAGAAATATAAATCCTAATATCACATTTGCCTAGCATTGCCAATACTTTTTCTTCCTAAAGGGCCACTAAATGTTTTCTTTCATCTTCATTCTCCATAAATAAACAAAATAGTTTTTAAACATTAAAAACATTATCTTAAAGAGGTTCCATTATAATCTATCCCTGACAACGATAAAAAACAAAGAAATACCATGCCACAAGTTGGGAAAGAATACAAATTCCATTATATAAGCATATTTCTTAAAAAAATCCCTCTACTTATATATTCTTACTGACACATTTTGTCATGATAGACATAGTTAAGATGTCCTTAATTTTATTACTACACCAGATTTTAAAACCACAATAGAAAACAGGATTTACTGTTGCATTTCTTAAAGTCAAATCATTCTGACAAGCTAAGGTCACTTCAGTTTAAACCCCAAAATGTTCCCATCCCTTAGGAGGCTGGGATGTTATTAATATTTTTGTCAAGAAAGAGTAGTGAATGATGCAGTCTTTCTCAGTGAGAAAATGAAAGGTGTATTCCATTGTGGCTGGGAAAGAGGTGATGTATCTTCCACAGACTCGGTGGAGGGTTCACTGCCAGCTTCTTCACGGTGTGAACTCCTGATTGAAGCACCAGCTGTGATCCTGGGTTTCAAAGAGACCTTGGAAATGGCAAAGCAAGACCCTGTGTTCAGAACTGACAAAACCCAGTTGACAAGAGAAGCAGTAGCTACTCTTTCGGAATGCTCATCATGGGGAATGTCATTGACAAAAAGAAAAGAGTGGGGGAAGGAGGGGAAAAGGAGGCCTTTGCGTGATACGACTTGACAGAACTGAAATCAAATTCTAATGCCACAGAAATAGGAATTTTCTTCCTTATCCATTGCACGTAAGACAAATAACTTGGTCATTATAGACAAAATAAGTAGTTGGAAGAATATTTCTTTCTGAAGTTAGCCTCCTCAATATAATTGGATATTCTCTGGCTCATAGTATTAATAGAACAACCTGTGAGTAAGTCTTGGCCTGATAGGTTTAAGGAGATTCCAGTGCATCCTAAATTATACCCACATTGTCACACCTGTAGCTCCAAGGTAGAGTTAAAAGGCCTCTGCAAATTACCCAGGAATGAAAGGCAGTCATTTCTCCCCTAGGAGAATGGCTTGTTTCTTTATTATTCGTAGCTTCCAAACACTTTTAAATAATTGTTTCCTCTCTTTTGCTAACCGCAGCCACGGAGAAAAATGTGTATAAGGAAGTTATTGTTTTGCAGCAAAACTGTTGATATGTCCATTGGTGCCCCTTGGAGACTTCCGCTCTCGGACGTGGAGGCCGTCATCATGCACAGGTCTGAGGTGACCTCCCTGATGGTGCCTGAGTTGCATCCTCGGAAATCAGAGATGCCCCAATGGCAGACCATGAGACAGCAGTCTGCCCATGCCCAAGCTCGCTGTGCCCAGAGGCACAAGAACAGCATGATCACAAGTGTGCCCTGCAGTGCCAGGCCATCACGGAAGAGCAGTGATCCACCTCTACCAGAGGACCTCGCGTAGGGCAGCACATTATCCTCAGCCATTAAGCTCCGTCACAAAGAGATGGTCTCCAGAGCGCTCCAGGACAAGTCGGGGAAGCCTTTTCTGAAACGCAGACCCAGCTGCATTCGAAAATGTCTTGCTAAATTCAGTGTACTCCGGACCTTCCTTTTAACCTCAGAATTACCTCCCTAGATACTGGTCAGTCAGTTAGACAGTATTTATTTAGTGACCCAAGGCTGAGAAGATGAATTTCCGAATACTGAATTGTTTAAATAAAGATAAGTAGCAAAACTTGTGATGTTATAATCAGGTTCTTGTCTACAAGACAGTTTTGAATGAGGCAGGGTATTAAAAACAATCTGTTTACACTAGCTTACAACTGTTTTTGAACATTGGTAAGTCTCTAGAATGAATAGATTAACTCATATCTTTTGCTGACCTACATGGTAGAACTTTTAGTGGCTTCATTTCTTATGCCACAAACCTTACAGAAAGCTGGGAGATGATCACGTGCATCCCCTGCCTCCGAGCCTCTGATGAATCTAGTCATCTGAGAAGGATAGGGCTCTTGCCCTCTTCTTCTGATTCGCTGGCAATAGACCTTCAGCTAACAGTATATCTGCTCAGCCGAAGATGGAGTGCTAATCTAGAGGGACTTGAAATGGCTCTGTCATTTTCTAGATGACAGCTCCTATTTTCCACTGGCTTCTGGCACATGTGCTATCATCCGTCTATGTCAGGAAGACACTTGCTTATCTGGTCGCTAGAAATGCTTTTGCTAAAAACACGTAACTGCAGTTCATCAGTCTTGTGAGCAAGTTGTTGATTTTGCTAAACTAAGTTTGAACTCTGCTGTGGTTTTGTGATATGACATCTATTTTTATTAGATATTGTCATGATTATTTATAGTGTCTTGGAAGTATACAAGAGTTTACAAAAAGGCAAGTTAATCAGCCAGTTGAGTGGTGCAAAACAAAAGTTTCAGGACTACGGTGTACACATATTAACTTCATTCTTCATATTTTGGCACCTCTTAATTAAGAAATTACTTACTAAAGAAGAGATAGAAGTTGAATCAGGACCATAAAAAAACAAAATTCAATACAAATAATGTATGTTTTATAACAAATGCTGGCAAGTATTTAAAAAAATTTATTATATAAAACCAGTCATCTAATTATTACTCATGAAGTACTATCAAATATCAAAGAATATCACAGAAAATATCCTTAATTAATTTGTAGAAATCACATTTTTATTTCAACTGGAAAATACTTATTTTGCTGACATTCTTTCGGTTTTTACCAGCCTGCTCATGTCCTCCTGGTTCAATCAAGACTTGACCACTCAAGACTTGGGCAAACTCTGTCTAACTGGTTCAAGCTAGCCCTAACCTTTCAGGAAGCTTCTGAAGAGTTCATATGCACCACAACCAGCTGAAACTCGTTCAAACCCCTTTGGCATATATTAACTCACAGCCAGTAGGGTTGTTAACAGTGCCCAAAGCAAGGACATGCCACATAATCTTTCAAGAGTGGTATCTGGATGTCAAAATCAAGTGCTGTTGCCAGCTGGCCTTCCTCACACTTGCCAGTCTGGGCCACACCCTCTCTTTCTCTTCTCTCCCTTCCCTTCACGCAAACACAGACTCATCGCCCTCCTGCCAGCTGCTGGGAGTCTGCCAGGAGTCCTGATTATTGGGCATGGATGGAGGAGCCAGGGAGAGTCAAGGGATGTTGACTCAGTCAAGCAGCTGCCTACTTTTTTTCAGTCTTTTAAAACCGAGTGGTATCATAGTCACCAGAGAATTTTTGGTAAGAGCTGTTTTAAGGTTTGCTGCCCACCAGGAGCCTCGGCCTTGTAGAGGACAGATGAAGCCAAGGGCTGAAGCCAGTACCACAAGGCTTTCCTGAGAGGGTCTAATTGTGGGTGGGAGGTTATAAAGTGGCTCCTGAGTTTGCAAACAGCCCCAGAACTCTTTCCTTGTGTCCATTTCAAACTGATGAAACGGATTCTGAAGAAAGGATAGGGACCTGAATATTATAATATCAGGAAGATAGTTGAGTACCATTTGATGTGTAAATAAAATCAGAAAAGTGATTGCAATGACTAAAGAGACAAAATGACTAGGCATCTCTCATAAACAGAGGCACTATATTATATTTCTTGAAAGGAAAAAGAATACAAAAAAGTGAAAAAAGAGAAAATGGAAAATCTTGGATTTATTTTCCGTGTAGTAAAATGGAAGCGTGTTGGAAACAGATTTGTCTTTGCCTGAAGGGGCGATGATATCAATTTTATGACAAGGAGTTACAGTTCTAAAAAATAAAAAGAAATAAAGTTTGATAAGCTTCCAATTAGTTAGGTTTGACACTAAAATAAGTTATTTATTCTTTTAAAACTCTCACAGATGTGCTGATTTTTTGAAAACCAAATTTTATGTTATTTTGCAACTTATGAGACACATACACAAAAATATTTTTAAAAAATTCAAGTGCCTCCTTTTCTCCCTGGATCTCTGTCTGACTCTTTTAAAAATGGATGAAATAACTTACATAAAGCAGAACAAAACCAAATAAAATGTATATGAACTTTAGCCGCATTGATTTGACTGAGACTTTTAAACAACGAGCGCTTTGGAATTTTATACTAATCCCATTTGACTATTTTTTTTCATGTCATTTCTTCAGCTATATCAATAAAATTAACTGCCTATGAAATTTTGACAGTTATGCCTGCGATTTTCAGAGTGATATAGGTCAATACTTTCAATTAAAAAAATCATCTTGCAATATACATCTTTACAAAGGAACAAAAGCAATGTTAAACCTCCACAACTGTAACATATCTGTTAAAGAAGAACGTTACTATCTTCACATGAGGACTAGTACCTAGAATATGTCCAAAATGTTAGCAGTAGTATTACAACTGTATTCTGAGAACAGAGTCAGAAGAAATGAGATTAATCTGAGGGGAAAAGATTTGGGGAAATGAACAATTTCCCCAACAGTGAGTTAAAAAACACTGCTTACTAAGGCATGTTTCTTTTAAGCACCAACATGGGATCTTCTTTAGAGGCCAGCTTTTACACAGGCTTCGCATGCAGCTGCACGTTTCCCTACAAGTATGGAAGTGAGCAGATCACGTGTCTCCCCAGGGTGCGTGGATGGGAAGACCCAGAGCTGGAAGGGAGATTTCAGAGACTAAGGTTTAGACAACAGAGAAAGAAACCAATGTCACTCTAGCATCTTGCGTAAATGTGGTGAGAACTTCAGTGTGGTGCTGAGTCTGTGCTCGATCTCCTCACTCCTAGCCACATCCATAGCAAGAAGACCTGTCATTATTTAAGAGAACTTTCTTCCTTCTTCCCTCCCTCTCTCCCTCCCTCCCTCCCTCTCCCTCACTCCCTCCTTCATTCCTTCCCTCCTTCCTTCCTTCTTTAAAATAGTATGCCTTACAAAGTCTAATAGTTCATACATAGAATATGCAATAATATTTGAAATATCTAGAAATACCAAATAATGAAAAAGAAGTAAGAAAATGTTTTGATCGTGACCTTCATGTAAAATACAAGTTGAAACCATCCTACCTAGAAATGTATTAAGGCCCAGGGAAAATGAATAAATAAAACCTAGGTAAATATGCGATGGGTGTAGGGACAAATCTTATTTGTCTTCCTTATTTTGAGCTCTACTGTATCAAATAAGATGCAGTCGATACAGCAAACTAGCAAAGTACCATGGAATGTCAGTGTCATTTCCTAGCCATGTGTCTAATTAGTGCTCCAAAGTCCAATTTTCCTGTCTGTAAACTGGAGCCACACTGACCCTGCCAGGGCTGTCGTGATGATTCCACACCAGGCGCCTTGGCACAGTGCCTGCCCTGCAGGCAGCATCTCCCAGCTTCAGAGGCTTTGCGGCTGGACTTCAGTCCATCACAGCCACCGGAGGCATACAGGAAAACGAATCACAGGGCACCGATCACTTTAGGAAAATCCCATGTTCATCTTATTTTATCATTGCAGAAGTCAGTGGGACTCCAGATAACCTCAATATTAAAAAGCTATATCAAATATACTCCTTGAGCTCATCTACCCTGAGATTTTATTTGCTTGAGTTCCCATTCCTTTCCCTTTAGATAGAAGATGTCCTTACTGGGATGTGACGTTTTCCATTTCATCTTGTATCGTCTCTTCTTTCCTTATCTCGTAGGCACCAAATGCCTATCATGGAGTTAAGAATTTACCACCCCTCTTCCCAGATAATATAAGTCAGGACTGTTGAAAGTAACGGAGAGGGATACACAGTCAGCTGGGATTGTTCTGTGGGGTTGAGCATGTCAGATTTTAAAGTTTCTGGGGTTTTAAGAATACATTCTTTAGTGTAAGTTTCAGCCATAGTTGCTTTTTTCCCTAGCCAACATCAGGTACTTAGTTACCTTTGGGTACAGGGTAGCTAGTATTTTAATTATTATTACTTTTATTAGCAAGGCTTTTATTCCCATTTGATTGAAGTCTGTCTGGGGAAGCTGGTCCCCGAGTTCCTCCAAGGAAAATTCTGATCCCACTAACTCTGCTAGATGCTGACAATACTCTGTTCCTCCCACACATACGAGATTCTGCCCCCAGCAGGTCTCTCTTGGCCACCACGGACTACCCATTCTTCTCTGTGTAATTCTTTGCACATATTTACATTGTATAGTATTTTTCTCTCATTTGTATATTCCCGAGATATATGTTCCTGGGTAAAGAAAGCTTTCTCAGTGTACATATTCAACCGTCATTCTCACACTGGCTGATGATGAAGCATCCTTCCCAAGCAGTGTGGTTATAATCTAGTGTTTTGAATCAACATCAGGCCTGGTGTGAGTTGCATACTTCATTATTACGCCTGATTTGATGTCATCAAATGCCCAATTTACCAAATTCACTAATTTACAAAAAGCTGCTACTTCTTATGTCTACTTACTAAGTTTTACGCCATTCCCATGGAAAAGAATGGTTTTAATGGTTGTTGAAGATTTCTGTGAAATTATATTTGACTGTTGTTAAGTTCTAGTGTTGTTTAGTTTTATTTTGGCAGCAAACATTTTACTGTGGCCAGGAAAACCTTATTAATGTCTGGATTTTTCTGTACTTTTGGTCTATGGCTTTTGGAAATGCACATTGTTACTGTGTTTTGAATTACAGCTATGATGCATATCTTGATGTCAAGTATTTTATAAACAATTGAGTGGATTTCATTAAAACATACACAAGAGAGTCCATTGTCTTTTGGACCTCTCAGAATTCACAGATATTTATATAAAGCTCAATTCAAAGAATATTTTGTGTATGTTTCAAAAATTTGAGAAGTCTCAGCGTTTGAAATGTGAATCAGACACAGAAATGACATCCAATGTTGAGGGACTAACAAATCTATTGCATAATCAACTGGATGAAATGGCTACAGTTAAACATAAGCTTAAACTAAATCTAAAACTAAACATAAACTAAAACTTCAAAACAAAGCCTTAAAGACTGTTGAAATTTTCCAAATAACTTTGCTATAAACTTTAAGCAGATAACAGAAAACAAGTATTTGGGAAATCTTTAATTTGGCTAGTTTTTCTTTTGGCTAACAGGCTTTCAGCAAACTGGTCTTGAGTGAGTTGATTTTGGGTGAACTGGTTTCTGAAAATAAGCTTTTGGTAAATGATTCAACTTGAAAAATTTGGTAAGTTGGTCATTTGGTCACTTGGCTTTCAGAAAATTGATTTTTAGGGAATTAGGTTCTTCCACAATTTCCCAGAAATAAATGATGAATGGAGCATGAACAAGTTAGTAGATAGTAATACCAATTAGGAGTACAATAGGACATCAAGTGTTTTTTTTTTTTTTCCTTGAGTCCAGAAGTCGTGACTAGGGACTGAATTTGAGGACAAAAGCATTAAGTACCTCATCTTATAAGTTTAAAGAACTACCAGCAATTGGGCTTATTAGAGAGCATAACCAACTCAGAACTGGCCCTACCATCTACCGCCAACATCCCCTCTCTTACCCTCCACTTGCCCAAACTGATAGGATGCAGTCTCGATGCTTTTTGGAGAAGTGCAGTGTTCTTGGGGGAAGGTTTTCCTTCCCCAAATCCAAGGGAAGGGGGAGGAGACTCCAAAAGAATTGTTCCTAAATATTGGGGGTATACACAGAAGGGAAGACTGATGTATATTCCCCCTTGGGATGTCTTGTCGGCCACTGAACTTACTGAAACAATCTTGTGCCACTTGGTCTAAAGAAAAGAGATTTGAAGAAAGACGGTGTGGTAGGGAACTGCCAGGAGGACAGATGTTAGGATGGGCCTGCAGGTTCTCAGCTCCTGAGTTAGGAGTAATGATGGGACCTGCATATGTCAGCACATGCAAGATTTGTCTGTGTTATAAAGATGAGACAGAGGCATCATCTTGATGGGACTGCTGACATGAAGGGAGCAAAGACATAAGAGAGATTTAGTAAGCACAACTCTGCCTGGGGCCCACTGGAGGGCCAGGCTGCATCTCACAGAGGACCATGACTGCCCAGTGTTGGCCTCACCATCCATTCTCATCGAGCCCATAGGAAACAGCAGTTGCAGCTACTCAAGAAGAAGCCTGTACTCTTGCCCATCTTAGTAAGGAGAGGTTTGTGACTTTCCCTTTTCCTTCTTCTATCTTCCAGACACTGGATGAGCTTGTGACTGAAAGGAAGGATGTGAGTGAAGACAGGATGCCTTCACATTCACCACCCTTTCTCTAAGCTGTTGGAAACACAGGTTCTGTGTAACAATGAAGGTGGAGACATGACGAACTGCGTGGAGTCTGAGATTAGAGCTTTCAGAATGAATAGACAATGACGCTATTCTTTGTAACTAAAATTCAAGAAAGTTATAGAAACCTGGTCTAAAAAAGAGACCTCTACTAAAGTACAGCTGAGGGCAGGTACTGGAAAAAATACCCTTTCAGCTTTAAACTTCAATGAATTGGACTCCCCAATAATCAAATTATGAGAGTCCATGGAATGAATCAGCTCTAAACTGGTAGAACCAGAATTAAAGTGTTTTCAAAGGGGATGGAGAAGAGGAACTGGGTTCAAGAGAAATTTACGGGAAAGGATTTGCAAGATTTGGCAGCAGAGCGGATATGAAAAGGAAGAGCACAGGATGACTTGTGGGTTTCTGGTTTGCATGTCTTGGGTTGAAGTTAACTCAAAGACTGAAAATACAGGTGGAGAAGAAAATAAGATATTTAGGGTTGGTGTTTGTAGTGACTGTGGAGAATCCTGAAGGAGATGGCAAGAAGAGAAAGTAAATGAATAATTTTTTTCCCTTTCTACACTTAAGAAATAAAAGATACAGTTAGTAAAAATAGAACTACCATACAACCCAGCAATCCCACTACTGGGCATATACCCTGAGAAAACCATAATTCAAAAAGAGTCATGTACCACAATGTTCATTGCAGCACTATTTACAATAGCCAGGACATGGAAGCAACCTAGGTGTCCATTGACAGATGAATGGATAAAGAAGATGTGGCACATATATACAATGGAATACTACTTAGCCATAAAAAAATGAAACTGAGTTATTTGTAGTGAGGTGGATGGACCTAGAGTCTGTCATAGAGAGTGAAGTAAGTCAGAAAGAGAAAAACAAATACCGTATGCAAACACATATATATGGAATCTAAAAAAAAAAAAAAAAAAAAAGGTTCTGAAGAACCTAGGGGCAGGAGAGGAATAAAGATGCAGACATAGAGAATGGACTTGAGGACACGGGGAGGGGGAAGGGTAAGCTGGGATGAAGTGAGAGAGTGGCATGGACATATATACACTACCAAATGTAAAATAGATAGCTAGTGGAAAGCAGCCGCATAGCACAGGGAGATCAGCTGTGTGCTTTGTGTCCACATAGGGGGGTGGGATAGGGAGGGTGGGAGGGAGGGAGACGCAAGAGGGAGGGGATATGGGGATATATGTATATGTATAGCTGATTCACTTTGTTATACAGCAGAAACTAGCACACCATTGTAAAGTAGTTATACTCCAATAAAGGTGTTAAAAAAAAAAGATACAGTTAGGAATTCTAACTGTATATATTATGTATATAATGTATAGCTAGAAATATATGTATAATATATATACATGTACTTACACCAGTATATGTATATCTAACATATATATGTATATATGTATATACACACATATATATAAAACAACATGAATATTAAATCATAAGGCACAAAATGGATATGTAGGTGTTAACAAACAGAAATGACTGTCTAGAGTGGAATGTCCCTAATCAGGAGAGATTTTGTAAAAGATATTTCAGTTTTGAACATATTTGTCTACTTTGTTGAAAGTCTCTCTTTCATTATCACTTTCCCCCTCAACTTAGAGACCAGAATTTTATATTGTTTTGTTTTAAAAAAGCCACAGTTTCCATTTAGAAGAATAATATCTACTCATAGTAGAAAGTGTGGAAAATATAGACGAGAATGAAGATGTTGCTTCCCATTGTATAGACATTTTATTGTGTCTGTTTGAGTAAAAACCTCACTTTGTATGCAGATTATAAGTTTGAAAACAGGTTGAAATGAGTGAGGGAAATTGCTGATTTTTGTAGAACATTCCAAGTATAGAAGATATGAATTTGTGAGTCTGCAATATGCATGTCCATGTGTTGGAGGTGGCAGTTATATCAAGTTAACAATGACAGTTTTTGTGCCGTTAATATGAAAATAGAAAGTGTGAGTGTGTCCCAGATACACGACAGCATATTATTTTTGTTCAGTGGAAATAGATTTATGAAGAAACTGAATCAGAAGTAATCCTGATGGAAATAGTTTCACTACGTTATATACCGTGTAAAGATGCAAATTACTTTTCTCTTTTTAGCTGTAACTTCAACTTCTCTGGGGAAACAGGAATGTAATATATGCATATATTTTAAAGCAATAAATAACATAAAGCAAAGAAAGTAAATTTTAAAGATAAAAATCTGGTGTCCTAGATGCTTCCAGTACAAGCAATCTTATTCTAGCCAAGTTGTCTCCCTTTTCTTTCATTCAATGTCTGGAACAGAAAAACAAAGGTAAAATCAGAAGTCAAGAGTCAACTAAAGTGACAGTAGAATCTGAAGTTATGAAATTGACTGTGTCTTTTCCTTCTTTCTGATACCCTTGATAAAATTTCCAGGGGAGTTGCCATTTTCATCTTTCTCATTTAGGGATATGCAGACAAATGTGAGATCTACCTATACTTTTTTCTCACTCATCATTAAGTCATTAATTTTTCAAGTTTTCAAGTCTTAAATCCCTATGCTTAGGATTTCAAATGTAGTTCAAATCAATTCAATAAGGTATCAATCATGATTCAGTCAGAGAAGCAGGACCACTAAGATGAATGGATAAATGCATATGGATTTCCTCTTTCCCTTCCTCCTTTTTCTTTTCTTTTTTCTTTCTCTCTCTCTTTCCCCTTCCTCCCTTCCTTCCTTCCTCTTTCTTTCTTTCTTGTTCTCTTTCTTTCTTCCCTTTCTTCCTTTCTTTTTCTTTCTTCCCTTTCTTCCTTTCTTTTTCTTTCTTTCTCTTTCTTTCTTTCTTTCTTTCTTTCTTTCTTTCTTTCTGTCCTTTCTTTCTTTCTTTCTTTCTTTCTCTTTCTCTCTTTCTTTCTCATCTTTTTATCTATGTATGTATGTATCATCATCTACGTAATGTTTTTGGTTTTATTGTTGTTGTTTAGATATTTAATTCACTTGCAGTACGTTTTGGTGTTAGAAGTGGTTGGGGGGAGTGGATCCAGATTTAAAATACTATGTTTTTAAATATTAAGATTTCCATTCCCTCTTTCCCTATTATTGGAGTCAACAGTTTAGAGGGTATCCTGCACATTGTTTTCTAAATCAAAACTTTGGGGCTCTATAATGGGTGCAGTCCCATTCTTCATTTCTTTTTCTATGAAAAAGCTCATGTTATTTATCTTCTCTTAATGTCTTTTCCTTTTCATCTTTATTAGATTAGATTCCTGGTCACAGAGTCTGGGGTGGAAAATTGCCTGCAGAAGGTTCATTGGGGAGAGCCTTTAGGGGCTCCACACACAATGAAGTGAGTTAGGAAGCACTGGGCACTGGGAAAGTGGCTGCAGTTGAGGTCTCAGGTGTTCCTGCAGGGAGCCTTGGAGCTGGAATAACCCTTCCGAATTATCCCCAATCGAGGCCAGGGGACTGGGACTTTGTAGCCTCACATCAGCCAGTCACTTTTCCTTGGGAGAGAAACCTTGAGCGAAGCAGCTCCCTGTGGTGACAGTATGCAGCAAGGCTCTCAGCTGTGGTCCATCAGCAGATGGTATTCCCAGCAACTGGGGGGTGTATGGTTAGCCCTAAAGTGGGACTCTGGGTGGGCTGTCACAGTACCCACTGGGTGCCAGAGAGAAGGCAGCTGTCCATGAATTTTATTGTCATTCTTACGCTCTGCCCTGATGTGGTTGCGAAACTTCTACTCTGGTTGGATTCTAAGATTACAATAGGTATTTAGGTAGCTACTTGGTTATTTTTGGCTGTGTTAAGGTTTTCTGTCAGTTTCAAAGCTGTTTCTTCATTTCTGTTTATCTATGTATGAAGAAAACTTTCAAGTTTGAATATTTTATTTCTTCTGTAGAATCGTTTTCATAGATTAGTAGATCTCAAAGCAATGACTCTGGTACGGAGATCAGGAGCCAAATGCAAGGTCAATTTACTGAAATTTGTCAGATACTGACGTAAGATCATTTATGACCATATTGAGTACCTTCTGGGGGAAGTCAGGTGCTTGATAAAGTGGTATAAGGTATAAAACAAGAACATTCTCCCTAAAGAACCTGAAATTTAGAAAATTAGAAAGTATAATTGAACCTGGTCAGCTGCAAAACAAAATCATTTGGGCGGTGTGGTGGTTATTTCTTTGTGTAAGAGTGACTGGGCCAAGGAGTGCCTAGGCTAAACATTATTTCTGGGTGTGTCAGTGAGGGTGTTTCTGGATGAGGTTGGCACTTGAATCAGCAGACTCGGTGATGTAGATTGCCCTCCCCAGTGTGGGAGGGCATCAGCCAATCCATTGAGGACCTGAATAGAACAATAAGGCTGAGGGAGAAGGAAATCTCCCTTGTTGCTTCTTGCCTGCCTGCTTGAGCTAGTACCTATTCTTTTCCCACCTTTGGACTGGGATTTACACCCTCAGCTCCCCTTCTCAGGCCTTTGGATGCAGACTGGAATCATACCAGTCTGGCTTTCCTGGGTCTCCAGCTTGCAGACTGCAGATCCTGGGACTTCTCAACCCCCATCATCATGTGAGCTAATTCCTCATAATAAATCTCTTCATATATATTTATTAGTAAGTCCCCTACATACAAACAAGTTCCGTTCTGAGAGCCCGTTCGTAAGTCCAATTTGTTCGTAAGTCGAACAAAGTCAGCCTAGGTACCCAACTGACACAATCGGCTATATAGTATTGTACTGTAATAGGTTTATAATACTTTTCACACAAATAATACATAAAAAACAAGCAAAGACAACAAATAAAACATTTTTAACCTTACAGTACAGTACCTTGAAAAGTACAGTGGTACAGTACAACAGCTGGCATACAGGGGCTGGCATCGAGTGAACAGGCAAGAAGAGTTACTGACTGGAGGAGGGAGAGGAGATGGGAGATGGTAGAGCTGAAGGATAGTCAGCAATATGAGACGGAGGGCAAGCTGCAATTTCACTCATGTCTGATGTTGATGGAACACATGTTTGCATCTTTGAAAATTTGCAACTTGAAGGTTTGTATGTAGGGGATTTTCTCCCTCCCTCCCTCCCTCTCTCTCTCTCTCTTTCTCTCCATATATATATATAAATCTCCTATTGGTTCTGTTTCTCTGGAGAACACTGACTAATACATTTAAACAAAATGGAAATTTATTGGCTAATGTAACTGGAAAGTCTGTGGATGGCTGGAGCCAGGGATTCAAATGATGTCACCTGGATCTTGTCTCTCTCCATCTTTCTGCTTGGCTCTTATCTGAGTCAGCTCCAACCTCAGACAAGCCCCCATGATGACTGGGGTTTCTGCCAGCAGCCCCAGTCTTATTTCCTCTTCATGAAAAGCGCAAGATATAGGGTTCCTTTTCACGAACAACTTCCAGAACACATCTGGGTCTGAATCTCATTGGCTAAAGGATAGAATACAATGATTAATTGGCTTAGGACCTGTGTTCACCATTGAAGCATGGGATGTACTTACATGGTCCGAGAGTCAGAAAAGTGGGATTTTATCGAGGGAATTTGGGGTGTGATTAGCAAAAAAGAGGAAAAGGATGCCAGGTAACAAAAAGAACAAGTGACTTCTAAAATGAGCCAGGCTATATAATTCTATTATCATTTAATGGATAATGTTTTGAATTCCTTCTATATCCTGGAACCTGTATTAGATGCTGGAACACAGAGGAGAACAAGATAAAGTCCCTACTTTCAAAGAGCTTGTATTCTAGTGGGGGAGGAAATGGAAAATAAACAAATAAGCAACCTGTTGTGCCACTTATCAATTTATCATCTCTCCAAATCTTCCCTTCTTTGCCCTGCTTTGTAATACTAAAGCTGAACTCTGTGCATATTTCTCCTTTCCAGCTGGCAGAATGTCAAATTTCATTAATACAAGTCACAGGGCAATGTGATAACGGCAGGATGATATTTCCTTTCAGGGTTCCCATCCTCCATTATTATTATTCTGTGAGGAAGCCCAGTAGTTCCTACAGATGAGTTCTAACCGCACCCTTAGGCCACTTCCCATGGGTTCTGTTCTGCCCATAACCTCCCTCAATGGCAGGCAGCAGAGGTCTGGCCACACCCTCTGGCAAGAGTAGACTTCTTCTAAAGACCAGTAATAGCCCATAGCCTTTGGTAAGTTTTCTTGGCCACAGCCAGACTGCATGCTCCTGTGGTAGTCATGCCCTTTCTGAGAAGGTCTGAATCTCAGCCCTGGGGAGGGGGCTCTCTTAGCCCTTAGCTCCCTTAGTGTTTCAGCCTAGAAGCAGCCACTACCTTTTTCCCTTGGCTACATCTAGGCTCCTCAGGGTCCTCTTCTACCCCTTTTATTAGTTAACTGCCTCCTACTAGTTTAAAAATTCTTTATATTAAAATTCCCTTCTTTAAATATTTGGTGTGGTTTCTGTCTCCTGACTGGGCAGTGACTAACACACAGGTCACACAGTGATAAGCGTTAGAAAGGAAAATGAGTTCTGAAGGAAGAGAGGAATTGTTCTGGATAGGGTCATCAGGGAAGGATTTTGAGGCCTGAATAGAGCAGGGGTATGAACATTGTAGAACAAAGTGTTCTAGATGGGACACCCAGCACGTGCAAAGACCCCGAGGTAGAATGAGCTTGGCATGTTCAATGAAGAGCAGAATCGTGATGTGACTGCTGGAGAGCGAGTGAGGGGGAAAGTGGTAGGAAATGAAGTCAGAAGGGCAGTCAGGAGCCAGATCATGGAGGGCCTATAGCGTCATGGTGAAGAGTTTGGATTCTAGTCTGCAAGCAAAGTGAAGCCACCGGAGTGTTTTGAGCAGAGGAGTAACTTGACCTGACTTATGTTTTTAAGAATCCTCTCTGGCTTCTGTGCAAAAGAATCAACTGTAGGAGGTAATGAGGCTATTAAAATAATTCATGCAAAATGATGGCGGTTTGGACTAGGTGAAGACGTAGAGGTGGTGGGAAGTGGTTACTTTCTGGACATATTTGAAGGTAGAGCTAATTGTCCTGGTGGACTGAGGAATGAAGTTGCCATTAACTGAGATGGGGAACACGAGAAGGAGCATGTTTGGGATTTCTCTGGTCGATTATTTATTTTGGGAGAGTTTTAATATACATTAAATTTGAGAAGTCTGCTAGAATTCTAAATGGAGCTATTGAGTTGGAAATTTGGCATACAGCTGGGAATTCAAAGGAGAGTTAGAGACCAGAGATGTACACTTGGTTATCATTAGCATACAGACAGTAATTTTACAGGATGAAATTCCTAATGCAGTGAGGATAAATAGGTAAGATAAGTCTGAGAATAGAGCCCTGGACCAAGGAATATTTAGAGGTTGGCAATATGAAGAAGAACCAGCAAAGAAATGGATGGAAGTGCCCAAAGAGCAAGGAGGAGAATCAAAAGAAAGTGAGAAGTGAGGCAATTGTTGGATAGGTGTGTTTGATCAAGAGAGACTGTGCAAGTATACTCTCACAGTAAGGGTCCACTCAGAGGGAAAATTGAAGATGCAGGAGACAGAGAGAATAAATGCTAGCTAGACCAATATCCTTGCATAGACGAGAGGGGTAAATCCTGTGCACAACTGGTATGCGTGACCCTTGATAGGAGCACAGACAGTTCATCTGCAGAAATGGCAGATTACAGACAACAATAAGAATACATTTAGCAGTGGGAACAAGTGGATGCTCTTCTGATAACTTTTATTTCCTTAGAAAAATAAGAGCAAGGCTTTTAGTTGAGATTGAGGAGTGGGGAATAGTGGTTTGAGGTTTGTGGAGAGAATATAATGTGAAAAAATATTGTCTGGGAAAACTGGGAGAATGAATTGACTAGAGAAATACGTAGAATGTAGGGCCATGAGTGTGTGCAAATAAGACAGCACATTTTTAGTAAGTAAAATCAAATCCAGGGAAGCTAGACATACTCTTTCCCCTATGCTGCCTATTTCATCCCTAGAATATGCACATCACAAAACCCATCTCACAACAAAAGGCCCAAACCATAGCCATTCCTCCATTTAAAGTTCTGCCTGTCATTTACCTATGGGAAGAGAGAACTGGGACAAAGCAGATAGCTGACACAGGTACTCTAGATGGACTAGAAAAAGAGATGGCCCCAAAAGCCCATAAAAAGTTTTTTTTCAGCATTTGATGTTTAGGTTCCTTGGGCAAATAGAATCATAAATATCTGAAACTCAGATGGCTTATGTTTCTAAGCCCAAAAGAATCTCTGTTTGAGACTGGCTTTTCAGACTTAGCAATTTGTAAACTTATCCTTAAGACTTAAGGATAGGTAGTCTTAAGTCTTCCAAGTGGATGGAACCCAGTTTATACAAGCCACTTCTGTTCCCCATGTAGGTTAGTGTTTGAAGTAGCAGAAGAAACTAGTATTTGTTGAAATACTTTTTTTTTCTGTGTTGGAATAGACTTTTTTTTTTTTTTTAAACAAATATTAACTCATTGAATCCTTAAATCAGCTTAACCAGTTAGGTATTTGTGGCAGAAATCTTTTGTCTTCTCATCATACTTTTTCTACTGGGAGCTGCCCATCACCCATCATTTGTGATTTTGATGGAACTCTGTCTGCTAGCATGAACATGTGGTCCAGCTGATTTCTCAGCATTACCCTTTCTCTGTGAATGGTCCAATAGAGTCTTCTCTAGGAGTTGATATGGGGGTACTGGGAGAGACAAGGTCTGTATTTATTCATTAATTAGTTCAATAACTACTAGGCATATACCCTGAGAAAACCATAATTCAAAAAGAGTCATGTACCACAATGTTCATTGCAGCACTATTTACAAGGACACGGAAGCAACCTAGGTGTCCATTGACAGATGAATGGATAAAGAAGATATGGCACATATATACAATGGAATATTACTCAGCCATAAAAAGAAACGAAATTGAGTTATTTGTAGTGAGGTGGATGGACCTAGAGTTTGTCATACAGAGTGAAGTAAATCAGAAAGAGAAAAACAAATACCATATGCTAACACATATATGTGGAATCTAAAAAAAAAAAAAATTGTTCTGATGAACTTAGGGGCAGGACAGGAATAAAGGTGCAGACATAGAGAATAGACTTGAGGGCACGGGGAGGGGGAAGGGTAAGCTGGGATGAAGTGAGACAGTAGCATTTACATATATATACTACCAAATGTAAAATAGATAGCTAGTGGGAAGCAGCTACATAGCACAGGGAGATCAGCTTGGTGCTTTGTGACCACCTAGTGCGGTGGGATAGGGAGGGTGGGAGGGAGATGCAAGAGGGAGGAGATATGGGGATATATGTGTATGTATAGCTGATTCACTTTGTTATACAGCAGAAACTTAACACAACATTGTAAAGCAATTATACTCCAATAAAGATGTTAAAAAAACCCCAACTATTAATTTCAGATACTGTTCTAGGTTTTGGGGATGAAAAATGGGCAAATCAGTCTCTCTTACCAGGCAACTTTCCTCTGAGAACAGTAAGGATCATATTATTTAGGAGGTACCACTTGCTATGTTTTTTTTTCCTGCCCAACCTGCCTGAGGGTGAAACTAACGTAGAGGAAAACTGAACCAAGAGACTGAGAAACACACAATAGTAATGTGTCAATCTTGCATACTTGGTTTCAGCCATACCTTACATTAAATGTAGTCCTCAACCTTTAGGTTGCCTTTATTTTTTCTATTTATCCTTAAGCCAGTTTGAGTTGGATTTCTATTTATACTATAAAAAATATTTAATGAGTGCCTGTGAGTAGCCTAAAACCCTATGAGGTGTGGCGGTTGTAGTGGAGAAGAAAAGACATAAGGTCTTGTCTTTATGGAATCTTATAATGGGGAAGGCAGGTAGTAAATACATGATTAACAAAATTTCAGATAGTAATATGTGCTTTGAAAAAATTTAGAAAGGTTAATGGAATAGAAAATATATGTGTGCTTGTAGAAGAGTGTGGAGACAATTTTATTCAAAATGTCAAAGAGAGTCTCTCTAAGGAACTGCCATTTGAGCTGAGATCTGGGTTGTCAGGGAGCCAGCCATGTGAAAATCTGGGGCATGAGTTTCCCAGTGGGGGAAAATATAAGTACATTGTCTCTGAAATCCAGATGTACTTGTTATATTCAAGTATCATAAAGGAGGTCACAATGAACAAGGTGGGTGGGCGAGGCAAGATCAGTTCATGTAGGGCCTCTTAGAATTTGCTATGGATTCTGGATTTTATTATAATTGCATTGCAAAACCATTGGTGGTTTTGTAGTAGGAGCATGAACTTATTTGTGTTATGTTCCAAAACAATTACCTTGTTACATGAAGATCAGACTACAGTGGGACAACAGGAAAAGCAGTAGGGGAACTAGGTAAAAGTCTGTTAATCCAAGTGAGAGATATTGCCAGCTTGAACTAGGGTAGTTGCAGTGAAGACAGGGGAATTGGTGGGATCAGGATACATTCTTAGAGCAAGTAGGACCTCCTGATGGATTGATTAGATATATGAATGGAGGGTGGGAGAGATGAAGAGTGGGAGTAGAAGGTCAAGAAAACAATAAGGCTGTTTCCTAGGATTTCAGCATAAGCAACTGGATGAATAGTTGTGAGACTAAAGGAGATGGAGATGATCTGGGGAAGAAAAGGTTGGTGGGACTGAGAATAGGATGAGTGGCTAGATGTCACAATACTGGATGTGTTCAGTGTGACATTTTTCTTACCTATAAAAGAGCAGATGTTGAGTAGACTGTTGGATTTGCCAGTATGGAGTTTAGGAAAGCCATATGGTCTGCAGATATAAATATACATACCATCTGAAGCCATGGCATATGGTGAGATCTCCTAGAGGGGTGGGGATAGATATAGAAGAGGGACAAGGACAGAGCCCTTGGATACTCCAACATTTGCAATTCGGGTACAAAAAGAAGAGTCAGCAGAGGAGATTAAAAAGTAATCTCTATTGAGCTCATAGAAAATCCAAATGTGATATTAACGAAGTTGAGAAGGAAGTATTTGATGAGGAAAGAATGTGTTCAGCCATGTCCACCGAGGACCAGCTATTGAGAGTCCAATAAGGTGAGGACTGAGAATTGAATATTGGTTTACTAAGCTGATCTTGAAAAGAGAAGTTTCAGTGGAGTAGGGATAGAGACAGGAGCTTCCTTGTGATGGGCTGAAGAGAGGTGGGGAAATCAGGACCTAGAGACAGACTATGAACGATTCTTTCAGAAGAGCAATGAGGTAGCTGCCAGAAGAGAATATGGAGTTAAGGAAAGGTCATTTACAACCGAGAGTCCTGACCAACACTGTGTCATTATCCTCATTATACACATGAGGAGACTGGGGCCTAGAGAGTGTACGTAACCCTCTCAATGACACACTGCTAATATATGGCAGTACTACAGTTTAAAGTCAGGGATTTTTTACCGAAATCCATAATTTTTCATACTATATGTCAGGCTTTGCTGTTTACACACTACATATAGTATCTAGCATGAATAGGCAATATTATAGTAAACAATAATTTCAATATACAATGTTATATTATCCTGATTCCAGGAGTCTAGTACACTTTTACCATCGTGCCCTTGTATGTGCCATCCACCTAAAGTAGAAAAATGACCACAAACGACGCTTATCATTGGAGTCTGGAGCATAATGAAGTTAATGATTTAGCTGGTGATGAAAAGTTTTAAAACTTAGAATTATTTATATTATTATCTATTCAAGACACAAAGGTCAAAAGTAATCACTATGCATCAGGTGTACAAAACAAGTTAATTTATCTTCCAAGAGTGTTCAAAGCTGTGTGTTTACCTACTTTCTAGAATTTTAGAGTTCCTAATTGTCAACATTATTTGATGGTACAGGTGGACATCCAAGTAAGAATTCATAGGACAGTCCTCTCATGATTCATTGTATAGTCACTTGTCATTTGCATTTATATTTTGAAGTTCTTCATTAATGCCTGAACTTTAAATTCAATGCCCAGTGTGCCTGTTTTCTGAGATACATTTTCTCCTTCTTATACGATTAATTTGAATATTTATGACTTTTTCTTTGTACCTTTCCTCCACATTATTTGGTTGTATGTAGGTGACCTTGAATTTGTCAGATATCCTTAACTCTTGTACAGAGTTTTGACTGAATTACCATGATCTAACTGCTTTTTGGCCTAAGCATAGCAATGGGCACTAGGAAAGTGAAAACTAATTGCTACCCTGCTGCTGATTCCCTTTGTGATTCTGGATAAATCACTAGCCTGCCCAACTTCCTTCTACTCTCACAACTGAGCTGGTAATCAACAATCTTCTCTTCCCAGACTATTAGGTTCTGGGCTTTTTGTGATGTCACATGTTTCAATGGTTTGTGCTGTTTTTATTTCAGGAGTACGTACTAATCTTACAAGAGTGTTGTGAAAATTAATTAGTTAATGTTCACAAAGTACTTTGAAGATTAAAAGCCCAGGATAAATGCTTATTATTGTTTCATGCACTCCAAGGGCCTAGCTGGGTAGGCTGGTGAATGTGTTTCCCAGAGATGAAAGGATTATGCAACTTAGAAAACTGTGGTGTAGGATTGTATGGTTGGCAAACAGGTTACTCAGGATTGCATATGTGGGATTTACTCTCACCAGAATACAAACGTGCTGCCAAAACCTGGAAGAATGTCATTTGTTAGAACTAGTGCTGAGTTCCAAAGCATCCTAGCTGAGATGATTATTATTTCATGATACTGAGTGAAATGATAAGACTGATGAGTTTCTCAGGTAGAGATGAAAGGAAGGAGAAAGGTAGCTCCAGGGCTCTGAGGACTTAATGCTAGTGCAGAGCTCTGGGAACCCCGCTTGACGATGAGATGGAGCATTGATTGACTGGAATCATGCTCAGTCAAGCTCAACACGCTCAGCAGGCTTCCAGCTGAGGTCAGAGGCATTAAATAGAATCTGCAGGTCTGCAAATGCATATCTCATCTTGAACACTGATGGAAGAGTTTAGGTTGGTACAGCTTTTCTGGAGGTGAAGGTGATAATAATTACCCAAAGTGTTCAAAGGGTACATACCCTTAAGTCATCAATTTCCCTCCTAGGAATTCACTTTTAGGAATATTTATCTGTTTACTTAGGTGTCACTGATAATTGCAAAAATTTAAACAATGTAAATGTCCAATAATAAGGGATTGATAAAGTAATGGTTCAAACATAAAGTGAAATGTTATAAAGCCATTAACAATGAGATTCTAGAGAGCTATATGTTAACAAGAAAAGATATCCAAAACATATTAAGAAGAAGCCAGCTAATTGACATATACCTACTATTATATATAAAATAAATAACAAATAAGGACCTACTGTATAGCACAGGGAACTCTTCTCAATACTCTGTAATGACCTATATGGGAAAAGAATCTGAAAGAGTGGATATAAGTATATGTACAACTGATTCACTTTGCTGTACATCTGAAACTAACACAACATTGTAAATCAACTATGCTCCAATAAAAATTAAAAAAAAGAAAATCCAGCTATAACTACAAAATATATCATTATGAAGAGACTTTAAAGTATTTTTATTTTCTTATCTCCTAATCCCTATTTCCTAATTTCTCTATTCTAAGTATTTATTACTTTTATAATTAAAAAAAAAAAAACTCCTTTCTTACAGAAAAAGAAAATATACCTTCCTATCGGCATTCATGGGGAAGGAAATATACAAAATAATAAGACCATAAGATTGGTACAAAACCTTTGGAAAAGATCCAAAACAAATATAAGAGGGAGAAATGAATGATAGGCTAGCTTAATTTATCTCATACTTTATCAGGCTTCTTTTTGGCCTCAATTTTCTCTGAAACATTCGGCAGTTTGGTTTGTCTCTATTGGCCTCCATGACCAGCTCTTCCTAGGCTCATAGTCACAACCCAACAGGGCCTTTCCTCAGGTCCATACCCAGCACTCCTTGGCTCCCACCCAAACTGAGTCTTGAGATACTGGGGATCTACTCTGCACCCATTGGAAGCACAAACTAACATTACGGGGGAGTTAGTGTCCGGTGGGCAGGATCTTTGACCAACGGAAGGCAGGAGCCAGCCCTCACTCCTCCTGCCCTGAGATGCAGTAGTTCATATGCTTCTCTGAAGACTCATGTAAGGATGAGCCATCACTAGCACTCCATACACAGAAGTGGCCAGCTCTATAAAGTACTCTTTTATTTGGATCTTCCCTAGTGCTCTGGCCCATTTACCATTTTCCTCACTTTTGTTTCCCTGTATTGCATTCCCTAATAAAGTGGCAGAACCCAAGCTTTGCCTTGGGCTCTGTTTTCCTGGAAACATCAAGCTAAGACGCATTGTGTGAAACACACAACAAAGAATCACTGGATTTCAAAGATACTATTGCCATTTGTTCAATCAAACTTAAAATATTATCATTTAACCCTTATAACAACATTTATGATTGAAGAAACTTTGGGCTAGAGAGGTTGAGAAGCCTGCCCAAAGTCACAGAGCTGGGAACTTGAACTTAGGAGTGTCTAACACCAAATGTGATGTCCCGCACACCACATGGTATACATGATCTAGAAACACAGGCTACAGAATAATCTTCAGAGATGTTTCCTGCCTTAAGGATTACAGTCAAGCTAGGCAGCCACAACCAGAACACATGAAACATCAAGAGTGAAGGATGGGTGTTTAGTAAAATGTTAAATTATGTGACATACACTAAAATGGCTATCAAATGCAGAAGTAAAAGAGAAATTCCAGAGGCCAGAAGAAGTCCTTGACAGGGAGGGTGCTGCACCAAAGTTGACTCTTAAAGAGTGAGCCTGACTTGAGAAGACAGAAGGAATAAGGGAATACAGCCAAAGCAGTTCATGTCTGAGATGATAGTGGAGGGGTTAGGGTGACATGTGGGTGAACAGGGAGAGGGAGTCCAGAGTAAACAGAAAATGACTGGTGGTGGGGTTTAGACCCGGTTCCTGAGGAGCCAGGTTTTGCTTCTTGAAAGCAAGTAGAAGAGTGTATGTTTGTTATGTAGGGAAAAGGAGCCATTCACTCACTCTTTCTGAGCAGGAGAAAGGTAAGATCACCGGGTGGATGGAATGATTTTGCAGGAGGAAGAATGTAAAGACAAGAAGATTTGGCTCTTGTGTTAGAGTCATGAAATGTTCCAATATTTTGCTTGGTAGATGTAAGAATTCCGTGTTTATAAATTAAATACACACACACACACAAATCTGATGCAATTGCGGAATGGCATATCATGAAAACATGGGTTAGGAGGCTCTAGAGTCCTCTGTCACAAGCATGCAAGCTCCCATAACAGAAATTTAGTTTCAGCTAAGACCATAAAAACAGAGAGCATTTATTTAATGCTTACTATGTGCTGGGCACTGTGCCAAGTTCTCGACATGTCATTAACCCTTACAACCCTTTTATGATCTCCCATTTCCACTTGGGGAAACTGCTATTGCGAGAGGTTCAGTAACTTGTCCAAGGTCAGGGGCTAGTAAACGTATAAGAGTCGGAATTCCAACCTTGATTTGTTTGACTCCTTGGTTGGAGTCCTCTCTCTCCTGACTCTTTTGGGAGTCAGCTGCCCAAAGCCCTTCCCCTGGGAAGGTTTGCCTTACCTGCGACACAAAAGGGACACCTGTTCTTCACGAGCATCCATGTCAGCTAATTCAAATTTAAGAACTTCTCAGGTTATGGGGATCTTAGAAACCTCTGTATCAATCTAGTTGGTTGATAAATTCCCCAGTTAAATTGATTTGGCATTGAGGAAATTTAATTCAGAGCAATTTCCCATCACTCATAGACTACAGCAAAATTAAATAATGAAATTTGCCAACATACTTATGCTGACATAGGTGTTCACAATGGGTAAAAATAAAAGTCCCTGTGGGAAGAAAGTTCTAGGAAATAGAAAATGGGAAGTGGTGACACCCTTTAGGAAAATGGATCAGTTTTTTTCCCATGGAGAGAACTTGTTGGGCTAACAAAAAGGAGTATAAGCAAAGCAAATAAACCTTGGAGATTTTTTTTTTTAATTCACAGTAGGGACTAGCAAGGGCTCCAGTGAGCCTGTTTGAGTCGATTTTGCGCACAGGGAAGCTGGGTGGTGGCCTTCCTGGTGCAATTTTGAGGGGGTTCTGGGGGAGACTTCACAACTTCATATTTACAGGTGCTTGCAATGTCAGCAATTAGGTATTCCTTTCTGTCTTCAAATAAAAGCTTTGGTGCTTTACAAGTGACATTAAAATGCAAATAACACTAGGAGGCATAACACCTTGGATTCTTTTCAGATAATACGTTGAAGAAGATTCAACTTAATTCAGCTCATTTCAGTTCACTTGACTTCACTTTGATTCATATGAGACCCTACTAAGTGCAAAGCTCTTTTCTGGATTTTCACTGTGGAAGGAAAAGATGAATCAGGTAAGTTTTTGTCTTCTGCAATCTTCTCAAAGGGACAGATAGAAAATATTTTGGGGCTTCCCTTGTGGCGCAGTGGTTGAGAATCTGCCTGCCAATGCAGGGGACACGGGTTCGAGCCCTGGTCTGGGAAGATCCCACATGCCGCGGAGCAACTGGGCCCGTGAACCACAATTACTGAGCCTGCGCGTCTGGAGCCTGTGCTCTGCAACAAGAGAGGCCGCGATGGTGAGAGGCCCGCGCACCGCGATGAAGAGTGGTCCCCACTTGGCGCAACTAGAGAAAGCCCTCGCACAGAAACGAAGACTCAACACAGTCATAAATAAATAAATAAAAGAACGTGAATTTCTAAAAAAAAAAAATAATAAGAATAATCTACCTGGACTGGATTTAAAAAAAAAAAAAAAAAGAAAATATTTTGGCTTTGTGGGCTACATGGTCTTTGACATAATACTCAATTTTGCCATTTGTAGCCAGAAAGCAACACGTAAATCAATGTGACTGGGATACTGACCGCTGTTCTAGATGCTTATAACAGGGCAGGAAATTCACTTAAGCTTATCCTCTGATGAAATAACACCCCAAGAGGCATTTGTAGGACATAGGCCTTGACTGGAAAGATCACTGGAATCACCTGGAAAACTTATAAAAATATGAATGTCTGGGTCCTCTGCTGAGGTCCAGGGATTCAGATAGAATTGGTCTGGGGGTATAATCTGGGCACTGGGATTTTTCAAACATCAACAAAGTTTTGAGAAGCACCGTTGTAGACAGGAAAACACCTGGGAAACGATTCTAGATGCAGAAGGGCTCCAGCAGCAGTACTGGGCTGGGAGAATGGAGATTTCCAAAGGTGGGCTGTGTGCCTCAGTTCTTTGGGAAAAGGACATGAACGTGAAAACTTTCCCACCATACTGAAGAACTTGAAAGAAATTTAAGAAACTTTACTATACTTATAGAAAGATCAGTAATTGGTGATAAGTTGTTTTACAAAATCAGAACAGCCTGTATCTACCTGAACCTGGAAATTATTATAGCAAAGATTGGGCTGCTATAGGCCCAGATACGTAATATCTGTATTCAGATGCTACCTGTGTTAATTTCCAAGGACTGCTGTAATAAAGTACCGCAAACTGTGGCTTAAAACAACAGAAATTTATTCTCTCACAGTTTTGGAGACTGCAAGTCTGAAGTCAAGGTGTTGACAGAGCCATGCCTTCTCTGTAAGCTCTAGGAGAGAATGTTTTACCAGCCTTTCTCCTAGTTTCTGGTAGTTTCCAGCAATCCTTGGTGTTTTTTGGCTTGTAGATGTATTGGGTTGGCCAAAAAGTTCGTTTGGGTTTTTCTGCGAGATGTTACAGAAAAACCTGAACGAACTTTTTGGCCAACCCAATACCACCCTATCTCTGCCATCATCACATAGTTCTCCCTGTGTCTCTTCCCTTCTTAGAAGGACCCCAGTCATATTGCATTAGGGCTCACTCTGTAATGGAGCAGGACCCTAAAAGGGCTTCCTGGGACAGAGCCCCTGCCCACGTCCTCTGCCTGCCTCCTGTCTGTAGAAAAACGTTAGCCTCCTAGGTCTTCCTCGAGTTCCAAAGAATAAATTTAATCTGAGACGTGAGAAAATGCAAAAAGAAAGGAAAACAGCCAAGCAAGACAAAATGATAATAGTTTAGCCATTAAACAAAGTCGAGGACCTTTAGTTCCCCCTCAAGGGCTATAGATAATATTCTGAGCCATGTCCTCTGAGCTGTTTTACAGATACTGAAACCCCTGCCAGGTGGAAGAAGTTAACTGCATGCTGCCCACAAGCACGTAGATCCCAGAACAGTGGAACCAGAAGGTTGATGATGTTGACTCCCAATTACCTCACCACCAACCAATCAGAAGAATGTCCAGGAGCTGATCATGCACCCCATGACCCCCTCCCTCACCCTGTCTTTAAAAACCTTTCCCTGAAAGCCTTCGGGGAGTTCGGGTCTTTTGAGCACTAGCTGCCTGGACTCCTTGCTCAGTGCCCTGCAGTAAACGTTGTACTTTGCTTCACCACAACGCAGTGTCAGTAGATTGGCTTCACTGTGCACGGGTGAGAAGACCCAAGTTTGGTTCAGTAACAACTGTGCTCCACTATGACCTCATTTTATCTTACATCTTAATTACATCCACAAACATCCAATTTCCGAATAATGTCACATTCACTGGTACCAGCTGTTGGGGGACACTCTCATATGAACATTTATGTTATCCTTGTGTTCGAAGGGCAGAGGCACTATGGAATAGTGGAAGGAACACTGGTCTTGAATCTTAGGGAAGAGTTTATAGCTTCATTGGTAAAATGGGACTAAGAATCAGGAAAATAATAATTAGGAGCATAAAGAAATTTTTCAAACAGAAAAGCCCTATAAAATTTAAAATATGAAATGTAAAGGGAAACTATGTAAATAAATTAAAATGTGATGTGTATATTCTCAGGTTAACAGGCAGTTTGGATTTAATAAAGAGGCAAGCTCCAGACCACATTGGTGGCCTCTGCAGTAGCAATGAAGTCCTTGTTCTATAGGCCAAGGTTCTTGCTGCAGTTACCATCTATTAAATCACAAATCGCCAGAGCCTTGGGCGCCCCCTAATCACTATGGGAGAGGAGTTGCTGTTTGGAAAATTGTTGTCCCTTGAATTTCTAGGAAGGCATGAAGATAGCCTGTTCACATCTTGCCAGTTCGTTGCAAAGTTGGGTGGCTCCTCTGGATAAATCTCCTGCCTCCTTATTTTCTCAACCTAAATGATGCCACAGATACACTGCTTCAAGCCTTCAACATGCTGAGTACCAAGCGAGAAAGGGCGCGGCACAGTTGAAAGTTGGGAGAACTGGCGCCTGGGTTGGATGAGACATTGTGTCTCAGTGTCCTCATCTGTACACTGGGGATGAGAGTACCAATACTTCAGACGCACTGTGAGTGTTCACTAACACAACGTGTAAAGTTCTTAGCACAAAGTCAGTGGTCTATCGTGTTAATACAGCATCAGGACAAAAGCTTGGCATTTTAATTCTCTGCAATTCAAATCCAGCATCAGGACAAAGACTGTGTTAGGGGAGTGAAAGGGGCCAAAGACACCCTGTAGGATTCAAAAATAACTCCTTAAAGAGATCTGCAGTGCCCAGGATGGACAGAAAAATAATGTTGCCAAGACAGAGGGACTCTCCCACTGGAGCCCTGGCCCCATGAGTGCAGGAGTGAGGGACGGTCATGGCCCCCGTGGGCAGCCTGAGCTAGATGGCCAGAATCCGATTCCCACTCTGTCCATCGGGCAAACACTCACCCAAAAGACTGCTTATGAAGGGCAACAGATGCACCCCCAGCCTAAGGTCCACTTCCAGGGATGTATGAAGGGTGGGTGGACGGTACTGCAGCAGGCTCCACGCCTAAGCCAAAAGACCCAGAGCTTAATGTGCATTTGGAAAGAGCTTCCCTTTGGCACACGAAGCTCACTTTGGTGAGGAATACCATGAAGCTGGGACAGGCTGGGACAATTTAAAATTAACCCAAGGGTCGTGGAGAGCATCCAAAGGGCAAAGAACAAAGTCTCTGTTTATTCATTCCACCCCGGTTCCCTCCCTCTCCCATCCTCTTCAGAAACCTTTGCTCTCTGTGCCCCTTTCTCAGGTTGCTCGTCCGCAGCACCTCCTCCTCCCACTTAGAGACGGTCCCCAGATTCAGGCAGTGATGTTGAAGGGGCACGGGTCAGAGATCTACACGGGAAAATGAGACCAGATGATTATGTGCAAGGATTATGTTCACATCTCGTGTGTGTGTGTGTGTGTGTGTGTGTGTGTGACTCGGGGGTGATGCAGAGAGTGTTTTGAGGCCTATTATTAGAATGAATCAGGATTAGGGCCTCTCACCCAGCAACAAAAGATGGGGATCTGGACTATGAATGACTATCAGACTGGCTTTCCTCCTCAGCCTCCTCCCACCCCACCCTTCCTAATGGGTAAAACCAGCAGTATATTAATTGTGGGGTAATAAAAATGCTGTGGGTGCAAGGGTGGGATTAAAGGGTGGAAAGTTGAATTAGCAGGTGTCTATTTCAAAATGCAGGTGAGCTGTCAGCCCTGAAGCAATCGGGAACAGAAAGCCAAGCTACTGTCAAACAATGATGCATGTGAGTTCTTATTTCCTTCTTTTGTCCTAAAAGTTGGAAGCAAACCCAGCCTAATGTAGAGCAAGAGGTCATATGGCAAAGGGGACTATTTTGATTTCTTTTGTTATGGAATCCCATAGACAACTTTGGATTTGGTCGTGTAAGTCTGGAAAATGACGAGTTGTCAGTGAGAAGTAAAGCAAATATACTCTTAGTTGATTCAGGTCTTAAAATGATTAGGGGTGAGTGTTTGCCTTGAGAGCAAACTGTGACTTGGGAAGTATTAGAAGATTACTTCTACTTAACTGGCTGGGTGAATTTCTTGTTAAAAGTATTCCACAACACTTGTGGAAATAAAAAGGCATATTTTGATTCTTCAAATTCTCATGTACCATGAAAACACAAAATTTTATTACAAGTCAACTATGGGAAGGGTTCTTGTCAAGGCACTAGAGGAAAGAAAGGCAGCACGAATACAAGAACAACGTAAGAGGCCAAGAGTGGTGAGCGGCATAGCAAGGGGTGTGAGTGAAATTTTTCTTCATTCAGAAGATGGTGAGAATGCTTTCAGTTGGAGATTAGGAAAGCCTTTTTAAGAAAATGATATTTGAGTCAGACTTCAACGATGAGAAATAGAGGTCGAGGGCAGCATAGGAATTACACATGAAGAACAGAGAAATACAAAGAAGCATGGACTGTATTTTGTAAATGTTGCACAGTTTTTTTGGACAAAATATAGCCAAAGGCAGATTGCTATGTTGGTGTTTCTCAATCCTGGTTGTGCATTAGAACCCCCAGGGAGCTTTTAAACACCCAGTGACCAGGTCATATTCTAAACCAACTGAATCAGAAACTCAAGAGGCAGGACCCAGGCATCAGTATTTTTTTTTTTTTAACACACCCCAGGTGATTCCAGTGTGCTGGCATGGTGAAGAATCTGCCTGTAGCTGACAATTAACTACAAACAAGGCCCCAGATTCTATTCTCACTTAGTACGGCCTGGAGAGGAACTTTTCACTGGAGAAAAGGTACGTTAAAAAAGAAGTTGGCTCTTTGTTATACTTTGACTAATTTATCTTGAGAAGCATTATTAAATGGTTTCCTTGTTCACCTCAGAAGAGATTATGGGAATAGCAATAGAGAAACCTATGACTAGAAAAAGAGACTGTGGCCAAATCACAGAAGATCTTAGTGCCAGGCCAAGGAGCATGACTTTTTCTTTAATTGAAGTATTTAACTGAAGCAAGACTTTTTAAAAAATTGAAGTATTTAACTGAAGCATTACAATATTGTGTAAGTTACAGAGTACAATATAGTGTACAGTGTACAATATAGGGATTCACAATTTTTAAAGGTTATACTCTAATTATAGTTACAAAATATTGGCTATATTCCCTGTGTTGTACAATATACCCTGGTAGTTTATTTTATAGCTCATAGTTTGTACCTCTTAATCCCTTACCCCTAAATTGTTCCTCACTCCTTCCCTCTCCCCACTGGTACCTGCTGGTTTGTTCTCCACATCTGTGAGCGAAGAAGGATGACTTTTATTCAGTGGTCACACTGAAAGTTTTAAATTAGGAATGATTGAACAGTCCTAGATGCGGTGAGGGATATTCATATGTTAGGCGTTAGTAGGGTTGAAGCAATGGAGGGAGAAAGCCAATTAGGAGATTACAGAAGTAATTCAAGCAGGAGCTTGTGGTAAAACTCATGTGTACTCATGCGGTAAAACTTCCCCTTCCCTTCCTCTGGCCAAGGGAGAAACCTGAGGGCTAAAATTGTGTCCTGTACCTTCTAAAGAAGCCAGGAGTGAGTCGGGGCACACGCCACTTTAGCTTACATTTGGAGGAATGATGTAACAGGGGTAGGGAGGAAGGTGTAGCACTGAGAGGCTGTGGATTTCTCAGAGACTAGCTGGATGGCTTTTCTGAGGAGTTTCAGTTTGGGGGATGTTTGGTTGTATTCGATTTCAGACTTGTTTGGGGGAAAAAGAGTCATAGCTTGGAGTCACCCACCCACCTCAGCCCCAACCATGGGACTGCCCTTTAATCCCTTTTCCCAGAACAAAAGGAAAGAAATAGTTCCATGGTATAGCATGGTAGGAGATTCATCAAAGGGGTTCCAGAAAGCAGGTGTGATCAGGGTATTAAAGGGTACAAAGAGGTCAAAGTAAGTGAGGAGCCTGAGTGACAGCAGATTTTGGTGTAAACTTTCAAAGATGGGTTAGCATAGCAAGCCTGAGACTGCTATCCTCAGAAAGACCTGCTTGCAAGGTTGGCCTAGGCTGGTAGCTGGGTTCCTACATTTTAAGAACGCTCTCCCCATTCCCTAACTGATAAGAGTGGCTCCCTGTGCCGAAGGGCTCTGTGCAGTGCGGGTGATGCGAAACCCTGGCTTCCCTCCTGGGAGTCTGAATGCTGCTGTGTATGAGGTAGACGGTGCCCACCTGACCAGCCTCCAGGAAAAACCTTGGGCACTAAGTCTCTGATGGACTTCCCTGGTAGATGACATTTCACACATGCTGCTGGTTTTGCTTTGTGTCCTTTTGCTGTAATAAATCATAGCTGTGACTATATCCCAGGTCCCGTGAAACCTCCTGGTGAATCATCAAACCTGGGAGTGGTTTTTTTCTTTTCTTTTTTTTTTTTAACATCTTTATTGGAGTATAATTGCTTTAAAATGGTGTGTTAGTTTCTGCTTTATAACAAAGTGAATCAGTTATACATATACATATGTCCCTATATCTCTTCCCTCTTGCGTCTCCCTCCCTCCCACTCTCCCTATCCCACCCTTCTAGGTGGTCACAAAGCACAGAGCTGATCTCCCTGTGCTTATGCGGCTGCTTCCCACTACCTATCTATTTTATGTTTGGTAGTGTATATATGTCCATGCCACTCTCTCACTTTGTCCCAGCTTACCCTCCCCCACTTTGTCCCAGCTTACCCTCCCCCTCCCCGTATCCTCAAGGCCATTCTCTAGTAGGTCTGTGTCTTCATTCCCGTCTTGCCCCTAGGTTCTTCATGACCATTTTTTTTTTTTTTAGATTCCATATATATGTGTTAGCATATGGTATTTGTTTTTCTCTTTCTGATTTACTTCACTCTGTATGACAGACTCTAGGTCCATCCACCTCACTACAAATAACTCAATTTCGTTTCTTTTTATGGCTGAGTAATATTCCATTGTATATATGTGCCACATCTTCTTTATCCATTCATCTGTTGATGGACACTTAGGTTGCTTCCATGTCCTGGCTATTGTAAATAGAGCTGCAATGAACATTGTGGTACATGACTCTTTTTGAATTATGGTTTTCTCAGGGTATATGCCCAGTAGTGGGATTGCTGGGTCGTATGGTAGTTCTACTTTTAGATTTTTAAGGAACCTCCATACTGTTCTCCATAGTGGCTGTATCAATTTACATTCCCACCAACAGTGCAAGAGGGTTCCCTTTTCTCCACACCCTCTCCAGCATTTATTGTTTGCAGATTTTTTGATGATGGCTATTCTGACTGGTGTGAGATGATATCTCATTGTAGTTTTGATTTGCATTTCTCTAATGACTAATGATGCTGAGCATTTTTTCATGTGTCTGTTGGCCATCTGTATATCTTCTTTGGAGAAATGTCTATTTAGGTCTTCTGCCCATTTTTGGATTGAGTTGTTTGTTTTTTTGATATTGAGCTGCATGAGCTGCTTGTAAATTTTGGAGATTAATCCTTTGTCAGTTGCTTCATTTGCAAATATTTTCTCCCATTCTGAGGGTTGTCTTCTCGTCTTATTTATGGTTTCCTTTGCTGTGCAAAAACTTTTAAGTTTCATTAGGTCCCATTTGTTTATTTTTGTTTTTATTTCCATTTCTCTAGGAGGTGGGTCAAAAAGGATCTTGCTGTGATTTATGTCATAGAGTGTTCTGCCTATGTTTTCCTCTAAGAGTTTGAATAGTGTCTGGTCTTACATTTAGGTCTTTAATCCATTTTGAGTTTATTTTTGTGTATGGTGTAAGGGAGGGGTCTAATTTCATTCTTTTACATGTAGCTGTCCAGTTTTCCCAGCACCACTTATCGAAGAGGCTGTCTTTTCTCCACTGTATATTCTTGCCTCCTTTATCAAAGATAAGGTGACCATATGTGCGTGGGTTTATCTCTGGGCTTTCTATCCTGTTCCATTGATCTATATTTCTGTTTTTGTGCCAGTACCATCTGTCTGATTACTGTAGCTTTGTAGTATAGTCTGAAGTCAGGGAGCCTGATTCCTTCAGCTCCGTTTTTCTTTCTCAAGATTGCTTTGGCTATTCGGGGTCTTCTGTGTTTCCATACAAATTGTGAAATTTTTGTTCTAGTTCTGTGAAAAATGCCAGTGGTAGTTGGATAGGGATTGCACTGAATCTGTTGATTGCTTTGGGTAGTATAGTCATTTTCACAATGTTGATTCTTCTAATCAAAGAACATGGCATATCTCTCCATCTATTTGTATCATCTTTAATTTCTTTCATCAGTGTCTTATAATTTTCTGCATACAGGTCTTTCTTCTCCTTAGGTAGGTTTATTCCTAGATATTTTATTCTTTTTGTTGCAGTGGTAAATGGGAGTGTTTTCTTAATTTCACTTTCAGATTTTTCATCATTAGTGTATAGGAATGCAAGAGATTTCTGTGCATTAATTTTGTATCCTGCTACTTTACTAGATTCATTGATTAGCTCCAGTAGTTTTCTGGTAGCATCTTTAGGATTCTCTATGTATAGTATCATGTCATCTGCAAACAGTGACAGCTTTACTTCTTCTTTTCCGATTTGGATTCCTTTTATTTCTTTGTCTTCTCTGATTGCTGTGGCTAACACTTCCAAAACTATGTTGAATAATAATGGTGAGAGTGGGCAACCTTGTCTTGTTCCTGATCTTAGTGGAAACGGTTTCAGTTTTTCACCATTGAGGACGATGTTGGCTGTGGGTTTGTCATATATGGTCTTTATTATGTTGAGGAAAGTTCCCTCTATGCCTACTTTCTGGAGAGTTTTTATCATAAATGGGTGTTGAATTTTGTCGAAAGCTTTCTTTGCATATATTGAGATGAGCATATGGTTTTTCTCCTTCAATTTGTTAATATGGTGTATCACATTGATTGATTTGCGTATATAGAAGAATCCTTGCATTCCTGGGATAAACCCCACTTGATCATGGTGTATGATCCTTTTAATGTGCTGTTGGATTCTGTTTGCTAGTATTTTGTTGAGGAGTTTTGCATCTATGTTCATCAGTGATATTGGTCTGTAGTTTTCTTTCTTTGTGACATCTTTGTCTGGTTTTGGTATCAGGGTGATGGTGGCCTCATAGAATGAGTTTGGGAGTGTTCCTCCCTCTGCTATATTTTGGAAGAGTTTGAGAAGGAAAGGTGTTAGCTCTTCTCTAAATGTTTGATAGAATTCACCTGTGAAGCCATCTGGTCTTGGGCTTTTGTTTATTGGAAGGTTTTTAATCACAGTTTCAATTTCAGTGCTTGTGATTGGTCTGTTCATATTTTCTATTTCTTCCTGGTTCACTCTCGGAAGGTTGTCTGGGAGTGGTTTTGTGGACCCCTGACATAATAAGGAAAATTTAAGACCAACTTAGTCAGAGAAATCAAGAGGTCTGGAACTAGCGAATCTTTAATAGCCGAAGTGGGTCTGTGTGTCTTTGAATGTCATAAGGGAAAAAGATTTGAATGGAAATTGTTTATCCAAGCTTTCTGATTATGATGGAAACTGATGTTTTTTACTTCCTTTAGAGGAATGAAAAGTGAACACAGTGAAAAGAACAAGTCACAAAAATAAAATTTAGACCTCAACATAATAAAGGTTTTTTATTACACTGTTGGTGGGAATGTAAATTGGTGCAGCCACTATGAAGAACAGAATGGAGGTTCCTTAAAAAACTAAAAATAGAGCTACCATAGTATCCTGCAATCCCACTCCTGGGCATTTATCTGGACAAGACAAAAACTCTAATTCAAAAAGATACATGTACCCCAATGTTCATAGCAGCACTACTCACAATAGCCAAGACATGGAAGCAACTTAAGTGTCCATTGACAGATGAATGGATAAAGAAGATCTGGTACATGTATACAGTGGAATATTACTCAGCCATAAAAAGAATGAAATAATGCCACTTGCAGCAACATGCTGCAAATTATCATACTAAGTAAGTTAGACAAAGATAAATATCGTATGGTATCACTTATATGTGGAATCTAAAAAATGATACAAAGGAACTTATTTAGAAAGCGGAAATAGGCTCACACACATAGAAAACAAACTTATGGTTACCAAAGAGGAAAGGGGGGGAGGGATAAATTAAGGATTTGGGATTAACAGATATAAACTACTATGTATAAAATAGATAAACAACAAGGACCTACTGTATAGCACAGGAAACTATATTCAGTATCTTGTAGTAACCTATAATGGAAAAGAATCTGAAAAAGAATATATAAACATATATAACTCAATCACTTTGCTGTATACCTGAAAAATTGTAGATCAATTATACTTCAATAAAAAATAAATAAAATTTGAAAGAAAAAATTATGGAGCCTTTATACCTGTATTATAAAATTTTAAAACTTCATTTTTGTCTCCTGCTGCCTCAACATCCTCTGCCACAGTAGCAAGCATCCTGCCCAGGTGACCAGGTGCACTAGTGTGATACGGCTGGCCCCTGCTGCAGTTCTCCTCTCTGCACTCCTAGGAAGTTTCAAATGCCCCAGTGCAATGCCCTCGAGCCTTTTCTAGTGTATTCCACCCTGACCTCCAAAAAAGGTGCTTGCCCACAGGTCTCTGTCTTTCTCTCAGCTCCCCTCCTGCTTGGTTGAGCCTGTTCTCCTGGTACTTGTCTCATATGGCCCCCTCTTGTTGGGCAGTGACTCTCTCTCTCAGACTGGTGAGTATAATAAACTTTCCTGTGCCTCTCTTATGTCCCCTCTTGTGGCCACACCTAACTGACCACTACATAAAAGAACACAAAATAGTACCACTCAGTGACATTCATTTTTCTAGGTCTAATTTCAACATCATAAAAGAAGGACATGATCAATGCTGAATGAAGTGGAAAGGCTAATGAAGAGAATGGGCATGCTTTAGCTGTGTCAGCTTAGGCTGCCATAATAAAATACCATAGATTGGGTGACTTAAACAACAGAAATTTATTTTTTCACAGTTTTGGAGGCTGGAAGTCCAAGATCAGAGTGCCGGCAAGGTTACGTTCTGGTTCTCTTCCTGGCTTGCAGACGGCTGCCTTCTTGCTGCATCTTCACATGGTGGAGAAAACACCATCTCTCTCTTCCTCTTCTTATAAGGGTACCAGTTCTATTGGATCAGGGCTCCACCTTATGACCTCATCTAACATTAATCACCTCTCTAAAGGTCTGATATCATGTGGAGGATTAGGGCTTCAACATATGGACTTTGTAGGGGGTACGATTCAGTCTATAGCATTGTCCTTCTTGACGAACCTTCTCTGGACCTCCAGCCACCATCTTTTTTCATAACCAACTGTCTCAAATGATAAGTTATAACTCTGTGCAGCATTTCTACACCAGGCATCATGCCTTGAACCCTCTGCAATTCTGTTTGTCTCTCTCAAAAGTCCAATGACATTTCTGTCTTTCTTTTCCTGGTTTTCACACTCTTTAATTTCTCTTTTGCATCCATGCTGCTTTTGCCTGCCTGCTTCTCAAAATTCCTTCCTTTTATTGCTTTCCAAACTCTGTATTTACCATGTTTGTAATAATATCCTTGACCCACTTCTTTCTCTTTCAACTGCTTTGTAAAAACTTTTAGTTTGGAAAATCTCAAAAATACAAAATTAGAGAGAAGAGTACAATAAACCCTCGTGAAACCATCTTATATTATGGCCAACTTTTTTCATTGATATCCTCCATCCCAGGATTGTTTTGAAGCAAATCTCAGACTACATATCATTTTGCACATAAATATTCCAGAATATATTTCTTAAATATAAAGATTTATAAAATCACATCCATAATACTTATTATCACACCTAAAAAGATTACCAGTAATTCTTTAATGTCAACAAATATCCAGAAAGTGTTCAAAATTCCTTGATTGTCTCTTGAATATTTTTTTTCATAGTTAGCTCACTCAAACTAGGACCCAAATACAACCCAAACACTGCAAGCTTGAAATGCCTCTCAAGGGTCTTTTAATCTACAGATACCCCTTTCCCCTGTTTTTTTTTTTTTTTTTTTTTTTCCCCTTGGTATTTCTTTGTTGCAGGCAGCAGGTTATTCATTTTCTGGAGTTTCTCGGGTTGAAATTTTGATTGTATTCCATGGTGTCATCCCTGTAAATTGGTGGCAAGATCTAGAGAGGCTGGATCAGATTCAAGTTCCATTTTTTTTTTTTTCCAAGAATGTTTCAATTTCAGGATGTGAAGCCCATTGCTGTGTGTTTTCCTTGGTCTTCAAAATAGTTTCTTGCTAAGCCTCAATCTCTGGTGCTTAGTTCTTCTGCCCATGTTCTTTTGGAACATTAATATGTTCCCAAGTCTTAACTATCACTTGTAAAAAGTGATGTAGAATATTAGCCTAAAATGATACAGAATGTTAGCACTGAAAGCAAAATTACACATCAGTCAATGTAGGGCTCCTGGACTGATGTTTTCTAATCTAATTCTGGAAGATACTTTGTGAATAAAGAGCCTTTAGTCAAATAATTTTGGGAAAACTTTGAATGAATAAACATAAACAGTTTTCTTTACAATGTAAATATAAAGGAGGAGATGGTAATCAACATTTCCTAAACCTATCTGACTATGGAACTACCCTTCTTATAATGATATTTATCAAAGCTCCTTATAAACAGTGTTCCATGGAACACACTTTGGGAATGCTGGAAAACTGGGTCTCAATGAAGGCAAGTCTAGGGTTCTATCCTCTAGACCATGTTTACAATCTAGTAAGCAAATACTTTGTCTTACTTAACTGCTTTGTACTGAATAGGTCTTAATTTACTCAGAAAAAGAGAATCTCCCGCCCTCACCTGAGTTTGAGCCCATTTTTTTCGAGCAGCATACTTACTGCTTTGTTCCTTGGAATACGTTGTCACCAAAACACAGCAGTGAAATCAACTTCATCTCTCTGCTAGATGTCCTTAGCATCTCTTTTTCCCTTCTTGTGCTGATAGAATGTCCACTTTTTAGCAATAGACTCCCAGAATAAAAACTCTATTTCCCAGCATGGTAGCCATTGTCTCTCAGTGTATAGTGCTATTGAGGGCAGGCATTCAAATTGGTTGTTAGAAAGCTGAAGGAATGTCTTATTAGCAAAATGAAAGATATTAACTCTTGAGTAATTCCCAGCAACAGAAATGGGCTCATGTTTGATTGCAGTTTGAATCCTTTTAACCTGTGGTACTCTTGTTTCCTTCATTCCTTGAGTTAACATTGATCAAATACACTTTGGGCTGCTCTTTGGGCTGTGTTTACAACAAAGGTCGGTCATGGTTCCAGCTCTGGGAGGGCCTCAATGTGGTGGGTGACATAAGTCACACAAACAGATCATTATAACCCAGGATGAGTTTTACAGTGATGCTTTATGAAGGATGCTAGGGGAACATATTGACTGTTCCATTCTCATTAACCTTGTCACTTACAAGCCATTTTAAGTTCTCCGGGCTTGGGACAATGTTTCCTATCTTTCTTCAGCATGGAATAGCACTTGGGAATACAGTCAGTGTTGACAAAATTCTTACTGAAAAATCTACCTACATCTGTGTTTCAGAAACCACACATTCTAGCCTTGTGATCTGGTGAACATTCAGCATTCTCATCTTGTTTTCCTTCCTTTGTTAGGGAGAAATCTCACAGACATAAACCAGGTGAATTTTACAGTGTGGTTAGATGGCATCAAGTTTGAGAGGAACAAAAACACCATTGTGGCCACCTGCCAAAATGCCCTTCGTGACCATCAAAGCCAGACACTGTCATGCGAGGTCTCTTGCACATCTGGAATCAATTTCTTTTGTGATGTGTGTGTTTTCTATGCAAAGAAAGTTCTAGATTTAGGAAAGTTGGAATGAGAAATTTTAAATCTCATCAGGAAAAATTACTCACAGTTAAGAGGTCCTTTGCTTCAGCTTGAGTCAAATGAAAAGTTCACAAATGGTCAGTGAAGCTGCTTATTGACTCTTATGACTTCTGCAGTCAAGTCATGGAATGATGCTTTTCAGCTCCCCATAGAAATCACCCTCTAAAGTTAGATCAGAGCAAAACCCTCTAACTGGCCAATAGAGCCCAAATGATTTTCATTTCACATATGGAAAGCAATTTATTATGTCAAATGACAGAAGTTTATCTTTGGATCCAACACCAGATAAAAATGTTGATATTAAAGTGGCAGCCAGTAAAAACAACTCTGATTTTATCTTGCATAAATTAAAGCTCCTTCTTTTAACAAAAACTAAAGGATTAAAATTTTTTCCTTATTAATATTTCTAAAAAACTATAAACCTTCTGCAGGCTCCAATATATAGAGATATATTTACATACACGTTCACACCTACAGAACTCACCTATCCCCAGATTGGCTTATGTGTATACAACCAACTGCTTACATACTGTGCCCAAAGGCTTATATTTAGGAATAAAAGTGGGTCCTAGTGGATTGTACTGAGCAGGGAAATTCTAGGTGGGTGTTTTGGGTCTTTGCTGTTGATATAGGAGCCTAGCTGTATTTTAAAGCTGACCTAAATAAAAGGAATTAAACTTATTCGACCTTTTCAGTGAAGGGAGAACAGGATCTTTAATGACAGGTTTACTCTTTGGACTAGTATTCTGTGGAAGGAATAGTTAATAATAAATGGAAATGGAGGTTAGAATATTATGAGTTTACTCCGTGGAACAAGTCATTTCTTTCTGGGACTGATAAAATTTCACTGATTCATTTTCTTTTTGTTTTGCCTTAGAGATTTGGTACTAGCTACTATATTTCTTTTTCTTAGCCACAGACAAATGGGCCTGAACCACATTATCACTATTTTTTGTTTCTCTTCTCTTTTTTTATCAACAACTCACATTTTCATGAAATCAACAATATTAACAGTAACCATTTTGGGGGTGATAAAGTACCTTACTTTGACATGTACTATCTTACTGCAAGCGAGCTTCACAATCAGCTTTCAGGGAAAGGAGAGGAAGTAGCAATATCCCTGTTTGACATATGAGAAAACCAAGGCTTAGAGACTCAGTGACTTGCCTAAGGTCTCACCACCCGGACCAAGAATTGCTCAGTCTTAATCCTCAGTCTCAGGTTTCAGATGCTCTTTCCACCATCCCTCATTGCTTTTACTGGGCACCCAGCATGTGGACGTGTAGTGTACACAGCTGGTTATGTGTGGAGTATTCAAGTGAACCTGCTTCAAGGCAACAGGATAATCAGTCAGGATTGACCCAAATAGACATCACTCTCTACCCGCATGAGCAGCAGGTTAGAACGTGGGCAGGGAGCCCAGAATGTGTCTCCTAGCAGGCAGACAGACAGGAATCTCTCTGGAGACTGGCCAGGAGACCAGAAGGTCTCCCAGAGGGTCAAGAGGGCTGCCAGGAGGAATCTGTAATGCTTCCATTTTAGGTTTAAAGGACATTATAGTCACAGCAGGCATATCTCGTGCCCTACATGAGGCTGACACAAATGCACATATATCAGCTTCTGTGTAGATAGATGGTCTCTTGCTGTGAAGGGTGAATCCACAGGCACTTTTCTAGTTTTAACTTTCAGTCAAACCAATCAACATAAACCAGTCCACAGCATATGTGGGATGACAGATACTTCCAGATCTTTGCTGATTGCCCTAGCCGGGTAATTAATTTGGGCATAAGTCATGGTTGGGCTGCTCTGCCACTGCATGTTCAGATTTTTCCCACGGCTGACTGTGGCAGAGGCTGCTAATTGCCTACCCAACATCCATTCTCCCCTCCTTCAGTCATAGAACTCTGGTTTTATAGAGGACAGCCAGGGTACAATTAAAAGACTATTTTCCACAGTTCGCCTTGCAGCTAAGATTGGCTGTATGAGTATGTTTTGACCAGTGAAAGGTTAGCAGAAGTATTCTGTGGGACTTTGGGGATGTTTCCTTAAAGGGAAGTGGCTTGACCTGCCTTCTTGCTGCCTGGATTGTGAGTGTGATGGCTGGAGCTCTAGAAGCCATCTTGTAAGCCTGATGACCAGGGCAACATCCCAGGAATTGAGGAGTGGAGGACAGTAAGGAGCTGGAGCCATTGAAATCTCTGTGGAGTTGCCATGACAGTCCTGGCCTGTTGATCTCCAGACTAATTTTTTGTGTGAGAGACATAAGGTTTTATCTTGTTTAAGCCACGATTATTTGGATGTTTTGTTACATTGTAGTGGGACTTTATGCCAAGTGACACATCGATGGGCACATGATACAGAAGAGATCTAAAAAGTTGTAAAAATGGAGGTGAAAAAGATTTTAAAAATATAAAAGAAGGAGAAAGAGTTTGAGGTGGTCTAATAACAAAACAAAAAACATAAGCAAATCATGTAGTTGGATAACATTCAACTCTGCTGTTTTTCTATTCTTTCTACTCTTTTTTTCTTTGCCCTACTAATTAAGCACCAGTGGCCTGATGGTAGAAATTATACAGAGAGAATAAAGAGTCAAATTACTGGCTTCTAAGGTTTATGTAGACTTTTAAGAGTCTACAGAAAGTCCCATAATATATATTTTAAAGTTACTTAATTTTTTATTATTTACAACTTAAAAGTAGGCAGAGCAGTATAGTAAACCCCTTGTACTCATCACCCCATCTCGACAACCATCAGTCCATGGTTAATCCTGTCCCATCCATACTTCCATTCACTTCTCCATTCTCATTACTTTTTTTTTTTTTTTTGGAAGGCTCTTTTATTTATTTATTTATTTTTATATTTATTTTTTTGGCTGTGTTGGGTCTTCGTTTCTGTGCGAAGGCTTCCTCTAGTTGCGGCAAGCGGGGGCCACTCTTCATCGCGGTGCGCGGGCCTCTTCACTATCGCGGCCTCTCTTGTTGTAGAGCACAGGCTCCAGAAGCGCAGTCTCAGTAATTGTGGCTCACGGGCCTAGTTGCTCTGCGGCATGTGGGGTCTTCCCAGACCAGGGCTCGAACCCGTGTCCCCTGCATTAGCAGGCAGATTCTCAACCACTGCGCCACCAGGGAAGCCCTCTCATTACTTTTTAAGTAAACTTTAAATTTTGGAATAATTGTAGGTTTTCAGAAAAGTTACAAAGATAGCACAGAGAATTTCCATATGTATTTTCCTAGTTTCCTCTGTTGTTAATATCTAAAATTACCTGTTACATTTGTCAGCTATTTAATTGGGTGTTTTGGGGATCCTGAGAAGTGATGTCAAAGTCCCAAGACTGAGTGTGTGTGTGTGTGTGTGTGTGTGTGTAAATTTGAGGGAATCTGGGAGCTGCAGACTTTGTGCTTGTTCTTGCAGTGTAGCTCGAGGAACCCTTAATCTCTTATAAGCCTCAAGGTTGGTCTGGCACTGGAGCAGCTGGTATTGGTGTGAGAGCGTAGCCATGAGCAATGCAGGGAGGCCCAAGGACAGCTCCATCTAATCCTGTGCAGAGTGGTGAAAAGGAGGTGGTGTGAATTCCTGGGTCCCTGGGTGGGGCCCAGAAGGGCTGAGAGGACTGGACTGTGGGGCTGGAGGAGCCTTTGTGGTTGGACAAGAATGTAGAGAACATCTCACATCCAGATGGGCAACCTATAACCAAGCAGAAGCCGGTGGGATGGAAGGTGGCCTGAGAACCAGACACTGGAAATTAGAATACCCTGGCCCAGGGGAGAAAGAGAGGAGTCAAGTAGAGCCTAGCCCTGAATTTGATCAGCTACCACCCAGAAGAGATTAAGTTATTTTCTTTTTCTCTGTACAACTGAAAGAAATTTAGCTCAGGAACTTACATATTCACATACGAGCAGAAAGACTTCATCTTCCCAATATAAGCTTACATCCTAGTAAACTGATTTCCGTTAAATAGATGTGAATTAGGTAAGATTACTGTCCATCCAGGACTGTAAATTTAAATCTCTATATAAATATATAAGTGGCTCAATGTTTGAAAGGAAGGGAGTCAGAGTGACTGTTGGAGCTCATAGCTCTGCCCTCCAGGAAGCAGGAGGAGAATGGGCTGGCTCGACAGCTGCAGTGGGTGGAGGTGGGGGTGCAACAGGAGGGGCTTCCATTTAGGGTTATGACTGCTCCTCCTCTCAAAAATTTTCGTTAAACCAACTACAATGTCTTGTGGCTTTGAATTTGACTGTGCAGTGGTACCAGCCTGAGAAAGAGGATCCTGGTCCTTTCTCTGACCTTGATTAGATGAAAAAGCTCTTAACTGGCATCGTCAGACTTCACCTCCAATTCAGGCTTCACCAAATTCTGATATGGTATGTTAGTCGGGATGTCAGATCACCCTATAACATGCATTGGGAGCAACTGGATTTATTCTCAACTGTTTGCTATAGTCTGAGTGTTATGTGTCCCCTCAAAATTCATATGTTGAAACCTAATCCCCAATGTGATGGCATTCAGAGATGGGGTCTTTGGTAGGTGATTGGATTGTAAGGGTGGAGCCCCTGTGAATGGGATTAGTGACCTTATAAAAGAGGCCCCAGAGGGCTCCCGTGTCCCTTCTGCCATGTGAGGACAGTGCAAGAAGGTGGCCCTCAGCAGACCTTAAATCTGCCAGTGTCTTGATTTTGGACTTCTCAGCCTCCCGAGCTGTGAGAAATAATTGTTTGTTGCTTAAGCTACCCCATCTATGGCATTTTTGTTACAGCAGCTCAAATGGACTAAGACACTGTTACTTGCAACATTCATATGTGTGGATTATCTTTTATTTCTCTAGGTTCTATCTCCCTGTCTGTTGAATGAAGGGAATTTGGACTAAATATTGGACAGGCTGTACCATGAATGCACAAGTCTCAGTTACTTGCCTTACCCACAGCTGCCATATTAAGTAAAGTAGCCCAGGGGTTTCTTTCTTACACAGATTGCTATAGCTTAGGCCATATTATATATAAGTAAAAGCAAAACCTTTCCCTCAGGTAAGTAGATAACTACTGCTTTACCTGCTTAGCATTCATTCCTCCCTGCTGAGGAAGTTCTTTTCCCTTCACTCTAACTATGGAGGTCTCATTGGACTTGTCACTCTTGTTCCTTGACTATCTGGCCACGGGAATGGTCACATGGTCCAGGCCAACCAATAAGAATCTTTCCTTGAGATTTTTAAATTTTATTTTTTATTCATAACTAGGGGAAGTACTTTCTTCTTTGCTGGCAGAGCTAGAAAGATGTAAGATATTGGTAGTTAGAGTTTCAACCTCAAGGAAAAACCTGGTATGCAGAGAATCACAGAGAAGAGAAACCTAAAGAATCCTGGTTCATCTGAGCTCTAGTTCCTGTTAACTCCCTGCCTTAGACCACCACCTTTCCTATGATTGGGATATGCCTGACAACAAAGCCCTCGTATGGCATCAACTAGATATAACTTACTTTTGTGTATAACCAAAGAGCACCAATTAAACTAGTTAATGGAATTCAAACCAAAGTCAGTCTCACACATAGGCTGAAAATCGTGGAGGAATGTGAAGTGGCTTGGCATAAATTCCTGGCTAATAGACGTGCTCCTTATTGAATGGCAGATTACTGGCCCTACTTTCATTTGGGAAAAATAAATTCTAGATAAATGAAAAAGGTGGGTCAACTGAGTTCAGGTTCTTTCCACAAACATTTTGAGCAATTGTTCTATTTTTCCATGAAGCCCATTGTGTATCCAAATCCTAGAAGCTCTGTGGCTTAGAAAGACTGTAATAGATGACATTCTTTATGTGTTCTTTTAATAATTCCCAAGTCCAAAGGTAATCCACACATGTTGTTTCTGGACAGCTATAAATAACCCAACTAATACAACTAAGATCAGTGATTTCTAAGGGTAGCATCTGAGTCTCCATAAACCTTCTTAAAAGACAAAATTTTGGTATTGGGGGGTCTGAAAATCCCACAGGTAAGTAGAAAATGCATCCCACTTAAGATTCATTTTACTGTATTTTCTTTCAGCTTCCATGATTTTAGGAGAGTTGTCTAGGTGGACATTTGGTATTGATGAGTGGTCAGTGGACTCTGTTAAGGTCAGTGGACTCTGTTAATATACAACTATGCTAAAATCCTGAAATAAATGCTTAGCTTATAAACAGCTATCCACATCTCCAGTTTTACCAGGTTAAAATATCTACTATCCATCTGGCTTTTTCCTTCCAGAAATAGATGTCAGACATTGAACTTAAAATAGTTTTTGGTCATTATGGGACTTAAATATGAAATTTCTTTCTATTTCCCTATTTCTCTCACGCTCTCTCCTATCCTTCTGCTTATAATTTCAGCAGCCCTACATTCCCAACATCAAATGGAGGTTAAGTACTGTGTTATTTAAACAAGATGAGTGTATTTGATAATGAGTGAGTAAGGAAAGTGGAGGAGGAATAAAGCAGAGAGAAACGGCAACTCCCACAGCAGGGCATGAGGTGAAACATCCCAGCAACTCCACATTCATTGGTTTACTCAGTAAAAATACTGCTCTCATAACATTATAATTTGTCTCCCTAAATTTTTATGTTTCCCACCTTGGAAAACAACTCTGTCTAGTATATAATTTCACCCTTTTATTATGACATTTGAGAAAGTAGCCAAAACTGCTTAGGTTTAATTACTCCCATCAAGTTATTTTAGATGTCAGTTTCTACAAGTCATTCACAAATGTGCAGATGGCAGAAACATGTTATTCCAGAATGACCAGACTTGGGTAGAGCTAGAGAAAAATGCTGACTCCCTTCTTCAAGATTTGTGGTGGTGTGAGTATATATCCTGTATGTTTGCTTGAGTGATCTCACTGTATATTTATAGAAGAACCGTCATTTGATTTGTTTTCTGTTTCTTTAAATAATCTGAAAAAATGTGACCTAACTGATTGTTTTTATTCAGGGATCGTAAAATAATGGATGTTCTAATTGTCTTGAATTTACTATTTGCTATTATTACTTTCTTCAAGGTATTATCTTGAACTTGAGTTTGAGATGTTAATCGATTCTTATTCCATGTCCTCCTTTGAATGTGGCAGGTGGAGAAATGGAAATTGCACTGCTTGAAAATCTTTATACTGTAGTGTTCTTAGTTTTGGTAATGGTATACCCCTGGACTGTGTAGGGGTTCAGAATGTACCACATTTGGACATCTCTAGTCACTATCATAAACCTTTAATTACTGTTTAAATATAGACAAGTATTTTTCTTTTTTAAAGAAAAATGTTGTGGGTAAAGAATAAATCAAGCATATGTATTTGAGTGGCTTGAGAATAAAACAGTGAAAAACTCATAAAAGTAAAAAAGTTAGTGTTCTTATGATACTATTAAATCTCATTGCAATAAATCAAATTATTGATATATACTAAATAGGATGTGATTATATACTAAATAGGATGTGAAGGTTCTGAGATTTTTACCTACTTGCAAGCTACTAAGTTATCCTGCTAGTGTCATGGATTTTGGCAGAAAACAAGAGACTCTTGGGTCAGAGACAACGAACTATTATTCACAGCATTAGCACTAGCCAGAGTATAGTATTTGTCTCAGTTCCCTTTGCCCCAATTCCCACAGGGAACACAATGAAGGACAGGTGATGTCTGTACTTAGAGTGGGTTGTTACAACAGGGGAACCCTGAGCTTAGGGAACCAAAATCTTTTATAATGGGCAGTGAGCCTGCCTGAACTTTGCCCTGGAGAGAGACATTATCTTTATTTTACTGGACAACAAACAAACATGCCTTGTGTTCTTAGGAGGGAAACAGTACATCTTCCAAGGCCTTCAACTATACAAACAACCTTGAAAATATAGTCTGGAAAAAAGGCACTCAGTGGCTCTACTCCCAAGATGTGTTGGAACAGGGGAGAACCAAGGATAATTGTCTTACAATGGATGCAGTGTACAAAATTGCAGGTTTCTTTATATCTCTGTAATTGAACTGAACTTAGCTTTGGAATCTCCATCTTTTATGGTGGAAAACAAACTTGTCAAGGTAAACTCAGTCACTTCTAGCTTAAAATATATTTCCATATATTATAAATTTCAGTTAATTTAGAATTCTCATACTGTTTTCTTTCATTCCTCTCAGGAGTAACAGTATAATAGCAAACATATAAAACTGTACTTATACTCATCACATAATATTCTAAGCTCTTCATATAAGTTAATTCATGTAAAGTATACAGTGTTATGGTCTCTACTTAACATGTGTGAAAACTGAGGCACAGGGAAGTCACGTTGCCCAACATCACACAGCTAGTAAGTGACAGAGCTGGGATTCTGACCATGGGGTCTCTTCTATCTGTGCTATATTACCTCTCTGCTTTAACTTCTCTGGGCTCTCTATGCTCCTGGGGATTTATGTGTCATCCATGCCTCTGATCCATATTTAATCCAGTCTCTTCTGGCTTCCACTGGTGTCTCACCCTATGGTAGGTAAGAACCTTCTCGGGCATCTACTGGTATCTACACTTTTATCACATTCCCCAAGATTCTTCTTTTACTCTCTACTGACTGAATGCTTATTTAATTTCAGGTGGAAAATGGTAGGCTGTTAAGTGTCCATTGACAGATGAATGGATAAAGAAGATGTGGCACATATATACAATGGAATATTACTCAGCCATGAAAAGAAACGAAATTGAGTTATTTGTAGTGAGGTGGATGGACCTAGAGTCTGTCATACAGAGTGAAATAAGTCAGAAAGAGAAAAACAAATACCGTATGCTAACACATATGTATGGAATCTAAAAAAAAAAAATGGTTCTGATGAACCTAGGGGCAGGACAGGAATAAAGACGCAGACGTAGAGAATGGACTTGAGGACACGGGGAGGGGGAAGGGTAAGCTGGGACGAAGTGAGAGAGTGGCACTGACATATATACACTACCAAATGTAAAATAGATAGCTAGTGGGAAGCAGCCGCATAGCACAGGGAGATCAGCTCGGTGTTTTGTGGCCACCTAGAGGGGTGGGATAGGGAGTGTGGGAGGGAGACGCAAGAGGGAGGAGATGTATACATATGTATGTATATGTATAGCTGATTCACTTTGTTATCAAGCAGAAACTAACACACCATTGTAAAGCAATTATACTCCAATAAAGATGTAAAAAAAAAAAAGAAAAGAAAATGGTAGGTTCTTATGGCATCACACATTTTCCCTGTTGTGTGATTTAAGGTATAAACACTATGACTGACTTTTTAAGGTTTTGTTTCTTGATATTAAAACCCAAGCTTTTAGAATTGAGAAAAATCTGCCCCCTCTCAATCACTTGACTCTTGCAATTTAACATTATAGCTTTTTAAACTTTCTCCCGCATATATTTACAAAATCTATGCAGCCACTCAATTCACTCCTTTGTTCTGGGGCTCATGTCCTCCCTGTGGGGCAATGACTGTCATACACTCACTGGGTGCTGGGCTACTGGCCACAAGTAAGAGTCAGGAAAGAAAAGTATCCCGATTGCATCTCTAAATTTGTCACCTAATTTACATAAAATGTTCCAGACTCCTAAGAATTTTGACATGTATTTTAGAAAACAATAAGTGTTGGTGACACCAATAATTAAAAACTAGTCTTCAAACAACAAGGTCCTGCTGTAGAGCACAGGGAACTATATTCAATATCCTGTGATAAACCATAATGTAACATAATATAAAAAAGAATGTATATATATGTATAACTGAATCACTTTGCTGTACAGCAGAAATTAACACAACACTGTAAGTCAACTATACTTCAATTAAAAACCCCCCCAAAACAAACAACAATAACAAAAAACTAGTGTTCAATTCCTACGTTCATTGAAGCTAGCTAAATTTAGGAAAATCACTTATGTCAGTTACTCCATTTTATTTTGTTTTATTTTTCTCTGAAAGTCGGGCCAGGACTAGGTTAAGGTGAATGAGGCCGGTCAGTCACTTGTCTTGGGTACAAAATTTAGGGGATACCAAGAAACTGAGTAACCATGATAAATGATATTTTAATGCAATATTTAAAAAGTCAAAATTAATGCAAAAAATTCATGATGAACAAACTATCAAAATGTTAAATAAAACATAATTAGTATTATTGATTTTTCCTTTTGCCCCAGTCTCCACAATGGTGGGGTACAGCATCATTACTGATCCCAGGACTCTTTTTTTCCCTGATAGTCAGTCCTTTAAAAGAGTTCTTAATGTGTGTAGCGGCAGGGACAACAGTGAGAAAGCCTGCAAACACTGATACTTGAGAGCATAAAATCCTTTTCCTTCAAGTTATTTTTGTGGCTTGACTAGTTTCTATTCTTTGTAACTCTGCTTGAGGAGCAAAATGCTGATGGAGCTTTTGCTTGAAATGTGTGTCTGCTTTCTTCATTCTCTGTCTTATAAAATTTAAGCAATTAAAGATGTTTTCTCAGGAGCTTTTCTACCTTCTTATTGTTACATAATAAGTATAGCTTTTTCCCTCCCTCTCCCTGGTAATTAAAAAAAAAAAGCCCTGACCCTTGAAAAGACAGCGATATTTTCATGGTTTTCTTACCAACCTGGCAAAAAACCAACCAACCTAACTATCAACAACATTTTAATACTGGGAGCCAGTGAGGAAGATATATTGGCGACAGTAATGTTGACATTACGTTGTTTCCTCAAAACTAAACCAACCTCAGTGTAGACTAGAAAAGTGGTTTGAAACTTGAAAATGCGTCATCATTTCTTTGCTAAACATGGACCATCTATGAGTATTGAAGGTCTGGGCCAGAGTAAGACCACTGAGGCCAGAAAAAGACAAGGAACAGACAATCAATAGGAAATGACATTTGCCCTCCTGTGGCTTTGACCCCCAGGGCCAAACTTGAGGTCATCTGGAGGTAGGATGGGGGAAGGGGGCAGCAAGAGAACACGTCAGCTGGGAGCCTGGTTCCTGGTGTGATCTTACAAATCTAAAGGGTTCCTGATGCCCAGGCTGACAGGCAGCTGGGTGAAAAGAGGCTCCTCCCACCTCACAGTTGTCATAACAGCCTTTTATTCCAGCATCATCAGGGACTGCTTCTAAGAGCGTTTTGATAGATGGCATTTTCTGCAGTGCTAGTAGTGGGAGGAGGGGGAGAAGAATCTATTTGCTGCACAGGCAGTTTGTGTGATTTGAACAAGACTCCCTCACCCCCTTCAAACCCAGCCCTGTACGACAGAACACACACGCTCGCTTGTTGCCACTCGCCTTATGGCCTCTGGGATTCCTTTCTCTTTAGCTGTGTTTCTCAATCCTTTGCATCTCTCTGAGGCAGAAGTAGCAAAACCAGCAGGAAATGGCAAAGGCATACAAGTCTGGGCTGTTTCTGGAACACACTGAGCTTGTGTCTACACTCTGGAGGTAGAAATTCTGCCTGAAGAAAAATATTCCACTACAGCGCTCTTTCTCTGCTTGCCAAAGCACACAGAAAAGGATCAACTTAAAATGTAGGCACCCAAAAGCCTGACATGTAGATGACCCTGACTAAAATGACTGTTTACAGAGTCAGGATATAGAGGGGTCCTAGGGATGCAAAGAATAGTGCTTTCTTCCACCTCCCCCATTAAGGCATACACAACACATAGCAATGCTCAGGAGTGTTACATAAAGATTTCTGCTTCTTCTTGGGGTGACTCCTCTCCCTTTTCTCCCATTCCTATCAAAGCATTTCAAAGTTTAAAGTAACAGAGACTGAGATTTTTATGAATGTACACTTAATTTGGTCAATATTTAAAAAAATAAATTAGTTGTGAAGTTCAATATTTTTTACTACTTGCAGAAACAGATTTCTTTTAGCACACCTCATGTCTCATCCTCACCCTTTCACATGTTGAGAGACTTTGCCTTGGGAACCTGACCCAGTATCCTCTCCTCTAATATATTCATTCTTATACCCAGGTGATAACAGGGTATGTTATGTGTATATGTGGGCACCATTTTGAGCAAGGTATAGGCAATTTTTGAAAACACACTTTTATACTTTCTACATGGTCTTGCAGAAATAGAAATATCTGCCTGATGAAGAGGGTGGGATGACTGTTCATGTTTTCCTCCAGTTGCTGAGCATGGATGAAGGTTTTTATTGGGCTACTTGGCATACTCTTACCTGACAGATGGAACCAAGTGCATTTTATTCAAGGTACTGGTAGATTTTCTCTTTCTAAGACATGTAGCACAAAGAACAATTTCAAATTCTCCCAGTGAAAATCTGTATGACCCTTTGCAAATGTATCACAAAGGAGTTCCAAGAAAATTACAGGAAATTCATCGAGCATTACTAGCCTAATCACGTGATCATCATCTGCTCAGTATTTTCCTTTTTTTCAGTAGGAGATTGATATTTGTAGTATGATGCTTGCTAGAGCAATAGGTTGGAAAGGAAATCATTTCCTTTCCTATATTTTAAGAATGTTCCCTTTTGGCAGTACATAATCTCTTAAAAATGATCTTGCTTTCAGATAGCTACAAATATATCACTTAGTGCTTTCTGTATGAATGTGGGGCTGATAGATTTAGATACAAGGGAGGGATTGCAGGTTTTTCATTACCATAAATCCCACGTCACATCACCAGCATGATGGAAGCATTTTGATAGATAACATAAACTCATTAATCACCACTCTCTTAAACTAAGTACAGAGAAAGAATTTTAAATGTTCTACATTCCCACATTTGTAAATGCCTCCTCTTTTAAAAATGCCATGCTTTATTAGTTCATGCTGTTTAAGATAGCTGGAGTTAACTCCATGAAAAGAGACTGTGTATTTAGGGAAGAAAGGACTGGAAAGGGGGAGGGGAAAAGGGAAAGGAGGCAAGAAGATTAAATTCCGTCTTAAATCCAAACACGGGCTAGATTGCATGCTTGCATTAATGTCTTTGTCCTCTTCCCAGAGAATGTTGGCAGCCTTCCAGTTTATTAAAACAACAACCCAATGCTGATCTTCTCTCTGTATACACAACTCAAGGATGGATCATTTACTCAGAGCTGTTCGCTGAGGCATAAAAGCAAAAATGCATTTTAGGTGAGGTGGCTTATGACTATTGCGTAAAGCGCTGTGCTGCTGTGTTTCACACAAGTAATCCTGATCATTATTAGGTGTAGAGAGAAAGCCACGTTGTTATTCTAAAAGCAGTAAGCACAAGCCTCGTCCAGGCATTTCATGATGCTGCTTGAGCTTGGGAAGCTGTACTAAATACAGGTATGTGTTTCTCTTACGCAATATTTTTACCTGACAAACAGATGCATCCTGGAATGAGTATTCTCTTACCATTTTTTTTTTCCCTGAAGCAATGCATCACAGAATTTATTTCACGGATGGGTTTTCCTACTTCACTTTAACACTTAGACAGTATCTGTGAATAGACAACTTTCTTGGAATGCATTTAACGATTAAAATGAAGTTTATCTGTTCACACGTTCATTGTCAACATACAAGTGTTTATAAAAGAAAAGTGATGCATGCCCAGGTGTGTATATTAGTGTAAGAACACTGTCGTGCATGTTTCTTTTGTCACATAAAATTATGTAATTCACCCAGCAATTTTCAGGCTTGCAAGTTCTGCTGGGTACCCAAAGGGCAGTGACAAATGTCAGACAAACAGACTTCCTACTAGAAGACCCGTCTCAGGGAGCAGAGGTGGCCTCAGGGACAACAGCCTGTTAAGTGGGCTTTGTTTCCAGGTAGCATTTTGTAAATCCAAATCTTTGATAATGACACAGTATACTGAATGGTGACCCACTGAATGGTTGTTGAACTTTTAAGATATGATTCAGCACACCACGGGGAGAACAGAGGACAATAACATTAAACACCTGATGGTATTTCAAAGCCCATCAGATAGATACACAGATTCCTTTTTCTTTTCAACAAAAGATCGGCAAGGCCTCACGTCTAAAAAAAATAAAATAAAAAAAAAGAAAGAAAGAAAGAAAAAAGACAAAAAATAAAGCCCATTAAGATAAATGGGATGATTTGGTTTTGTCCTGCTTGACTATCATAGGAAAGCCATCTGAATGGGTCACATTACAAACTAGACTCCAGATCAAAGGATAACTACTGCCACGGTGGGTCAAACTGATCTGAACTGTGTCAACCAGATCAGCATGAAATTCTAAACTCTGGGCCAAGAAAACATGTCTCTCTCAAACTGAGACCTGACCACACCAATTAACCAAAGCATTTGCCTCCGCCTCAGAGGAAATCTGAGAGGGTTTCATTGGTCAGATCACTGTATGGACACGCACGAGAGACAGGGATCCTATAACATAGCTTTGATGGTTGGGCTCATGACTAAAATACAACTGTCCACCAGAAAGTCACCCAAGAGCTGCTATTGGGTGAATAAAGAGGTGAGTGAAACGTAGTTTGCACACATGTGATGCTAGTCCAAGAACACTTCATTCACTTGAGGGAAATCAGAGCTTGGGTGACTCTGAATGTGCAGATGATGATAGAGAAGGAAAGTGCGAGTTTGTGTATCAACTTGGCTTAGCCACACTGCCCAGATATTTGGTTAAACATTAATCTGGGTGTTTCTTTGAAGGTGTCTTTTGGGTGTGCTTAAAATTTAAATCAATAGGGCTGAGTAAAGCAGAAAGCCCTCCAAAATGTGGGTCTCATTCAATCAGTTGAAGGTCTTAATAGAACAAAGACTGACCTCCCTGAGTAAGAAGGAATTCTGCCAGCAGACAGCCTTTGAATTCAAACTGTAACTCTTCCTTAGGTCTCCAGCCTGTGGGCTTACTCCATCAGATTTTGCCCTTGCCAAGCTTCCACAATCATATGAGCCAATTCCTTAAAATAAATCTCTATTTCCCTCTATACACATCCTGTTGATTCTGTTTCTCTGGAGAGCCTTGATTAATACTGAGAGGTACATAAATAATGAGAGCTCACAACACTTTGGCATTTGAGAAATGAATTAGCTGGACTCAGTGGTCTCAAAGTTCTGCTCCAGGACTAAGATTCTGGGAGAGCCGATTGACTGGGGTAGTGTGTATAGTGGTTAAGGGCTCCAGCTCTGGAAGGAGACAGATCAGGTTTGGAATTTTGGCTCTGCCACTTACTAGCTCTATCACTGTGCACAAGTTCCTTAGGATTTTTAGGCCTCAGTTTCCATATTTGTAACATGGAACATTACTACGTACCTCTGGGATTTCAGAAAGGAGGTGGATCCAAAAAGAAAGAAGATTTAAAAAATAACAAAAAATGGGCACAGGGGTGTAAACCACAAATGACACCTCAAAATTTCTTTGTGAGAGGAGGTCTGGTTGTGAATCTCAGGTCATCCAAACACAATAGAAGTTCTCCTAAACTTGGAAGATACAAAATCCTCTCAACGCAATGCCTCCACTGGACCTGTCTCACCATAATTTCCCATCATCCACACTGGGGCTGTTGTGGAAATCTTCACGAAGAAACCATGGGATTCTTAGAAAAAATATTGGCTCAAAGGGGAAGAAATGAAGAAACCTGGACAAGATGTTAAGGCTTAAGGACACAGGTTCAGGAGATATTCTGAGAATATTGGCCTGCTTATGGAGTCCTTTAGTCCTAAAGAATTCACCACTCATATTCCATAAATTGGTCATTTTTAAGGATTACCAAATCTCATCTTTCCACAATGAAAATACCTCTTTGAAGTTCAAAGGACTCTTTGATATGAGCTTATCAGAGGGCACTGAGGAATTGACAGTTTTGACTGGGAGATGAAGTATCTTCAGAGAATAGAGTGCTTCGAAGGAGCGGAGGGTCAGCTTGGAGGGGAGAATGGAAAGGGGTGGGTGGGTGCTTAACACAGCTCCAGAGTATGGTGGACATGAGGGTACGAGGAGAAGGGTGTTGGGTGGTAGGAAAGGCCTCCAGAAGGAATGTGGGGAAGGCCAAAACCACTCTCCATTTCCAAATTCTGCCCAGGACCAGCTCTGTACGCTCTTCTTCCTCCTGGCTATAAATGAGTTCTGCTACCAGGCTCTAGGCTGATGATGATACCTATAGCTCTATAGCTCAGATTGGTACAGGTTATAGAGGCTTTGTGGGCCAGCCTGGGACTCTGAACACTACATTATGAATATTCCAATAAAAACAAGTTCTGAGTTCAATACGGACTTATATTTTTGAAAAAAAAGTAGCCTGAAGTGTACTGTGCATGAAAATAAGAATTTACATAACTGAAAAACCAGAAGATTAATTACAAAAGGACACTTCTATGCGGGATTGGATTCATCATAAAATCCTCTTAAGAAGCAAATTTCTTAGACATCCGCCTTCCAATGCAGGGGACGCGGGTTTGATCCCTGGTCGGGGACCTAAGATCCCACTGTGCCTTGGGGCAACTAAGCCCGTACGCCACAACTACTGAGCTTGCGCGCCTCAACACGAGAGCCCGCATGACGCAAACTATAGAGCCCATGTGCCATGGAGCCCATGCGACACAACTAGAGAGAGAAAAACCTGCACGCCACAACTAGAGAGAAGGCTGTACACTGCAACGAAGGATCCCGCATGCCTCAACAAAGATCCTGCGTGCTGCAACTAAGACCCGACGCAGCCAAAAAAATAAAGAAAATAAATAAATAAAAGGAAAAAAGAAAGCATTGGCAAGGATATGGGGAAATTGAAACCTACATACATGGCTGAAGGGAATGTCAAGTGAATCAGTGCTATGAAAAACAGTGTGGAGGTTCCTCAAAGTGTTAAGCGTAGAATTACCCTATGACCAAGGAATTCCACTCCTAAGTATATACCCAAAAGAACGGAAAGCAGGTACTCAAACAAATGCAAGCATACACATATGTATAGCAGCACTATTCACAATGGCCACAGGGTAGAAACAACCCAAATGTCCATTAACAGATGAGTGGATAAATATATTGTGGTATATTCATATTATGAAACATTATTCAGCCATAAAAATGTACACTACAAGGTGGATGAAACTTGACATCATTATGCTAAGTGAAAAGAGCCATACACAAAAAGTCATATGATTCCATTTCAAAGAAGCATCCAGAATATGTAAATCCATAGAGACAGAGTGCAGATTATTGGTTAACAGGGGTTAGGCAGAGGTAGGAATGAGGAATAACTGTTTCACGCGTATGAGATTTTCTTTCAGGGTGATGAAACGCTTTGGTACTAGATAGAGGTAGTGGTTGTACAATATTGTGAATGTATTAGATGCCACTGAATGATTTATTTTACATTATATAAATTTCACCTCAATTTAAAAAAAATCTAAGGTTGGTTGAATGTCCTGGTTATACCAGGCACAGAATTTGAAAAAGAGTTACTCAATCACGTTTCGAGACAGATGGCCATGACTACAAAGAGCCATAGCAAATCTGATGAATTCATCACCTAAGTGAACAAAAGAAAGGATGCCTCCATCCACCCCCTGCCCCCTACCCGCCACCAGAAACCTTGTTTCCACATTTTATTTTGTAGACATCTCTAAATACCTTCCTGGGGTAAAGCAGCTTTGAAACGTGGAGTCACCACCTAACAATGGGCATGTTTCTCCCTCAGCATAGCTTTTCATGTGAAAATCAGACCAGATTTTTTGGCTGACCACTCGCTTCATTCGCTAGCCTTCTCTCATCATGAAACTGCTTATTTGGTTACACTGGGGGCCTGGATGTTTGCTTTTATGTTTGATTTTAACAGGCTCTGCAGGCGTGGAAGGTTTTCTGTGGGAGCCAGTGGCCTAGTTTGAGGCAAATAATAAGCTTTTTACTTAATGCCGTCTCTCTCTTTTCAGCTGCAAACAGTCTCCATCCTTTTTTCTTCCCAGGGCTGGGCAGGGTGAAATGCTACTCTCAGAAACATGAGGGTGTCAAAACCCCCAGTGATTTCGCAGGCTTATGGAACACACGGCAGAGGAGCAATTTAGATGACAAAAAAGAGCCCACTTCAGTCCAGATTTACACTGTGTTCTATTCACCGACACATCAGCAAACATTATAAATGCCTTGCCTGAGTAATGAATGGCTTCTGAGCGAGTTCCTGGGCTGGCAGCAGGTTTGAAATTCTATAGAGTCAGGCAAGGGAGAAGGTGACGAGGGTAGAATTACGGGAAAGGATGAATGACGGGGTGCTGGCTGAACATACTGCTTCACTGTTCTCTCAGTCACTAGACTGAGGAGTCACTGATTTTTGCCTCCAGGACTGTACTTTTATAACTTAAAACAAGCCTCTTTAAACAAATCTGCATCAGGCAATGTGTCAACACTTCATTGGTTTCGATAGAATTAGTTTTCTAAATGTTCTTTTCTGAAGCAATTTTTGTACTTGAAAATGCATTACAAGGAACATTTACTATAACTACAGTACAACGATATAGAATATGACAAGTTGGGTTTTAATCAGTGCAAGCTGCAACGCTGAACACGGTCCACATGGTTCCTCCTCCTCCCCTTCAGCATCAATGTTAATAGACCCAGGAACTTGAGGTTTTTTTCACCGGTATTTGCTGTAAATAATATCCAAGACCTTAATTGTATTTGCCCAGAATGAACTAGGCTAACAGCCTTCGGAAGACGTCTAGGCAGGTTGTGATTTAACAGCCTTATGTAACTTGGGCCCTTTCTGCACCCCATGCCAAATAAACCATAAGACCGTTCTGCTATCTGAGAGATAACACACCAGAGCCTGAACAAAGTAGGGGAAACCACACTCCATTAGACCTGCCCTGGTCAAACTCAAAGCCCAGCTAGAAGCAGCCAAGAGTTACTGAAAATTCAACGTTCCTAATTCTGACACGTTCTGCAAGACCCGCTCTCTTGGTAAGATGTCTATAAATATGAGCAGCATGAGGGCCTGCAAAATGGCAAAATATTTCCTTTATGCGTTCTTCTCATTAATCTCAGGTGTGGTTTGCTTGCCATTAAAAAAAATGTCTTTTTCTCCAAAAGGGAAACTGAAAAAAATAGGGCCTTTCACATGTTCTAATAGTAAGAGCTTGTGGGTCCTACTATAAGAAGCCAGCTGACCTCATTCTACTTCAGTTTCCCCTCTTTCTAAATGTGGCTGGAATAGGGATGAAAGGGCAGCGTCCACTGTGCCTATGATGCATCCAAGTGTGCAAAAGGAGAGCTTTGGTGGCAGGTGAGTCCTACGTTCCCGTGTGCTAGGATGTTCCAGGCGTGTTCTTTCGGACTTGCTGGAAACAGTAAGTAGAGATGATGGCCTCTCTTTTCCTTATTTCTTCTGGGATGTCTCATCTGCTTATCTTCAAGGAATGCAGAGGGTGTAACCAAAAGTGTAGTTTGGGGTCACACATGCCAGGGGCAGGATCCTAGCTTTTCCATGTTGGTTAGTTGTGTACACTTAGACTGATTACTTAAATCCCCTGAGCCTCAGTTTTCTCATCTGTAAAACTGGCACAGGACCTAACTTTTCTGGTTGCTGTGAGGGTTACAGATAATGATGCCAGCTGCCTAGAATAGTAGGTGCTCAATAACTGCTAGCTGTTATTGTTCTTACAATGAGTCCAAAAGGGATATACATTACGCAGACAGCATTTATTAAGAACCAGCTAGCTGCTGGGCACTGTGTGAAGGATGAGATTTGGTCCCTGTCTGAGAGGATCTCACAGCCTTGTTGGGAAAGCAGGCCAAGTAGGAATGTGAATCCTTTCAAAAGTGGTGAGTTCCGTAATCAAGAGAGACACTGCGTCCTTTGGGAGCAGGTGAATCTGGCCTGTTCTACATCAGATTCCTGTAGTGAAAACAGGACTTTTCAACTTGAGGAAGAAAAACATGTAGGGCTTCTTCGAATTAATAGTCTTAAAAAGGACCTTTTCCCACAAATTAGATTCTAGCATATTCAGAGGATTGAATGAGTAGAAATTTCTCCCTGCATTTAATCAATTAGTTTTTAACAAGATTTTACTTTTTTAGAGCAGTTTAGGGTTCACAAAATTGAGAGGAAAGTATAGCAATTTCCCATACAACTTCCCTGCCCCCATACATGCATAACCTCCTCTATTATCAACATCCCCACCAGAGTGGTCCATTTGTTATAATCTATGAACCTACATTGACAGGTCATTATCATTCAGGGTCTATAGTTTACCTTAGGGTTCACTCTTCATGGATGTAGAGTGAAAGGTACATTAAAAAAGAATCCCCTAAATTTGACCCTGATGTTCACTTTATATTCACATACATGGCTCTTTTCTATGACTTTATGTGAAAGAAAGTATAGTTGGCTTTTTGTTGTTTTATTTTTTGCTCATCTGAGAATTTGGCTCATGTGAGCATTTCTCATAAGAAGGCAAAGAGGCTAGTTGCTAGGGTTCAGTGAAAGCACTAGAAAGAGGGGAAAGAAGATCCTCACAAAAATACATGTGGTCTTCAAAACATTACAGTTATCACCCTCTTCTACAGAAATTTTACTTGATTTGATATCTCCGAGTACCAGAGGGCCTGGAATGGGTCAGCTGTCTCCTGATAATTCTGATTATTGCCTTAAGAACTTTTGATCACTAAATACCCCTGACTCTTCCTGAAAAGATCCATTTAAATTGGACCAAAGTACCTACTAGAGAATGGACTTGAGGATATGGGGAGGGGGAGGGGTGAGATGTGACAGGGTGAGAGAGTGGCATGGACATATATACACTACCAAATGTAAAATAGATAGCTAGTGGGAAGCAGCCGCATAGCACAGGGAGATCAGCTCAGGGCTTTGTGACCACCTAGAGGGGTGGGATGGGGAGGGCGGGAGGGAGGCAGATGCAAGAGGGAAGAGATATGGGAACATATGTATAACTGATTCACTTTGTTATAAAGCAGAAACTGGCACACCATTGTAAGGCAATTATACTTCAATAAAGATGTTTAATGATCAAAAAAAAAAAAAGTATATTGTAGAGCTGAAAAAAAAAAAAATTGGACCAAAGTGAACTGGGTAGACAGTTAGAAGCCAAAAATGTAAAGCTGAACCATCTGCTTGGATATCCTTGGTCCCTTTACTCTGCGGTCCCTTGTTCACTGAGGTTTTTCTTGATCCCTCTATTAAAAATTGCAAACCCTTCTTTATTCTCTGTTCCCTGCTTTATCTTCCTCCATCACATTCTACATAGTCTCTGTTTCTTTTGCATAGTCTCTGTTTCTCCCACTAGAGCATATAAGCTCTATGAGGGTAGGTATTTTTGTCTATTTTTTTTACTGCTGAATCTTTGGCTCCTAGGACAGAAGCACTGGGCACATTGAACACTTGGATGTAAAGGTTGGTTGAATGGCTGAATAAATTAGAGATTTATGTTGTGGTTATACAACACTATAAAACATTATAAAAGGCTAAGAGAATGGTCCTGAATGAGAAGGTTGGAACAAGGGGATTTAAATTGCTCTGCAGACTTAAGTAAAGGGAAATTTTTAGTTTTCTTCTAGCAGGTTCAGAGGGTAAGAGGAGAGTGGGGAGACCAGATTCAGGGAAGAGAAGGTTGGGAAAAATAGTCCATAGGGTGTATTCCCAGTCCCATTCTCTTGCTTTCTTGAGGAAACCTAGTCTTCCCTATACCCAGTGTTCCTGGTCTATAGTATGTGACCCGCCGTACAATCTTTGTCCCATTTTATTGACTGGAGAAAGGCACCTGATGTGGGCCACCAAGAAGGAGATTTCCTGGAGCAGAGAATGGTCAGTGAAGACTGATTACTGGTTTCTGATTTTCAACTCAAAGTTGTACCTTGTACTGCTACTGTGATGTAATTAGTTTGTAATGTTCATACCTCACTAAATACAATACAAATTAAATGCAATAGCAAACTGAAGTTTGAGAAAATTAAAAATTATATATTTAGAGATGATGGAAGGTAGAGTTGAGGGAACAGTACACTTAGCAAAGTAAAAAGAGAAAGAAAATATTAAAGAAAAGGTGAGACCTTCATAAATTCAGAAGGTTCAATATTTGATTAGTAGAGAATATGCAAAAGGGCCAGGAGAGAATTGTCAAAAAATGACGGAAGAAAATTTACTGCAGTGGAGAAAAGACAAGAGTCTTCATTTTAAATGAATTCAAGTGTGGCCAAATGATCTAGACATTGTGCCATGAAATTTCGGTAAAGCCAAGATAATGACAAGACTCTAAAAGCTTCCAGAGAGGAAAAAAGTCCTGTGAAGTTTGATACCAAACAGACTGGTATCAAGTTGTACTTTAATAACAATGAGTCTCTAAGACAATACCTTTAAAATTCTGAGAGAAAGGGTTTTTAAAGCTAGAACTATATCTCTAACAACACTCTGACCTAGTATGAGGTATAAATGAAGACATTTCAGGCAAGGTCATGGAAAATTTCTTCTTACATGGCCAACCTGAAAAATATACTTGACAGCATACTCTAGAGAAATGAGGGGAAAAAACAAATAACAGGAAGACATGAAATAAAAGAAATGGTGGAATTAACCTAAGAGTACAAGGGAAAGAAATGCCAGAATGCTAGCTGGGTAGCATTGAAAGCAATAAGTCCTAACTTAGTAAGTACAGTGTGTTGTGGACTCCAAAAACGACATTAGGAAGAATGGAATGGATACACTCAATTGCTGCAAAAAACTGAAAGATCATATTGAAAAAATGAGGATGATATATGAAAATACTGGTATAGGGAAAAAGTTGTAAAGGGAAGACATGGCCAAATGTGAAGCAAACTGAGATACGGCATGCTTTTGAGATATTGATAGAATCTAAAAAATGAGAAACCATTTGATCTTATTGCAGAAACATGTTCCTTCAGGTCTCCTACGATTCATCACACTGGATCAATAGAAGTGGAAATGTAATCCTACCACATAACATGGCTTTTCTGGAGAAAAAAAATGTTTACATTGTCATAATGCTATAGTTATGTTCTCAAATATCAGCATCAACCTTTAGATGGAGCATTAAGGAATTACTTGGACATGGAACACGGCATAAATGTAATCAGGTTTTATGATCTTAAAGCAAAAGCAGAGCTGACAAGAGATAGCAGATGGGTAGGCATGTAGAGTGGGGTGAAGTCACAGAACCCTCATATTATATATTGAAATTAAGAGGTGCCATTGAAAGTTGATGGGAGAATACAGAAAGTTTTAGGCATATCATTTATATTCTCAACTATAATGGACAGAATTCCCTCACTCACTAAAGGACACAATTACCAAAAACTGGGAAAAAGAGGAGGAAGGCATTGCAAATGGGGGAGGTGAGAGTGAGCTAATTCTTATCTGTTGTGGTAGAACATTCATAGAATATGTTCAAAATTGATACATGAAAAAATAGAGGTGCATTTGTTATTTACTGCTGCATAACAAATTACCCCATACCTTTGCAGCTTAAAACAATAAACGTTTGTTAATTCTGTGCACCAGGAATTTGGAGTGGCTTGGCTGGGAGTTCTGGTTCAGTTTCTCCTGATTTTGCAGTCATGTTCAGTCTTGCCTGGGGCTGTAAAATTCACTCCCAATATGGTGCACCCTCCCCACCGCCCCCACCCCCGCAGATGGCAGGAGGCCTCAGTTTCTCTCCACAGGGCTGCTTTAGTGCCCTCATGACACAACAGCTGCACCCTCCTGAGTGAGTGATCCAGGAAGCCAATTGTTAGCCCCAGAAGTCACACTGTCACTTCTGAAATATCCTATTGGCCACATATGTTCTTATTTCTAGAAGAGGACTCTAGAAGAGTTTGAATATCAGGAAGTGAAGATCATTGGGGGTCATCTGGGGAGCTGGATACAACAAGAGGCGTGAGCCCATTATTTAGAGCTGAGGACTAAGTATCAAATGAACAAAACAGAAATGCTTATAAAAGAAGTTTTTGTACTCTTTGATTTTTTTTCTGTATGTAGATATTAATTTGAATAAAGGTAGTTCTAGGAATTTTAGAAAATATAGAAAAATATAAAGGAATAAATATTACCAATAATTGTTTAAGCCAGACACTGCTTAATTTTGTTTCTTTTCAGTCTTTATTCTCTTTTCATATTAAGGCATGTATATAATTTTATGAAAATATAATTTTGCTGTGTGTACTATTCAGTATCTGCTTCTTCCATTCAAGATTATCTTGATCATTATTCAGCCCATTATTTATTCTCTAAAGATGATTTTAAAAATACTGACTTTATATGAAGTACAATAATAATACACATTTGTTTTGAGATGTTTAGAAAATCACCCACAATCCTATCATTCATCTTCATCATGTTAACTTTCTGGAGACTATCTCATACTCTTTCTCTCTCTCCATTCAGATACATATCTTGTTTAAAAGTGGACGCATTCTGGAAAACCTGATTGTAATGGCTGCATTTTATTCCACTGTAAAGGTATATCATAATTTAACTATTTTCCTGTGATGGGACATTAACTATTTCCTATTGTTATAACAAGTGCTTTATAGCAATCATTGTGTACGTCTCTTATTTCTTTTGGGTAAATTCTTAAAAGTGGAAACACACGGATGAAATTTATAAATATTTTTGAGGCCCTTGAGAAAGCACAGGCAACTTTCCTCCTGGAGCTTGTACTGACACCTACACTACAGTGTATGAGAACACCTGTCCCACTGCGCCTTTGCTGTCCTCTGTGCTCTTATCGATGTATATTGATTGGAAAAAGGGATGATACCCTAGGGACAACTTGGAACAAAGAAAGGAATTAGGTTCCAACTCTGAGATTTAGTTTAAAGCGGAAAAAACAAGCAAAGCAACAGAAAACAAAACTCGTACTTTCTCGGGCTGTCCCAATGGAATTGACCAGAAGTACATACAAGGGGCATCTATTTGGAGACTTCTGTGTCATTATTTCACAGTTCCTCCTTTGCACAGGGGACTGTTTCCATTTTCCCTACTTCCATGCTCATAAACTCTTAAATTACACTTACCTTTACTGGGATATAAAGGTCAGATGTAATTTACCTAATAGAACCAATTGATGGAAATCTATACAGTGAAAGAGATATTAGGCTTGAAAAGCTAAGAACATTTTGTCCCTGCCTCTGTGCTGCTCTCAGCATGTTTTAAATACGACCCAGCATTTGTTAACGGATACCACATGTCACCGTCTTTAAATGACCTTATCCATCTTATCACCGCAATTTCAAACTAAGGGATAAAACCCCACCACCAAATGATCCTGAATGATGCTGCCTGTCATGTTAGCCGTCAGCAGCCTTGACATGGTCAGTAATTCTTGTAGATACTGTATTATTTACTAGATTACATTGAAAATAAAAATCTGTTGAAAAACATCTCTCTCAAAGTTTGTCTTCTTGGCTCTCAGTATAATGGTAGTGAAAAGAAAGAAATTATTTGATTAATTTGAGCCTTCTAGATAAGCAAATCCAATCATTCACATCTGGGAATGGATCAGGAGGCCTGTGTCCACATTCCCAGCTCTACTCATGAGCTGCCCCCCTTCAGAGGGACCCTAGTTCCTCCTTCTTGCTCTCAACTTATCACATGTGGCAGATGACACTTTTCTTAAGCTAATTCTCAGAGTTCCTCTAAGGATCAAAATATTTAAAAACTCTCATTTTTATAAGTATTATGTTGGTGTTAGGTGTTAAGAGCACAATTTTGGCCTCACAATTTTAAATTTTTAATTATTTTTTTCAAGCTTGGATTAGGTCAATTGTCCTGAATTACTAGTAACAGGCCAACAGGACTAAAGCCAATTTGCCTAATACCATTGACTTTTGTAGTTTTTAAATCTATTTCCTTTGTTATTAAGAAAAAAGTTATCACCAATTTGACTAACAGTACGAAAATACTAAAAGTTACGGCATTTTGTTTAAATGATAAATTTTTTTTTCCTGTTCTTGTAGATGGTTGTCTCACCGCTTCCCCATCTCCTTCAATTTACTTTATCTACATTTGAACAATTAACAACTTTTTAACCAGTTTGACTAAAAAGACTAACAATTAAAACAAGAGACTCTAACAATTAGTATTTATCGAATCTCAGCCTTGCATCGAGAATAGTTAATTTTTCCTGCTAAACTAACCAATGGAACACAAAATTACATATAGATGTTCGAACCCAATATGAACTCTGCCATGTCCTTTCTTTCAAGGACAGATCCCAGCAACCCAATCAATTATATAGTCGTCCAAGGAGAATATTGCTCATTTCTCTGTGACAACACTGACAACCCCACTGCCTTCAGTACCTTTCCCAATGCCTTTAAAAAAGCCAAAATGCTCCAAAAGCATTGGTTGCTTATGTGGAATTTAGTAGAGATTCTGTAGGGTAGATCCCATGGCGTAAAACCATACACCAACAGGTAACAAACAGACCTCCTTAAACGGCAATTTTGCTACCTTTCGTTTCTAGAGCTGCCATTGTTAATATTGTCTGCTCAGTGGCCTTATCATATTCTTGTTTCCAACAACTTACAGGGCTTCCCCTGAAGAGAGTCCTTCTGTTAAGTTTCAGTTACCCTGTGAGTAGTGTGGAACTTCGGTAGAGAGGGTCATGTTGTGATGTGCTGGTCCTGTGTGCCAGGGTGACACAAGGACCTGCCAGACCTTCTGGTTCTAAGGTCTCCACATTCTGGGTCCTTCTTCTGACCCAGCTTGGAAGTCAAAACTGAGCATAGCCTCTTTCCATTTCTGCTGTATTAATCCTAATCCTCTCTGTGACTAAAGATTCTTCTGCCTGAATAGGTAAATACGTTGATGTATGAAAAAGAAAAACAAGAATATGTTTTAAGAACCATTATCATCATCATGCTGGGATACGAGCAGTCTCACTGTGCTTGAGGTTAAGGTGCCAACTCTGGCCTAGTAGAAATAAAAATGGGGCCACATTTCAAGACTTTTCTTTCCACCCTAGGCATTGGTACTTGATACAGCCTGTGGTCTGAATCCCACTGGGGCAAATACTGGGTGTTTTGAGCTCAGTCTTACAAAGGCTGATCTTGCCTCCTAAAAGGGTTAATTGGTAAAGCGGTGTGAATGGAATGTGGGGAGCCGACAGAATGGCCAGGAAAGGCTTAGAGCAGTCCAATCTCCAGGGAATGTGGAGATAGCAGTGAGGCTGCAGAGTAACCAAGAGAGGAGCAGTTGTATTCGGAGAAGGGGGCCAGGAACAAGATGGAGACGGAAATGTACGGGCCTCAACTAATGGCCTCATATAGGAAAGGGGCCCAAAGAGGAAGAAGGTCAAAGTGATTCCTAAGTTTTTGAACCTGGATACTGATGCTCTCAACAGTGAAACTTGGTAAGTCATATGGAACAGGATTGTGGGAAATGTAATGTCTTGGGTTCAGGCACATTGAATTTGATGTGTCACTAGGTTATCAAATAATTGCGGTTTATAAATAAATAACCCATTATTTATATTTAGATTTCAGCTTTCGGCATTAAGATAGCTCACCACCGCATGCTAGAAATGTTCTGATTTTTATTTTCTTTTATGCTCTTTCCTCTGCTTATCAGGCCTTCTTGCCAAAATGGAGCATCTGCAGCTTAAGGATACAAGTTGCTCATCCAAAGTAATGTCAGACTTAGGAATGTATGATTTCCAGAACTGGAGTACTAACATCACACAGATGTTTTAAAGCTGTGGTGTTAAGTCCACCCAGATGTCTCTGATTGCATCTAGCTAGTCTTAAATTCTTTGCTCATCCTGTGTGTTCCGTTCATTTAATCTGCTATAAATCATTATAGCTTTGAATTTTTTTAAAAGGAAGCTTGAGCAGATCCAATGATATGAATGTGGAGAGAGGAGACTTCATAAAGATATTCTTAGATCTTAAAATAAAATAAATCAGTGAATATCAGAGAATCATAGAACTCTGGAACTGAGAGGATACGTAGGGATAATCTAGTTCAGTTCTTTCATTTTACAGCTGAGAAAACTTAGGTTTGAGGATTTGGGAGACTTCATGAAGACACAGAACAAGGCAGTGGCCAAGCTAGGAGTAGACACCAGGGATAATTGGTTTAATATTACATAAGTGGATTTTGAAATGTGGTTTCTTTGTTTTTGTTTTTTTGCAGTTTAATATAAATCAAATGTATAGAAAATAGAATGATTCTATCCCCCCCTCTGTCTTCTGCATCATCTGTTTTTTCCTTCCACAGGGCTGTTTCCATCAGTCTTCAAATATACTCCTGTTTAAGAGACAAGATGGTGGAGTAGAAAGACCCTAAGCTCACCTCCTCTCACAAGCACACCAAAATCACAACTAACTGCTGAACAACCATCAGTAAAAAAAGACTGGAACCTACCAAAAAAGATAGTCTACATCCAAAGACATAAAGAAGAAACCCAACAAGACGGTAGGAGGGGTGCACTCTTGCTATAAGAAAATATACTCTTACTTCTTCCATTAAAAAAAAAATCTTCACTTAACCCCACATCCTCCTCTAGCTACATTTCTACTTTTTGTTCCCCTTCCCAGCAAACCTCTTGTAGAAGAGTTGCCTATACTCACTACCCACGACTTCTATCCACCCATTCTCTCTTTTTTAAAAATTAAGGCAAAATTCACATAACATAAAATTAACAATTTTAAGGTGAACAATTCAGTGGTATTTGATACATTCAGGATGTGTGCAACCACTACATCTATCTAGTTACAAAAACATTTTCATCAACCCTGAAGAAAACCCTGGACCCATGAAGAAGTTGTTCCCCATTTCCCTCTGCCCCCCAGCCCCCGGTGTTCTGTCTCTAAGCTTTTATTTATTCTGGATATTTACTGTAAGTGGAATCATGCAATACGTGATCTTTTTGTGTCTGTCTTCTTTCACTTAGCATAATGTTTTCATCAAAACTTAACCACATTGTTGCATGAATCAGTACTTCATTCCTTCTCATGGCTGAATAATATTCCATTGTTCCATCATTTTCCTAAACTCACTCCAAATACCTCATCATTTTCAAAAGTCCTCTTGTCAAGGTCACCAGTGTCCACTAAGTTGCTAAATCCAATGATGAAATTTCAGCCACATTTGACATAGTTGACATTCTTCTCCTGGAACTTCATTCTTTGCTTGGGTTCTAGGAGAACACACTCTCCTGGTTTCCTTCTTAGTCACTAGGCATTCAAATGAATCTTCTGCTGATTGCTTCTTATCTCTTAAACTTTAACATTGAGTGCTTAAGGGTTGGTTTGTGGGCCTTCTTTCTTTTTTTTATTTAATTAAATTAAATTAATTTTATTTTATTTATTTATTGTTTGGTCACATGGCACAGCTTGAGGGTCTTAGTTCCCCAACCAGGGATTGAACCCGGGCCCTGGGCAGTGAAAGCGCAGAGTCCTAACCACTGGACTGCAAGGGAATTCCCGACCTTCTTTCTTCTTGATTTACTCTGTTGGTTATCTCATTTAATACCAAGTTTAATTTTCAAAAAAGTAAAATTATGACTTTCATGGAAATATATAATGAATACATGTCTAATATTTTATTACACTTATTAATTAATGAGAGAATCAGTAAGAGATTAAAACTATTTCAAAGAACATTTGAGGAGCTATGTAGTCATTGGCAATTTAATAAAGGAATGTGTTGTATAATAAAGAATTTGTCTGGTCTTTGTCCTATTGTCCTGAGAGGGAGCTTTTAATGCTTGGAATCTCCTGAGTGATAGAAAAATCTTTGTTATTCATGGTGAGACCCTGGGACCACACCAGAGTTTATGTTAATGAAGTGACTCCTGGTGGGCTCCTAGATAGTTCCAGGATAGAGGCTGGCCATTCTAGAATGTTGGGGCTTTGAGCCAGATGGTAACAGCCTGACCTCCAGGGAGAGGAAGGGAGCTGGAGATTGGGTTCATGGTCAATGATCTGATTAATCATGCTTATGGAATAAAAAGTCTGGAAACCAAAACTTGGGTGAGCTTCCCTGGTTAGTGATATATAATGATGTGCTCGGAGGGTGACACATCCTGAGGACATGAAAGCTTTGCTTTTCGGACACCCTATGTTCTTCTTCATTTGGCTGGTCTGGATTTGTATCTTTTATAATAAAACTGTAATTTTAAGTATAGCCCTACCGTGAGTTTTGTGAGTTGCTCTAGTGAATTATCAGACATGAGGAGGTAGCGGAAACCTCTAAATTTGTAGCCTGTTGGTCATAAGTGTGGGTGGCCTGGGAACCCTGGAACTTGCAGCAGTGTCTGAAGCAAGGAGTCTTTTGGAGGACTGAGTCTCCTCCCATGAAGTCTTGGATAACTCAGGTAGTTAGTATCAGAACTGCATTGCAGAATGTTAATTCAAGGTTTCAGGATTAGATACTAAACAGGTTAATGTCTACAGGATTTTTAAAAATCCATAATTTTCCACTGAACAGACAAAATTCTGTAAATTAGCAGGTAACTTCTGGGATCTTAAATCAAAATCATACCACTCTCTCCAGAATCATGACTCCCAACATTCTACGTCTAGCTTTTACCTCAGCCCTGGTCTTTAGACTAGTACTACTTGACTGTCTAATAAGCATGGAACCTTAATATATCCAGAATTAAAATCCCAAACATGCTTGATCTGCACTTTTACCCATCTCTAACTGTGATCCCATTTCACATCCAATGTGGCAGCAAATTCTGCTGGGTTTCACCTTCTAATTTCATCCTGAATTTGATCAGTTCTCATCACTCTCCCTGCTAATAGGTTGGTCCAATGCACTACCACCTCTTTCTTGGATTATTGAACTACACTTCCAGTTGGTTTCCCTGATTCCTATCTTTCACATTCTTTAGTCTATTTTCAACACAGCAGCCATAATGATGCTATTAAAACATAAATCAGATCATGTCAAACCCTACAAATGTGTCCTACCTCATCAGAGTAAAAGCCAAAATTCCTACCATGGTTTGTAAGGGCTTATGTGACCCAATCCTTTGTTAGGTCTCTGTCTTCATTTCCTACTACTCCTCTGCCTTGCCCTCTTGACACCAGCCACTTGGCCTTCCTGCCATCCTAAATATATCATGTGTTCACTCCTACTGATCTCTTCCTAAAACACTCTTCCTTCATGTATTCCCATCTCTTTTAAGTCTTTGCTCAAATGCCACCGTGGTGACAGATCCTCTGACCACCATATTTAGAACTGCATTCCCTGTCTCCACTCTTCCTACCCTACTCCTCCCTCTGAATTATTTATAGCACTTATCACAATGGAACATGATATATAATTTACTTATTTTGTTTATTGTGTGTTTTCATATAAGATTCATGTGGGCGAGTATTTTTTTTTTATTTGCTTGTTTTATCCACCAAAGTATCCCTGGTACTAAGAATTCAGCAATATTTGTTGAATAACGAATTGTGACATATTGATATTATTGAAAAGTAAAGAAGTACATCACCAGCAATTTTATATGCAAATAAAAGCTGTTGATCATAGTAGTTTTGGGTAGCTTTACAGTTATTTTCATGGTTTGGAATTGATTTAAGAGCCAGCTTGCAAGTCATTAATAATGTCAATTTAATTACTCTATAGTTACAGCTCATTTTGGATCCCAAACTGAATTACCCATCTTGAACACCACCTTATTCATCAGACTTGGCTCTGGTAATGACGTGGTGATAACAGCCATTTGTTGTTTTCAATAATCTTCTCCTTAGTCAATAATTTTTCATTTACAAGTAGCAGATATACACTTAAACCATCAAGGTGATAGAGTTTGTTCATATACTAACTTATATGAATATTTTCTTTGCATTTTTCCCTTGCCAATTCTAAAAATGGTAGTTGGACTTTTGCCTTCCTCTGCTTTAGCATGGTTGAGTTGCCAGGTCAAAGCAGAAATAGCTGGAAGGTAATTCTCTTCCTGTTTTGTTTTGTTTTTGGTTTAGAAAGCCTAAACTCTTGAGTCAAAACTCAAGAGTTATTCAAGAGTCACCTAGGGCAGGAAGAGTGAGATTGGTGCCATTGAGGAGAGAGTGAAGACAGAAGAGATGAGAGAAGGGCAAAGATTTTTCTCTGAAGATGAAGGAAGAGACTGTGCTTGGGGTTCCCTGAGCACGATTATGGCTTCTGTGTTGTCTCCCACGAGAGTAAGAGAACACTGTAAGACCAAGGCTGTATGATGCTTCTAAGGCTCGTCTTCAGAGATGAGAGGTATAGTGCAACGTGTCTCACTAAATCCAATGGAAGTAACCAAAGTTGAGCCTCATGAGTGTCTAGAATCAGAAAGCATGAAATCTGTCAGACACAAAGGAAAATGGCAATACCATCTCTTTTTTTGAAGCCGAGTTTTCTTTCCCTCTTTGAAAGCTAACTTTGTCTGCTCTAAAAGTAGCTTCCCTAAAACTGGATTTATATCACTTCCCATCCCAAGAAGGACTCTGGCAACAGTCAGTCAAGATTTTTCCTAGCATCAGGGCTTTTAAAATTGCTGTTTCCTCTCTAGGAGAGTTGTGAGTAAGAGCTGAGAAAGAAGATAGAAAGTTAGTGAACTTATTAGTAATTCAATATCCTTTGGAAGTCTAGTACCCAGAACCTTGTTTTGACTATTTCCTGGTCTCTGGGGAAGAAATAATTTGGTCTTCAAGGTAAAACTCTTGTCCACAAAAGCCTCTTTGGATGGGAGAGCAAAAGCTTCAGAACTGAATAGGAAGATGGGATTGTTTCTTTATTACCAAAGGAAAAGATAATTGTCTACTAATGAGACTCTTCAAAGAAAGGAGTCAAACCCACCTGTAGATCATTAATGAGTAGATGTAGCCCCAGTTTACTGTTACATGTGAAAGGCTAGATGGAGCAATCAGGACAAGAGCAACCTAAGCATCAGATCTTTATGTAAATAGTTAAAACCAAGATACCGTCCCAGGATCCTAAATACAGACCTTTTTGGCAGGTTAGTAAGAGAAGGAAGGGAGGAGGAGACCATTTCCTTCTTTCTTACTTCTAAAGATCTGGCTTTCAATTGTATTAAAAAAAGGATTAATCTGACTCTATGATCATAGTAAGTAAGTTGATTATATAAAAATGAATTGCAAATGAAGAAAGAACAGATCCTAGAACTATAAGAAATAACCAGTATATATTTACAAATAACGTAGTGGGTTGGAGTTTTCTAGATAACTGGTAAATCATTAAGTACAATGAATAAACCTGTGTATGCAGTTTTATATTCTGATTGTAGGGAATATTTTGGTAAAATTATGGAAAATTGCTCTGAAAGTTCATACTTGGATAAGTTCTACAATAACTTATATAACATGAAAAAAAATACCTTAGGTGTCTTATAACCAAAGTGAAAAGAATATAAGAGCATTTATCATAGATGGTTAAGAAAATAAAAAGCTAAAAGGAAGGAAACATACAAACTGCCCAAGTAATACTTAATGGGGAAACATAGTAATGTTTTCTAAAATCTTTAAACTCTTAGATTAATTTCTCTTTTAGTAACAGCCTGGCTTATTTTTATGTATATCCAAAAGAAAAATAAAATAAAATAAATATTATGACCTCATTTGGGGATCATGTAATGATAATGTGACAAGAGGATAATTTTGTGTGATTTTTGTGAATCCACATTATGACTATTTGAGATAATTAAGTGTCCTGGATGTTGCTGGCATTCAGTGCACTGTGGAAGTAAAATAATCCCTGCTTTCTCTCTCTGAGATTGAGGCTTAGCACAGGAAAGGGAGAAGCACTCAAGGACTTGAAAATCAGAAGAAGTGGCTGAAAAATGAGAGGAAATGTCTCTAAATTCTAGGTTTGGAGGTTTACTATGGTCGAAAGCTCAAGTACACCTAGAAAAATGTCCCCCTAAGCTTGACAGTGATATAAGAGATGCATAAATTACGACAGACTTAAAAGGAAGAGGGGTGTCAATCTCATTGCTTTGACAAGACTAAGAGCCATGACCTTTACCTGACAAAAACCATCTACCACTGAATTAAAAAGATTGATAAAGTTAATAAATTTCTTATCAAAGGATAATGTTATCACAGTAGTATCCAAAAAAGGAAACAAAGATTTTTAGTTTACTTAACTTTCAGCTTCACCTATTTCCCCAAATTATGAGTGATTTAGAAAAAAACTAAGCACCTGAGAAATGAGATACATGGGTTTTGCATAAATACAGCCATGCACACATACACATGTGTTATAAAGTAGATTTCAGACATTGAACCTACTCTCTTCCCTAATCACGTTGCTTAAATGATCTGATGTACCACTGACTTAATGGTATTTGATTTGTGTAATATTTTCCCTCTTTAATTCTTTCTCTTTATCCTTAAAAATGTATTACCTACCATGCTGTGTAAATAGCAAAAACATAATAATGTGTATAAGTTTTAAATAGGAAGGCTCTCAACTCATTTCAGAAATAAATACCAGATTAGGAGCTTGATTTTAAACTTTTGGATCTATGCCTGTTACTCGGTTTACCACCTGAATGGCACAAAGGGCCAACTTGTTTGTGCTTCTAATATGAAACTTGTTACATCATCCTATTCATATACATATATATAAAGTTCCTCACCAGATTTTAAATTCCTTAAAAGTACTCACTGACTCTTGTTCATCTTTATCTTTCTTGAGGACAGAACCACAGGGAGCTGAATTAGGAGCAAGTCTCAGTGGTTTAAGATAAAAGGAATAAGCCTTTCTTGTTCAGAAAGCTTTTTTCTTAAACTGAATCAAGATATTAAAATAAAAGTATATATAGCCCAGCTATTGAAGTAAAGTCCCACCTTTGAAAATACAAGCGTTCGGGTTTCCCTGGTGGCGCAGTGGTTGCGAGTCTGCCTACCAATGCAAGGGGCATGGGTTCGAGCCCTGATCTGGGAAGATCCCACATGCCGCGGAGCAACTAGGCCCGTGAGCCACAATGACTGAGCCTGCGCGTCTGGAGCCTGTGCTCCGCAACAAGAGAGGCCGCGACAGTGAGAGACCCACGCACCGCGATGAAGAGTGGCCCCCACTTGCCGCAACTAGAGAAAGCCCTCGCACAGAAACGAAGACCCAACACAGCCATAAATTAAAAAATAAATAAATAAATAAAATACAAGAGTTCCAACAAGAGCTGGTAAAGAGTGCTTCAGGTCCCAAAGGTAACGTATATGAGGAGGCAGGCAGTAAAAGAGTCCCTTGGAATGGGCAAAATGTGAAAGGAAAAGAGGAGAGAAAAGAGCTACCCTGACAGTGGAAACATTGTCAGGTTTAATATCATTATATCCTTGTTCAAGACTGTATTTGTTTCAGTGAAATAGTAACATATTTAATGTATTATATTAATATCTTCACATTTTGTGGCTGATTCTCTTTTCTACTGTCTTTGCTCACCTTTGCACTGATTAATCTCACCCATTGCAATAAGTTAAGAATAATATATTACTTGTTTAACCTCAGCTCTCATCAGCTCATTTCTGGTGTTTTATGATCAACACCTAGTTTGGAGCCAACCTAGTCATTTTCTTTAAAATTATCAAAATAGATGTTTTGAAAATGTGGAAAAGATGCCACCTGAAAAGAACCTGCAAGAATTTTAACTCCCCCCCAAAGATAATAGATATTAATAATATTTTATGTCCCTTAATTAAGATGTATGTGTGACTTTGTAGTGAAAAAATTTGGTCAAAGGTTAATTAAAAATGATAAAGATAGTTGTCAGAGTCTCTTTTAAAAAATATTACTTACTATTCTTAGCTATCAATTGTCCAACAATTCTGAATCTTAAAGACTAGAATGTATACTTATTACACAAATAATTATCGAGCAACTCTTCCATGCCAGGTGGTACTATTCTAAGGCTCGAAATAAATAAATGACTTAAATATGGTCTTTTCTCTAAGAAATGAGAAGCAAAAAGCTTTGGGAAGCTTATCTAGTTATCCCTTTCAATTCAGTTGAGTTACACGTCTTTTGAAGAAATCTGTTTAAAACAGAAAAAGGCATTCAACTGGGTTAAATGGTATTACTTGGGAATTCTGTAAATTTTGCAGGCTGAGAACACACATTATGATTTTAGACAAAGGGGGAGAACTTTTCAAACCACAGCCTAGTTCTGGCTCCTACCCTGTCTCACCATGCTTCGATCAATTTCTGCCAGGGTTCTTACAGCAAAAGCATGTGTTCCAATGAGATGAATTTAATGGCTCTAATAATTATGTTTCTGTGTTTCTTCAAAATATCTGACTGAATGAAACTTTATCTTCCCTCTGCAAAGAGATCATACAGTTTCAAGCTACTATTTCAACTCCATTTGAGTACACAGTCATCATAAATATGTTTTCCTGACCATTAGCTCAACTTATTTGGGGGAAAACTGTGGCCTCCCTTAGGCTTTTATTCTACTATGCATTTTGGATGTATAAGTAAATATAAAGTTGCATTGGCAGGTGTGGTAAGCCTCTATCAGACTGCTCCTTCTCTGTTCAGAGAACCCACTGGAAACTGTAGTGGGAGATCTTACAGGAAGCCTGCTATGTGCCAGGGCTTCTAAGCTATTATTTTGTTTAAAAGCTCTGTGGAATTGTTAAAATTCTCTTCATTTTTAGTAGGAGAAAACCGGCTCAGAATATGCACAATTGGGCCAAGTGTGGGTTTGTGTCCGTATACAACCCAATCTAAGGTCTTAAAAACAATACTAAAAGATCAGAATGGAAGAAAACATTTTGCATTTATTTTGAGTAAATGAGACTTGAGGCATTTGTCTCCCCATGTATATCTATGCAGCATATCCAAGCAAAAAACATGTCAGTTTTTTTTTCTTTACATCTAAACTTTGCTTTAGAGGATATAAGAAAATACACCTATATTTATATAAATAAACTAAAGCCTACACCTATGCATTTTAACCATTTTGTGGGAGAAGTTGTTCTGTGCATAATAGCTTATCATGATTTGGGTACTTTGCTAAGGCTTAAGAAATTGTTAGTGCCAATTCCCATTTGCTTAGTTCATTTACTTTGTACCTAACTTGTAAATTAATCATTGCTGGTAACATCAATTTAGTTGTAATTAATCATAGAGGGAGGAGTAAAGCAGTCATATTGGTACCAGCCATATTAACTGCCTTATCTGATTGCTCTTGTGTAATTTTCCAGCACTTTGATGAATATACAAGGCAAGAAATACTTTGGGGGCTTTCAAGAATATTCATAGTATATCTGGAAGTAGACTTGAAAGCACTATAAATAGTTGATTGCTGCTTTACCTGAAGACTCTTCTGTGGCTATTAGATATATAACTTTTGCACACACACACACACACACACACTTTGCCCTTGCTTTGCTTAAATGACATGTTGATGCTTTCAGAGCAGTTGAGGCTAAAAAATGGAGATTTTATTTGCATCTTGGCTGTGATTCAAGGTCAGAGAGATGTGGATCCCAACAAATAGCAAGTATTGATGTCTCCTATGCAGTTTCCACTTGTCAAATAGATATTTAGGGAAATATATAATTCTCATTTGCAAATATGCAATATTTTTTAGCTCTTGACCAAAAAATTGATTTTTTACAACCTTACAGTCAAAATATATCCATATATTTACTTATGCCTGACAGAACTTTAGGTGAGTTACAGCAAACAAACAAACACACATTACACTGATGTATGAGGAATGATATATTAAACTAGCATATTTTACAGTCCCCATAAATTATATCTCATGACTCCCTATTCATTGTATCAAGCTATTCATTGCTTTAGGGTGAGGACAAATCCCACCTACAAGATGGAAGTCATAGTTTAGCATGGAGCGTCAAGATACACTTTTCAGTCCATAGCAAAATAATAGTTTTGCAAGCTTGGCTTTGCAAGTGTTCTCATGAAAGCAGGAGGAAGGCCTATCTTACAAACTGTCTTCTGGTTCCTCACTGGTCCCCACAGCAGAGTGGTTGATCAGGTCTTGTGCCAGGTATCCTGGACTGGTGCTCCCCATGGGTGACCAGTCTTGCTGGGTCCCTTTGGCATGACACTAGCATCTACTTCTGAGTTCATGGTCCCTGCCGTTGAGTCTGGTCATAGATTCCTGTACCCTCTTTGGCAGTACATCAGTCCTCTTCAGGTGCATAGGTTTACTCTGTACTTTTCTGTCCTCCCATCAGAGCAGGTAGGAAGATCCGGATCCTGAACATGCCATGAACAGGCCAGGAGGTGCTGGAGTTGCTGTGTTAAACCTACCTGTTTAGATACATCCCTGTTGTTCAGGTACATCCCTGCTGTTCTGATGAACATGGGATCTTTCTAAGAGGCATGACATTTTCTCAGACAATACCTTAAGAACTGAACTGAACCAAAATGAACCAAACCAGACCAAACCAAACCAAACCAAACCTAAACGAACAAGAAAATCTACCCTGGGATTCCCCCAATCACATCTGGATGTTTCTACCCATTCTCTTGGGGTTCTGACCCCAAGACCATGGAGGACATTCACCTCTGCCCTTCTCTCTTTATGCTCTTCTTCTCCTCAAACGCCAACAAGTCTTTCTCCTTTTACTTCCTGCCATATAGGAATTTCCCCTACTTCACATTCTCCCACTGTCTCCATGATACGCAAGCCAGTCAAACTTGGTGATCTCAGTTTCCTTGGCACTTAATATGTAGAGGAAATATTTTAATACTTAGAATAGCTTATTTATCTACATCCAGTCACTAACCTGGGAAGTACGACTAGGAGGGAGTACCCTTGAATGGGAACAAGGACCCTTGGAATACTTCCCTGGGGAAAGGACACAATTCAAAATGTAACAAAGGTATATGGTAAAAGTCAAGTCCTTATCTTACCCCTACCTATGTCCCTTAGGCACTCACCTGCTTTCCACAGAGACAATCACTGACTCCAGTGTCTTATATCTACTTTCCCAGAAGTATTCTATGCCCATACATGTGTGTATATGTACTTTTCTCTTTTTAAAACAATTTGTAGTATACTATGTACACATTCTGTATCTTCCATTTTGTACTTAATATATCTATCAGTACATATCAGTAACTGTAGAACTGGCTCATTCTTCTCAATGGCTGCATAATATTCAAATGTAAGGAAGTAATATAATTTATTTAACCAGGCCCCCTCCCCCCCAGTTTGGTTCAGTACTTTCTTACAAAACAATGCTGTAATGAATATCCTTCAATATATTTTATTTTGAACATGTACAGGTTAATCTGTAGAATAAATTCCTAGAAGTAGAATTGCTGGATCAGATATAATTTTTTAATATCATAGACATGTCCAAATTCTTTTCAATAGAATTGTTCTGACTTATAGTCTTATCAACATACATAGGCATATCTGTTTCCCCTTGCCTTTACCAACAGACCGTATGAACTCGATCTTTGACAGTGAGGAGTAAAAAATGGTGTCTTGAAGTTTTAATTTGTATTTCTCTTGTTATGAGTGAGGTTGAATGTTGTGTAAGTTTTTAGGAGTCTTAAAAATTTTCATTTGTTTTTATCTTTTTTCCGTTTTTTAAATCAATTTGTTGGTCTTACTGATTTTTTAGAAGCTCTTTCTGAATTAAGAATATAGGCTCTTAATTCAGGATATGCTGTTTCAATATTTTAAAAAATTATTTTGTTATTTGTCTTTAGCTTGTGTATAGGGTATTTTAATATACAAAATTTCTTATTATGTTGTCTAATTAATCAGTTTTCTATTCTGCTGTTTCTTAGTTTTGTGGCATATTAGAAAAGCCTACCCTACTCATGAAACTATAAAAATAATTCTACAATGTTATTGGTACTTCTATAATTTCATTTTTTATATTAAAATTTTTGATCCACCTGAAATTCATTTTAGTGTAATGTGAGACGTAGGAATTGAATGTTTTTTTTTCCAGATGGCTACCTAGTTGTATTACCACTTTTTATTGAATAATACATTTTTTCACTTATTTGAAATGTGAATTTTATGATATAATGTGATATATATTGTAAAATAGAAATATATATCATTATATAATATAATGTTTATTTATATCTGGAATTTCTATTCATTTTATTGATCAGTCTGTATATTTGTTTACCAAGACAATATAACTTTAAATATTTCAGTAATTAATTAAAGGATGTTGTTTTTTGTTCATGATGTTGCATTTTGAACTTAAATAATTAAAACACCTAATTAACTAGAGCAAGTCATACTTCATCCAAAAAGAAAAATTACAAATGACAGCAATGTGCTAGAAGAGTAAAATTATACCCCAGAACCAAGTTGGAAATTAGTCTCATACATATATGTCATGGCTAAATACTGATCATGGCTAAGGTCAAAAGTCGTCAGAACGATCTGACAAATTTCAATGTCTGAAGTGACGTTTAAGAGAACGGCAACTGGGTAAATGAAATGCTGTTTTAACAGATAAAATCTTTCCACTTGGAATACATTCCTGATGCTGATTTTTTACCTGGGTGATGTGACTTAAACTAGTTTTTCTTAATTAGATTGAGTCAGGGACTAAGTAGCTGGAAGAATTTAGCACAGACATTAATTCTATCTGGAGAATAGCAACCTGAGCCTGACGGTTTTTAGCAAACAAGGTCAAATTCAGTACAACATACTAATACTGATCAAGGTAGGAACATGGAAATTTTACTGCTTAGGGAAAACAATAGCATCACTCTAAGCCATACTGCAACCAGCTCCTTTTTTATCAATTAGAGTTTCTATATCATCTTTTAGGTATAAAGTTATACACACGCATACAAACTCACACAGTGCAAATATGCCTTTAGAGTAAAATAGGAAAGTCCCCCTCTTCAAAAAGAGTACCAAGAAGCAGCATTGTTGTCACTTTGGCGAGCAATGTTTCAGAACCCATGGACCAGAAATTTTTTATTTTGTTTTGCTTTATATAATAAAATTTATATTTTTTATTTTGTTTTGCATCTTGATTTTATTCCTTAGTTTGTGATAGACATCTTCCCATGTCAACACATGGCCTACCTCTTTCTATTTTGATTTGTGTTCAAGTTTCATGAGCAATGTTCTCTTCTCTTTACAAAATGTATCCTTGTTACCATTATTTTAAATTACAGAAATAAAGTCTTATAAAAATTTAGAAATATAAAACCAAAATTAATGAAATAGAAAATAACTCAGAAAAACTAATGACTATTTTCATTCACCAAATGTGAAAAAATAAAACAGAGAATATGGAGAAATGGACAGTCTCACACATTTCTACTTTTTTGGAAAGTAATGTAGTTATACCTCTTATAAATTAAACATATCCATACTATTTGGCTGAGCAATCCCAGTTTTGAACATTAATTCTGCATAGATTAAAGCCCTAGAATGCAGGGACATAGGTGCAATGATTTGTAGAGCAAAACTCTTCAGGGTGGGAAAACACTGGAAACGACCTGAAGGTCCATCAATTATGTAATGATTGAACATATCACCGACAATAATGCTATCAAACATTAAACTGTTACTTAAAAAGATACGTTTGAGCTATGGCTATGGAACTAGATGGATTTTCAGAATAGACTTTTGAATGAGAATAACAGGTTGAGAAATAATTTGGTATAGTATGTACTTGTTTTTTCTGAGAAAAACATCAACAACTACTCATACACATACATATGAAAACAGGTTTGAAATTATACATCAGTCCATGAAAATTGCTATCGATAATGATATAATTATTAATAATGATATGATTTGGTGATGTGATTATGTTTTGCCTTTAAAATTTATGGTAAACAAGTATGTATTACTTTTATAATTTAAAAAAGTGAATAAAGAACACATAAAATGAAAAAAAATATAATTAGATGAACAAGTTTTATAGAAAATACCCTTCTATTGTCATAGAAAGTTTAATGATTGTAAAAGGAGATACTTTGAATACTGGTACAATTAAGTATCCAAGGTAAAAATAATGGGGTGGTGTTAGATGATGCTTAGTAATATATTGACTTTTTTTTTGGTCTAGAGACCTAGAATCTTATCTTGGTCTCAGTATCCCTACTTCCCATAAGGTCCCTGGAAGAAAGATATGTTCAAAGAAGGCTAAGGAAAATGCCACCTCATTATTAACTGGGCATCACCCTCAACACCAGTGCCATATCCCCTGAGCTCACCTCACTACCCATGGGCTTCCTTTTGTCCAATCCAAAGGAAGTCTATAGGCGAGAATTAAAGAAGGCTGAAGACAGGTAATGCTACATTTCTAAGTCTATACTAGTGGATCAACAGTTAGCACCCTAAAGTACAAAAATCTATCTTTGCCAGAGCAAAGGAAATAGGACTGGAGCAGAGACCCATATAGGTTTGTTTGCATTTCAGTGTTTCATCCATTAGAAAACATGGCTGACCAGTGTCTTGATAGTTAACAGATTAGTGCACTCTGCCTCTCAAAGATGGGTTTCTTACCCTATTGCCCACTCATCCTTGAGTAAAAAAGAGGAGAAAGAAAGAAGAGGAAGAAGAAAGGGCTTCCATTCCTTGGACAATCCAGGTTAAAAACAAATAAACAAACAAGGATATAATCTATTAAAAATCTAAAGCAACAATTGGAAAGAGATGGAAATTAATCTTCAACTATTTTTTCAAACTTTGGAGGTTCATGAAAATAAAAGCCATATTTTTTCCAAGCACTTCTAGGTTTCTCAAACCATCTGTGCTTCAAGGAGAATTTAGTTCATGTGTTTTTAGTTAATTTACACTTAACTCATCAAAATGTTGACTTGTTATTCCAGCTATTTGATGTCTCAGAAATCATACGCACATTTTAATATATGTTCAAAAGTCTTTCTTCCATTTGGATAAGGAAATCATCATTAGCTAGCAGTAAACAGAACCTGGAAGAGCTTAAGTCTGATTCCGAATGGAGAACTAAGGAAATTCCAAGGGGTTTGAAACTTGGCAAACTACTTTCCACACACATGGTTACAAAATCTTTAAAGTGATAAACATGAGAAATGACAAAAAACCATCAAAATCATCACAAGCATAAACGGAGTCTCTGGAATGTGAAGATGCTTAGTCAGAGGACTTATATATCATATTAACTCTATGTTCCTTAAATGAAAATACTTCAAGGTCAGCACACTAGCCCCAGGTTGGCTCATGTGTACCGAACATTGTGTCAAAGCCAATAGGCTAATTTTTCCAAGGAAAAGGACAAAGGATATTCTTCAGAACTTTTGATGATCCTGTGATCTTTCAAGTAAAATGTATAACACACATATCTATTTAAAAGCTCCTGTATGTTCATGTCAGTAGGCTGGAAATTTTTTTCCCACCCAGCTTACCTACGCCTCTAGACCAGAATACTTGAGTAAACGTCATTGCAGATTAATGTTTGATTGTCTAGGTCCACAGCTGACCAAAGCTTCTGTTAACTCTGAATCAATTCTCACGATATTTACACACTGACTTTTAGAGCCATTTGAGGCAGGATCCTGGTCTTTTGTGACTGAAAACAAGAAGAGGTTCAGAGACGGCAAACCACGGAGGGTGTTCTGGGGCCAAATCCCACACGTGTACAAAAGGAACCAATTCATGTTCAAGAACGGCCTATAGAACGAAGCTAAGATCCAAGATTCAGAGGAGTGGATCAATAGGAACATGAAATAGAAATAAATCAATTGGAAAATGAAATAGAAGTGGATCTATAGGAACGCGGAGCTGGAGGGATTGGAGCAGCCTAGAGGTCAAAGAAGTGTTCAGGGGCAGCTTGGGGAATGGAGGGCAAAGGCAGCACTGAAGGGAGAGGAAGGGCCAGTTTGGGGCAATTCACATGATCACTGAGCTCCTTGAGTGGCTTGGCTGGCTTTACTGTCCACAGATAAATTCATAAAATAATAGAAATGTCAGGGGCAGAAGGAAACATAATAATCATCTCATTGGACTTGGTAAATTCTAACCCTCTCACTTTTATAATTGTGAATTTCGTTGCCCACCCTGGATGGGTAACCATTATACAAAGCTACACCCTTGCTAGTGTTAGAGCTGAGAGCAGCAGCTGTAAGGCCTCCCCTTACTTCTGGTCCAGAATTCTTTCTATGCACCACATCCCAAGCGAATTAGTCATTTCCTCTTTCTTCCCTTTCTTCTTTTCAAAGTTTCTTTTTTTTCCCCCCCACTTGCCTCATTTATTCCCACTCTAACTCAAAACTGAAGTAGAAGTGACAAAATGTCACACCCAAAGCTTGACTGGAATTATTCTCAGAGGAGGTCACAGCAAAGCATGTTTGTTTTGTGAAGTTTCAAGCTGATTCTCAGCATATGGGTTCAAAGCTGTGAACCAACCTTGAACCTTGGGAACTGTGAGTCGACAAGATGGGACTAATATGTAAAAGAAAAATAAAAGGTTCAGAAGACTTGTTGGATGTCGGTTCTCTTTTTAAAAAGAACATTTTGGTGAGTTAAGTGTAAATGATTCAGAAACACAAGGATTTTATTTCCTTTGCCGTAGGCATGGGTTTAAAAATTTATGGAAAAAAGTGCTCGGCACAACATGTTTTGAATTTTATTGGTCTTTTTTTCCCTATGATCTCTAGAAGATGGCCGCTGAAGAATGAACAATTGAATCAAAAGTTTTAAATGTATATATAAAACATGACACTTGGTCAGATGGAGTAGTAAGAACATCCAGTCTGAGAGCTCCCATTCAGAAAGCCTTATTATACTTTTAGTGTTGGACCTAATTATATTACTAAAGGAAAGTTCCAGGTAGGTTTTTAATCTGAATTTATTGTGTGTGAATCAGGCCCACAGTTGTGAGGAATCCATTTCATTATAAGGAGTGTGATGCTTGGGTAAAGGTGTGTAACTGGGCAATTGGAATAAAAGAGATGTAAATTACTTTGCTTTAAACTGTTAAGGCTCTAATTTTTGTTTAGAAATTAAAACAATCTACTGGGTGATCTTTTATATACATCACTTTATCTGTCTCAAGCATTTTACTTTGTATAGTATAACTAGGATCTTTGTAGAATTCTGATTATTTCTATTAAGAGAAATAAACAAATATTTCAGTATTCTCATAATCTGTTTTTATTTTCGCTTTTTTTGGCCAACTTTATGGCGAGATAGTTGGTTTTTATTTTATTAATATTATGTGAGTCCTTAGTCAAATTCCTGTTTTGTTGTAGGAATAGTCGTAATTAGCTACATGAATTTTAAATCTTCTGAACAGGCAGTGTCTAAAACTCATCTTTTTTCAAACTTATACTTGTTCCCTGATTTGCCCAGGAACTTCTAAGAGAACATACAACTTTAAATAAACATTCCTGGTTAGCTCGTGGTTGGGCTTTAAACACCCTAGCATCATTTAAATCAAATCATTTCAGATGCTAGAACTGGATGAAATCACAACGAAGCTATGCTTGCAATTTTATTAAAATGATAGGTTGGTCAGGACAAAAATACTCAACTCTATTGAGTGCCAAGGTGGAGTACATTCAAAATAGCCTACCTACATAGATGGGGCCAGGCCATATCACGCTGCAAGGGCTCTGTACATGTCATCACGTCTGTCATTAACAATGTGACTTTTTTTTTTTTTTTTTGCATGTTGTTTCATGTATTTTAAATAGGAAAACTGGGCTACATTTCAAAATTTAAATATGGTACATGAAAAGGCTTTGTTCACATTTAATTAAATTACTGTTTATGTGCCATATGTTTGATCAGACACTGCTTGTATCCCAGATGGAGGTAATGGGTAGAAATAAGGTATAAAGGTTTTTCTTTTTTTTCCCTCTTCTCAAAGTACAAGGTACAAATTGAGATGATTTTCTAAGAAATGTCATCACAATGACAAACTCATATGGCCACTACTGTGAAACTAGCCCTTAAATGATCACTTTGTGGCTCATTAACTCTCAGAGCTATAAAGATAACCACCCTGAAGATAGGTAGGACTCTTAGCTCCAGAAGACACTACTTAAATTATTTGCAAGACTCCTAGCGCAACTTTCCTCAGGGATACTGTTGCCCTGACTGACTTGCCAAAACTGTTTTCTTCAGGAATTCAGAATAGGTTTGTTTTAAAATTATTAATATAAAATAAAGAGATACTCACTGTTAATTTAAAAATATACAGTTAAGTCATGGAAATGTAAATTCAAGAATATCTCATGCAACTTGAACTGGAAACAAGCAGATACCTTTTATGAATTCCCTACATTCAGCAGAAGCAGAATTCACTTTGCTCATTCGCCAAGTAGATGTGTTTTCTGGAGACGAAGGAAGAGTCATTTTTACCATATGAAGCGAGCATGTGTTTTTCTTACTTTTGCTGATCTGCTGTTTTTGCCATATTTGCTGAGTTCAAGTCTCTCATCAGTTGGTGGGAATGTAGATTTAATGACATTTATTTTGGAAAACATGCTCTGCTAAAATTTTGTAGTGATGTAAGCCATTTAACTCTAAAATTGGCAGCTGAAACTAATGCTATGTCCACATAAACAACTACTCAGATGTCTCAGCCAAAACCATTTTGGGACACCCAAGGCCAGGATACCATTTCTGGGTCTGCACGCTTTCCTGAAAGTGAAAGTAGTGCAGTCAGGGGCTTACCTCCAGTCCAGGCAAAGGGAACCTGAGGAAACTCTGATGTGTCCTCCTATTGTGGTATATCCCTGTGTTTAATAAAAGACCTGCTCTCCTTTTGTTTTTAAAGAGAGTAAGTGTAAATAGAAGAAATACAGGGATGAAATTCTTGCCCTCAGCAGTTGTCTTGGGAGAGAGGGGGTCATGTACTTTGGAGAGGGGACAGGCCAAACAGTAGGAGAGGAAGGTAGGGAGGCCCCCATGAGCCATGCCAACTAGGCTCAAATTAGAATGGTACTCCTTTTCTACTCTCCACAAAGGGTGGGGCTGGAGAGCTATATCTACCATCTTGGTTTGCCGGATGAGAGGGTATCAGGAGAGGGGCAAGGACACTCTGAGACTATATGGCAGTAGCCATTTTTTTTTTTTTTTTGAGTGTCTAACATAGGCTAGGTACTGTACCAGAACTTTTAGATCGATTTTCCTATTAAAATGTCACAAAACTCCTGTAGGAGGTATTATTATAGGTGAATAATATGAACAGTATTTATATTACAATAAATATGATATGATATGATATATGATATGATATAGAGAGTTTGAGCAACTTGTCACAATCATACAATTAGCAAGTGATAGCACCAAGATTTGAACCATGGAGTCCAACCTCAATGATCATCTCTTTCCATATCATCATCCAGATAAAGTGAGGACACAATCGTGTGGAAGCAAGTCAGGGAGAGGTGGGAAGGAAGAGTCAATGAACAATGTTATACTGTAACTGAGTGACAACTATTGCTAATATTAACTAATCTTGCTAAATATAACTTATTAGGCTATATTTGTCTTAAATCATTGATGTATGGTACAGTAATGAATGCACACAAATTATGAAATAATATTATGATGCTTGACAATGACTGAAAATCCATTCTCCCCCAAAAGCCATTAACACACATTCATGGAGTCTTCTGCTAAATGCAACAGTTGCCCAGATTAACACTTTGGAGTCATCCTCAATATTGTCCTCTCCCTGACTTGCCACAGCTCACCTTAACCCCCCATCTTGCTTTTCTCCATTTTAGTGAAGAACCCTACCAACCATGCCAGGAGCCTGGAAGTCATCCTTGGTACCAGACTTTCCCTTACCCCCATGTTCAATCCTTTACTCTTTGCTGTCCATTTTCCCTCCTAAATATCTCTTGAATCTGTACACTTTTTGGCCATCTCCTCCATCATACTATGAACACCAGGACTTGTACAATAGCTTTGTACCTCTGAATACTAATCCATTCTCCACAGAGAAGGCAGGAAAAATTTTAAGTGATACAAATCTGATCTCATCATTTTTCTGTTGAAACCCTTCAGAGATTGTTAGGATCAAGACAGAAATCCTTAACATGGCCTGTGAGGCTCTGCATGGGCTGGCCTTTCTCTCTCTCTTCACCTCACATAACCCCCATCTTCCACTTTAACTCAGCCACCTTTGCCTTTCAGTTCCGGCCTCACGGTCTTTACAAATGCTTTTCATTCTGGCTGGAATGTTCTCTCCCAAACACTTCTCCTCTTCCCCGAGTCACCTTTAACTTATCCTTTAGATAGCTCAGCATTCCCCTCCCCCCAGCCAAGGTGCTGTCTGTCCACACATCCTCTCTTAGCACTCTCCTCTTCCTTTTTAACACAGAGAGCAATGGTGACAAAATACTTACTTATCTATTTACCCTGAGGGTCAACTCTATGAGAGCAAAAGTCAAGCCTGCCTTGTTCACTACACTATAAGCAGCACGAAGCACAGAGCCTTTACTGTATCAGGTACCTAATTAATCCCAAATAAGGAATTGAATGAATACTTCCTCTATCACCTTCAATTAAGGCAGAGAGTGGGTCATCTTAAAACTCTGACACTAGGTTCCTTGAGGGCAGTCACTACGCCTTTTTTCTTGTTATCATTAGTGGTTAGCATATACCTGGTAGATTCTCAACCGTGAGCTTGCTTACTGAACATACAAACTACATGCATGCTCCGCCCTGTCTATTGGGAAGTAGAATATCCTTCCACCATAAAAGACATAACTGATTCTTCTTCTAGGCAAATCAGGGAGCTCCATTATATACTTCTGAATTATCTGGATGCCTCTTTCCCCTTGTATTAGTCAGGATTCTCCAGAGAAACAGAACCAATAGAAGATATATATATCTTATATTTATCTATGTATTGTAAGGGACTGGCTCGCATGATTATGGAGACTGAGAAGTCCCACAATCTGCCCTCTGCAAGCTGGAGACCCAGGGAAGCTGATGGTGTAGTTCAATGGGCTGAGAGCCGGAGAGCAGATGGTATATTTTCCAGTCCCAGTCTGAACGCCTGAGAACCAGGAGCATGGAGGGCAGGAGAAGATCAACGTCCTGGGTTAAGCAGTCAGGCTAAGAGTGAATTCAACCTTCCTCCACCTTTTTGTTCTATTAAGGCTCTCAGTGGGTTGAATGACGCCCACCCTCACGGGAGAGGGCCACGTGCTTCACCCAGTTCACCAATTCAAAGTTCGTATCCAGAAACACCCAGAAATAAAGTTTAACCAGGTATCTGGGCATCCTGTGGTCCTGTCAATTTGATACAAAATTAACAATCACATTTCTATAGCCAAATACACAGCTCACCCTATTGATTCTGAATATCTGAGTTTCACTATACCTTTCCGAATGCTAGCAATTGAGATTCTTGTCTACTCCAAATCTGGTAGATCATTTGTGAGGTTACAGTTGTTAAAAGTTTCATGGAGACAATTCAGTGACTCCAATTCAGTGACTCCATAAATTCTCAATGACATACTTCACATGTGCTACTTAAAATTACTCCAGAGATGCTTATAGTGTTATATAAAGCCACGAAAGAACTGTAAGAAGATAGAATCAGAAGGTTTGTGCAATGTTCTAACATAATCCAATGACTTAAAAAAAACCTGTTCTTTATGGTTAAAGTGAAGAAGCTATTTCAATTTCTTTTTACCTGGCTATTTAACTAACTAACTGACTAACTTCCTTCCTCCCTCCCCCTCCCTCTCTCCCTTCCTTTCTTCCTTCTTCTTTCTCGCTTTTAAAGTGAAAGCTGTGCTCAGTTTAGTTAGGCGTACATTTTAATTCTTCATTGTCACATAACAATGTCATTATATGGCAGAGATACTGAATACACTTAGTGATTAGCATCATCAGTGGAAGTACTACAGTTGAAAATGCTCCATAATAAAAGAAAAATTATGCTAAGAAGTGTATGATTGGTATGAAAAGAGAGAAATATGTTTTAAAGTCATGTGCCTTTTCCATAATTATTTGCCAAATAGTTGGTGTTTAGAAGTTAAAGTATGATATTAAATTCCTGTAGTATGCTCTGTCAGCCCAAAGTTGGTATGTTCCTATAGTTAGAGCAATGGCCTAGAAAACAAACTTGACTGAGTCACTTTGCTAAGTCCCCTTAATCTTCTGTACCTTAGTTTGCTTTTTTATGTGCTACTGATAAAGACTCTTTGTGTACATTTCAAGGGCTGGTTATGTCCAAGGTTTTACCATTGAGTCTAGCACAATGACAATTGAAGAGATATGGAGCAATATAAATAAATGTGAACATCTGCCCCTAGCACTACACATGCGATATTATTACTATTATTTTAAGTTCAAGTGGGAAAAAAAGAAAATAGACACTTCAACTTTATCAAATCTGTTAAAGTGAAAGAAATAAAGGAAGAAAACAAAGTAGGAAAGAGAGAGATTACTCTGGTGGAGTCAATATGATGATTTGAAAGCATTGGCTAAATTACAAATGTCATAGAACCAGTCTTGAAATAAAAAGCAAAAAGCTAGCTTATACTGTTGATGGGAATGCAAACTGGTACAGCCACTATGGAGAACAGTATGGAGGTTCCTTAAAAAACTGAAAATAAGTGTTACCATATGATCCAGCAATTCCACACCTGGGCATATATCCAGAGAAAACCATGAACCCCAATGTTCATAGTAGTGCTATTTACAATAGCCAGGACATGGAAGCAACCTAAATGTCCATCAGCAGAGGAATGGATAAAGAAGATGTGGTACATATATACAATGGAATATTACTCAGCCATAAAAAAAGAACAAACTAATGCCATTTGCAGCAACATGGATGGACCTAGAGATTCTCATACTGAATGAAGTAAGTCAGACAGAGAAAGACAAATATCATATGATATCACTTATATGTGGAATCTAAAAAGAGGCTACAAATGAACTTATCTACAAAACAGAAATAGAGCTACAGATATAAAAAATAAACTTATGGTTACTGGGGGGTAAGGGGGGGAGGGATAAACTGGAAGATTGGGATTGACACATACATACTACTATATATAGAATAGATAACTAATAAGGACCTACCGTATAGCACAGGGAACTCTACTCAATACTCTTTAATGGCCTGTAGGGGAGAAGAAACTAAAAAAGAGTGGATATATGTATATGTATAACTGATTCACTTTGCTGTACACCTGAAACTAACACAACATTGTAAATCTATTATACCCCAATAAAATTTTTACAAAGCTAGCTTAACAGAATTACAACTATTGAATAACAGTCTTCCAGTTTTTATGCCTGAATGACAGAGTACTGTTTGAGATATGCATAAGCTGCCATTGACAATAATCCCTCATACAGTTTGAAATCTGAGTGGCATAGTAGAGTTAAATAAACAACAGAATTTTCATTTTTTACATTATACCTTTTTATATTTCAAACAATTCATATGTTTTATGTTTAATTTAATCAGGAATTATATTTCTTCATTCCACCTTCTAGTTCAAGTATTAATTATATAATAAATTATAGAGATTCTGAGGTTAAAAGGCTAGAGGTGGACTTCACAGGTTCTATACATTGTAATTTTCATTTGTAAAACTAGGGACACTAGTTGACCTGACATAAATAGGTATCATGTTAAAGGAAGTTTCATTTTGCTCCTTCACCTCTTCCAACCTTGATTTCCCCTTTGATCTGCCGTATTTCAGAGAGAGGGAGCAATATAAATATTGGTTGGTTTCCTACTTGGAGAATAAGAAAGGTTGATTATATATCAAAGTGTCCAAATAGGACCTTGGAGATCATCAAAGATTCATAGAGATTTGAGAGGGGAGTGGGTCTCAATTCCAACACCCATTTTTGAGATGCAAACCTTGAGAATCAGGGAAGTTTCACTACTTGTTAAAACTCATACGTCTAAGTAGGTGGGGACGCAGTATAATATGGTGACTGCAAAGTGATGGAAGCTCTGAGGCGGTGATTTACTGCCAGTTGGTACCAACTGCAGCTTTGTGATATCACTCAAATTGTGGTTTTAAATGGTTGCTACACTGTTAACTTTCTATGCTTATCTTGTATCCCTAGAAAAAACTCAAGCTCTTTGATTTCCTTATAGTCCCTGGAGTTTCTAACAGTGCAAAACACACTCAATATAAATTAAATGAATCCGTTTAGCAAGTTCTATTACTGCCATTAGATCCCTTGAGATTTAAAATTTTGACTTTTTCTGACTTGAAAAATAAATGGAAATCTTAGTCATCGCCTTAACCAGACTTTGCGTATTTGCTGCTGCTATAAACTCTGTGCACATTTCATGGGCTGGTTACACCCAGCATTCTACTGTTTATTCTTTTCTAGCACAATGACAATTCAAGAGAGGTGATGCAATATAAATAAATATTTGTAAATTCTATCTGGGCTCAGAGATTAAGACATTTTTTTCCCCCTGAGTCAAATTTAAGCACAATTACTTTGTTGCCATTCTTATGATCAGTATCAGGAAAAGCATCTGAGGACCATTAAACAAGATAGCCCTCATGGTGCATTCTCTTGGCTCAAACACTGCCTGGTTCTGTGCATTAATGTTCCAGAGGCAGACCCTCTTCAGGGCAGATGCAGGCTCTGGCTCCCATGTGTTGCTTCCCTTAACGGCTCTTCTCTGATCTATAGCTGTGGTTTTCTTCTGCCATTATTTTCCTCACTCTGACAAAATGACAACCACTCTTTTGGATTCCTCCACATTCTCAGCTAGCATATCCAAATTCTGCTGCTTCAACACCGCTGAGTGATCTGCCATGTCTAGAACTGCATGCAGGTTAATGTCATTTTGCATTTTGAGTCTTAGAGAAATTTCAGAGTCCCTGATCCCTACTGCAAACAGGTCCATGACTATTTCTTTGTGGCTTGGTCTAAAATTACATTTCGCAGCCAGTGCATGATCACCATTAAGAAAAGATTCCATTACCTCTTTCCAGCCTGGCTACACTGAAGAAATCTGGCCTCTTTGAAAACATTCGGTGACCAAGGTTCTTCAGATTTCCCTAGTAGAACTGTATGTCACAATCATAAGTTTCCTTTTCTTTCCTAAAGGTGAAGGAATTTAAATTTATGTTTGGCTTGTTAATACTAATTGCATGATAGCCTGATCTTTTAGAGTTCTTTGTAGCTGTTCTAAATAAAAGTGTTGCCTCTATCTGGACATCAATGATCACTGGAAAAATACACATGGCAAGGGCAGGCAAGGGCATCTGTAGCCCATGGAAAGAATGTGCACAAGGCATGGGTTCTTTCCCTGTGTTCTCACAGCAAGATGTTCTCTGTCCCTTTAACTCTCCTTTCTCTCTCTCCTTTTCTTCCCTCCTTTATTTTTGTTTCTGTTTTCTTGCTCTTTTTGCAAGTCTAGGTATGGATATCTGCCTGTGATGGAGGAGGGCTTTTTTCACCACTGATTTGGTGTTACCAAAACGTTTAGGCTTCCTCAAGAATCAGAAAATGTGTCCGAACAGAGGAGAACATTTTTTTCTTAAGGACAAGTGAACTGACCCTGAGTTTAAAAGTTAATGGTATATGTGACAACCAACTTTAAGTAGGCAAAGAAAATGGTTTTCATAAGACAGACAGGGTTTTTTTTTTTTTCTTTTTTTCCCAGTTTACAAGCCATTCTGTTGAAAAGAGCTAAAACTTATAATAACTCTGGTAGTTCACTGAGCGTGGGCTAAAGACATTTTACCAAGACCTTTTATTCTTTCCTGCAAAAATACCCTATCTTATGAACTTAAAATTCAAGTCAAAGCTCTTATTTGTTCTCATTTTTAGTGTGACTTTCCACTTATGCTATATGTCCACATGTATAAAATAATGACATTTTAAAAGATTGCAGATAGAACCCAAGTCTAAAAGTAATTACAGAAATAAATGTGGTGGGAGTTTAAGCCTCCTTGTTAACCAAAATACCCTTTCTAAATCTTGTCAATTTGTGTCTGTGTGTATGTACTAGCTCCAGGTGTCAATCTCTTATAAAGATGCTTGCCTCTGGCTTTTACATCAGAAGATCCTAAATCATTCACAACCAAAGCCTTATTTTACTTCAACTGTCCTCTGAAAAAGAAGTTTTATAACAACTTTTGTAATTCTTTTTTTGTAAAATATCTCCAATGATATTTTAAAAAAATATACATATTAGCCTTCATGTAATTAAATGAATAAATTATATTCAGAAAATGACTATACCACCCAAAGCAATCTACAGATCCAATGCAATTCCTATCAAATTACCAATGGCATTTTTTATGGAACTAGAACAAAAAAAACTTAAAATTTGTATGGAGACACAAAAGACCCCGAATAGCCAAAGCAGTCTTGAGGGAAAAAAACGGAGCTGGAGGAATCAGATTCCCTGACTTCAGACTATACTACAAAACTACAGTAATCAAGACAATATGGTACTGGCACAAAAACAGAAATATAGATCAATGGAACAAGATAGAAAGCCCAGAGATAAACCCACGCACCTATGGTCAACTAATCTATGACAAAGGAGGCAAGGATATACAATGGAGAAAAGACGGTCTCTTCAATAAGTGGTGCTGGGAAAACTGGACAGCTACATGTAAAAGAATGAAATTAGAACACTCCCTAACACCATACACAGAAATAAACTCAAAATGGATTCGAGACCTAAATGTAAGACCGGACACTATAAAACTCTTAGAGGAAAACGTAGGAAGAACACTCTTTGACATAAATCACAGCAAGATCTTTTTTGATCCACCTCTTAGAGTAATGGAAATAAAAACAAAAATAAACAAACGGGACCTAATGAAACGTAAAAGCTTTTGCACAGCAAAGGAAACCCTAAACAAGACAAAAAGACAACCCTCAGAATGGGAGAAAATATTTGCAAATGCATCAACGGACAAAGGATTAATCTCCAAAAATATAAACAGCTCATGCAGCTCAATATTAAAAAAACAAACAACCCAATCCAAAAATGGGCAGAAGATCTAAAGAGACATTTCTCCAAAGAAGACATACAGATGGCCAAGAAGCACACGAAAAGCCGCTCAACATCACTAATTATTAGAGAAATGCAAATCAGAACTACAATGAGGTGTTGCCTCACACCAGTTAGAATGGGCATCACCAGAAAATCTACAAAGAACAAATGCTGGAGAGGGTGTGGAGAAAAGGGAACCCTCTTGCGCTGTTGGTGGGAATGTAAATTGATACAGCCACTATGGAGAACAGTATGGAGGTTCCTTAAAAAACTAAAAATAGAATTACCATATGTTCCAGCAATCCCACTACTGGGCATATACCCAGAGAAAACCATAATTCAAAAAGACACATGCACCCCGATGTTCGTTGCAGCACTATTTACAATAGCCAGGTCATGGGAGCAACCTAAATGCCCATCGACAGACAAATGGATAAAGAAGATGTGGTATATATATACAATGGAATATTACTCAGTTATAAAAAGGAACGAAATTGGGTCATTTGTAGAGACATGGATGGATCTAGAGGCTGTCATACAGAGTGAAGTAAGTCAGAAAGAGAAAAACAAATATCGTATATTAAGGCATATATGTGGAACCTAGAAAAATGGTACAGATGAACTGGTTTGCAGGGCAGAAATTGAGACACAGATGTAGAGAACAAACGTATGGACACCAAGGGGGGAAAGCGGCAGGGGCGGGGGTGGTGGGATGAATTGGGAGATTGGGATTGACATGTATACACTGATGTTTATAAAATGGATGACTAATAAGAACCTGCTGTATAAAAAAATAAATAAAATTAAAAAAATATACATATTAGCCTTCATTTAATTAGCCTAATTAAATGAATTAATTATATTCAGAAAATTGAGTTACAGAGATACCCATATATTCCATAAGGCATACTCATACAACTCTTTTATGAAATAACTGGTTTTATTACATGGAGTAAAAATGTTGTAATTGGCAGATACAAGTGCTATGATATATATCTCAGTAGCTACAGATATAATTTTTGACATTTTCTCCAATGCTCGTCCACATTTTAGGATTAGAAAATCTATCATGAGAGATCAGTAACACCATCTGGTATATAAAGTTTGCTATCAGTACCCTATTTCAACCAGAAAAAATCATCCACTATTATTGACTCACCACAATTATTTAGAAAAGGTCTTTTATCAAAAGACTGAATGCATTTTTTTTTTTGCTGTAAATACTCAGCATAGTGTGTAGTAAATTCTCAATTTGTGTCAGCTTTTATTATTTTTATTCAAATTAGTAGGTCTCTCTTGACAGTAAATGATAGAAAACAAATCAAACTAGCTTAAGGAAAATAAGGCTTTTATTGGCTTTTGAAAGGTCGAGGGCACTGGCTTCAGGCACAGTTTAATTCAGGTGGTCAGTGGTGTTAGGAATCTGTCTTCTTGCATCTCTCCACTTCTCTTTTCTGTGGGTTGACATGTTTCTGAGGCAGGCTATCTCTGCTAAGATGTCTGCCAGCCTTTGCAGATGAATATCCAGTTATCTTCAAGAACAGCAGATAGAGGGTTTCTTTAATCCTGTAGTTATGAGAAAGGCTTCAAGTTGAGTCTCACTGGTTCCACTTGGTCTGACTTGAGCCACTTAATCATCCGTAAGCAATCATGACTGACCGGAGGATCCAGAATTCCAGTTACCCAGGCCTGGGCCACATTTCTTAGCAGCATAGAACCATAAGGAAAGAAAGCATGGGAATCAGAATGGTGATTGCATGCCAGCCTGGCAAAAAGAAAGCAACAGATGTCCACTGCCTTACTTCATTCACCCACCAAACATTTCCAGAGTTTATGCTGCATACCCTGTGCTGACTTGTGTATCTGAGCAGCAGAGTGCCATGTAACTGGGAGTAGAGAAATGGGCACAGGAGAAAGGAAGAAATTCAAAAGTAAATGACCTAATCCCTCCCCTCAAAGGAGAGATGCCTCTAGGCTCTAAAGACAATAAGAAACAAGGACCCTGTGATGAACTTGTTGACCCAGGTTGTAGATAATTCAGAGCAGGAGAAAACACTGTGATTGGAGAACTGAGAGAAAACACTTAGGGGGGTGGTGTTGAATGACGGACCAAACGTGGATGGGTCAAAGGAAAGGGGGATCTTCTAGAAGGCTGGTGGAATGTTGGTAAAGGCTCATAGCTTTGGTGCATGGAGTGTGTTGGTGAGACAGGAGGGACCAGGTCTAGAAGGAGAGAGGCGTAGTGCTTGGGAGGAAAGGCAGGCTGTGGTGCATGGGAGAGGGAGGCACTTGGAGGGTGCCTGAATGCTAGGTGGAGCAGTCTAGCAGGAACTGATAAAGACAGAGCTGTCATAGGAGGATACAAGCTCCTCTTTTGAAAGATGAATCTAGTAACAGGCTATAGGAGGTCCTGGTAAGAAAGATGATGGCAGGCATCCAGAGTTGTGTTTCTGGTACTGCAGAAATTGTGGAGTAAAGTGACAAGGTCTGAGAAGGACTTGAGGCTGTGAGGAGGACAGGAAACAATGCTGAGAGGAATTTCAAAGGGATGATCAATGGGACTTTGAGGAGCTTGTGGAAACTGGGGAGAAAGGAGACGATGACTCTAAATTATCAAGCCCAGGGCCTAGAAAATGGAAGAATCATTAAGATGTAGTGATAGGAACCATCATTTCATAGTATTATGGTGCTTTTCTCAGTGGCATTCTCACTTTCTACCATATACTGCAGCTATTTATATGCATGTCTATCTTCAGGAAAGATGTCTAATTTATCTTCGTCTCTTCAACAGGATGAAGTTTGGTGTTCTGCACATGGATGAGTCAATGCACATTTGTTAAATGAATTTTACAGAGGAGAAACTGATCTCTAGGGAGGTTAAACATTTGCTCACCAGGCAAGTCAGTGATAAAATGGCAACCAGGCTCATCTTCTTCTCAATCTCTGATACTTCATTCTTTCTAGTCCTTTAGTGCTACAGTTGTTTTTTTTAGGGGACAGATGAACCTCTCTAATACAAACTGCCTGGCAAAAAATTGAAATAGAGATCTGCGTCCTGTCCCATACAAACGTACAGTGCATTTCCAGATTACTTCATACCTAAGACTTCTCTTAAAGTCAGAGCATCAGAAACAAGTCTCCCTCTGACCTCTTAAAACCTTCAGTGTTTTTCCATTTAGTTCTATAAATTTAAAATTTTGAGACCATGGAACTCTTCTGAGGTCCAAGATCCTGTTAGATTTTGTTTTACATCCAAAGTGCAACACTGGAATAATGCTACAAGAGATTGCAAAGAAGTAAATGATTAAATTTTCTGTAGTGTTTCTCAAAACGTGGTCCCCAGACCAGCAGCATCAGCACCACTTGGGAACTTAAAGATGCATATTCCTGGCCAGCATCTCAGACCTACTGAATCAGAAACTTGGAGATGGGGCTCAGCAATCAGGGTCTTAACAAGCCCTTCAGGTAATTTTGATGCATTGAAGTTTGGGAACCACTGGTCTTTGGCAATATTCCTCAATGACCTTTGAATCTTTAAAGGACTTTAAATTTGACCTTGCATCAGAATCACCTGGAGGGCTTGTTCAGACACTGATTGCTGGGTCCATTTTTAGGAAACCTCATGAAACTCATATTCCCCGCTTAAACGCCCTTGAAACTGGGTTTTGAAAGAGCTGTAAAATTGTTGTGGAATCCATATATATGTATGTAGGACACAAAGGCTCCATTTAATAAAATGTGCCTTCCTGTGAAATACCAAAGCTGTTAGGGAAGGCCCAGAAAAATTAAGCAGAGAGGGCACACCAAGGAAGACTCACTCCTTCCCTGTAAGCACTGATTTGTGGTAAATTGCAAAATTAAGGTTGAAGCAATACTAAGAAAACCAGGGCTAAAAACTCCCATCTGAATTTCAGGTTTAGTTTAGTAAGATGCTGCAGCAGCACAAAGCAGTAATCTGTTTCTGCACACCAATCTGTGTGTAGCACAAGATCACATCAGTGAGCAAACATTGCCTCTCCTTATCAGGAGAGACTAATTGGAAGTTACAATTAACTGGGTAGTAAATGCCAGGAATTCTGAATCACAGTCACAGAATAGCCTTCATCTGGCACTCTAATGTAAGGGGGGCAGTGACGGCCACTGAGCAAAAGAAATGTGATTCTTTGCCTGGAAGAATGTAAAGGGGTGCATCTGGCAGACTTTTAAGATTTGTTGTTTTTCTTGACACACGCCTCACACTCAAATTCAGGATTGCTTAGTTGGGAGATGGAGAAAGAAAAGTTGGCAATGTACGAATGGCTGGTATACTAGATGAGGGCGAACAAAACTCTGGGTTCGGTTTCACTTCTTTCTTCTTTTAGGTATCATTAAGATTCAGGCTTGGAGTATGATTAGTACATCTGCAGGGTAACTTGAATTTTCTAGAACGATTTCATTATCCAAAGTCCTCTCCTGACCTCCAATCCTAAGCCACCTTGAAAAGGTTTACTTCTCTGCGGGAAGGCATTGACTCTTCAGGATTTCCAAGAACATTCTCACACATGACTTTTTTTTACATCATTAGAATGCTATTTCTTTGTGTATTCATTTATTCATTCATTTGCTCACTCATGTATTCAGTAAACATTTACGAAGCATGCATTCCATTTCTGGCATCTTTCTGGGCCAGTTAGGAATGGTTTCTGCCTCCAGGGCCATCTCATCCTCACGTGGTGGTGAGTGTTGATATCTCTGTCCTTTTATTTAGATTCTTTTTGTTTCCAATCACTACTTTCCCTATTGTGTATTCTTGGTCAAAAGTGACAATATTTTTAAAAAAATTGGTACAACAAATGCCTGAAGAGATGAAATTTTGCCTTCTAAAGTTGGAGAGAGTCTCGAGCTCTAGCTGGCAGCCAAGCGTACGAGCTCTGCGATCAGCGGCCGCCATCGACGTTGCTTTGCTTCCTCTGGGCTCACCTGCGCCGCTCACTCGCCACACACTCCGCCGTCATAAGCCGCCATCATGGTAAAGCTTGCAAAGGCCGGTAAAAATCAAGGTCACCCCAAGAAAATGGCTCCTTCCCCAAAGGAGGTAGAAGAAGATAGTGAAGATGAGGAAATGTCAGAAGATGAAGAGGATGATAGCAGTGGAGAAGAGGTTGTTATCCCTCAGAAAAAAGGCAAAAAGGCTACCACAACACCAGCAAAGAAGATGATAGTTTCCCCAACACAAAAGGTTGCAGTTGGCACACCAGCAAAGAAAGCAGTTGTCACCCCTGGCAAAAAGGCAGCCGCTACACCAGCGAAGAAGACAGTTACACCTGCTGAAGCAGTAGCAACACCTGGCAAAAAGGGAGCCACACCAGGCAAAGCATTGGTAGCAAACCCTGGTAAGAAGGGAGCAGCCGCTCCAGCCAAGGGAGCAAAGAACGGCAAGAATGCCAAGAAGGAAGACAGTGATGAGGAAGATGAAGACGACAGTGAAGAGGAGGATGAGGATGATGAAGAGGAGGATGAGGATGAATTCGAGCCAGCGGTGATGAAAGCAGCTGCTGCTCCTGTCTCAGATGATGAGGATGGCGAGGATGAAGATGAGGATGACGAGGATGAAGATGAGGATGACGAGGATGAAGATGAGGATGGAGACGATGATGAGGATGACGAAGATGACTCTGAAGAAGAAGCTATGGAGACTGCACCAGCCAAAGGAAAGAAAGCTCCAGCAAAAGCTGCTCCTATGAAGGCAAAGAGTACTGCTGAAGATGAAGATGAAGAGGATGACAATGAGGATGAGGAGGATGATAATGAGGATGAGGAGGAAGTCGAGGAGGAAGTCGAGGAGGAGGAGGAAGAGGAGGAGGAACTTGTCAAAGAAGCACCTGGAAAACGAAAGAAGGAAATGGCCAAACAAGAAGCAGCTCCTGAAGCCAAGAAACAGAAAGTGGAAGACACAGAACCAACTACATCTTTCAATCTCTTTGTTGGAAACCTGAACTTCATTAAATCTGCTCCTGAATTGAAAACGGGTATCAGTGACCTTTTTGCTAAAAATGATCTTGCAGTTGTTGATGTCAGAATTGGTGTGTCTAGGAAGTTTGGCTATGTGGATTTTGAATCTGCTGAAGACCTGGGAAAAGCCTTGGAGCTCACTGGTTTAAAAGTCTTTGGCAATGAAATTAAACTAGAAAAACCAAAGGGAAAAGACAGTAAGAAAGATCGAGATGCGAGAACACTTTTGGCTAAAAATCTGCCTTATAAAGTGACTCAGGAAGAATTAAAAGAAGTGTTTGAAGATGCTGCAGAGACCAGATTAGTCAGCAAGAATGGAAAGAGTAAAGGGATTGCTTATATTGAATTTAAGACAGAAGCTGATGCAGAGAAAACCTTGGAAGAAAAGCAGGGAACAGAGATAGATGGGCGATCCATTTCCCTGTACTATACCGGAGAGAAAGGTCAAAGTCAAGACTATAGAAGTGGAAAGAATAGCACTTGAAGTGGTGAATCAAAAACCCTTGTTTTAAGCAACCTCTCCTATAGTGCAACGGAAGAAACTCTTCAGGAAGTATTTGAGAAGGCAACGTTTATCAAAGTGCCCCAGAACCAAAATGGCAAATCTAAAGGGTATGAATTTATAGAATTTGCTTCATTTGAAGATGTTAAGAAGCTTTAAATTCATGTAATAAAAGGGAAATTGAGGACAGAGCCATCAGGCTGGAGTTGCAAGGACCCAGGGGATCACCTAATTCAAGAAGCCAGCCATCCAAAACTGTGTTTGTCAAAGGTCTGTCTGAGGATACTACAGAAGAGACATTAAAGGAGTCGTTTGACGGCTCTATTCGTGCAAGGATAGTCACTGACCAGGAGACTGGATCCTCCAAGGGGTTTGGTTTTGTAGACTTCAACAGCGAGGAAGATGCCAAAGCTGCCAAGGAGGCCATGGAAGATGGTGAAAGTGATGGAAACAAAGTTACTTTGGACTGGGCCAAGCCTAAGGGTGAAGGTGGCTTCGGTGGCCGAGGTGGATTTGGTGGCAGAGGCCGGGGAGGCTTTGCAGGGCGAGGAGGCTTCCGAGGAGGCAGAGGAGGAGGAGGAGACCACAAGCCACAAGGAAAGAAGACTAAGTTTGAATAGTTTCTTCTATCCCTGTCTTTCCCTCTTCCATTTGAAAGAAAGGACTCTGAGGTTTTTACTCTATTACCTGCTCAATGACAGAGCCTTCTGAGGACGTTCCAAGACAGTATACAGCCCTGTGGTCTACTTGGAAATCCGTATAGATAACATTTCAAGGGAGATAACCCTGATGGTATTGACTGGGTATTCGTATAAACTTTTTAAAGAGACGAGTGATAGAGCTAACCCTTATCTGTAAGTTTTGAATTTATGTTGTTTCCTCCCATGTAGAAAACCATTTTTTTCCTACGGAGTTTTTTGTTTTTGTTTTTTTGTTTTTGTTTATTTGCGTTGGGGGGTTGTAAAGGAAAGCAGAATGTTTTATCATGATTTTTGGGACAAATTAAAAGTCCTAAACTCTGGTGCCAGACTTCTTAAAAATAAAATAAAATAAAATAAAATAAAGTTGGAGAGAACAATTTGAAACTTGCTATTGATTTTTTGTTTCTAAAGATGGAAACATTAATTTCCATTAATAATAGGTTTTCTGCTGTTTTAGCAAAAATACCACCACCTGATTTTTTACTCATTGATTTTAAAAATATATATTGAATGACTATTATACGTCAAGCATTGTTCTGGATTTTTGGGATCCATTAGTGAATAAGTCAGGCAAGATCCCTGTTCCAGTGGAGATCACATTCTCAATGGGGGAGAGAGAGACAATGCTATAATAAATAAGTAAATTATGTGGTATGTTAGAAGATGTTATTTGCCAAGGAAGAAGGATATTTATATGGGGTATGGGATGGGGAGCTATAGGGCATGTTGTAGACATGAATAAATAGCATATATTCCCCCACTGTTCTTGAACAAAACCTTTGAAATCACCATCACTCTGAAAGCAGAGATGAACCTTGAAATGTCATTTTTAGTATTGCAAAGTGGGTGTATCTTCAGCTTTAGAGACCATTTTCTTTTAAACTATGTATTTAAACTGGACTCACCCTAAAAATGATTGGTTATTTCTGGGAGATGTGTGTGAATCCTTGGCACTCAAGCAGGGAATATGAGTTCTACCTCATCCAAAGGAGAGACTGGGGGAAGGGTCCTGGATTGGCTTGGTAGAGCCCTGCTTGGACAGGATATCACATCTGGTGTGATTCAGCATAGGAGATCCCAGAGCCTGAGAATGTGGAACTGTAGAAGCCCTCTTGATGCAAATAGAGATTTGAGTTTCCTCTGAAAAGATTGTAAATGTTCACGTTGGTCAGGAAATGGGAAGGCCTCTTAAGGGGAGGTAGAAAGGCCACTTTTCTTTCAGGGGAGCATGTACTTAGGGGACTGCATTCTGAAGTTAAGGGACACATTGTTTTATATGGATGTCTGGGCACAAATCTAAGTAACAGTAGAATTCTTCTTTAACATGATAATCTATTTCTAATCAAGAGCCAACGTAATACTGAAACTCTTGTGGCTTCTCTTTCAGGTGGAGTACCACCAGGCTGGTGATGATCACTATTCATTGTTATAGTCTGAAAGTTCTGACCTACACAATAAGACATGAAATAAAAATAAATGGTGTAACTACCACAGAAGAGGACTGTTACCTAGAAATGTCAAAATAATTAGCTGAAAGAACTTCATAATTTGTAAGACTCGGCAAAGTGCCTGAATACAAGGTGAATATCCAAATATCTAGAGAGCTCCATTACACAGATATTGTGTAGTTAGAAAATATAGTAATGAAAAAGAAGTTCCATTTATAATAAAAATTAAAAACCATAAATCTTCCCAGAATCACCTTTCTAAGAAATATGAGAAACTTTTATTGAAAAAGGGACAAAACTACTCTAAGAAATATAAAAGAATCAGATGGGGAGCTAAACCTTAGTTCAGGATTGGAGTGAGCAGTGCTGCTAAATGATGTAAATATTTCAGCTCAACTTACATTAATGCATAGGCTTAATGCAATTACATTTGGAAGACTGCAGTATAAGACATATTCCTTCTGTGGTGCCCAGAACAGTGCAGGGTACAGAGTAAGAGCTGAATTCAGTGCAAATGAATTACGTTTCTAGGAAGAAGGAAATAAATAAGGAAGTAGATGCATCTTGTATATTTCTACAGTTGTGCCTCTGCTCCCATTTTCCCTCAACCTGGAATGCCATCCCTCAGCCACCTTAGCCATCTCAAACTTAGAGTCCACTAAAGGTCCAACACATCATTTCTGAACTACAAATTCCAGAGCACTTTGGAATTTTTTGGTTCAGTAGTACTGAGCTAAATGATACTGTGGGTATCATTCACCTAATATCTCTCAAAGCTGGTTATCCTGTCTTATAGTACTTATCATATTATTAGTAAAAGCAAAATGTAATGTATAAGAAGGATTAAAACATGTGCAAGGAAGATATAACCAACTACAGGATAGTGCTTAAGAACAAGGAGGGAGAAGAAAGATTTGAAGTAACTGTGGGAAATGTTACTGTCTCTAAGTCAGGCTGTCTGTACATGGATGGATGTAAATACTCAGTGTATAGTTGTTGGTTATTAAACTATAATTGGCAAGATTGGTACTATGTATTTTCATTTTTAGGTGGATAATCACAAGCTTTTTTTTTTTTTTTTTTTTTTTTAAATAAATTTATTTATTTATTTATTTATTTATGGCTGTGTTGGGTCTTCGTTTCTGTGCGAGGGCTTTCTCTAGTTGTGGCAAGTGGGGGCCACTCTTCATTGCGGTGCGCGGGCCTCTCACTGTCGCGGCCTCTCTTGTTGCGGAGCACAGGCTCCAGACGCGCAGGCTCAGTAGTTGTGGCTCACGGGCTTAGTTGCTCCGCGGCATGTGGGATCTTCCCAGACCAGGGCTCGAACCCGTGTCCCCTGCATTGGCAGGCGGATTCTTAACCACTGCGCCACCAGGGAAGCCCAATCACAAGCTTTTAATGTGAAAAACTTCCTTAAAATGTGGCCAAAGCAAAATAGATCCAATCATCCAATAGTTTAAATAATCTATTGGAAATAAAGTCTGGAACAAAATGTGTGTTAAGAAGAGCTCCTAGCCAACAGATTAATCCCTTTCAAATGTCGATTAATATTGAGGGGACAAAGAATAAACATCATTCAAAATTTTCTGGAAAATCAAACTTTGACACAGAAAGTATATTATAGGGGTCAAATAATTTTATTTTTAGGAGACTATTATTCTCTATTTTTCTCTTCATTTTTGTTGCTCAAGATGAAAAAATTGTAGGCAGTATGACACTCAAGCTTCATGTTTTTAGAATGACGACATGAGCATCCACCACGGAAGATAATAGAAAGCTTCAGTTTATTCAGAGGCCAATGGTAATGATCGAGGAAGGAGTAAAGCCACTAAAGAGAAAGGGACTATTTATTACTACAAAATGGAATCCCCAAGTTCATGTATCTTCCCTTCAAAGCATCAGGAGCTGACATTTACTGAGCACTTTTTGTGCACCAGAAAGTGGCAGCACAGGGTTAGGGTCCTTCCTCATATTATCACACATATATTTCATAACCACTCTGTGAGGTATTCCAATCCGCATTTTATAGAAAAGGACACTGGGACTTAAAGAAGTGGAGTATATATATTCTTAACTTAGAGACACCCACCAGACTTCAGAAATGTGTTTATAAGGTTTTTTTGTTTTGTTTTGTCTTTTTTGCTTGTTTTTGCTGAAAGCAAGTACATCTTGAACCATGTAGATTTATTACCTGTTTCATAGTGAACATAAGAGTTTTCAGAGTGGTAGCTTTCTTTGATCCAATAAGAATTCCATGCCAATCCCACACTAGTTGCATTCCATAAAATGATAGCAGCAAGTCAGAAGGAGAGGCGGCTGTAATATTCAATTGTCTGTAACCAATGTGTTAGAAGTCATTGTCTTTCATCCAGACGGTACAGTTGCATTTTTAGAATGACCTCTATTACCACATTAGAGGCAACCCATAACAGTCCCTTATAGAATGTCTGTCTCAATTGTGGTTATTTAATGTCATTATACCAAATTTCAAAGTGTTCTTATGGTAAACAGACATAGTGAAATACTAGATGAATAAGAGCTCATTTTCAAGTTCTAAGAAGCCAACGCTTCATTTTCTATCTCTTTTCTTTAATTTATTTTTTATTTTTAAAAGTTTCCAATGCCCTGGTCTTATAAATTGCAGAGTTTCTTCTCTAAAGGAAAGGCTTTCTTAAATTCTATTATTTATGTAGGGAAAAGTCAATCAGTTCCAGAACAAATTCTCCAAGTTTTTGACATAGCTCTGAAATGGCTAAGTTGTCATGCATATATATTTTTAATCAACTTATTGTAAAGAGGAAAAAAAAGATCTGACTTTCACACACATGTAAAGGCATGCTTATATTCCTCAGGTTAAAACCCCGTGTTAAGTTCCAGCTCAGGGCAAATTTAAACAGCTGAGTTATAAACCCAGAATAAAGAGGTCAGACTGGGGATGCTGACAGCCTCTTAACTACAGTCATACCAGCAGGCATAACTTTCAAAATGCAGCAACTACAGGAGACAGGGACATGTATCTTGGACCGAGTCCTAAGCGGTTAGAAGGAGCTGGGGATTATTTTATTCCAAACTGTGGTTACATTTGTGGTTTCCAACTATTTGTTAGCTCCTTTTCTATAGGCATAGGACACAGTTATAATGATATGCCAACAAAATAAAAATTAACAATATCTTTCATTGTTCTAATTTAACAATATTAAAACAACACAGTATTCCTTTGGAAGAAAGTGGTAGAAGGCAAATGCTCTTAAACAGAAACTAAGTACCAATATGCTGGTATTTTATCTACACAACTTGGCTAGATTACTTTCTGTATCCTGCCACTGGGAAGCCATGTACACAATGAGATAAAGAAATCGAGAAAGATGTCTGATGCTCCGGAACTGCTTTGACAGTTTTAAGAGCTGAAGGCAGAAGAAGCTCAAGTATATGAAGCCTTTTACACAGCAGGCATTCAACATTTGTTGCTCGGAATTCAAAGAAGGTGAATAAATCAAAATACTGAGGTACTTCCTTGGAAGAGACATTCAGAAAAAGACAAAACTAATTTTAAATAATGGCAAATACTGAATCCAGTTTTGGTGTCAAAAACATGTCACTAACTTCAGCAAAAGAAAATAAAAAGGATGGACAAAGTAAGTGTGACAAGATCTTGAATAATTGTTGGATCTGGATGCTAGAAACATCTGGGTTTATTGTACTATAATTTCTATTTTTGTGTGTTTTGAAAGTTTTAATGATAAAAGTTTATTTTAAAAAGTTATCACTGCAAGAATGCTTGTTTGAAGGTCTCTTCACTTCATATGTGTTTGGGCACTTGTATTTATGCCTAGTTCAAGAAGAGCTACAACTACCTTCAATGAAATGCCCCCATTTTTTTTTTTTTTTTTTAATTCACTTGAGTTTTACTACATTGCATACTACTTGCAGTGAGTGCTTTTGGGATCCCTTCTACAACTTGCAATACTTGGAGAGCACTGGGGTTTGCCCAATTTTGGTGATGGTCTGTGCAAGGAAAACTGTGTAGTACAATTCCCATTGACCAACTGGTCCCTTCTTGGAGTGGCAGAGCCACTTGTTGCTGTCAACGCACTTTGAAAGGAGGTTATACCACAAACATTGAGTTACCTTGGATGTGAGCTAAGCAGAACAGTTAACACAACAGACAGATGTGAAGGAACCTGGGAGAGACGGAGACTTGGAGATGTCTTTGTAAACCAGGAAAAGCTACTGAGACTCCTATTTCACTTGGTACAACCTCTGTTTTTAATCTTCTTAACTCAGAATGAATTATCTTAAAAGTCTGTAGTCATTTTACACTTTTTCCATTTTACACTGGTTGTCCAGCTCATATAAAATCAAATTTAAAGCCAGAGCAAGTTTCTTTACTCCTCTCCTGGACCATTGAGTAGGCAGCTGACCAAATACCAAGAATAATTTTTTTTCAGTTGTTTGACAGCTGCTTTGCACCTGATGGAGGGATGCCTGCCCCTTCTGTATGTTGGCTTCTCTCCTTTCTGTCCGTAACGGACACAGCATCTTTATGTCCTGTCTCACTGAGCCTCTCATATAGCTGCCTGTTTCACTGGTCCTACCGGCCCACTATGTTCCTGCTAAATTCTTCCTATTGACAGATTTCCCGGAATAAGAAGGCACCTTACCATCTTCATTCTGTGTACCTGAAGCCACGATCCTGTCTTCTAGATTGGAATCGCCCTTTGTACCCCCTTCACAACCCTGCCTGAAATCTCAGTAGATTTTGCCATACTCCTTATTACCTTCCCTCCCTGGGTTTGATCCTCTTTCATTCCCAGCCAGCCCTCTGTGAGGTACTTTAACCTCCTGCCAGGGAATAAACTCTGATAGAGCCCATCTAGCTATATAGTATCCTATATAGAACAAACCAGTTTTTTAAAAATGGGATAGTCATGGTGTCTGACAGTGGCATATAAATATGTGTGTGTTAATTCCCATCTGCACCTGAAAAGTAGTCATATATTCTCTTCAGAAATTCCCAGGACAGGAGTGGTCAGCTGGCATTTAATCAGAAGGTCCACTTTATACAGGTGGTTACTGTAAGTGCTTCAGCTCTCTTGAGAACTGATGTACGGCAGAGATTTTGAAAAGATGCATAATGAAAATTAGGAATTGGCTATCTATGGTGAAATTAGGATTGTTAATTAGCAAAATAGATATCAGCAGTAGGCTCTCTTTGGTGATTTTAGTGGAATTTAAGATTTTGTAGAAGAACCTTCACATCCCTCCCTCTTTTCCCCACCCCAGGCATGAACAGAAATTAAAAACTCAATTGGTCACACATAGGCTTGATCTTCAATTAATCCTGTCCCAGTACTGATTTAGAGGATTTTTGATATATGAAATCTAATATATCAGCATCAGCATCCTGTAACTGTAAAATTATCACATTTGCTAAACATGAAGCTTTCATGAAGTTTTTTTTGTTTGTTTTGTTTTGTTTTTTTTGACTACCAAAAAGAACATAGAGTGGACTTTATTAAAGTTGCTTAACTTCTTTTGTGCCTACTTGCTAATAAATCTAAGTGTAGCAGAATTCAGTCAGAGACTTAGAGACTTACTTTCATTATAACAGAGGGGATGAGAGAGGTGGGGTAAACTTTTCTTATCCCCTGTACAGCTACTGATATCTATCAAACTGGCTTATGCCACTTTATAACAGGGTGAAACATACTTATTTAATATATTTCCATAATTGTATGTCTACTTACCTACCTATCTACTAAACCAAGTTTCTTGATTTCCAAAACCCTGCTTGCTCAGGAGTTGGCAAACCAAATCTAGCCCACTGACTGTTTTGTGAATAAAGTTTTATTGGAACACAGCCATGCTCATTCACTAACATTATCTATGGCTGCTTTCATGCTATAATGGCAGAGTCGAGTAGTTGAGCAGTAGAAACTGCATGGCCTGCAAAGCCAGAAATATATATAGTATCTGGCCCTTGACATGATTATGTATGAATATTTACATACCAATATTTAACTTTCTTGCTATTGATAACTTTATCTCAAAAGATCAGCAGTTCTCAACACAGGAGAAAGCAATAAAGGAAGATGCCATGGTCAGGTGTTAAAGGCTTGCCTGAAACACAGAGATAGGACCTCTAAGTAGATGTATTTATACACAAACATACACATCGGAGTGAAGCAAGTATAAGGTCTGATTTCCCTCTGGACTGACTCCCTCATTCTTTTGACTTCATTGTGAGTAGATTTTTAAGTCAGGTCTCTAAAACCACTCATGGGTCTTTCTTTGTGAAGATCCAGGAGGAGTTAAGACATTTGCTTGTCAATAATAAAGAAGGGAAAAGGCCATCCATCCTCTTGAAATTGGGAATTGAAGCTGAAGGCTGAGTTGCTTTGACCGCCTGCAGGAGGCCACCAACTGTTGCTCATGGAGTGTACCTATGGAAGGCTCTCCCCCATGAACTTGTCGTATACAGACCATTCCCCCACCTGCAAATTGCTCAGACATGCTGAGTAATACTTTTAATATATCTGTTGCATTCTCCGGGATTTACTTCTTTTTTGACCTGAGTGACAACTGACCTGACAATACCTCTTTACCTTTGTAATTCAAATTAAGCATCCAAGTAAACTAAACCCATGCATCTACCTCCTGCCTCCAATTAAGTCCTCATGGCTGCAGAAGATGTCTATAGCTAAAATTACCATGTGACACTGAGGAGTAAAGAAGGATCCAGAATGAATATGACCTTTGTATTGGAGAAGTAAATTTAATTCTTGATCTGCCACTGATTCAGAGAGTAAGGGTCAACATCACCCCTTGGCAGAGCATAGGTGCCTTCAGGGTTGACTTCATATTATTATTCCTCTATTTCTATACTTTGGCCTCAGAGAGGAAGAAATCCTGCAACTGTGCTCCTCCCATAATACTGTCACAGACACACACATGTACACACACACACACACACTTCCTATAAATATAAACACAAGTATGAATGGGACATTTAAATTTATTCATTCATTCCATGCTGGGCAAGGTGCTAAACATACATGTTTATAGCAATGATTCTGAAACATGTGGTCCCTTGGAGCTTATAGTCTAAAAGACTCAGCTCTCAGGAAAATGAAGGGTAAGATTTTGAGCTCACCTTGATTTTTTTCTTCTCAAAGTAATAAACTTAGGAGAAGGAAAAAACCAACGCTGTGTCCATATTTCTATTAGAGTTTCAGAATGTTAAGTAGTTCCTGGGTTTTAAAACTCTTAAATATTGAATTAAAAATGATTGTGGTTAGGTTTTTCTTTCACTATTAACATTCTTTTGATTTATTTTTACACGTGTTCGTTTCATTAAGTGAACATTCACAACTTTATTTTAGGAGCTCCTCAAGAGCCCCACTGCTATATTCTAGAAATCATTATACAACAATATCTAATAATTTGTTTCAGAAAAACAGACTGGCAACAATATGGACATTTATTTATGCATCAATTTGTAAATAAGTGTTGAATGGTTACTGTGTGCCAAGCTCTGTGCTGGGGCAGATATAAAGGAGGGTTCAACATGAGCGGAAGGCTATCATTAACTAACCATGACTAGAATGAGTCTATTAGACGGAAACCAAGAAGAACAAGGAAATCCCGTTCATAGTAATGGGGACTGGCTGATAGAACTTAAGACTGAATTCCTGAGGCAGGGAGTAATCAATATACAATTATGTGAAGTGGAATGTGCATCAAATAAGAAAGAGTGTGACATGTCTGAAGTGAACAATTCAGTGCACGACTTGTTTGAATTCTGCAGGTGATAGGTGGAAGGTATACCAGTTGATTTCCACCAACCATGATAGATCATGAAATAGGAAAAAAATTTAAGCCGGCAATGTTAAACAGATCCCCTGTGCCTCACCTTCGGTTGGGCAGGCAGTTACTTTATTTTTAGAATTAAAAATGAACTTTGGGCATTTGTGTAGCATCACTTAGGTTATTCATTACTAAAGAAAACCGTAAAATTCTGTGAAAAGAGAATTTTCAGAAGAAGATAAAATTATGACTGTCCTACAGACATAAAATGAACATGTGTTAAAGATTATTCCTATTTATTAATTAATAAGGGAACCAGGCAGATGTTACAACTGACTCAAAAGAGAAACTTAAGAATAGATACATTTATAAATCAGGAATAATGCAATATATATGCAAATGGAAAGCAAAACTTTTTGGCGGTATGGAGAAGGAAGTCAGTTTTTTTCTACAGGACAGAATTTGCATGTCTATATAGATAAGAATTATTTTTCTTTGCTGTAAGTTATTCGCAATTTACAATTAGTTGTAAAATTGCTTCAGTGGAACCAAAATCAGATAACGCTGAGGGTCTAAACAATGCATAGTTTTTCACTGAAGCACAAATTCCTTCCTACAGTTCTAAACATGGAACCAAATACTTTTTTTCCCCCAATGGGTAAGGATCATTCAAAGCAAAGTTAATAGTCCATTCATGGAGTGAAAAAATTTCCACAAATTTAAAAGTGTGTTTTAAATGATTATCTAATGCAGAGCATGGAACATAAATGCTCAGAAATATTTGTTGAATATTCATTGCTATAGGAATACTGTCATTATGTAAAATGTTCAGTTAAAAACAGTAGATACAATGGAATCCTATATAGCAATAAAAAATATGTATTGCTTAATAAAGCAATAAGAAAATAAAAACAGTAGCTATAACAGTAGAATCCTGTAGAGCAATAAAAATAAATAAATCAACCTTACACAAAAACATGGCTAGTCTCACAAAATAACTGAGCAAAAAGAGTCAGGTACACGGGCTTCCCTGGTGGCACAGTGGTTGAGAGTCTGCCTGCCAAAGCAGGGGACACGGGTTCGAGCCCTGGTCTGGGAAGATCCCACATGCCGCGGAGCAACTACGCCCGTGAGCCACAACTACTGAGCCTGCGTGTCTGGAGCCTGTGCTCCGCAACAAGAGAGGCCACGACAGTGAAAGGCCCACGCACCGCGATGAAGAGTGGCCCCCGCTTGCCGCAACTAGAGAAAGCCCTCGCACAGAAACGAAGACCCAACACAGCCAAAAATAAATACATAAATAAATAAATTAAAAAAAAAATTATAAAAAAAAAAAAAAAAAAAAAAAAAAAAAAAAAGAGTCAGGTACACGAAGAGTACATATTGTATGATTCTAATTATATCGAACAAAGACACACACAAGTAATTCAGGATCATATAAGTTACTTTGTGGATTAGCCTTGGAGGGGAGGTAACTGGGAGTGGGCATGAGGGGGGCTTCTGGAATACTGGATATTTCTTGAAATGGGTGATGGCTACTTGGGTATTTTTACTTTGAATTGTGCACCTTTTTGTACATATATTAATACTTAAATTAAAATTACCTCTGAGGGGCTTCCCTGGTGGCGCAGTGGTTGAGAATCTGCCTGTCAATGCAGGGAACACGGGTTCGAGCCCTGGTCTGGGAGGATCCCACATGCCGTGGAGCAACTGGGCCCGTGAACCACAACTGCTGAGCCTGCGCGTCTGGAGCCTGTGCTCCGCAACAAGAGAGGCCGCGATAGTGAGAGGCCCGCGCACCGCGATGAAGAGTGGCCCCCGCTTGCCACTACTAGAGAAAGCCCTCGCACAGAAACGAAGACCCAACACAGCCATAAATAATAAATAAATAAATAAAATTACCTGTGAAAAGAGCATCTAGGTAAATTTGTTTACATTAAAGATATATGTGTATCAATATGAGTTTAAAAGCAATGTGTTAATAATAATCATCTCTGGACAGTGGGATTATGGGTAATTTTTACTTTTGTCTTTGTGCCTTAATTTAGGCAGCTTTATTTTTCTACACAGTAAATCTGTATTTTTTTGTCTTAAGAAAAACACAGTAAAGTTTTCCTTTAAAAGTAGACTATCAGGGGGCTTCCCTGGTGGCGCAGTGGTTGAGAATCTGCCTGCTAATGCAGGGCACACGGGTTCGAGCCCTGGTCTGGGAAGATCCCACATGCCGCGGAGCAACTGGGCCCGTGAACCACAAGTGCTGAGCCTGCGCGTCTGGAGCCTGTGCTCCGCAACAAGAGAGGCCGCGATAGTGAGAGGCCCGCGCACCGCGATGAAGAGTGGCCCCCACTTGCTGCAGCTAGAGAAAGCCCTAGCACAGAAACGAAGACCCAACATAGCAATCAATCAATCAATCAATCAATCAATCTTAAAAAAAAAAAAAAGTAGACTATCAGTTAATTATGAAATTAAATACTGCAACTATTACACATAATAAATACCTCAATTGTATTAGTCAGTGTTCTCCAGAAAAACAGAACCAATATATTTATTATAAGAAACTGTCTACGTGATTATGGAGGATGAGAAGTTCCACAGTTTGCTGTCTGCAAGCTGGAGACCCAGGGAAGCAGGTGGTGTAGTTCCTGTCCACCTGTGAAAGCCTGAGGACCAGGAAAGCTGATGGTTTAATTCCCAGACCGAGGACAGGAGAAGACTGAAGTCCCAGCTTAAACAGCCCGGCAGAGAGTGAATTCTCCCTTCCTCCACCTTTTTGCTCTATTCTGGCTCTCGATGGATTGGAAGATGCCCATCCACCCACACTGGTGAGGGGGATCTTTACTCAGTCTACTGATTCAAATCCTAATCTCTTCCAGAAATACCCTCCCAGACACACCCAGAATAATGTATAACCAAATATCTGGGCATCTTATGACACAGTCAAGTTGACACCTAAAATTAATCATACCAATCTTGTTGAATTTACTTAATTCATTCAAATGAATTCCAATAAGTGTCTAGAAAAAGTACAAAAGAACCTTAGCTTCTCTATCACAGGTAAGCTCATGGTGCTCTCCATTTTAAGTAAAGGTGATTAATGTTCATCCTGTAATAACAATGACTTCACAGAATCATGTCACCTGGAAACTAACCCTTGGCACAGTTCTTGAGAATTCACAGTTTATAAGGTATGCATATTATTTCCCTCCAGTCACCCTGAGGAAAGCAAACTGCCTGTTTGTTTTCTTTTTTCCAAATGTCCAGTCCTGAACGGCACAAAGGTAAGATTCTTGAGTGACGGTAAAAATACCAGCGCTTGGCATCATCATTTCCGCTGTGGCCATGGAGCCACTCAGACCCTGCCACCTCATTCATTTGTTCCTGGGTGAAAGGTGAGGTGAATTTGCAAATCGGGGTGGAGAGGTAATTAATGATGTGAAGTAACCCTGCAATCTTTGCCTGGTTCTAAACAACCAGCTATCTAGATCTGGGCACAGAAGGCACATCCAGAGTCAGCCAGTGTGCTGGGTAACAGTGCACTTGTAATTTCAATGTTACCTTGGCAGTTTTCCATTTCAGGCCTTCATAAAACAGAAAATGTTGAAAAATACTACAATTTATAAAAAGCATTTAAAATACTTTGCTTACAAAACATTTGGCTGAAAGAAATATACCTATGTCTACAACTATAAGGAAAATCTGTGATTCTACATTTATTTGAGTAAGACATAAAAGAGAAGTATTCTCATATATTTCCTCAAAAGCAAGTAGTTTCAGGTAAGCCAGTTTAGTTGTTTAACATATTTAACATTGGTTACTGGTTCTTGGGGATATGGTGATTAATATGCAACATTTGCTCTAACACTTAACACTTTTGTTAAAAGTCAAAGACGCTTCTGAGAATTTTATGAAAGCTATAGAACTTCTCAGAAAAACATTTGTATAAAATTTTTTAAAATGCATGTCATTTGTGTAATTTTCAAATTATCTTTACCATGATAATGATAATGAGGGATGAGAAAATAACAGTAATACACAAGTTACTGGGTAAGTGACCTACAAATACTTTTTCAAACCTTAAATATTCCTATCAGGTTGTATGATTATACCCATGTTACAGATCAGGAGACTGAGGTTTAGGGAGGTGATGCTGTTAACTCAGGGTTACTTGACAGTGAATGTGGAACCGTCAAGCCCAGGTTGTGGTTAATCACTCTGAACAGACATGAGTTTGGTGTTTTTAAATAAGAAAAAAACATGCAATGAAATAAAATCCTAAATCGTTTGCATGCATATATACCTAAGCTCTCAATTTGCTGTTTTGTTATTATTTCCATGAAATAACTATTTAAAAAGACTTTTTACTTCTCACAGTTGTAGTGTGAAAATAAAAAAAGTGAAAAGGAAGGAAGATGCATGCTTCTTCCTTTGGTAAAAAATAATTACATAGCTCACAGAGGAAGCATCTGCAAAATACAAGGAAAATAGACTGCAAGGCCCTGATTGCATAAAACAGGACCCAGACTCTGTCCTTTCTTAGTTTATGATGTCATGCAAACCCTTGCCTCATCTCTCTGGAATTCATAGTTACCCATCATTTGTAGAGTAGTCACATAATTTCCCTCAAGCTATCTGGAGGAGCTACAGAAAATAAAACAATGATTTTATGTCATTGCTTTGCTAATGCCCTGGGAGCTATTCAGCCCACCCACATTCTATCAAGATGCCATTATGGGAAGAACAAGCTCTTTGTAACACAAGGCAATATAATTTCAAGAATGTGGTGTTGTGAGTGCCTGTAATCATTATAAAAATATCTATTCAAGTAACCCACAGCCATCTCATGATTCATCTCCTTCATCTAATTCTGTATTGGATCATTTGAACGTAAAATTATCAAAAGAAAGCCTTTTGTAAATGGAGATTTAGGGTCTGGTTCATGTAAGAACTTGATCCTCTGCATCTCTCAACTCTATGTCCTAAAGTGAGGCCAGAGCAACCAGATCATGCTGTGGCCAAATTGCTTACTATTATTTACCACCTTCTTAATAATTAATATTATTAATTTATATTCATAAAATACCTCTTTGCTCTATCAAGGATTTTCAATAGCCAACTTTGATTTACACCCAGAAACATGTGCCAGTTATGACAGACACTATTGGTTGCCTTCCAATTATTCCTCCTTCTTTTCCTTTATACTTGACTCCTGATTCCTCCAGGAAGCCACCTTCCTAAGAAGGGCATTAGGGGAAGCTGGACGCATTTATTTTCCTAGAGTGTCCTGATTAATCTAAGCCCCTTAGGGTGGTCCTATTCCATGAGCACAGAATGCAGTTCTTGTCAAGGAGAAATGCAGGTCAGTTTTCTGGGGGCACTTCTAGGAAAAGATATAGTGGCACTGTATCTTGAGGTGTCTGTGTGTTGCCTGGTATTGCTACAACTGTCCTCGGGACCACAAGGGGAGCCAGCCTGAAGACAATCTGATACAGTAGGGATGGGAGAACAGAGGGATGGGAAGAAAGCCAGGCCTTTGATCATAGAATTAACTAACCTTGGAATTACTGTACCTTCCTGTTCCACATTATTCAAGATAATACATTTTCCTTATTGTTTAAACCATTTTCAATTCTATTTCAGTTATTTGCTGCTGAAGGTGTCTCTACTGATAAACCAATTTATGGAGCATATTATCCTTGAAATTAATTAAAATTATCAGAGTAGTGCTATGCCAGGGGGGGTCTCATTTTAGCTGCAATGTTAATGGACAGTGTGACTAAGTAAATTATTTAACTTCTCTTGGCTTCAATTCCCTCATTTGTATAATGATGGCATTGGGCTGGATCATCTCTAAAGACATTCCAAGTTTAAAATACTGGGGCCATTTAATTCCATGCCACATGAAACATAATGATGTATATCCATTGAACAATGAGATTATACATGTGTAACCTAATAACCACATAATGCAGTGACACATATGTAACATAATGACCACATATATACTTTTATAATAATTTAATATCACACCAATTACATACTCTGATTTACCTACAGTGAGTATCTGGTCATTACCATGGTGGAGTTAGTTGAAAATTACAGCTCTTTAAATGGTACTTTTGCAAGAAATAATTGATTCCTCATAATATTTCTAATTTGGGGGAAAAATAAAAATAATACTTTTCAAATTTTCACATGGCATATTTAAATACATAAATATGGACATGGGCAAGTATTTAAAATTAAAAGTTATCTGTTAAGATGATAAGAAGTGAGATCACCATTTTCTCTCTAGAAGTATACACACCTGCATATCCTCCATCTTTGTTGCTATTATAGACAAATTTCATAACTTGTGTGACTTAGGCATGCAAAAATGTAATAGAAAAATTTCACTATAGTTGCACTTAAATTAGCTTTTGGCCCCATAGGCACCAATAAAAACATAAGTAAATCAAGGTATAGTATGCCACTTTCAGATTTTTGTTAGTTCCTTTGGGTAAATACTAGTCAATTCAAGATACTCTCACCTACACCTTTCCTTCCCTTCTCTTCAGGCCCAGGATGGCTATATTGCACCATGGAAGAGATATATGGTTCCAGTCATTAGGATCCAATCCCAGTGGTTTCCAATGATATAAAAATATTCCTTTGCTCTTAGGTTATTGGCATTTATCTCTGTGGCATCTACAGCTGATCTGTTCCGGGCTACCATTCTTCTTCAGTCACACAATTCCTTTGGTGTCCTCCTTGTCTTAACAATAATTTTTTTCTGATTCCAAAGTCTACCAACTACTCAGCTACTTTCTTGTCCCTTTTGGGGACACAGGAAAAGATGAGACACTCTTCCACTCCCACTATGTGGGTGAATAACTCAGGTTGAGTGGCTATCATAGTCCTTCTCTGTTTCTTTCTTGCTGATATCTCTATGTCTATCCCTGTATCTGCATCTATATATGGTATCTGCTCTATTACTTTCTTTTTTAAAAAAATTTATTTATTTTATTTATTTTTATTTTTGGCTGTGTTGGGTCTTCGTTGCTGTGCGTGGGCTTTCTCTAGTTGCGGTGAGCGGGGGCTACTTTTTGTTGCGGTGCGCGGGCTTCTCATTGCAGTGGCTTCTCTTGTTGTGGAGCAGGGGCTCTAGGCATGTGGGCTTCAGTAGTTGTGGCACGTGGGCTCAGCAGTTGTAGCTTGCAGGCTCTACAGCGCAGGCTCAGTAGTTGTGGCGCACGGGCTTAGTTGCTCCACGGCATGTGGGATCTTCCTAAACCAGGGCTCGAACCTGTGTCCCCTACATTGGCAGGCAGATTCTTAACCACTGCACCACTAGGGAAGCCCTGCTCTATTACTTTCATATTTTGTGTTGTTGGAAACATCCACAAGCTACTCTATTAAGGCCAGCATGATTGTTGAAAGTCTCACTACCATCTTAAGCCTCACCCAAGAAGGAGCAAGACACAAGTCCATTCTCTGGTGGCCAAACACAAACTTCTTTGGGTTCTTTATCAAACCCTCTGCCCTGGGGCTCCAGTTTGGGGAGGAAGCAGCAGAGCTCTGGGCTCTCCAGCTTCTGACTTCTGGGCATGTCCTTCTGATTCTCCCCTTCACAGAGGGCTGAATGTTTATATCCTTTTGGGTTAGAAAACTGTCCTTATTTGTCTCACATTCCTTCAAGTTAGTTATAGCCTGAACTCTGTGCTGAGTCACTAAGGTGCTTAATCTTGATGTGCAAAGCCACGTGTTGAGACAAAAAATATCTTAGTAAGTTTGGTCTTTGATACTTGAGGCCACTGCCTCTACTGCGAGCTCAAAAAACAAGAAGCCAGAAAAGGAGAAAAATGCCAAAAAGAAACATGGTGGCAATTATTTCAGAATTTCACCCTGATATACTCTAAAAATAAGCAGCTTGATTCTCCTTTTTTTCATTGAGATTGTGCATGTGTGTGCTTGTTTTCTTTGTAAGTATGCCAGCATTCTAAAGTTGACTACTCTAGCCCTCCCTTTATCTCTCTCCAGTTACTGTAACCTTCTGCCTCCGTAGTGTCTGCCAGGGCCACAGCCTTCTCTGTCTTCTCACTGCCAAAATTTATTCCAGACTTGTATTGCTTTTTCTCTTTGATGATTGCAAAGGTCTACCGACTGGTTTCTACATTTCTTTTTTTCCCTATTATAGTCCACCTCACGTAATGATTGTCTATTCATTTATTCAAACAACATTTACTAAGTGCCAACAGGGTGCCTTGTGCTGGGCTAGATGTTGGTGATCCCATTGAGAAAGTGACAAAGAGCTTCTCCTTAGAGACCCTGCAGTCCTTTAAGAGGAACAGACTTAATGCTAAAGGATTAAAAGAGTATGGCAAGAGTTATGATGGCAGAAGTATAGGTAGCTGGGCGAACCCAGCAGAGTCATCTAATCTAGTCAAGGAGGGCAGGGGACACTTTCTACAGGCAGTTATTTTTAAACATAATCACTAAAGGATGCAGAAGATTTAGGTAGAAAGCATTGTATATTCTTGGCAGGAAAATTGTTTGTGAAAAGGACCAGAAATAAGGGGACATGTATAAAAGAAATTCTATTTGGCCAGAGCCTAGAGCTCAAGTGTCTGGGGGATGGGACAAGGCAGAATGAGTCTGGAGAGAGAGCCAGGGGGAAGATGTCAAGGGCCATACTGAGAAATCTGGATGTCATCTAAGGGCAATGGAAAGGATTAGAGGGACTTTTAGTAGGGGAATAATCAGTTTGAATCAGTTTTGGTGTTTAGACACACTTAGGTAGGTGGTAGGTTAGGAAAAACTGGATACAAGGCCTATTAAAAAGCTGAGGCTATTTATTTCTCAAGTGAGAAATAATGATTAACTGGATTAGGGTATAGCAGTGGGAACAGAGAGACATGAAGAGATGTGAGGCATTGGTCAGTGCTAAGTGAATGGATAAGGGGGGCAGGCTGAGCTAGAATCAGGATGATTCTTGGGTGTCTAAGCTGGGCAACCTTGTGCTTGGTGAGCATCATTCTCTGAGACAGTGAACCTGGAAAGACTGGGATACTATTAAGATGGCATTTAGATACCACAAACACCAGAATCTTGTCCAAACATAGTCACAAACATGGCCCCTTAAGACCCAGTGGACACGTTTAAAAAGAAAAGAAAGAAGAGCAAGCTATACAATAGTTATTAGCAGGGCTTCGGCCCCAAAGGACAGAGTGAAAGTTGAAAGATAGGCTGGACCATGTAGGAGAGTCTTATATCCTTAGGAAAAAAGTCTTGGTCTTGCTGCCTCTATTCCTGCCAAAGCTGAAACCTTTCTCATATTTCACTAGTGTTTGTATTCTTGCAGTATGCCCTCATCATAGATTATAAGCTCCTGGGGGACTATTGGTTCAACATTTCATTCACGCAGCAAATATTATCAAGTGCTCATTGCGTGTGTGGCACTCTGCGAGATGGTGATATTACAAGGAGTGTATGGCCTAGTGGGGGAAACTGACAAGGATCCAGGAAAACATGAAGGGAAATAAGTGTTCTAACAGAGGGGGAAATCACCTGGGCTCTTACCCTTAGCAGATTGTTTTCGTATATTGGGCAAGGTAGTGTGCTAAAGAAAGTATGTGCTGTAACCATGAAGGAATAAGACTTTTTCCTCTAAGTTACATTAAAAACAAACAAAAACCTCAGTCCTATTACTGTGATAGACCATACCAGTGACAGCTACTCTAGTCATATTTTACAAAGAAATAAAAAGATTTATCCAAGTTTAATATTTAGATGTCTAATGATAGGCTCTTAATTACTTTTGATGCCTGCATAGAAATTAATTTTAATATTTAAAATTAATTTAATAAAGTAAATTACTTTTATTGCTTTCCATTTTTAGGAAAAGTAACAAATCACAACCAATTTAACTATATGTGGTCTTAGTAGAAAAAGAGCAAACTTCCAGATTTTGTACTAGGATCAGTAGAGATGATTCCTTTAAAAAATATGACATAGCCTTTTCAACAAATGGTGCTGAAGCAAGTAGACATTCATGGGCAAAACAATAAACATTGACTAAATCTCACATTTTGTAAAAAGTTAACTCAGAATGGACCATAAACTGAAATGTGAAAAGTAAAACTATAAAACTTTAAAAATAAAAAGAGAGAAAATCTTCAGACTCTAGGGCTAGGCAAAGAGCTCTTAGACTTGACAGCCAAATCACAATCCATAAAAGGAAAAAGCGATAAATTGGACCTCATCAAGATTAAAAATTTTGCTCTGCAAAAGTCCTTTTCAGGAAGATGTAAAGACAAGCTACTGACTGGGGGGAAATATTTGCAAACCACACACCTGACAGAAGATTGGTATCTAGAAAATATAAAAAAAACTCTCAAAACTCAATGGCAAAAAGCCCAAAAATGTCCAATTAGAAAATGGGCAAAAGACGTGAACCAACATTTGACTTAAGAGAATAAATAGATAGCAAATAAGCACATGAAAAGGTTTTCAATGTAATTAGCCATTAGGGAAACAAATTTAAACTCACCAATCAGAATGGTTACAATAAAAAAATAGTGAGAACACCAAATACTGTCAAGAATGTGAAGAAACAAGATCATAAATACATTGCTGGTTGGAATGTAAAACGGTGTAGCCACTCTGAGACACGGTTTGCTAGTTTCTTGTAAAACAAAATCTACAACTATCATGCAACCCAGCAATTACACTCCTGAGAATTTTCCTCGGGAAAATGAAAATTTATGTTCACACAAAAATATGGACATGATGTTCCTAGAAGCTTTATTTGTAATAGCAAAATTTGTAAGCAACCCAGTTGTCCTTCAGGTGAAAAGTTAAACAAACAAACTCTGGTAGTTGATACCATGGGATACAACTGAGCAATAAAAAGGGAATGAACTACTGATACACTCAACAATTTAAACAAATCTCCAGAGTTATGCTGCATGAGAAAAGCGAATCTCAAAAGGCTACATAGTGTAGGACTACTTTTACATAACATTCTTGAAATTACAAATTTATTTAAACAGAGGGGAGATTAGTGGTTGCCAGGAGTCAGGGAGTGAGAGAGGAGAGGACGGTGTACATGTGGCTACAAAAGGGCACCACAAGGGAATCTGGTGGTGATGGGACTGTTCTTCATCTGGATTGAGTTAATACCAGTATCTTAGTTGTGCTATTGTATTATTATTTTGCAACATATTAATATTGGGGGAAACTAGGGAGAAGGTACCTAGAATCTCTCTGTATTATTTCTTACAACTTTGTGTAAATCTACAATTATATCAAATAAAAAGTTCAATTAAAAATACCATTTATATTTACACCTAAAATATTATAAAAAAATAATTTCTAGAAAATACTTTTAACTTACTTTTAATTAGGCTTACTCTCTGAGCGTGCAGGTAAGGCCAAAATTTAGAGTTTAGCTGAGGAGTAACTTCTTTTATCATACCGAAACACAATCTGTTATATTTATTTGGGTGTTACCCACAAATATCTGTAACAAGGATTGATGTATTTTTATTTTTATACATCAAATCTTCCATGTACCTCTTGGAGCTCTTTGTCAGTAACATGAAACCCAACTCAAATGGCATAAACAAAAAAGAGAATAATATATTGGCTCTTGAAATTAAAATACCTGGAGGAAGAACTTCCATCATGATTTGACTTAGGCATGGTTATGATGTTCTTAGACCTCTGACTCCATTTCTCTACAATTCTGGCTAGTCTGTTGTCCATCATATGCCATCTTTCTCCTGAGGTTGAATTTCTCATGGTACAGCAGTTCTAGAACTCACATCTTTAAACCACACCATTGGCTTTCTTCGCAGGGAAGAGAGGATAGTTTTCTTCTGTGGGACCCCCAGCCAATGCTTCTTTGTGTGTCACTGTCCTAGACTGAATCACTATCCCATTCCAAAACTGGAGCTAGGGGAATAGGAAACGTTGATTGGATCAAGGAAATCAGACCCCCCCGCCCCTTTGGCTGAAAGCGGGGTTAATCCAGGGATGTGCTGGAGCTAGTTAGTACCTATGTGCTAGAGCAAATCAGTATATTTTCAGGTAATTTGCAATGTGTTTGTTAAGCACAGCTATCAATAAGAATTCAATTGTATAACTTATAATTAAATTACATTGAAAACAGGTAATAAAATCTAAACTCATCATTTCCTAATCATTTTATTATAATCTATGCTCTTGAGGTTATATCTATTGAATCTGTGTGGTAGAAATACTATATAATGGTGTACCACTACACATCTCATACCAACTCTGCATCCAGTGATATCACTTTGGTAACTTCAAATTGGTCACTGTGGGAATATTTATACCATAGAAATAGTCAAGCACTAGAAATCAGGGCTTTTTTATGACCTCAGTGAGCCCGTTATTAAACATTTATGGCACCACACTGAGCTAAACCCATCCAAATGATATGGTTGGGAAATTTAAATTATTGTTGGAGAAAGTGGAGAAAAAAAAAATTCCTGGGAGGGTATCAGGCAACATCTGCCATGTTCTAGAAGATTACTGTACTTTAAAAACATTTTGATTCTTTTATATCTAGAAATTAATTTAGAGGTGCTCTAGAAATTAATTTAGAGGTTCACAATCAGAAGCCAAACCAAGAGAACTGATTTTACAGTACTGGTTTCCACCACTGTACACCCTTCCTTTTGAACTACTCCTAAACTGGACAAAATTGAATGTATTTTGAAACTGACTTGTATTTGACACAGTAATTCTGCTGTGAAAGGTTTTCCAGATTGTGCAAGCTCTGGGACTTCTGGGCACTGACTCTGCTTTTTTTTTCTACAGGAAATGATGCTATGACCTGACCTTGCCATTGCTGAATCAGGTTCAGCAGCCAGGAGAGCCCAATGTTTGTAAACACCCTCTTAAATGGAAGCATTCATTGCAGAGAATGTATAAAAGCCTTCTGAATGGTAATGCTGGTCCCTTTTACAGAGAGTTCTCAAATCTCTCACAACCCTACCTGGTATAGCCAGTGCTAATGGCAGATGCATACCATATAAGAAATTTCACAGGGCCAAGGGATGCTGCACTGGTATATGCTGCATCTGCTCTTCTTCTCTGTGGCCAGGGTCCTGCACCTAGTGTCCATATTCATAATCCCAAGTGTCTCCATGGAGTCTAGATCCAGGTATATAGAAGGTCCTGTTCTACTGAATACTGTTATAGGCTTGGATATCCAGTTTTGTGGGTACAAGCTGGGGAGCACTGAATTGCTTTGCATAAAAGAAGGAGAGGTACTGGACTTCATGATTCATCGGGGTGGAAGTAGTGCATAGGTAATGGAAAACCATGTCCTCCATAATGTTCTCCTTCCTGTGGCCCCACTAAATCTTCAGCAAAGTTGAGTAAAACTCATGAAACGAGTTCTTTTGTAATCCAAGGAAGAGACCGTGTTTCCTCCTTAGTTTAATATAGAGCATTAGAGAAAAAGTATCCATCGAAGAAGAGCCTAGAAAGCACAGCTGTGGAACTTGCAGCATATCTTTTGAGCTAGCTCACTGGCCCTGCACAGACCTTGGAGTGATGAAGGCTGTGTAAGCGGTGCTGTGCTATTCAGGGGGCACCACTCCCACTCGGGCTGCATATGTATATAAATGATGTTAAAAGGTTTCCCAATTATTTTTTTAAGTGGATGAAGCATTCTCTCCAGCATCTTGTATAGACTATTTATTTACTTAACAAACCGTTTCTGCAAAAGTGAGTTCCACTAATTCTGAGGAAAAGACTGGAAACTTCCAGATTAGTTCAACCTCAGAGGAGTTTCCTAAGGAGTTTGTAGAATCTCCCTTTTGGAGATTTTGGTAGAGATTCATTAATCATTCTGAAAATTTAAGTTCAAAGGCTGCCCTAGGGCTTCCCTGGTGGCGCAGTGGTTGGGAGTCTGCCTGCCAATGCAGGGGACACGGGTTCGAGCCCTGGTCTGGGAAGATCCCACATGCCGCGGAGCGACTAAGCCCGTGAGCCACAACTACTGAGCCTGCGCGTCTGGAGCCTGTGCTCCACAACAAGAGAGGCCGCGACAGAGAGAGGCCCGCGCACCGCGATGAAGAGTGGCCCCCGCTCGCCGCAACTGGAGAAAACCCTCGCACAGAAACGAAGACCCAACACAGCCAAAAATAAAATATAAATAAATAAATTAATTAAAGAAACGTTTAAAAAAAAAAAAAAAAGGCTGCCCTAGTACAACCACTCTGGAAAATTGGTGGGTGGTGTCTACTAAAGCAAACCATACGCATACTCTATGACCCAGCAATTTCACTTTTGGGTATACACTCAACAGAAATGCATACATATATTCACCAAAAGACATGTATTACTATAGCAGCATTATTATTAATAGCCAAAAAGTAGAAACAACCCAAATGTCCATTTATGATAAACAAATGAACTGTGGTATTGTTATACAATGGGATACCACATAGCAGTGACATTGAATGAGCTGCAACTACATGAATTTCACAATGATGAACATCTCACAATGTGATGTCACAACAGAGTAAAAGAGGGTGCATAGTGATGCTTTTCTTTTGTTTTAAAATTTTTATTTATTTATTTTTGGCTGCATTGGTTCTTCGTTGCTGCGCACGGGCTTTCTCTAGTTGTGGCGAGCGGGGGCTACTCTTCGTTGTGGTACCTGGGCTTCTTATTGCAGTGGCTTCTCTAGTTGCAGAGCACGGGCTCTAGGCGCGTAGCCTTCAGTAGTTGTGGCGCACGGGCTTAGTTGCTCCGCAGCACGCGGGATCTTCCCGGACCAGAGACTGAACCTGTGTCCGTTGCATTGGCAGGCGGATTCCTAACCACTGTGCCACCAGGGAAGCCCCTGATGCTTTTTTTTAATCTAAAGTTCTGAAACAGGCAAATCTAGCATATCCTTGGGGCAGGTGGTAATGACGGTAAGGGGCAGGAGAGGGCTCCAGGGATGCAGCTAATTTATTGATTTGGGGAATGGTGATTTCACTTTAGGAAAATTCATCAAGCTGTATACTTATGATATGTACACTTCAGTGTATTGAACGTTGGCCCTTCAAAATATATGTCCACATCAAATCCTAGAATCTGTAAATATTAACTTATGTGGAAAAAGGGTCTTTACAGATGTAATTAAGTTAAAGATCTTGAGATGAAGAAATCATTGTGGATTATGTAGGTGGGCCCTAAATTTAATGACAAGGGTCTTTCTAAGAGACACAAAGAGGAGAGACAGGAGAGGAGGAGGCAATGTGATGACAAAGGCAGAGTGGAGTGGTCGGGTGACAACCCAGATCCACAGAGGAGCAGGCAATGTGGAGATGGAGACAGAGGTTGCAGCGACGTGGCCGTAAGCCAAGGAGTGCGGGGAACCACCAGAAGTTAGCAGAAAGGCTTGGAATGGGTTCTCCCCCGGAGCCTCTTGAGGGAGTGTAGCTATTCCAACACCTAGATTCAGAACTTTTAGCCTCCAGCACTCTGAGAGAATTCTGTTTTAAGCCACCAAGTTTGTGGTGATTTGTTAAAACAGCCCTAGGAAACGATTTCATATGCTTTTCTGTATATTTGCTATAGTTTACTAAAATTTGCATTAAAAGGGTACCCTGCATTTAGCAAGTGGTTGACAGTGATGTAAAGATCAATGTAACTTGATCTCTTTTAGGTATTTTACCTGCTTACCACAGGGAAGACGGTGAGTTTCTCCCTGTGCGCCTGCATCCTCTGTCCTTTTGGGAAGAAAATTCCAGTCCTGTCCACCCAGACCTGCTGGCAGGTGCCACACTGGATTCTTCCTTGGACATGGAACCACCTTGTCCTAGTCTCTACTTATTCTGTGTGATGTGCTTTAAACAATTAACCACATGTAACCTTTTATGTGTTAGTTGTAGACTTTTTCATTATTCATTTCTGTATTAAGAGTAATTCTAACATGGTCTTCCAGGAATTCTTTTTATAATTTGAATAAAGCCTGGGGCAACAGGAGACCCCATTTTTGCACGGTACTGTGCATAAAGAAGCGTAGACCAGCATCTCAAAGTGACTAAACTTAATTGTAATCTTTACTAAATCTGTCCAAAAACACTTAAAGATATGGGCCTCATAACTCACCGCAACAGTTAAAAAAAATCTCTTTCCGTCTTCTTTCCTCTAACTCTCAGTCTTTCATACTTTTTAGGCACCCAGAAGGGCCTGCAAGCACTCCCTCTATCCAACACTCCCCAGCATTTCTCTACTAAAACCTCTCCTCCCAAGTGAGCTGAAAAGACTTGTATGTTTCCTCCTTCCACTCTTTGCTTTTACCTATGGTGTTCCTTGTCTCCCAGGAACCAACCTTGACTCCTTCCTTTGCTCCTCCAGTTCTTGCTTTCTCTCCTGAGTCTCTACCCCAAGCTGCAAAACCTGAGTTCACAGATTCAACTTCTCTCTTGGAAGACAGGGGTAAGACCAAGTGAACAAAGGAAGTGTCTGTTTAGCTGGTAGAGGGTTGGGGAGGTGGAGAGGAGAGTACAGAGAAAAAGACTGTGAAGACTTCAAAACTATTACGTGTTATCTTATCTACATCATACTAATATCACTTAAAATGATGGAAAATGGCTTGTGGTGGTCAAAGCTCAAACTGACCAAATTCTAAAATTCTTTGATTGAATCTAACATCTTTTTTTTTTTCCCCCTAGACTGTCAGAAAAGTGAAACTCGGCCTCTATCTTAGTAGTTGAGAGAAGGCAGGTACATACTATTTCTCAAGAACCAGGCACTACCATGGATATTTTACCTATTTAATCTTCACGGCAACCTGATGATTATGGAATTTTTAATTTCAAGTTTAAAAGGAGGGTATAAAGAATATTTAAGGTCACGGGTGAAATTTATCAGGCCAGGGTTCAACTACAGGATTGTCTGCCTCCAAAGCCCAGGCCTGCTTCCTGCTTTAATCATTATTCAGCAATATGTATTGAGAACCCACTAGGTACTAGGTCACCAGGCACTGTGTTGGGTGTAAGAAACACAGAGATGGAAGAGACAGTCCTGGCGCAGAAGAGCTACAGTGCCCAAATGTTTCCACTATACCTCTCAGACTCTATTCTACATTTCTTCCAAATTCTGCTCCAAAGTTATCATATTTGGAATTGTATTGCAGTGTTTTACATGCTTTCTTTCATAACTTGTAATAATCAACAAGAATAGAAATTCCTCTTATAGATTTAATACATAGCATTTATTTATCAGTTGAATAACCCAATGAGCAGTAATTTTTAAGAACCATCTATTGGCTGATTGCTGAGCTAAGACACTGTACCATGGCAGTTGCAGAAGAGAACCAGACACACTAACCCTCAAACTATTTGCTGTCTAGTGGAGAAGACAGCCAGGACAGAAGTCCTGATAACAAAAAGTAGGGATGAAAGCATCTTGCTACAGGGGACAAGGTGTGAGGAATAATGAAACTATGGGTACCATTTACATATAGTAGATAACTTACACTGTGGTTATATACACAGACCTGGAGAGAAGGTTAAGAGTATCCACTGAGCTTTGGGTGGTATGATATCTATTTCTCAGCCTGCAAAAATCCATGAATTGTTGATCTATTTTTATTTGCAGTATTCACCTGGAAACGTCAGTGTGCCTCAAATGTAGAACCTGCCTTTTCATGAAGCCATCTTTTCATATCCAATTTTCCAGTTCAACTGATGGTTTATGTTTTCGACCTTTTATATGAGTTGAGAAAGAAACAATGATCATAAAAAGGATGGAAACCATAAGAAGGTCAGGCTAAAAACTAACAACAGACAACAAAGATAAATGGGTTCATTTCTCTTCTTCTTTCAGACACCTGGTCCGCTATTGTTTAGAGTTGCAGACAAACAAGGCTTGATTTTCTGAGAATGTGGGTGCAACAAGAGCGTTACTGTATACACATATAGAATGTTTCTGTGCACTGAGTACTTGGTCTAGAATGCCTTCATGATTAAAACACTCTATTTTTTTTTTTTTTTTACACAAGTAACACACGAATAAACTCCTGATGAAAAAAAATTGTAGTTTTCCTTTTCATAGCCTCCTCTCTCTGCCTTATATTCTCTCATCCCCAACCAATCTTACTCCATTCTTCAGGGGAGAGAACTTTTCCTATGGATTTATTTATAGATATACACCTATACAATATATTGTTTTTTGTTATTATTTTTGCATAAATAGGATTCTGTACTTATTGTTCTTTACTTGCTTTTTTCATTTAACAGTATGGCCTGGAAAACTTTTCATGTCAATTTACATGGATCTTCCAAGCTCCTTTAAGCTACTGGGTAATATTCTATACTATGGATGTAGTATAACGATTTTTTAACCAAGCCTTTACAGATGAAAAATTGGGTTTCCGATTGTTCACTCTTTTGCACTGTTTTGTAATGCACTTCCTTGTATGTACCTCTTTAGGAGCAAGTGGAAATATTTCTCTAGGATTAAACTTTGGAGTAGAATTGTGAGAAATATTATCAAATTTTCACCCCAAATGCTGCCCTAATTTACATGTCCACTAACAGTGTATTAGTGTGCCTATTTCCTAGATCTTTGCCACTATTGGATATTATTAAAATCTAAAAATTTCGCAGATGTGATAAGTGGAAAATGGGATATTATGTTTCAATTTGTATGTATCTGATTATTATCAACTGTGAGCAAAATTTTCATGTATTTATTAGCTATTTGTGTTTTTTCTTCTATGAATTGCCATTTAACCAGGAATTGTCAGTGTCTAAGAAAGCCTTGCCAGATTTCCACATAAAAATCCCTGAGAAACCCATAGCCAAATTGTAAGAAGACTGAATACTAATACGATTAACTTTCAGCTTTGTTAATTTCTCAATATTGAAATTAATTACCTGTTAATATCCAAGGTTGCTTATCAGAATCACCACTTTTTCTTTGGCTTTGCCTCTTTGGGGGGCATTTTTGCATATTCACATTCAAATTCAAAGAATTCAGTGCCTAGGTTCTTATTTGTAGTAGAAGACAGTACTCCATAAGTGCAGGCTCTCCTAAATTGTAACCAATGTCTGCCACAGAATAACCCTAACACAAATACTATAAGCAAAATCTCTCCTGTCCCTCCTCCTGTTATTCCCAACACGTTCTGGGAAAGGAGGCAGCCCAGACTACTTCCACTGCTCCTCCTGGTCACCTGGTACCGAGCCGCACCTGCTGAGCAGCTCCACGTGGGATCTCTACTGCTTCAGGGCTGTTCAGCTTTCAGAACTCCAGGTCTAAATTCTCCCAGTGGGATTTTGTAGCTACTACAAAAGTGACGTCATGGAAGGAAATTAGAGGGAATTATACACATAAAACTAAATCTTGAATAGGGTTATTTATTTACTTACTTACTTACTTACTTACTTATTTATTTATTTATTTATGGCTGCGCTGGGCCTTCATTGCTGTGCACAGGCTTTCTCTAGTTGTGGCGAGCAGCGGCTACTCTTCTTTGCTGTGCACGGGTTTCTCATTGCGGTGGCTTCTCTTGTTGCAGAGCACCGGCTCTAGGCACGCGGGCTTCAGTAGTTGTGGCACGTGTGCTTAGTTACTCCATGGCATGTGGGATCCTCCCAGACCAGGGATCGAACCCGTGTCTCCTGTATTGGCAGGCGGATTCTTAACCACTGCGTCACCAGGGAAGCCCCTTGAATAGGACTTTTTTTCTGTGTCCAACGGGGAAAAATAAAATTTAAACTTTTCATCCGGGGCTTGGCTAAGTTCCTAGTATGGCCTCCCTCGTGCCTCCTCCTCTTTTCCTCACCCTCACTGGGAAGTGCATGCTCTCCAACCAAGAGCAGCCTCGCATAGTGGGGAGGAACATGGACTGCCAGGCCAGATGTCTGGGTTGGAACACCACCTGTATCACTTATTAGCTGTGCAGTAGGCAACGTCCAAGATGGCACATACTGATACTCACTCGGCTGGTATTCACGCCCGTATATGGCCTCCTTCCAAAATGAAGAAAGGTTGATTTGTATGACCAGTGGAATATGGCAAAAGGGATAGCATGTGACATCTGAGGCTACATCAGGGCACTGCAACTTCTGCCTTGCCTTCTTGAATCACTTCCTTTGGTGGAAGCCAGTGGGGTGACATGAGAACATTCATGCATCTTGTGGAGAGCCCACGTGGGGAGGAACTGACACCTCTCTCTCTAAGAGCCAGCACCAAGTTGCAAGGCATGAGAATAAGTCACTTTGAAAGTGGATCCTAAAGTCCCCGTCAAACATTCAGATGACCACAGCTCCAGGTGCTATCTGACATCTTATGAAAGACCCTGACTCAGAATCACCCCAGTAGTCCTTGAACACTTGAACCACAGAAACTGTGAAATACATAAATAAATTATTTTTGTTGTTTTCAGTCATTAAGTTTTAGGCGATTTGTTATGTAACATTAGGTAACCACAACAAGCTGTGTGACCTTGGGCAGTGTCCACATGTGTAAGATGGTAATAATAGCGCCTACTTTATGGTACTGTTGAGAGGATTAAACTAGTCAATATATATCAAGTGTATATATTAGTACCTAGCACAAAGGAATTGCTATGCAAGTCCTTGCTAAATATTAACTATCTTTTTAGTGTGCCAGTCTGCACTGTATCCAGCCCTTTTAGGAAACTCGATTCCCACATTTCCCAGGAACCCAGTTGCTCTCCCATCCCTGTTGGTCAGGATACTATGGCCCACCACAGCTCACTTCCTAGATTTGGGGTTATGTGGATGAGAAGAGGAGGACTCATGTTTTTGAAGAAAGTATTAATTGTTCCTAAGAATATGACAGTATAAATTCCTATTTCCCTAAAGGCACTTTATCCACAATGGATTCTAGTCCTTCACATGACTCTAGGGTTCCTGTTTTCTTATCTATTTACTTCGTTCAAGTGCCTAGCCTTACAAAAGGGCTTCCTATTCCTAATTCTCACCCTTGAAATGTGCATCCTGAGCTTTCAAGGTTTAGATGTAGGAAAGCAAAGATGAGAAGCCCTTAACCAAAGGGAGAATGTTACGAGTTGATGTTCTTTTCTGTTCTCAGTATCCGTTTGTTTCCCTTTCAGAGGTAGATATTGGGCACGTGTATGCTTGTCCGAGGACAGGACTTTAAAGGTCGTTTAACCCAATCTCTTATTTTAGAGATGAAGCTCTCAAGTGACCTGTCCTGATGGTGGCTAGTGAATAACCAAAGCTGCGACAGAAGAGGTCCCTTGAGTCTGGTTTCCTTTTGTCACACTCTTAATCTTTCCTTTCGTGACTATGCAGTGAATAGACAAGAAGAGTTTCCACCAACCATTGCACCTTGGGTATCTTTGCCATTCACAGCATTCTTGTCTATTCCATTCACAGTTTCTGGAAATAGGGAAGGGATGCCATCTCTACTTCTCCTGTTTCTCAGCTGGATTGTAACCTCATCAGATGCTTTCCAACTTCATGTCCAGTATGTTTTGAAATCTTTGAAAGCCAAAAAGGTCTTTGTTGTTAATTTTCTTCTGGAACAGTACTCTGCGGTTGTGGAAGTTTCCTTGGGTTTGAAACATTTCTTTACTTGGAGACCTTTTCCCTTCCATTTGTGAACACTAATGAGAATGGTGATTTATTCATATGACCCTGAAAGTTCCAGATGTTTTGTCTGCCAACTAATGGGTAGACTCTAAAAGTGGCTAATTAGCAGATCCTCTATCTGGTGGCTACACTTGATGTATAAAAAAGATCAGGCATAGTTACCAGGCTCCAAATGGGATTTTCACATTTGTTGAGGGGACTCTAAGGAAACACCTCTCTAAATAGACTAGCAGGAACTTGTTTTTGCTAGAAATCAGTCTGTATCTGGCCTCAAAATTTCTAACCAAAGAAAAAAGGTGGGATTTATAATATGGAGAGGGGGGGAGCATATAAAGCATTTAGACGTCCCTTAATCAAAGCGGCAAACAGAGAAGGTATGCCTGGGTATAGGAAAGCAGCAAATGTAAAAGCAATGAAACAAATTAGCAATAGATGTACCGGCTCTGCCTCTCCTTTGTGGCATTACTATTTAAAGTTCAGAAGTCTTTGATATGATGAAAATAATCTTTTTAGGATACTGCCACATTTAAAGAACCACAAAAGGAGGCTGAATGAACTGAGAGAAATACACAAGTGGATCAGCAAGATGACAGCTGCTGCATTGAAATCGGGATTGTAATATGTCAGTTTCCAACCCATCACATATAATCCAGACAGAGACATAGCATTTTGTCTGCCTTGTTATGATTTCCCTCTGTCTGGTGCGGTTTGGGTCACATCTGTTGGCTGCATTCTCATCTTCATGAGATCTTCATTGACTGATAGTTTAAACCCCATGTTTATCTATGTCTGTGGTTCTTATTTTTCTCCCAGGGAAGTCTCCAGAGAAGCACAGGATCCCCTGATGTGAGTGTCTTGGTTTTATTAATCCACAGTTGGTGCCCACATTCAGGCAGTTCTATATATTTCATTCTAGGATATTGGGTGCATTCATTATGTATATCTTTTAACACTTATTAACTCGGGAAAAAATAATCTGACAAAATAAAAACATAAACCTACTTCCTGAATATCTTAAGACTGATTTGAAACAGAATTGCTCACAATAAATAAAACAAGCTCTCTGTTTGTTTGACTTTTGCATCTTTTCTATTCACATATTGCTATGTCTCTCATGATGAAAGATTGAGAAACACTGCTTCAATCCTCAGAACTCAGCTGGTGTCTTTAAACTGCCTGTCTATGTTCAACCCTAGGAAATCTTTTGCATTTCATCCATTGCTAATGTTTCATATCTGCTCATTGAATCTAACCCTTGATTTCTTTTGTAGACATGTGTAATCTGAAGGCATGCAACATTTTGCAAATGTTGGCCCATATTTTTATTTCATAAGGTCTTATTTTGTCTGTCGACCAAGTTTTGATTATTTCCATATTGCTCTTAATTGCCTTGCTATCCCCAAAGACTTTTCTATTTTGTGCATCCCTTTATCTTTGCTTCTTTTATCTCTTGCTGTGAGAGTACAAAATTGCTGACATATTCAATATATTTGAATCGTGAGTGTTGCACAAGAGTTCTCAAATCTGTTTTAATTTTCTGATACTCAGCTGAAGACCATTACCCATTCTGTTCAGTTAATCTGTTTTTAATCATATCTGTAAATGCTAAAGTTGTACATGAGAGAAATGGTGCGTAAAGTAAAACCAGACCACGTATATTTTAGCATATGTAAAGTTACATTCTTACTTTGTTCTACCTTTATTCTTTATTATTTTTTAAAATAGATCTTTATTGGAGTATAACTGCTTCACAATACTGTGTTAGTTTCTGTTGTACACCAAAGTGAATCAGCCATATGCATACATATGTCCCCATATACCCTCCCTCTTGAGTCTCCCTCCCATCTTCCCTATCCCACCCCTCTAAGTGGACACAAAGCACTGAGCTGATCTCCCTGTGCTATGTAGCTGTTCCCCGCTAGGTAACTATCTTATATTTGGTAGTGTATATATGTCGATGCTACTCTCACTTCGCCCCTCACCATCCCATGTCCTCAAGTCAGTTCTCTATGCCTACGTCTTTATTTCTGCCCTGTTACTAGGTTCATCAGTACCATTTTTTTTTTTTTTAAGATTCCATATATATGTGGCACATATATACAATGGAATATTACTCAGCCATAAAAAGAAACGAAATTGAGTTATTTGTAGTGAGGTGGATGGACCTAGAGTTTGTCATGCAGAGTGAAGTCAGAAAGAGAAAAAAAAATACCATATGCTAATGAATATACATGGAATTTGTTCTACCTTTAAATGTTATTGTCCTATAGTTGTATAGTCTTGACTTACAACACAATTTCTCTACAAAGAGTTTATGATGTTCTACTGAAAAACTTAGCTTTTCCATGTTTAAAATATTTGTTAATTATTCCCGACCCTCTTGCTATCACAATGAGAACTGATGAATGTAAATGTGCTTTCAATTCTTTTTCATAGTGTACCAGCTAAGATGCATTCAGCTGCAGATAACTAATAACAGATAACTACTATAAAGATAGTTGTTTACTTAACACGAATTCCAGGAAGGGAAGGGAAGGGAAGGGAAGGGAAGGGAAGGGAAGGGACAGGAACGAAAAGCTTCTCCCTGCTGTGTGGCTGCCACCTTTCATCAGGGGAGTCTTTCTTGGAAGCCCTAGACAGTCTTCCCCTTAGGTCTTATCTAGCCTAGAAGTGGGCCACATGGTCATCCTTAGACCAATTACTGGCAAAAAGGCAAGAACTCATCATGGCTGGCTTAGGCCAACCATGATTATGCTGGGCTTCTGCATACCACTGCTTGACCAAAGAGTTCTGTTAGCAAGGAACAATGAAACAGGATTGTGGGTGGGAGGAAGGGACAGCTGTTGGCCACACCTAATAACGCTGTTCAAGGTTTAAGCCCTATCTACAGAGGAGATAAATCCTATCTTAGGGTATTTAGACCCCAAGGAGTCTGCTAAAATGTTCTCAAGTATTACGTATTTATACCTTATTTCTTGTGTTTTAAAATAGCACATTTTGTTACATGATTTCCCCCCCTGAGTACAACTGACACTATGAAACACACCATTCTACATATGTAAAAGAGAAAACAGTGGAGGTCTAGAAGTGGGGAGAAAAATTAAAAAGAGAAGGAAAAGGACAAAGACTAAATTGGAACATATTTTCACTTGCAAAATCTCTTCTCTTGTATAATAAATACACCGCTTTGTGTTTTGGCCTACCAGTAGCGAATTATTTCCTCAGAATGAAATTCTGGAGCACAGCGGGTGAAAGGTTACAGTCAGAAAAGTATAATTCTGCTGCAAAATCTAGCCAGTTATTTAAATGAATAAATATCAAAATGTAGAAAATGAGTGTGTTCAGCCGTTAATCTTCTCCCTCCTCTTCTTTATGGGAGTTTGGAACTCTGCTTGTTCTGAGTTAGAACAAAAGTAAGTATAGAAAGCTAATGTAGGGTTAAAACACTCTTATTCTCAGTGCGGCCTCTGAGTTGACATTTAAATTCTCTTAACTGCCTATGCAAGGCTGGGGAAAATAATTACCCATGATATTCTCTAGTTTTATTTTGAAATTTAAAGGTAGCGTAACCATTTGTATTAGGGTTCTCTTGGGTACAAGTGACAAAATTCATTTTGAACTAATTTAAGCAAAACACAGGATTTGGGGGAAGAATATTGGAGCAGCAGAGACTCAAGGGGAAAACTCAATAACCAAAACTAGGGAGGGGCAGTAGTGACCTAAGCCAGGGACCCAAATGCCCTGGGAATTTCCTCCTATTTCTGCTTCTTTCTGAGTTTTGGCCTCATTTTTTTAGCTTATTCATTATTCTCCATGCAGTCAAGGCCAGGGCCATGGGCACCCTCTGGATCACATCCTTACAGAAATGTAATCAGAGAGGCAAGCATTCTTTTTCTCTAGGAAGTGTTTGAAAAATGTTGAGAAAGGACTCTGATTTTTGGTTTTGGTCATGTGACCATGTTTAGAGCAGCCACTATCACCTCAGGTGGGGGATGGAGGGGTGAGAAGGGAGAAGGGGGGTAAGCCCTATGATTGGTCCATCTAGATGTTGTTCTGCTCCTGTGGTTAGGATTGCATCACACACTCCCAGTCACCCCTCTCCCCCACCCCACTAGAAGCATGGCTTTGAAGAAGTATTTCCAGAAGAAGGGGAGTTGTTCTCCGTAGACCAAATGGTAAATGTTCATTTTAACACAGATCCATAACACAAGATTCACTCTTAAAGTTTCTGATTTAGCAGCATGGGTGGGGATCCAATATGGTGGATGAGTGAATGATGCTTCCCTGGAATTTGGTACTGAGCTGGCGTGGGCTCGGCACATGTTTCAAAAGACTCCATGGTATGTGTGATCCAAAGCCAGCTTCGAGAACCAGTTTAAGAACTCCTCTTGCAATTTTAGGTTGGATACAACTGTACTGAAACTGCTCTCCTATATCAGGTCCTCCTAAATGCCACCCTACTGAACAGCATTTCCCCAGTTTATTCTTGTCAGCCTCTCTGCAGCATCTAATATTCATTTATTCATTAACTTTTTCAATCATTCAACAATATTATTTGATGAATCCTAGAGATGCTACAAAAGATAGGGTCTCACTTCTCAGTGATACGTTCATGTGAGAAAACAGGAAATAGAGAAGTAAACTAGAGAATGGATAATTTATTTGCTACTTGCAATAACTGCTATGAAGGAAACAAACAGGATACTGTAAAAGGGAGTGTTTATGAACGAGCTACCTAAATAGAGTTTATTTGTCCATAATTCTCCTTAAAAACAACAATAACACAAAAACAAAAAAAACTCTCCCCATGAAGAGTTTTGGTGCCAACCTCTCTTGCAGTCTGTCTCTAAGCTCTTGAATCTATCTTTCTTTGGATTTGCTTTCTTCTCCCTCTTTTTGTGACATAGGCATTCCTGAGACCAAATAACTAAGTAGATGACTTTAATTCTCCCAGTCCCTCCTTCCTTACTGTGAGGGTCCTTCCTCATTTATCTTCTCCCTCCTATTATTTCTCTTGCTATGCATGGAAATTAAATTATTGATCTTATTCCAACCTCCTCCCCAAGATAAATGCCTAAGAGAAAGCAAAGCTCCCTGCTGGAAGACAACTGGTTACTGAGAAGGAGGATAGTTTCTGGAGAGGTATTACTTACACATAATTCTCATGTTGCCAAAGCAACAACTTAGTCCAACTTCTCTGAGCAAGACATGCAACATATTAGGGTAAGACAGTCCTTATTTTTTCACTTGTGTCCATTTTCCATTTTTTCTATTTGTATCATTTATTCTGGGTTATAAACACACTGTTATGCTTATAAATAAACACTGTAATCAAATTTCTTCAATATATAACAGCAGGTAAGTAATGGTGTTTAAAAAAAAAATCTCAGTGCTGTTTGGACTTGAGACAATTTTCTCCCACAACTGGACATTTCAAACCACTTTCTGTAACCTTCCTTATCCTCCCATGCAGGTGAATGCCAGGCTGTGTATGCTCACAAGGCAACCAGAGTCCAGGATGTGTGCCAAGCTTGTCATGTCTCAGCTTTCAAGTTTTCTCTTGGAATGAATTGGTACTCGCCTCTTTTCCAAGCTGGTCCTCTGTTTTGAAGTGATGGAAATCTGTCACCAAAATCTTGGTGGGGCTTCCTGAATTCAGGCTGTGCTGATGTAAGTTATGGGGCTGAAAGGAGTTTATGGCTTGGCAAAATGGGATTTTATTGAAAATATTCCGGTAATGTTCATAAGGCATATTAAGGACTTTTACAATATTTTAAAAATCAAGGACAATTACTTGGTGATAAAACGTGTCTTCCAAGGTAATTGTTTGGAAAGTTGTGGTCCAACATTCCCAAAAGCAATTAATTAGATTCCTAGCCCTATAGCCACAATGTGATCAATCTCTCAGAGAGTGAGCCTTTATTAATTCTCCTTCTTTTCTCAGACTACTCTCTAATACTCTAGTTTCTTTTCTAGTCTTCCCTCTGTTGCCATAATATTTTTTAGCTAGCAGGGCTCAATTTTTCCAATTGTTAGCTAATGGAGCTTCCTTTTTTATGATACATTCTCTGAAATCCCTAGACTTGTCTATTTCTTAGGTCTCTCTTATAAGATAGTCTGCCCATCAAATGGACAGTGAAGAGAATTTATTGAATGCCTACTGTGTGAACAGAAACAGTCAGGTAAAATTCAGAAACACTTATGGCCCAGCTGGGAGACAGGACAGAAACACATGAAAATGACAAAGGAACAAAGATGAAGCGAACAGTCAGTAAGTGACTACAAGATGGCTATCAAGGGATATTCAGTTGGATCAGGTTCATTAGGAGAGCCATTCTGGAAGAGAGCACTTGAGAGTGGAGGACTGAAGGAAGGACTGGAGCAAGACCAGCTGGGTGGAGGGGAGGGTGCTCTCTCTATTGCCCTACAGAGTGTGAGAGTTATAGTGAGATTCACCTAAGGACTCTTGCTTCTAGAAGCCATCTTAGGAGTCATCTTTGTATCATTTGGACTCCTGAGTGCTGGATTCATTCCCTAGTCTCATATGTGAACCAGAACCAGTGTCTCAAAGAGCCACTTTGTGTTTACACTCTCCAAGTATCCCCAAGAATAAATCTTTACTGCCTCGGAATCAAGTCCACACTCCTTACCAAGAAAATCATGAGTATTTACAATCAGACTGAACACTTCCTTTTGATTCTTGTTTTTCCTACCTGGGAAGTGTGGGTCCTTACCACACTGAACTTCTAGCAGTTTATAGAACATGCCATGCAATCCCATGCCTTCTTGCCTTTGCCTATGCTGCAATCTTTGCCGTGAATTCTCCTCTCTTCGTTCTCTGATGGGCAAAACTGTCCTGCTTATGTTCCAAATGTCTTTTCCTCTCTGAAAATAGCCCCTTCCTTCTTCTTTTAGGACTAAGCTTTCTTTCCTCTGTTTTCTGCAAATGCATTGATCAGATTTCCTCTGCAGACTTAGCACAACATACCATCATTTGGGGAAGGATATGCCTTTATAACCGATCATACTGTGAACTCCTCAGGGCTGAGATTGGGTTTTATTATATTTATAACCCCCATCTTTAGTACTAGAAGGGCAGGTAGTATATGTACACATCATGTTTACTAAACTAGAACCAATAATCAGCTGTCTGTGGTGCCTGCATTCCCTTAGGACATCATTTGCCCTTTTACAGGTTCTTGACTATAGGAGAGATTTCATCTAAATATTCATAGTGATGCAGAGAATTTCAAAAGTTTACGTGCACGTGTCTTTTTGCGTACATATTGAGGATTTACATAGACTATTTATTGTCATCTAAATAGTAGGTTTCAGAGCTAAATACTGTGAGTTCTGGGTTTAGTAATCTAGTAGTGAAAATAAGAACTGCACTTATGTAATTGAAGGGGAAGCAAAAAATGCCATGAAAATGGTATAGGAAAAAAGTGATGTGTGAGTTCTCTCACCCTGGGAAAAAATGGTGGGGGTTGGAAGGCTTGCATCTTTTCCTTGTACTTCAAGAAGACAGGAGAAGGGTATTTTTGATACAACAGAAGGTGAACAAAGGCACAGAAATGGCTGATCTTGGGATCTGTAAATCATTCATCTTGGCTGGAGCTCAGAGTACTCTGGATCCTTCCTTAGCTAGGATGTCATTTGGCTCAGTCATTTTAATTCAAAAAACTGAATCAAAATTAAATTGAGAAGAACAGTCATACATCCCTCATTTTAAAATCTACACTTCAGTTGTTCACCCCTTGTTTTGAAAAACCCAGATGAAGTCAATACATAGAGCACATGCCAATGAAAACCTGGCTTTAGGCACAAGTTTAACTATAGAGACACACTTCTTACTTCATAAGAACACATTATTGATGCACCCAGCTTAAAATGAAGAAACATGGGCTGTAGAAGGGCTGATCTCAGAGTTCACCCTACAACAGTAAGGCATATGAATAGAAGATTGAAAGAGAGCAGATTCTCTCTATTTCTGCCCCCTTGAATAATAAGAGTTGGGAGGGATGGGCGAAAGGGAGTCACTCCCTATTTATCAATGGATTTGGTGTAGCAATAGGTACAGAGTCTCTGCTCTTATGTGATCATAGCAGCTTAGATCTAGGGCAGATATGACAGGAAGCATGGACGACCAGATCAGAGGAACCAGGGACACAAGAAATGGTAGCAGCAGGGTTTCCTCCAGGTAGATCACAATGTTGGCAACATCAAGCATTGAAAGCATTTATCTCCCTCCCTCCACCTTTCCCCCATCACCATGGGTCAATGCTAAAGTCTCTTTTTGCAGGTATTTGTCTTAAGTTGGTTGTCCAATAAGACCCAGGAGGCAGCTAAGCATTACAATATGTGGGGTAAAAACTGATAAAGTTGCAGGGAGAAATAGATGAATTCACTATTATCGTTGGAGACTTTAATACCTCTCTATCAGAAATGGATAGATTCAGCAGGCAGAAAGTAAGGACAGAGTTGAACTCAACAGCACTTTCAAACAACTGGGTATAATTGACATCTATTGACTACTTTATCCTACAGCAGGAGATTACACATTCTTCTCAAATTCACATGGTACAGTCACCAAGACAGAACACATTCTGAGCCATAAAACATACCTTAACAAGTTTAACAGAATAGAAATCATACATCTGCTCTCAGACCACAGTGGAATTAAACTAGAAATTAACAAATGTAAAAAGATAGGTAGAAAATCCCCCAGTACAAAGAGATAAAGCAGTATATTTCTGAATAACACAGGGGTCTAAGGAAAAAAATCTCCAGAAAAATTAAAAATATTTTGAACTAAATGAAAATGAAAACACAACTTTTCAAAATTTTTGAGATGTAGCAAAAGCACTACTTGGAAGGAAATTTATAGCATTGTATTAGAAAAGAAGAAAGATCTAAAATCAATAATTTAAGTTTCTATCTTAGGGAATTAGACAAAGAGGCACAAATTAAATCAAAGTAAGCAGAAAGAAAAAATATTAAGATTAGAGCAGAAATCAATGACATTGCAAAGAGTAAATCATAGGAAAAAATCAATGAAGCCAAAAACTGGTTCTTTGAAAAGATCAATAAAATTGTTAAGGTTTTAGCTAGGCTAAGAAAAGAAATAGAGAGAAAACACAAATTATTAATATTAGAAATGAAAGAGGGGACATCACTATAGTTTCCATGGGCATTAAAACAATAATAAATGAATATGATGAACAACTTTATGCCCACAAATTTGATAACCTAGATGAAATGGATCAATACCTTGAAAGACACAATCTGCCAACACTCATGCAAGAAGAAACATACAATCTGAACAGGCCCACAGCTATTAATTAAATTGAATTAATAACAAATAACTTTCTAAAATAGAAGAAAGCAACAGACCCAGATGAGTTTACTGGTGAATTCTACCAAATACTTAAGGAAGAAATAATACTAACTCTCTACAATCTCTTCCAGAAGATAGATGCAGAGGGCATACTCCCTAACTCATCCTATGAGTTAGCATTACCCTAATAACAAAGCCAGACAAAGCCATTACAAGAAAAGAAAACTACAGACCAATATCTCTTATGAACACAGATGCAAAAATCCTTAACAAAATTTTAGTAAATCAAATCCAACAAGATGTAAAAAGCATTATACACCATGACCAAGTAGGATTTATCCCAGACATGTAAAGCTGATTCAACATTCAAAAATCAACTGATGTAATCCATCACACCAACAGGTTAAAGAAAAATATAATTATCTCAATAGGTGCAGAAAACACATTTGACAAAATCCAACACCCATTCATGATAAAAACTCTTGGCAAACTAGGAATGGAGGGCAACTTCCCCATCTTAATCAAATACATTCACAAAACCCTACATACTTAATTGTAAGAAACCTGAAGCTTTCCTGCTAAGATCAGGAACAAGACAAGGATGTCCCTTTCATCACTGCTATTTAATATCACACTGGAAGTCCTAGCTAATGCAATTAGACAAGAAAAAGAAATAAAAGGTATGGATATTGAGATAGAAGACATAAAACTATTTTTGTTTGCAGGTGACATAATCACCTTTGTAGAAAATCTGAAAGAATGGACAAATTCTGGAACTAATCAGTGATTATAGCAAGGTTTCAGGATTCAAGGTTAACATACAAAAGGCAATTGCTTTCTTATATGCCAGCAGTGGAGAAGCAGAATTTGAAATTAAAAACAATACCATTTACATTAGCACCCCCCAAAGTAACATACTTAGGTATGAATTTAACAAAATATCTGCAAGATCTATATGAGAAAAACTACAAAACTCTGATGAAAGTTATAAAAGAAGAACTAAATAAATGGAGAGATAATTCATGTTCATGGATAGGGAGACTCAATATTGTCAACATATTAGTTCTTTCCAATTTGATCTATAGATTCAAGGCAACCTCAATCAAAATCTCAACTAGTTATTTTGTGGGTATAGACAAATTGATTCTAAAGTTTATATGGAGAGGCAAAAGTCCCAGAATAGCCACCTCAATACTGAAGGAGAAGAACAGTCAGAGAACTGACACCACCTGACCTCAGGACTTAGTATAAAGCTACAATGTTGAATTGGCAAAACAAAAGAAAAATAGGTGAATGGAACAGAATAAAGAGCCCTGGAATAGACCCATATCAGTATAGTCAACTGATCTTTTACCAAGGAAAAAAGGCAGTATAATGGAACAAAGATAATCTTTTCAACATTTCAAGAAATGGTGTTGGAACAGCTAGACATTCACATGCAAAAATAAATAAATAATAAATAAATAAATAAATAACATGTGCAAAGGAGACTGATGAATAATCTATGTTGTGTGCATACAACATAACACCATGTAGTCCTTAAACCAACAAATAAAACTAAAAAAGTTCCTTATGATACTAATTGATTTACAGGATGTGTAGATAAGTTAGAAAAGCAAGATGCAAAAGGGTATATAGTGTGATGGTCTTTTCGTTTTGCAAAAAGAAATATATAAAGATAAATCAGAAACAAATGAATATGTTTATCTAAGGGTGCACTGGGGGTACAGTGACACCAATGGAAATTTATTTGAGAATAAATTTTTCATATTGTTTGTCTTTTGAATCACATAAATGTTTTAAATATTCAAAAATTAAATTTGATGAAAATGGATGAAAAAATTAAAGTCCTTTAATTGATTATAATCAGTACAAAACTGGCTTAACTAAATCAAGTTATTATATAACCACACATAAAGAATGATACATTTAAGTAACTTTTGTGTACAAAACTGTACATTATTCATGGAATCAGCAGTTTTAGATAAGAAAGGAGTCAGGAAACATTTTCTGTAAAGGGCAGATAGCAAATGTTTCATGCTCTGTATGTTATATAAGCTCTCTGGTATTCTTTTTTGGTTTTTGTTTGTTTGTTGTTTGGTTTTATAACTCTTCAAATATGTGAAAATCCCCCTTAGATTGAGATACAAGGACAAACCCTGCAGGAGTGTCTCCTGGATTATAATTTGATGACCACTGTTCTAGATTTAAAGAAAATGAAGAAACATAACAGTCAAATGCAATTTGTGAATCTTGATTGGATCCTAGAATGAAAAACAACCCAACTATAAAAGTCATTTTGGGAATAACAGGAGAAATGTAAATGTCGTACATGTATTAGAAGATACTTTTGTGCTTCCCTGGTGGTGCAGTGGTTGAGAATCTGCCTGCCAATGCAGGGGACACGGGTTCGAGCCCTGGTCTGGGAAGATCCCACATGCCGCGGAGCAACTGGTCCCGTGAGCCACAACTACGGAGCCTGTGCTCCGCAACAAGAGAGGCCGCGACAGTGAGAGGCGCGCGCACCGCGAGCGCACTGCGATGAAGAGTGGCCCCCGCTCACCGCAACTAGATAAAGCCCTCGCACAGAAACGAAGACCCAACACAGCCAAAAATAAACAACAACAACAAAAATAGTAAATATATATTAAAAAAAAAAGATACTTTTGAATTATTGTTGCTTTTTCTTAGGTGTGACCATAGTGTTGTTGTTATACCAGAAGGTGTTATTTTTAGGTGATATCCACTGATATATTCTGAAGTGTCATGTTAATTGCAACTTGCTTTTAAATGTTTCAGGGAAAAGAAATAGCAATAAAAGATACCAGGAGTCAATAAATGTTCTTAAATGATTGGATGTACATCCAATTTACTCAGTCTTTTGCAAAAATGCTTAGAGAGATGAAAGCTCATAAAAATCAATCACCAGATTCTAGGCAGGTATGGATGATATCAAACCTCTGGAATTGAGTTTAAATTTGATTTATTACTATTTTAAGATTTGGGTCATATGTGAACAATCAGAGAGGAATGAAAACTTGATTAATTTTAGAGTTAAAAAAGGAAGTATTAAGAGAAGTCATCAGGATGAATTATTTTTTGAGTTTCAAATCAGAATTTTGAATCTATAAGCATCATGGAAACTATTACTCAAATCTGCTCATTTTGCAGATAAGGAAACCACCGCCTAGAAAGGCTTTGCCCTGTGTCCAAATGTACCAAACAGTTAGTGTAAAAGAGCAGAAACTGTAATGCATAGTACATGTGTCTTTCCACTGTGCTGAAGCTGCTTAGTGTAGCTCAAAGTTACATATTTGATAAAGCCCTCATTTACCTTAATTTGTCAGATTAGCTTTCTATCAATTCCTGCAAACACAGCAAAATCTTTAGTAGTTTTCTATTTGTGACTACCACTGTGTTGATAAACACAGAATGAATAAGTTGAGCAATTTACTAGAAGTTATACAGTAAATTCAGGTTATATGTGCAAACAATTTGACAAATGTGTTCTTAAATATCCAGCCCCTGGCACCTCACTTAAACATAGCGAAACAAACTTAACATTATGAAGTCAGAGAAAGGGACCCTGGTTTTTTGCTTATTTGTTTGTAATTCATATTGTAAAGCACAGCAGATATGCCAAAAAGAAGTCTATTTGCAAAAATCTCAATATATTGTAGAGGCTCTTCTCTGAATCAGAACAGCTTTTCCCTCTTTGTCCCAAAGAAAGTGAAATTCGATGGCACCCAATGGATGACACCACACTCAAAGCTAAGGAGAATAAGGTGGGATTGCGGGAGAGGAAGGAATTAAAGAGCTTTAAGGTATAGAGAATCCATGGTGGAAAGAGACTCAACAGAGACCAAGTGAAGCAGAGGATTTTTCCTCCCCCTAGGACAACAAGAGGGATGATTTCATGGTTAGCTTTGAGAGAAGTGAAGAACCAGGTGCTTTAAAGATCCACTTACATTTTATGTGTGAATTCCCTCCAGTTTTATATTCAAAATTACTTCCTCATTTGAAAAAAAGGAATTACAGGGATTTGTGTGTTGACGGTATCTTTAAATCTCTAGTAGCTGGAATTATTAAGGTGCCAATTAGATTATACTGGAGTTTGACATTAATAGAGGACACCTCTATTAAAAAGAGGTTGCTATGTAGTCTGCTTTGCAGATATCTTTGATGTCTTTACCAAAAGATGTCTTTTCAACATAAAAATAAAAGAGCAGTGGCTGTCCGTGGCTGCCTTCAGTGTGAGAATGTGCTGGAATATTTTATTATTGGGTTGGCATTGAAGTCTGCTGTGAAATGATTTTTATGAATGCTATTTCCTGGGAGGCTCACAGAACTGAGAATTGCATGTCATGAGGCCGTGATCCCAGGGAGCAGAAATCAAATAAATAAAGGTCTTGGGGAATTATGGTCTATGGGATATATTTTCTTCCCAAAATGAGTCCATAGTTCACTTTGATGGTGAGTTTAAATGGATCATATGAGAACAAAAAAATACATCTATCTTTAAGTGGTAACCAAGTTCCATTTAAGAATTTTCTCCATAAAAATAATACCTGAGGTCTAAAATTCCAATGTAAAAATAAGAGAATAGTTACTATGAAAAAAGGACATGGTTTAATGTATTGTTTTAAAGCTTTTGATATAATGATATTCATATTTAGGAAATGAGAAATAGCAATTTAGAACTTACTATTCCATAAGGGTACATGCTTGAGGGTTCCTTTTTAACAGCCATATTAAAGGGGGTTCTCTTTAAGGAAAAGTAGGTTAATTGTAAGATAAAAGTCAAAAACAGGTTGACTACAGCTGCAGAGCAAGGAACTTGCTTTAACTAGAAATAAAATGGAGAAAACTACAGGTTATGCTCTGGGTCCATGCAATCATCTTTACAGTAGAATAATTGGGGATTAAAAACAAAATGGATTCCTACACGCTTACTCCACAGAAATTCTGGCAAATGTTCAGTAGGTCAAGCTCAAGGAAATTTTATAACTATCTTCCAGATAATTTTAAGGAGGAGGCACATTTCACAACACAATGAGAGAACAATGATTAACAAAAGCTTCATATTCAAATGAGACACAGACATCTTTCAGACATTTGTATTAGTTTGATTCATTCAGTTGCCATCTACAATGAATTGGGCAAGACTTTGTAATATGGATTAAAACTTTAAATAATTGGGACAATTTGTAGTCATGAGCTGAACTCAACTGATTGAAATCTAAAAGTAATAAATACAGGATTTTTCAATCTCTAGTAAAGGAAAAAAAGTTTCTGAGTCATTTTTCTACCAGAGTGCTGTGAGAGTCAAGTGATTATATTTGATGAGACAGTACCACAAATACTTATACAAATATTAGGAAAAAATAATCAGTGCTAAGCATAAGTAAATGCTTAATATACCCATACAGGCATACCTCATTTTGTTGCACTTCAAAGATACTGTTTTTTATAAACTGAAGGTTTGTGGCAACCCTGCATTGTCAGATGATGGTTAACATTTTTTTTTTAGCAATAAAGTATTTTTAAATTAATGTGTGTACATTTTTTTAGATATAATGCTATTGCAAACTTAATAAACTACAGTATAGTGTAAACATAATGTTTAGAGTATACTAGGAAACCAAAAAATCTGTGTGACTCACTATATTGTGATATTTGTTTTATTGCAATGGTCTGGAACCAAACCTACAACATCTCCAAGGTATGCCTGCATGTGCTTTCAAAGGATATTAAGCATTTAAAACAATCTGTTTGTAATTTTCTATCCTATTGTGTAGATATTCTACAAATCTGCTCTTAAAATGAGGTGAATTAGTAACAAACACAAACATTGCAGGAGATAACGTTGAATCTCAAAATTCAAGTGAATGAGAAATATTATGGCAGAACTAATAAACAAAGACAATGCTAAAATATACAGGATGATATAATCCTCTATGCCTCTTTTAAGAAATAACTCTTTAGAATAGATTCTAAACCCAGGATATGGGTCCCTGTCCAGCATGCAATGCCAGGATTCTGTAGCCTTGGAGTGTCCAGAATAAAAAGGACAAGAATAATGACTACTCTAAGAATAATAATATGAAGCCATAATACAAAATACCTACTTTAGCTCCTTTTATTCCCATGATCAGTGGAGGACATTTTTTCCCCATTAAAAACAAGGCTAAGTAACTCCCCCAAGTTCATGCAGCTAATACCTAACAGAGCTAACTCTGGGCCCACTCAATAACCTTGACTTCCATGCTGCATTGCCATTCAAATCAGAGAAGACACAGGACTCCTCTTTGCCGTGTGGTCATAGGGTCATCACCAATTCTAAACGTAAGCAGCTTCTAGTGCAGTGCTGCTCTGAGGTGAATATGATCCTCGAGGTCCTTTCATATTCTGTTGATTGTAAGAGCAGGGACTCAGATTTTAGGGGACTTGGTTTTGGCACCCTCCTCCAGTGGGTAAATTTTGGAGGTGGATAGAGAAGAGAGATAATTCGTATCCATGCATGAGACAAGAATGGAGTACGGCAGTCAATCTGCCATCATGAGCTTCCAGAAGGACTTTGAAGGTGGTTGAAATGATTGGCTCCCCCTTCTGTGTCACTTGCTGAACTGTGCTCATCTGGAGAACATAAATGTGGACAAAAAAATTTTCCCCCTTGAATCAGATAAAGATAAATAGGGCTGATGCTAAAAAATATTCTCCCCATTTGACTGTAATTGGATATATTAGTAACCTATACAGAATTATGTTTTAAAAGTCTTCAGAATCAAATACCACACAAAAGTACTTAAGGAAGTTCCAAATAGTTATGCTAGTAGTCTTCCTGTCTACACAATTCTCAGCTAAGCAAAATTATGGTACAAATTTGGAGAGTAGAGTTGCCATTTACTATAGTCATTCCTAAAGAAATCCATCAAGTGAACATGATAATGCAGACAGCCAAATCCTTATCTGGAATTTTTACTGTGAGTTGAAATTCATATAGAATATGTAACCTCTTCTTTTATTAGGGTACCCCAAAAATCAAGTAAGAAATAGCAAGAAAGCAAGATTTAAAAAAAAGCAATGGAAATACGAACATAAATATTCCACTTGACCTCTGCTATAGGTATTCCACCAGACACCACAAGGCACCCAGACTCAAACCTTAAAATATACCTCTCTCCCAAGTGCTCTCTCATCTCTCACCTCACCTACCAACTTGCAAAGTTTCTGCTTTTCCTCAACCCATTTAAAATTGGTTTGAACATTCAGTTGTGAAAGACAAAATGTCTTAACACAGAAACAGAAGAATCTAGATATTTAGTCAAAAAACAGTGATGGCAATTTCATATCTTACAAGACTCTGAAATCTATCTCTTCTTCTCCATTCTCAACGCTACTGGGTATTTAACTCAGGCTCAAGACTCCGCTGGCTTAAACTTTTACAGTGGCCTCTTGTTTCACCTACTGCCTTCATATCTTGACTTCATCTTCTGAACTGCTACCACAGTCATTTTTCTAAACTCACACAGTTAAATATCATAGTTTCCTGGTTAGAACATTCTAATGTCTCCCCATAACCTAGAGAATAAAGTCTTAACTTTCTAAGAAGTTATTTAGGATTCCTTACAATCTGTCCTCGGTCTACAGTCCTCGTTCTTTGTGGCCCTCCTCAACCCCCTCACCCACGCCCACGCCTTAGATACCAGGTGCGCTGGGCTGTGCGTTCTTCTTTAAATCAGTGACCCCCAAACTTAAGCGTGTATCAGAATCATCTAGAGGGCATGCTAAAACACAGATTGCTGGGTCTCACTCCCAGAGCATCTGATTCAGGAGGTCTGAACGGGGGCCCAAGTTTGCATTTCTCACAAGCTCCCAGATGATGCTGATGATGTCGGTATGAGGACTTCGCTTTGAGAACCAGTTCTCTAAAGGAAGCCAGATTTTCAACTACTTGAAATCCTTTGACTCAGCTCAAAATTGCTTTTGTTTCCTTTCTTGGTGGGGCCTCTCTTGGCTACTTCCTAAGTTGATGCATGACCTTCTAGGTTTATAAGCATTATTTACAATACAGAAAGCTGTGGTTTGTTAATCTGGCTGTTTTCTTCCTTTGACTATTAAGCTCCTTAAGGGTAGAGAGTATACTGCATTTATTTTTATATTCCTAGATTTAGCACAGTGGAGAGGAACTCAATCTCCTTTGCTGAATGAATTGGTGATATTGTATCTGCATTCTTGACTGGGCCATTTTCCAGATATAGAATTGGCCATGCTGTCTATTAACTTTAATAGCTACTGGCACATGTATTTCAGTGACCTTTCGATAACATTTCACAGCTCTTAACAATTCACCAAAGGGAATTTTAAAGCAACCCTAATCTTACATTCTAATGAACAAAAGAAACATTCATGACAGGTAGTCAGAAATCAGTCTGATGAAATTCAATACAACATGAAACAAAAGACTTCAAATTATCCTGGAAGTTTTATAGGCCCCTGCATCACATCATCTCTTTGCTGAAGGTGTTGCTACCCATGAAAACATAACTGGGATATTATGTAAGTTCAGTGAAAAACATCGGGTGAACAAAAAAAGCAGTCGAAACAGGGCTTGTCAAAGTGCTTACTGATTTATTGTTTCACCTTCAACTGGTTGTTCTTTCACTGTGTGAACAGAGTCTAAAGGGCTTATGTGGGTTTATGTGATCCACAGAGGTTAAGGAAAGGATTCTTAGGGAAGGTTGAGCTCTCTTCTTGCTTTTAACTCATGATCCAAAGTCATTGGTAAGGCCACCTAAGACACTGGAACCCAAATCTTCAACTTCTACTTGATTGTATACCTGGTAATTGGAACTCTTGCTCAGATGTCCAGAAAAACATTTCCCAACACAGAAAGTGAGGCAAAAGCAGTTTTAAGAGCCAGAGGAGTGAAAGCAGGACAAGTTCATGAAATGCTGATTGGTGTGGGGAAGCTGGGTGGGGACTGGTCAGGGGCTGGCCCCAAATTGTGATGGACCTTGAATGTCATGCCAAGGGGCCTAAATTTGCTTCACAGGCATTTGGGAGCCACTGACCTAATTCCAGATTGGAATTAGAGAAACTAGAAGCAGAAAGACTAACTAGAAGTCAAAAGATTGGGACCTGAGCCAATGTAGGGCATTGAGAATGGTAAAGAATAATATTTCGGAGAAATAATTTATTCTTAGTGACTATATTAGTCAGAGTTCTCCAGAGAGACAGAACAAACAGGAGACACAGGGAAGAGCCAATGCTGCAGTTCAGGTCTGAAGGCCATTGCTGGTAGAATTCCTTCTTGCTCAGGGGGGAGGCGTGGGGCAGAGGTCACGCATTAAAGGCATTTAACTAACTGGATGGGGCCCACTCACAATATTGAGGACATCGTGCTTTACTCAAATTTACCAATTTAAACATCAATCTCATCTAAAAGAAACCCCAAAAACCAAAAACCAAAAAAACCTCAATAGAAACATCCAGAATAATGTTTGACTAATATCTAGGCACCCTGGCCCAGCCAAGCTGACACAGAAAATTAACCATCACAGTGACCAATTGGATGGAGAACTAAGGGTGAAGAAAATAAGGGGTGGGTGGCATTGCCTTTAACTTGGATATTTGAGTAAATAATGGTGCTTTTAAACTAAGACAGGATCCCTGAGAAGAGGGGCAAATTTTGGTAAGAGAAAAGTTTTCATTATTCAGGAAAGATTTATTGATCCTAAAGCTTGCATCAAGTACTAAGTGAAATAGTTCTTTTTAGTGTTTGTGGAGGGAATAAACATATAGAAAGCATCATATTAAGAGGAACCATTACATCATGATTAAGCATGTGCTTCAGAGGCAGAGACACTGAACTTCTGTAACGTGGACCAGCCATTTAACATCTAAGTCTCAGTTTGCTCATCTGTAAAGTTAGGTGTTCTAAGAATTAGATTATACATAGAATAATTACACATAATTACTATAATATGACTATATATGTATGTGTATATATATATATATATACACAGACACACATCTACATAGTCTCTAATTCTCACAAACCCTAATATATATATATATATATAAAATGCCCAGCACTGGCACTTAGTAGTTCATCAAGAAACATCTCCAGGAAGATTTAGTTGTGTTTTTACTGTATTGATTGTAACCAATGTAGAGTGCTAAACAAATATGAGAGAGGTGAGACAAATATGAGACAAATATTTCCCCAGCGCCATGAGAGTCTCAGGGGACATGGTTGCTGGGAGGGTACTAAGTGACTGTGTCTTCTGTTATAGTATGCTAAATGGCTCCATGGTGACTTAAAGCAGATAATGTAGCTCCCAAAGGAAACGTGCTAGAACCAGGGAATAATTTCGGCACTGGTCTCATTAGGGTCTATTATTTACTTGTGTTAACAATGTTTAAAGGATCTAGTAGTGCATATATAATATTTTATTAGGCTTCATAAAAGCCATAAATGTTTAAAATCTAGAAAACAAATTCAGGCCTCTCTAAAATCATTTAATTGGAGCTGCGAAGATTACATGTTAATACACATTCATATACGCAAACTCATTTAATCAGCATGGAAGTAGATTGTACCAGTTGCTGTAATAATTCAATATAGCTTGAGTATTCCTTAATGAATGGATAATATTAAGTGATGCACTGTAGCTGTTTCAAAATCAGAGGTGATGTTCTAAAATAGGGGTCAGAAAACTATGGCCAAATGGGCCAGCTCTTGTTTTGTGCATAAAGTTTTATTGAAACACAGCCATATTCATTTGTTTGGTTTTGTCTATGGCTGTCTTCACACTGCAATGGCTGAGTTGAGTAACTGAGACAGAGACCATATGGTCCTCAAAGCCTAGAGTATTTACTCTCTGGCACTTTAGAGAAAAAGTTGATTGACCCTTCTCTAAAAGGATTTTGGAAACTTGGCTTCACACCAGAGTTTGAAAAAGCTCAAACTATAAAGTCTAAGCATAAAGAGCAACGATAAACACTTTATGCTGATTAGATATAAAGATAGATTGGAGAAGCAGTGAAACTGGGGAAATCTTCAGCGTGTGAACCGCATCAAAAGAATGTAGCTGAGAGCCCACTCCTGCCTGTTTTTGCCAAAGAAAAACACAAGCCCCAGGGTACCACTTCTTTCAAATCTGGAAAGGAAGACAGGCTTCCATTTTTAAAATCAAATTTCCAAGTTCTGAGTCACTTTCAGGATAAGCCAAAGAGGTCTGGCCACCATTTGCCATCTCTGGCTCAAACACTAAGGAAAGTAGTATTGTGAAATAACAGATAAGAGTGGAATGAAGAAAGGACACAGCTGATTGTGATTTCACAGATGCTTTTGCCTGCTTTACATGAAGGCCTCAGTGGACAGATAGAATATGTGCAATGCAAAGAATGACAGACAACATAGAAGAAGAAAAGCACCAGGCACATCCATCAATTTCAATATAAACCCCATCAGTTCCAAGGAAATGACGTATGAAGAGAGAGAGGACAGAGACACGGCAATACCTGCAGGAGGCTGAGCAACTAAAAGAAGTGGGAAAAAATGCCCTTTACCTGAGCTTCCAAATCACAACAGATGGTGAGATCTGAAGGGAGATAAACATTAAGGCCTGGAAAGCAAGCAATTCCTCCTGTCAGCTTTCAAGGGCTGGTGCAGATGAAAGACCAAGAACTAGACAGAAACTGTGCAACACCAGTGTTTTACAACATTCAGCGCTGTCTACTGGATGGGTAACGGATGGTAACCTGCTGAGGGGGGAGGAATCCCTTTAGGAATGGGAAGGACCCCCAGAACTGCTTAAAGTTAAAGAGTAGACATGAACCGGATGTGAGAAATTGGAAGAAAATAGGGCGTGCTACACAGCAAAAACAAATCAGATAAATGAAGAGACAACTCTTTTCGGGTAGAATATAGAAGAGTGAGAAAGCCTCGAGCTAAGAGAGAATCTGTAGATCCTGGGTAGGTTTTTCTGGTTCCTAGCTCCTAAAACAACATGGAAGATCTCGAGTAAGTCACCGCCGGAAGCGCTGGCAAGATGATAAAGTTGGGATGGCTGATTCTGCAGGGTGACTTTGAGAGGCTGCCTCCACTCCCCTATGAATTTCCCACTCATTCATTTATTTATTCATTGATTCCTTCGTGCATTTGGTCCATAAATATTTATTTAGATGCCTGAGCATGTGTCAGACACTGTCCTTGGTGCTGGAGACAGAAGTGTGAACAAGACAAAGTCCCGTTCTTCCTGGAGCTTATGTTCTATTTGGAGACACACCACTTAACAGCTATCTGGCCTGTTCCTCATTTTCTCTTTTACAAAAAGGACACAAAAATTGTTATATTTACTTTTAGGATGGTATGAGAATTACTGAGAAATTTCTATAAGGCAGAATGTTCGTCAGAATTGTTACAATTAACATTCTTATATCTGTTTCCCAGGCTCTGTTGGTATTATCTTGCTAATAAACAGATTTGATGATGCCAGCCCCTACTTTGATGTCTCTTCATTATTTATAGGAGGGGTCAGCAATTTTTTTCTGTAAAGGTTTAGGTAATAAATATTCCAGGCTTTGTGGGCCATACAGTCTCTCTCACAACTATTCAACTCTGCTGCTGCAGTGCAAAAGCAACCATAGACCACATGTAAATGAATGCAAGTGGCTGTGTTCCAATAAAACTTCATTTACAAAAATAAGTGGTGGGCCAAGATTGCCAACTTCTGATCTAGTCTGGAGCATAAGGTCCAAATTCTCTAGTATAGCATATAGTCTAATACCAAATTCTACTTCTATTTCATCATCCTCCATTCCTCCAGTAAAAATAAACAATTTGCTAATTCCTGATTCTATAATTTCTCATCTATTTAAAAAAAATTGATAATGTGATTGTAAATTACTCAAATAATGCAATAACTAAAAACTGAGCGCCTACTGTGCATACTATTGTATAATCTTAATTTTCCATTAATAAGCATATTATTTAACACATAGATTCTATCTTATTCTGTTCCATGGCTGCTTATTATCCCACTGTACAGATGAACCTCATTTCTTTAACTAGTCACTCTGCCCTCCAAACTTCCTTGCCTTGCACATGTTGCTTCCTCTGCCTTAAAAGACTTTCCTTGTCTAGTTGGCAATCATCTCCTTAAGCTCAAGAACGAGCTTAAATATTTTCTCTGTAAAATCTATCTATTCCCTGTATAAAATCCACTCTGCTCTTATTTATTTTATATATAAATCCTAAGAGTCTGGGGGAAATGTGCTAGGCAATTATAATTTATGAAATTTAATGAGTGTTTACTAGATGCCAGATATTTTTTAAAAGGCACTTTATCTGTATTAACTACCTAAAAAAATCTGGTTTCTTGATGGTATTATCGAACTGCCGAACATGATGTCTTTTACTCTAAATTTTAAACAAGGTGAGTTGACTTTTTCTGTTACATGAAAGCAAAAGAATCCTACTTAATATGTATTTAGGAACACCTAACATTGTGCATGGACCCTGGCAGATGCAATATTAAAGCTGCTTCTTCTCCTTTTAAGCAGTAAGTTCTCTGACTGTGGGCACCAGACCTTAATCATGTAGGAATAATCAGGGGCCAGGATAGTAATTTGCTCATGGATGGAATCTCAATAAATATCAGCCTAGTGACTTAATGACTCAGCTACAGAGGTGAGATAATTTACTGAATGGGAAAGGCGCCGAACAACTTAATACTTTTTCTGAGTCCAGTTTCTTCAACTTCCTGGGGTTTACTGTTTTAACTGCTTTGATGATGTAAAAATTGGGGTAAAGAGCATGGTGATATTACAGACATTAATATTACTAACTAGTTTTACCCTATATAAACTGCAGTTTTCCAGAACTCAAGTACCTTAATTTAAAATACAATCATACTATATGTTATCTGACTTTGAAAAAGGACAATGATTTTTTTTTTGGAATAAAACATTTTATTATTATTTTTTAAACATCTTTATTGGAGTATAATTGCTTTACAATGGTGTGTTAGTTTCTGCTGTATAACAAAGTGAATCAGCTATACATATACATACATCCCCACATCTCCTCCCTCTTGTGTCTCCCTCCCACCCTCCCTATCCCACCCCTCTAGGTGGTCACAAAGCACTGAGCTGATCTCCCTGTGCTATGCGGCTGCTTCCCACTAGCTATCTATTTTACATTTGGTAGTGTATATATGTCCATGCCACTCTCTCACTTCATCCCAGCTTACCCATCCCCCTCCCTGTGTCCTCAAGTCCATTCTCTTTGTCTGCGTCTTTATTCCTGTCCTGCCCCTAGGTTCTTCAGAACCAATTTTTTTTTTTTTTTTTAGATTCCATATATATGTGTTAGCATACGGTATTTGTTTTTCTCTTTCTGACTTACTTCACTCTATATGACAGACTCTAGGTCCATCCACCTCACTACAAATAACTGAATTTCATTTCTTTTTATGGCTGAGTAATATTCCATTGTATATATGTGCCACATCTTCTTTATCCATTCATCTGTCGATGGATGCTTAGGTTGCTTCCATGTCCTGGCTATTGTAAATAGAGCTGCAATGAACATTGTGGTACATGACTCTTTTTGAATTATGGTTTTCTCAGGGTATCTGCCCAGTAGTGGGATTGCTGGGTCGTATGGTAATTCTATTTTTCGTTTCTTAAGGAGCCTCCATACTGTTCTCCATAGTGGCTGTATCAATTTACATTCCCAACAGTGCAAGAGGGTTCCCTTTTCTCCACACCCTCTCCAGCATTGATTGTTTGTAGATTTTTTGATGATGGCCATTCTGACCAGTGTGAGGTGATACCTCATTGTAGTTTTGATTTGCATTTCTCTAATGATTAGTGATGTTGAGCATCCTTTCATGTGTTTGTTGGCAATCTCTATGTCTTCTTTGGAGAAATGTCTATTTAGGTCCTCTGCCCATTTTTGGATTGGGTTGTTTGTTTTTTTGATTTTGAACTGCATGAGCTGCTTGTAAATTTGGGGGATTAATCCTTAGGACAAAGATTTTAAAAAAGATTTTTATAAGAGACTCCTGCACTAGGATCTAGATAAGATATTCATAGGTGATTAAGCTCTACAGAGACCAGGTTTCCTGGCAGCTCATCATCGTCCATCAGCATGCATCTTGGAACTCTGTTATTTAGGTGAACAAAGGTGGAGTCTACCATCAAAGAAGCCAAGTCAAATTCATATCAAACAACAGGACACACTTCCATGATGGTGGGAGTACTGGGAGCTGACTCCTGATTTATTGGCAACTGTAAGAATGGCTCTCAGGCCCGGCAGTACATTAAGGACACTTACCACATTGCATTTTATGGCTTCCCAAGAGTGATAGGATAAACCAATAATAACAATAATTATTCAGAGAGCCGGGCCCTGTGCAAAGTGTGTTACCAAAATTTTCTTCATTTAATCCCCCTAACAACACTAGGATGTAGGTATTTCTAGCCCCAGTTTACAGATGACTAAATTGAGACCTAAATTAGACCTATTAAAGGGCATATGGTCATGCATACAGTGATAGTGTTGTATTTGAGTCTCTCTGATTCCAGGCTCATGTTTTTTCACTAAAGCACTCATGCCATGGAAATTCAAATAGAGCAGTTAACTTCTGACTTCCTGTTTCCTTAGGATAATCGGGATGCAATGTCACCTCACATAGCATCATTTAAGAAGGAACTAGATGTTCCAAGTTGTTTTCTCCAGCTCTATAGCCCAAAGGGTTTGATTAGTCAAGCTAGCAGACATTTTGAGCTATCTATAAGAGTGTGTAACCCTTCTCTCTTCAAGAGCCTAAGGATTTGGGAGATTATTGCCTCCTAAGAAATTCCAGGAATTGGAGGAAATAAAGACAAAGGCAGAAAAAGGAGGACTGGTGAGATTTATATTCATTTTCCTCAATATGAAGGCAATTCACATAATGATTCAGTATGGACCAGGCTCTCCTTTTATGTGATTTGAGGTCAAATAAATGGTGTCTCTTATATCTGCACATGATCTAGAGGCAGGAAGACACTCCCAGATCTGCACAACCTCAAGAACAGGTAGAAATTACACAGCCTCATTATGTTTACTGGCTGCCACCCTGGAGTCACCTCTGTGGCTGGTGGTGAGTGAGCAGTGGAGAGCATGACTTATACTAGCAGCAGCATCTGCTACTGTAAGGCTGTCAGGAGACAAATCTCCATTGGTCCCTGACATTTCTGCCCATCTTCTGAGCAGAAGCACAGTCTTTTCAAGGATGTCTGCATGGTAAACAGCCTTGGAAGACAGGGATAGTGTCTTCCTATGGAGCAGAGGTAATGGTTTGTTTCTTGTCCAGTATAATGAAGATAATGCATCCTTCTGGGGCAAGGCTCAGGCAGGTTTGCTTGCAGCCCATTATAAAAGATGCAGGTTCCCTATGCTTGAGGTGCCCCAGCTGTGAGACAAACCAACAGTGTACTCAGCATCCACCTGAGCCACTTTGCATCAGCCCATGGGATGCGGGTGGGGGGAAGGGAACTGATGTGAACATGAAGCTCATGCTGTTTGCCTGCTGTGTGTAATAAAGTCCTTTGTCTTGTCCCCTGAGTCTTGTGTTCTGCCAGGTTAACCTGTTCACTTGCAAGCAGGGTAAAATATCAGATCCTCCACTGTCCTGATAGAGGCCTACCAATCTGCAACTCCACAGTGCCCAAGATATCCTTAATGTTGTATCTAGAGAGGCCCAGCCCAAACAAGAGTCTTATTTTTTATTACATATTTTTTTCTTTTTATTATTATTTGGTAGCCTGAGTGTTGGCCAGGTTCTACCACTTCTAAAATAAAGCATGCCTAATGAGTGAACATTCCATTATGCATGGGTCCCAAGGTACCCATTCCCATACAGAAATCCTTATAAATGCACAAAAAAAACAAAAGAGGCCCTTAGGGGAAACAACAGTCTAGACCTTTTCTCACCGAGTCCTGATATCCATACTGTATTGAAAAGTTTTGCTGATTATGGGTCTGTCCTTAAAGGAAATGTAAATTAGACTGAGCTAATTAATAAGATAATGACTTATTTGTCTGGAATTGGTTGTAAACCTCTCACATCCAAATATCCAATCTACTATTAACTAGATGCAAGAGTCTGCTAGGACCACTCTTCTATCAAGTACAGCATGTAAGTATCTTTTTCCAGGGCAACTCTCTGTTGGTGTAACATTGGTTCTCTTTGTGATGGAGACAGTAAAGATGGGGTAAGATTTTAACTCTCTTAATTTCAGGTTGATCTGAAACCAGCCCGCTTCATTTCAAGAAGTTTTTACCTTAAACCTGTGCTTTCAGATGAATTATCTTCCAGTAGACCCTCCCCCCGTCTCTCTCTCTCTCTCTCTTCATTAATGACATGGTTATAGGAGGTAATCAATATTTTCCCCATGAAGTGAAAACTGACTTTCAGTTTTCAATAAACAATGTACTCTCTTTCTCTATCTTTGAATTCTTGAACCCAAATAATGACCTTACAAGTGTGATGGCTTAAAAGACTCTTGGTTTCTCCTCTAACACTTCTGACCTGTTTGGCCTAAATTGAAGCATCCGTAGATTGCTTCATAATACATAATTCTGTCTTTTTAAAACTTTAAAAAATAAATTTATATCCCCTTTACCCATTCTGTCAGATTTTTTTTTTTTAGTGTTGGTGGTAGGGGTACATAGTCCATAGAAACTTTATAAAACTCTCTCTCCTACCCCTTAATATCCTGAAGTTCCTTGTAGTCTCTCGTCAGCCTAAACCAAAACAAAATCTTTTTTATCCATGCGCCATATTACACACACCTCTTGAGCCTTTAACCCTTACTGTCTGGACCGAATGACACTTCCAGTTTCATCACATTCCCGGGACAACTGTCCCCACTCCCACCTGGTTGTACACACCTCAAACAGTCCCTTGGAGATTATAACCTTTCTTATGTTGGACTGGTTTTCTCTTGAGAATGGACCTTTGTAATGGGAGGGCTTTCTGTCTTTGGAGATGCTATGCTGGCTGGTTATTCCCAAATCTCTGTTGTAAACAGCAGACAGGAGGAGGTCTTGAACTCTTCACATGTGATTAATTTTTATTCTGTCATACCAGCCTTGTATTCAACTCTGCTAACTCTCTAACATCTTGAGCTGATGATGTTATCACCTGATGGTTAAGGGCGACTGTTCCATATTTTGATTCTATATTTGGGTTCAGTCCCTAGCTCCACTGGATAGAATTTTGTTCTAACAGCTCATATTCCCATGGAGTTTATACAACCTTTCTCAGCTGGTTGGGCAGGACACTTAATTAGCACAGTCACCTCAGCTGTGCTGACATTGGTTGATGATATCAGTGTAAAACCAGCAATGTTTTGGAATGATAGTCTGTGTGAACTGATGCCAAAAGAGCCCCGCTGCCTTTTCCTCTTCTGTTCAAAATATGTTTAATTGTAGCTCTTCTTCCAAAGTACAGATAACAGTAGTGACTTAAAAAAACACACAAACACACACCAAAACTGGTATTATAACAAGCCAGAGAGGAGCTAATCACAGGCTATTAAACAAAATTTATTTCCTAAGAGACAATATAGAGTTGTATGGGTTTGAAAGCACAAAACAATGCTGTTTTTATCTTGCAATACAGTTCCACATATGGTGATTCTGCTGAGCACTGTGACCAGGCAAAGTTGAGGGACTTGTTACAGTGAGTTTATTAGCTGCAATGGGACCTTGTTCCATTTAATTTGTGCCGGGGGCTATTATATGCAAATCACTAACATGGTACAGAGTTGGTTACAAAAGAAATATCAGAACAGAATGGAGAGCTGTCTCTATATTCTTCTAGAAGTATTTCAATGATATCATTTCAGCCTATTATTTTTTGGAGACACGTTAAAAATTACCTGCCATGCTCTCTCATTGAAGAAGAAAATATTTTTTATATTTTAGATGAAATTAAGATCATAATATTTAACATCCTGGGTAATTCGTGCAAGGTGCTACTTTGAGGAGTTTCAATGGAGCATCAGCTGTTTCCCTACTGCAGTCTGGTTTGCTTTTTACCACTTGGCTTCAGTTAATTGGACAAGAGATTGGCACCTCTACTAAGGGCACCTGACAAGTGAGCCTTGGCATGGTACAAGGACACTGCTCAGTAGGGGTAGTTTCTGGGGAAAGATGATGGGTTAAGTGTTTTCTTTTTTTCTTTTTTTTTTTAGAATTATTTATTTATTTGGTTGCATGGGGTCTTAGTTGAGGCAGGCGGGCTCCTTAGTTGCAGCACATGGACTCCTTAGTTGTGGCATGTGAACTCTTAGTTGTGGCAGGTATATGGGATCTAGTTCCCTGACCAGGGATCGAACCCGGGCCCCCTGCATTGGGAGTGCTGAGTCTTATCCATTGCGCCACCAGGGAAGGCCCAGGCTAAGTGTTTTCTGACGGCAATTTTTTGGACTATTTTTTGCAATTACAGAAGAAAGACACTCATCTAGGACTTCAGTCCAGCTACATCTAGGACTGAAGAAGAACAGGGATAGGGCTGCATCCAATTAAGTAGTCATCTTACAATAGGACTTATATTTTCCTAAGACTTCCAGTCCCAGTTTGGAATTTATGATCATGTTTACATGTGTCTATCAGATGCTTCCTGGCATAGTTGGAATATTCCTAAAAGGCTTTCCTAGACTAGGAGTCTAGAGCCATCATCATTTCAGCCTGGCACACGCAAGTGCAAGCAGTCCATTCAAGGTTGTCATCCCAGGGTCTGGCACCATCCATGTCTTTGCAGAAACATGGTTTATTTGTTTGGAGAAAATGTTACTTCCATTCTCACTAGATTCTCTGTATATCAAAAAGAAAGGAAAGCTGTATTCTGAGCTGAGAGAGCTTCAATAATGTATGATTTAAAGAGGCCAACTAGAGGCAGAGTCAAGATGGTGGTGTGGGAAGATGCGGAGTTAGTGTCTCCCCACAACTAGGGTGCTTGCCGGCCACTGGTGGGGGACTCTGATGCTCAAGGAGATGGGAGGAGCCCCAAAGTGAACCAGTAGGATGTAGGGGGACTGAGGGGGGAGGAGAAGTGGAGGCCAGACACGATCAGCGCCCATGAGGCCAGGGAGGTCAGGAGAGGCAGGCGGAGGGACTCTCCGGGAAGAGTGTTAAAGCCCCATCCAGGCTGCGTGGGTCCTGGGGGCATAGGAGGGAGGCCAGTGAGATCAGGAGAGGCAGGTGGGAGGGGCCATCCAGGAGAAGCAGAGAGGAGCCAAGGGTAATTGCTCCACCCACACAGGCCCTGGGAGCCTGCTGAGTTCCCAGGTGAGGTCCCATGCCCTCTGAGACCAGGGGTGGGGGGCATGCCTGGGCCCCTTCTGTTCCTTGAGCCTAAGCCCCCCACTCCACAGCCCCCAGGGCCTTTTCCAGCCCTGTGGGTCCTAAGCATTGGTCCCACCCACTGCCCAAACCTCACACTTGCTTAGGCCCCACCCTTTCCCCCCCACTTTTTTTTTTTTTTCTTTTCCCACCTCCTCTTTTTTACTACTGTGGTATTGATGTACCTTCTGGTTGTTGATTCATCTATATTTTAATTTTTATATTCTTTCTAACATATGTTAGTTTCCTAGTCTAATTTTATTTTTTACTTTGTTACTGTTGTTTTTTTGTTTTTTTTTTTTTGCTGCCCCATGCAGCTTGCGGGATCTTGGTTCACGAGCTGGGGTTCGGGCCAAAGCTCCTGTGATGGGAGCTCTGAGTCTGAACCACTGGACTAACAGAGAACCTCAGACCCCAGGGAGTATTCATAGGAGTGAGGTCTCATGGAATTCCTCATCTCAGCACCAAGACCCAGCTCTACCCAACAGCCTACAAACTTCAGTGTTGGAAGCCTCAAGCCAACCAACCAGGAAGACAGAACACAATCCCACTCATTAAAAAAAAAAAGAGATGGCAAAAAGAAATGTCACAGATGAAGGAGCAAGGTAAAAACCTACAAGACCAAATAAATGAGAGGATATAGGCAATCTACCTGAAACATAATTCAGAGTAATGACAGTAAAGATGATCCAGAATCTCAGAATTAGAATGGAGGCAAGGATTGACAAAATACAAGAAATGTTTAACAAAGATCTAGAAGAACTAAAGAACAAACAGAGATGAACAACAAAATAACTGAAATGAAAAATACCCTAGAAGGAATCAATAACAAAATAACGGAGGCAGAAGAACGAACAAGTGAACTTGAAGACAAAATGGTGGAAATAACTGACGAGGAGCAGAATAAAGAAAAAAGAATGAAAAGAATTGAAGACAATTTCAGAGACCTCTGGGACAACATTAAATGCACCAGCATTCGAACATAGGGGTCCCAGAAGAACAAGAGAAAAAGAAAGGGTCTGAGGAAATATTTGAAGAGATTATAGGGGAAAACTCTCCTAACATGGGAAAGGAAATAGTCTCCCAAGTCCAGGAAGCACAGAGAGTCCTATACAGGATAAACCCTAGAAAAACACACCAAGACACATATTAATCAAACTAACAAAAATTAAATTAAAAGAAAAAATATTCAGCAAGGGAAAAACAAAAAATAGCATACAAAGGAACCCCCATAAGGTTATCAGCTGATTTTTCAGCAGAAACTCTGCAGGCCAGAAGGGAGTAGCATGATATACTTAAAGTGATGAAAGAGAAAAACCTACAACCAAAATTACTCTACCCAGCAAGGATCTCATTCAGATTCGATGGAGAAGTCAAAAGCTTTTCAGACAAGCAAAGGCTAACAGAATTCAGCACCACCAATCTAGCTTTACAACAAATGCTAAAGAAACTTCTCTAGGCAGCAAACACAAGAGAAGAAAAATACCCACAAAAACAAACCCAAAACAATTAAGAAAATGGTAATAGGAACATACATATCGATAAAAATCTTGAAAGTAAATGGATTAAATGTCCCAACCAAAAGACATAGACTGGCTGAATGGATACAAAAACAAGACCCATATGTATGCTGTCTACAAGAGACCCACTTCAGACCTAGGGACACGTACAGACTGAAAGTGAAGGGATGGAAAAAGATATTCCATGCAAATGGAAATCAAAAGAAAGCTGGAGTAGCAACTCTCATATCAGACAAAATAGACTTTAAAATAAAGACTGTTACAAGAGATGAGGAGGGACACTACATAATGATCAAAGGATCAATCCAAGAAGAAGATACAACAATTATAAATGTTTATGCAGCCAACATAGGAGCAACTCAATACATAAGGCAAATGCTAACAACCATGAAAGGAGAAATTGACAGTAACACAATAATAGTAAGGGACTTTAACACCCCAATTACACCAATGGAGAGATCATCTGAACAGAAAATAAAAAAGGAAACACAAGGTTTAAATGACACAATAGATCAGATAGATTTAATTGATATTTATAGACATTCCATCTGAAAAAAACAGAATACACTTTCTCCTCAAGTGCACATGGAAGATTCTCTAGGGTAGATCACATCTTGGGTCACAAATCAAGCCTCAGAAAATTTAACAAAATTGAAATCATATCAAGCATCTTTTCTGACCACAAAACTATGTGACTGGAAATCAATTACAGGAAAAAAACTGTAAAAAACACAAATACATGGAGGCTAAACAGTATGCTACTAAATAACCAAGAGATCACTGAAGAAATCAAAGAAGAAATAGAAAAATACACAGAAACAAATAACAATGAAAACATGATGACCCAAAACCTATGGGACGCAGCAAAAGCAGTTCTAAGAGGGAAGTTTATAGCAATTCAATCTCACCTCAAGAAACAAGAAAAATCTCACACAATCTAACCTTACACTTAAAACAACTAGAGAAAGAAGAATAAAGAAAACTCAAAGTCAGTAGAAGGAAAGAAATCATAAAAATCAGAGCAGAAATAAATGAAATAGAAATGAAGAAAACAACAGCAAACATCAATAAAACTAAAAGCTGCTTCTTTGAGAAGATAAATGAAATTGATAAACCCTTAGCCAGACTCATCAAGAAAAAAAGGGAGAGGACACAAATCAATAAAATTAGAAATGAAAAAGGAGAAATCACAACTGACACTGCAGAAATACAAAGGAGTATAAGAGACTAGTACAAACAACTATATGCCAATAAAATGAACAACCACGAAGAAATGGTCAAATTCCTGGAAAGGTACAGTTTTCTAAGACTGAACCAGGAAGAATTAGAAAATATAATCAGACCTATCACAAGTAATGAAATTGAAACTGTAATTAAAATTCTTCCAACAAACAAAAGTCCAGGATCAGATGGCTTGACAGGCGAATTCTATCAAACATTTAGAGAAGAGCTAACACCAATCCTTCTCAAACTCTTCCAAAAAACTGCAGAGCGAGAAACACTCCCAAATTCATTCCATGAAGCCACCATCACCCTGATACCAAAACCAGAAAAGATATCACAAAAAAAGAAAATTATAGACCAATATCACTGATGAACATAGATGCAAAAATCCTGAACGAAATACTAGCAAACAGAATCCAACAGCACATTAAAAGGATCATACACCATGATCAAGTGGGATTTATCCCAGGGATTCAAGGATTCTTCAATATACACAAATCAGTCAATGTGATACACTACATTAAACAAATTAAGTAATAAAAACCATATGATCATCTCAATAGATGCAGAAAAAGCTTTTGCCACAATTCAACACCCATTTAGGATAAAAACTCTCCAGAAAATGGGCACAGATGGAACCTACCTCAACATAATAAAGGCCATATATGACAAACCCACAGCAAGCATCACGCTCAATTGTGAAAAACTCAAAGCATTTCCACTACGATCAGGAACAAGACAAGGATGTCCACTCTTGCCACTCCTATTCAACATAATTTTGGAAGTCCTAGCCACAGCAATCAGAGAAGAAAAAGAAATAAAAGGAATACAAATTGAAAGAGAAGAAGTAAAACTGTCACTGTTTGCTGATGACATGATACTATACATAGAAAATCCTAAAGATGTCACCAGAAAACTACAAGAACTAATCAGTGAATTTGGTAAGGTTGCAGGATACAAAATTAATGCACAGAAATCTCTGCTTTCCTATACTCCAACAACGAAAAATCAGAAAGAGAAATTAAGGAAACACTCCCATTTACCACCGCAACAAAAAGAATAAAATACCTAGGAATAAACCTGCCTAAGGAGGTGAAAGACTTGTACTCAGAAAACTATAAAACACTGATGAAAGAAATCAAAGATGACATAAACAGATGGAGAAATATACCATGTTCTTAGATTGGGAGAATCAATATTGTGAAAATGACTATACTACCCAAAGCAATCTACAGATTCAATGCAATCCCTATCAAACTACCAATGGCATTCTTCACAGAATTAGAACAAAAAATTTTACAATTCGTATGGCAACACAAAAGACCCTGAATAGCCAAAGCAATCTTGAGCAAGAAAAATGGAGTTGGAGGAATCAGGCTCCCCAACTTCAAACTATACCACAAAGCTATAGTAATCAAGACAGTATGGTACTGGCACAAAAACAGAAATACAGACCACTAGTACAGGATAGAATGCACAGAGATAAACCCACACACATATGGGCACCGAATTTACAACAAAGGAGGCAAGAACATACAATGGAGAAAAGACAGACTCTTTAATAAGTGGTGCTGGGAAAACTGGACAGCTACATGTAAAAGAATGAAATTAGAACACTACCTAATACTATCCACAAAAATAAACTCCAAATGGATTAAAGACTTAATTTTAAGACCAGACACTATAAAACTCTTAGAGGAAAACATAGGAAAAACACTCTTTGACATAAACCACAGCAAGATCTTTTTTCACCCACCTCCTAGAGTAATGGAAATTAAAACAAAATTCAGCAAATGGGACTTAATTTAACTTAAAAGCTTTTGCACAGCAAAGGAAACAATAAACAAGACAAAAAGACAAACCCCAGAATGGGAGAAAATATTTTCAAATGAAACAACAAGGATTAATCTCCAAAATATACAAGCAGCTCATGCAGCTCAATATCAACAAAACAAACAATCCAGTTAAAAAATGGGCAGAGGACCTAAATAGACATTTCACCAAGGAAGACATACAGATGGCCAAGAGGCACATGAAAAGATGCTCAACATCACTTATTATTAGAGAAATGTAAATCAAAACTACGATGAGGTATCACCTCATGGCAGTCAGAATGGCCATTATCAAAAAATCTAGAAACAATAAATGCTGGAAAGGGTGTGATGAAAAGGGAACCCTCCTTCACTGTTGATGGGAATGTAAATTGATACAGCCACCATGGAAAACAGTATGGAGGTTCATTAAAAAACTAAAAATAGAACTACCATATGACCCAGCAATACCACTACTGGGCATATATCCAGAGAAAACCATAATTCAAAAAGAGACATGTACCAGAATGTTCACTGCAGCACTATTTACTATAGCCAGGACATGGAAACAACCTAATGTCCATCGAGAGATGAATGGATAAAGAAGATGTGGCACATATATACGATGGAATATTGCTCAGCCATAAAAAGAAATGAAATTGAGTTATTTGTAGTGAGGTGGATGGACCTAGAGTCTGTCATACAGAGTGAAGTAAGTCAGAAAGAGAAAAACAAATACCATATGCTAACGCATATGTATGGAAGATAAAAAAAAAAATGGTATTGATGAACTTAGTTGCAGGGCAGGAATAAAGAGGTAGACATAGACAATGGACTTGAGGACATGGGGTGGGAGGGGGAAGCTGGCGCAAAGTGAGAGTAGCATCGATATATATACACTACCAAATGTAAAACAGTTGACTGGTAGGAAGCAGCAGCATAGCACAGGGAAATCGGCTCGGTACTTTGCAAAGACCTAGAGAGGTGGGTTAGGGAGGATGGGAGGGAGGCTCAAGAGGGAGGGGATATGGGGACACATGTATGCATATGGCTGATTCACTTTGTTGTGCAACAGAAACTAACACAATATTGTGAAGCAATTATACTCTTATAAAGATCTATTAAAAAAATAAATAAAGAGGCCAACTAATGGACAGCCTCATGTAAATTGATGAAGTTAGACCACACCCTCCCATCTTACAAAAACATAAATTCAAAATGGCTTAAAGACTTAAGCATAAGACTTGACACCATAAAACTCCTAGAAGAGGTCATAGGCAAAACATTCTCTGACATAAATCGTACAAATATTTTCTTAGGTCAGTCTCCCAGGGCAATAGGAATAAAAACAAAAATAAACAAATGGGACCTAATCAAACTTACAATCTTTTGCACAGCAAAGGAAACCATAAACAAAATGAAAAGACAACCTACGGAATGGGAGAAAATATTGGCAAACAATGCGACAATCAAGGGCTTAATTTCCAAAATAGACCAACAGCTCATACAACTCAACAACAACAAACAAATAACCCAATTGAAAAATGGGCAGAAGACCTAAATAGACACTTCTTCAAAGAAGAAATACAAATGGCCAGTAGGCACATGAAAAGATGCTCAACATCACTAATTGTAAGAGAAATGTAAATCAAAACTGCAGTGAGGTATCATCTCACAGTGGTCAGAATGGCCATCATTAAAAACTCTACAAATAACAAATGCTGGAGAGGATGTGAAGAAAAGGAAACCCTCCTACACTGTTAGATGGGATTGTAAGTTGGTATAGCCACTACAGAAAACAGTATGAAAGTTCCTCAGAAAACTAAAAATAGAATTACCATATGATCCAGCAATCCCACTCCTGGGCATATATGCAGATGAAACTCTAATCCAAAAAGACACATGCACCCTTATGTTCATAACAGCACTATTTACAATAGCCAAGACATGGAAACAACCTCAATATCCATTGACACATGAATGGATAAAGAAGATGTGGTCCATATATACAATGGAATACAATTCAGCTGTAAAAAAGAATGAAATAATGCCATTTGTAACAACAAGGATGCAACTGGAAATTATCATACTAAGTGAAGTAAGTCAGAAAGAGAAAGACAAATACCATATGATATCACGTATATGTGGAATCTAAAGTATGACACAAATGAACCTATCTATAAAACAGATTCACGGACATAGAGAACAGACTTGTGGTTGCCAAGGGGGAGGGGGTTGGGGGAGAGATGGAGTAGGAGGTTGGGGTTAGCAGATGTAAGCTATTATATATGGAACGGATAAACCACAAGAGCCTACAGTAAAGCTCAGAGAACTATATTCAGTATCTTACGATAAACCATGTGGAAAAGAATATTAAAAAAAAGAATGTATATATCTGTACAACTGAGTCACTTTGCTGTACAGCAGAAATTAACACAGCATTGTAAGTCAATACTTTTATACTTCAATAAAAAAAATTAAAAAATAAAGAGGCCAACTAAGAAGATATTTACATGTGTGTCCAGGGGCAAGGGAGGCACGAAGAGACCTGGGAAATAGGTGTGGGTATGGGTCAATTTACATTTTCCAGGACAAAAGGAAATTCTGCAGAGTCAGTGAGCTTTGAAAACTGTGAAGCTATTTTAAACAGCCCCTCATATTCTGCAAACTTTTACATATCTCACTGTTCAGTCATCTACAGTTTAGTGCACAGAATTTCCAAAATTTTTATAATTTCTCTCTCAAAGTGTGGCATTCATTTTTACTTCACTGGTAGTTTAATGCCCAATAAATTATTTAAAATTAGAAACTAACAAAATATGGAGACAGTCTAACAACTAGAATTCTGCTTTGCCTTTTACAAATTTTTCAACATATATCAATTGAATGCTTCCTGTGTTCTAGGTACTGTGCTTGATGCCTGGTCACGTGAAACTTCTACTAGAAGAAAAGTCTGGGTATCTGTGCACAGATGGAGCAACTCGTAATTTGTCTGCATGTGAGACACTAATCCTCTGGTGGAGAAGGAATTTCCCCAAGCTCTTGTGACACTGCCTCCTGTACCACCATGGTAAAAGGTCCAGCAGAAAATAATTCAGACACACTCTCTGACCTCATAGATCTTTTATTCCATTTTCCCTAAAACAATAATGATATTGTAACATTGACAAGGTTGGTGATTCAGAGCTTGCCAAAAATGGTCTTATAAACTAAGCAGATGAGGGAAATAATGCAACATGGAACCTACTAGAATTCTTTAATATAAGTCTCCCTTTTTCAGGCGAACAGAGCTATGGAAACTCTGCTTCTGTTTCCTGGCATCTACATATCACTGTGAGTCAGGGTTTTTAAGACTTGACTTTAAAAAAAAGACCTCAAGTCAGTGGCTCAAAAGTGGCACGCACATGACTATGTCAAAGACCATTCCACATTTCCAATGTCTGCTTAAAGGCAAACTTTGGCGGACTTCTTATTGAAACTTACTTTTGAGTAAAATTTAAATTGACGTGATTGGGTAAATTTTGGATTGATTTCAGTTATATTTAGGAAGTAGCCATAAATATTTGCATGAAATAGGAAAAGTGGGCTGTGCAAAATACAAATTTGCATAAAGATTGCTTTTCTATTTTGCCTTGGTGAAGGAAAAGTCAGGACCAATGCACAGTTTGGTAGCTAGGCTTATGTGCCTTTTGGAAGAGGATTCATATTTTTACAAAATCAAATTCCCGAAGGGGTCCATGTCCCAAAGAAAGGTTAAATATCACTGCAGTAAACTGTGGACTGTGGGGAAGTATTTTGTTTAAAGAAATACATGGTCTCATATAGTTTGCTTTGAGAAATGGCTGTTCAACGAATGTTGACTGAGTGAAACCACTGCCTAGGAGCAATTCCTTAATGCTCTGCTCTTAGAGAATGCATTTCCGCTCAGGAACCCAAACTGTGCCACAATATGACAGGTAATTCAGCCTCAAAGCAAATGGCAGTCCTAGATAAGGGCGAGGACTAACTAGTTCATTATGAAACCGATGAATACAACTTCACTGTGAATATTGTAGACATGTGTCTCCCAGGATTGCAAAAACCTTGTTTCAAAATTATTTTGTTTGTTCATTTGCTTTTTTTTTTTTTTTTTTTTTTCTTGTGAGATGAGGAATCACATGCAAGGACAATGCTGTTGTGTAAAACTGCCAATCGTGTAAGGATGCAGGAAACGCTGCTGAGGATGAGAGGGTGGGGAATAAGGATCCTAGCACTGGTCTCCGCCTTCCTCGCACTAGCTTTCCTATCTCACCCACTCTTCCTATAGGCGCTCTCTCTCTCTCTAGAAGTCTGCGCGTGGACCCCACCCCCATTCTCTCCTTCTCCCTTCCCTGGCTAGGTCCCCTCTCTCCGTTTGTTTCCACGTGTTAACACTCAGCCTCAGATTACAGGAAAGCCATGGTTCTGTAAATGGCCTGAGGGAGGGACCGGCTCGCATTTCATTCGCCTAGAAACTTAGAATTACAAATTAATCTACAAGAAACAATTGCTGGAGCAATTTAAAACTGATGTGGGCAACAGCGCACACAGTCCCCTTACAGTGGACGCCAGGGCAGAGCGAGGGAGGGGGCCGGAGGGCCGCTATTATGCTCCTTAGTCCACGGCCTCACCAAGAACATTAGCCTCCTGCAAGGGTTAAGCGAGGTAACTGAAAATGTTTATAGCATTATGCCTCTAATACAGCTACATTCATTTTTGACTTGATGAAATTATCAGCTATTTAACAGCCTTTTAGGGTGTTTTGACTGCAACATTTTCATTTATACCTTAATGCAAAAATGCCAGCTGTAGAATCCCTATTTGCTAGTGGGGGTGGAGTAGTAAAAACAAGCTTAGACAAGGTGATATATATAAGGCGTGCTCTCATAAGACAGGCTTTCCTTTCGACTCTTTGGAAATTACTACAGCATTTAAATTAATTTCTCTCTCTCTTTCTTCATTTAGCATTTGCTAAAAATATTTGGTCATGCAAGAAGACCTCAGATCCAGTGTAATTTACATTGACAGTAAAGAGTTGTCAGTATAGGCTAGTGAGAATTTTTATACACTTTTATTCTGTTTTATTGTATATGGTATATCAGCAACATTTCAAGAAATGATATAAAGTAGTGTTTTTATATCAAAATGGTTTTCTCCGTTTAGAGAACCTTTGAAATTAGGAGTCTCAGTTTTCCCTCATAGTTTCCTAAGGGCCCCATTGGTGGGTAGGGCCAGCTCTCAGTATGGTTAATTCTAAACTGTATATAATTCGACTTCATTATGCAGCCAATATTTTAGTCAACTTTTATATTATTTTTCAGTAGTAGCATATTATTACTATAATTACTCTTGGTGATTAGCCTTTGTTGATTGCTCTCTCATTCCATTATTATTCAATTCCATATGTACATGGCTATGTAGAATCTGAGTGAAGGAGAAGCACTGAAGAAGCAGAGATGGTTTACAATAGAAGACCCAGGGAAGGTTGCTGGCATTGCCCTGGGATGGGAGGAACTGGTAGGATGTCAGTGGGTAGGGATGAGGGAAGAACATTCTAATCACCATAAGAGCAAAGTCATGGTGAAAGCCGACGTGTGTGTGTAGAATATTGTGAAGAGTTGTTGGGAGCCCTTGGGAGCCTAAGACACATAGTAGATGAGTGGTGTCCTGGGGAGAAGACTGAAAGGCCTACTGGAAGGTGGATTAAGAGTGGATTATGAAAGGTCTGGAATGGGATAACGAGAAGCTTGAAACTTCTTGCTAGCTAATGGAAAGTCATCGAGCACAGTGGAGCAGAGGGTATCAGGGCATATTGTTTGAAGCAACTCAAATTTCCCACTCCAGAAATATGAGAAATGGAAGAAGGGATTAGAAGAGTTGGGCAAATATGATTTAGCAACTATTCTCCAACTTCTTTGATAAGACCAAAGAATACCTTAAGGAAAGGGAAGCAGAATGTCTTATGACAATTATTATAAAAGCTCTAAACCTTTGGTTTTAAATTTCTTTTTTATGCCATAATCTCATGAGCATCCTCATATCTTTTTCTGTCTCTCTCTGCCCTTTTATGCTGCCCACTCCTCTATCCCTTTTACTTAACCTCACTTTGGCGTCATCATCACCAACTTTTTGGAACCCAGTTCTGATTTTCTTAGACCCAAAGATGTTCTCATTTGGCCGGATGTACGACAACAGAACATAGCCTAAGTTCATCATCACCAAATATCTATTTTTACTTTTTGCTTAGTTCTGTAGCTCTATGATTGTAATCTTCTCATCTACCTGAAAATTCTGTTCTCCAGTTTAAGGAGCACTGATCTCAACAGATGGGACACTGACCTTTTCATGTAACCTGTATTATTATATGCCTCTGATAGGAAATTAATAGCTCTAATCTTATTTTCTAATGTAACTGGCATCTTATGGGACTCATTAATTAACTAGCCCCTTTAATGACTGAAGCTTACCAAAGGGTATGAGGATTTTACCTTTAAAGCTCAAAGCTCTGTTTCAAAATAGAAGGAAGGTGTTTGCTGAACTGGCTAGCTCATCCTCAGTCACAGATATATCTCTCACTCAAAAATATTCTTGCATTGCTATCTGGCTGGTGATGAATTCCTTTCCACACACTTTCTTTCCATGGACAATTAACCAATATACCTGGTTTCTTCTACCAGGAAAGAACATAAACCATAACATGACTTTTATACAGTATTTTTTATTTATAAAATTGACCTTTTGCTTAAATGGACAGTTTTCCTCTTTATATTTGATGCATACACCCGGGAACACAATCAGAAGATTCCTATTGATTGTTCTGCAGCAATTTAGTTCTGGTCATGGTTGTACTGGATTTGCAATTATACTGAGGAGAGGTATTATTGACTGGGCCTGGTAATTACCACACTGACATCAGATTCAGCCGGAGGTGAAACTAACCTACATCTCCATGTTGGTGTTCCTCTTATAAAAGATCAGCACTGATTTCTTCCAAACCATGGATAAGCAATACATGATGCTACGTGTTAGTCACAGCAATTTATCTCACTATGCAGTTCATTTACTTTTAAGTATAAGCAGCTTAAGGTACTGACTTAGGAAAGATATACATTGAGGAGGTTAATTATCGACCCATGACACATAGACTTTTGTCTAGCAAAACAAAGAGGTCACCTTATTTATTAAAACAATGGTTTCTGGACAGGTCTTATTAATAGATGGATTACTCTTGCATGCGTTTAATCAGATTGAATGTGGCCTATTAACTAGTAAATCTATTTTTAATATAAATTTGAATTTCTTAGTTTATGTAAAATAAATATTTATGTAAGCCCCCTAGCAGTAACAGTATGTTTATTCTTAGAAGACAGAAACGTTTTATGCACACTAAACTCTGGTATAGTTGATAGTTTTTGGTAGGAAATTCAATGGAACATGTATGTAAATAAATGTTACCTGGAACAAGCATTCTCTTTTACTTAAAACACCAAGCCTGAGTATACAGAAAAAGGTGTTAATGTGACAATCCATCGGTCCATCTGCAGAGAAGCTTGGCTTAACTAGAGACAGCAGTGTATGCACAGAGATATTAGAAAATGAAAAATATATTGTTCATACTTGGCATATGATTAACAAAAACGCACAAGTAATTTGTTCAAAGTAATTCCCAAATACACATATTATGCTTTTGCATTTTCAACAATATGCTTACTTTTGTTTCCTAATTGAAATGAATATGACCAGAGTAAACCATGAGAATACTTTAAATAAGACTCTCATGTCTAGAACACAAAGCTATTCTCTATCAACCATTGATGCAATAGGCCCTCAGGTTTTATTTGTTTTAAAAAAAACCCAAATAATTATTATTATAATTTGAAAGTTTGATAGGGAAACAATGTCGACTACTTCTGCCTACAGAAAAAAAATTCATTTATTTGCAAAGTCCAGACAAACTTTTTTGTTGTTGTTCACTTTTGGTCAACTTATGTTTAGGCCCACTGTACTTTCAATTTCGACTATGAAAGACTGCTGCTTTTTCACTGTCTTATGAAGTGCAATCATTCTAGGATCAATATGATACCCTTAAATGGGTTGTAATCATATCTTTCTGGACAGACTTGTTCTTACTGTAGAATTTAGACAGTATAGTTCTTCAGTGGGAGATTCATCTAACAACTGAGAAATTCTTCACAGAGCTAGGAGATCTTGATCACATGACATTTCTGATTTACTCTGCCTAGCCACAAAAGCACCGGTTCAGGAATCGGCTTATTACGGAAGAGATAGACCTACCCTTTCCAATCTGTCAGACTCTCACATGAACTAGCCTGTTGAGAAATCTGCATTTGCCACCTTCTGAGCTAAACAATATTTTAGAATTCTAGCTTTCAGGAGCTGGACCAATTAATCAGAGAGAAAGCAGGTTTCAATGATTTCAATGTGGTCCAATTAACACAGGGAAGAGAAATACTCAGTTTTGTGGTCAGAGGATGCACACAAATCTCTCCATAGTCATCTTGCTAAGAGTGCCTTCGGTCTCTCAGGGTGCCTTATAACAGAGTACAGATGGTCCAGTACAGACCCATCACCACCACTCAGAAAAACACTGTTAATCAGGGGAGACATCAAAAGCATCAGCTCGACATCCTGGAGGAGAGGTGGCAGGAGCAGACCGTGCTGCTGACGCTGACATGCTAGGGTGGTATCTGGAAGGGAGGCTTTCTCTACCGGCAGGCAGAAAACACTGGGGCCTGAGTAACTTGGGTGAGCAAAAGTTTTATCTAAAGTATTCAGAAAATGTGCGCAAAAGCAAATGTTTGGTTTAAATTAAGTGCCTAAGAGACTCAATTCCTTGTCTTGTTTTTGTTGATAGGGATGGGATGGTCAACTCAGAAAGAAGGGGAACAAGTATATCCTATTTGAGACTCTTTTTACAATATTTGCAGAGATTTACTACTATTTCCAAAGGTCATGTAGGGAGATATTAGATGTAAGGTATCTTATCTCTTAAACTGTACTCTAAACTCCTGTCATTTAGGGATTATCATGTTTCTTATCCATTCTACACCATATTTTTTACCCATTTCTTATGCATTCTACAGAGCACATAGGGACCAGTCTAGGAATGGCTGTGAAATAAAATTATTGAAGAGCCTCCTTTACTAATGCTGTCTTCTTTTGTTACAGAATATGTTAACTTCTTCTTGTCTGCAGATAAAATGCTGTTTTTTTTCTTTTCTGTTACACAGAATTACCAGTTAAAAACAAAAGAAAAGTTTGAATGGAGTCAAAACACTGAAGTAAATTGAAAAAAGAGCCAACAAAAGATGTTGAGTCATTTTAAAGAAACCATAAAGTTGAAATGAAATAGCAATGGAAAATGGGACAAATAATCCATTTCTTCTCCAATGAATGTAGGTGCCTTTGACACAGTCAAAAAAATCACATCAATGGTTTTTCAGTGAATCATACTGTCTCGGGACAGCTCGATGCCTTGTGACATTTCCCTGATCATATAAAACATTAAGCTCTACCCAGTAGCCAGAGAACAAAGAGAAATGCAAAGGCACAGATTTAATATTAACAGTAAAATCTACCTCTAGGAAAATATCGTACCTCTTTGAGTATAATACAGAAGTACAGACAGAAAAACACAAGGCATGCTCACTCTCTGAACACACATGTATATATACATACATATGTATGTATGTATATATATGTGTATATATATGTAAAGATGTCATACTTTTAATTTAAAATTCAGTTTATTGGCTATCTGAAAGTCAGTATCACACACTTAAATTTGGTTTTGCCAGAGTTTTTGGTAATGATGAACTCTTACACTTGCAAAATTGAGTTAGAATGTTTAATACAATGTAATATGAGATTGAACCAGATGGGCCATTTCTTTATAAATTAGGTCCTTGGAAAATCGGAACACTTTTTGGAGGGACTCCTGAATATTCCCTCCAACACATTTGCACATCCCCATTGTGTTCATGGGGTGGGGCAGGTGACACCCAGACAGCAGCGTGGCCATGTCTCCCCGTGCTGTTTGTACAATGGCCGCCATCTTCCTGCTGCCCCTGCTTTGCCATGGTTAGTGACTGAGATGGGAATGTGTAGGCCTGAGGAATGCTGAACCGAACTGTTGCTCATGTCATTAAAAACTCAACTAGGCAGAAAGCTAGGAATGGAGCAGTTGACAAAGATAAAGCCGAGAGCTCTGTGGCTTATCCTTAATTAGGTGTTGGCATTGGTTCTTGTCAAACAAGGGAGAGAGTGTGTGCCGCAGACACTGACGCACACAGACAGCCCTAGTCACAGTTGGAGAGAACACAGAGTGCATTCAAGCTGGCATTGAAAGGGATTTAGATAAGTACTTGAGGTAACAAAAATCGAAAAAGGAGGATGATAGCAATGGAAGCTTTAGATGAATTGCAACTGAGTGCACCTTTATTACAGCTTATCAGTCTGAAGACAGCTACAAACCAACCTTCCTAGTGCATTTCTCTTCGTCTTCTCCTGGATTAAAGGTCAAAGTAACTCAAATTTATACGTTCCATCGCCCTGTCTCGGTCTCTCCCTTTGCTCACATATAGGCAGCACACACCTCAGGGATTGGGGAACCCTGGCATGAAGCTTCTACTCTTTGAATGAAGCAAAGGCCTTTTCTCATTGGAAAGGTTCCATTGATTTAAAATAATTATCTCATGGGAAGAGGTTGCAAATAACGCAATATTAAAAGGTCACAAAAATGTTACCGGCATAAATACATGCATGGTGACGGGCCCATTCTAATCGCTCTTGTCCATAATTGCGGTTCTATCTTGCAACCATTTGACATATTCAAATAGCTAATATTCTGCTTTATTAGAACACTGTCTATATGTATTCTCAACATACACAAAAGCTGTGTGTTTTCATAATATGTATAAGCACTTCAGACGGTAAGCTGTGCACATTGCAGCTAGCAGATGGTAGCTCTTATCACAGATAAAAGCACATATATATGTTTCTGTAACGACACCCTCAGAGAGAACGGATAAGAGAAGAATCCTCTCCACATCACAGCTTACATTACCCATCTACTTAGGCAGCAAACAGCATATGTTTTACTGCTGTGGAAAGGCAGTACTTGAGAGGAAAATATGATTAAAATAAACTCAGAAATAACTTTACGGGTAAATACAAAAAAGTGTGCTAATTGGAAGTTAGGTGTGCGTGTGTCCGTGCAGGTGTGTGTAGGGCGGAACTTACCATGTTCCAAAAGTGAGACAATAAAAAGTACATTGTGGGGTTGCCAGATAAAATGCAGGATGCCCAGTTAAATCAAATTTCAGATGAGTAATGCATAAACATTTAGTGTAAGTATATCCCAAATACTGCTTGTCCCATGTCTCATGCAATATTTGGGAGACACTCATGCTAAATATCATGAATTCTATCTGAATATTTATTTGACATCTGCTTATCTGAAATTCAAATTTAAATGGGTGTCCTGTATTTTTGTTTGCTCATTATGACCACCACAGTCTTGTGTTGCTGTTATTAAAGTTTTAAACCAATGCTCCCAGTGTACCGGGTGAAAAGGAAACCATCAACAGGCATATCTATTCTGGAAGAATACCATTCCAGGCTTTTTCTGTGCACACAAAGCCAGCAAGGGTCTTGAACAGTTGTCTGAATGATGCAGTCAAGAAGAGAGCCAGTGTGAATAATTTAGGACATACATCTCTCGATCTCCCACCCTCACCCCCCCAGAGTTTTCAATCCTGGTTTGGAACTATCTGCATAATTGTTTTACTTTGGTTCCATAACACAGCTCTTTTTTTTTCTTTTTTCATTTATGAATTTGGGTTATTATTTCAGACTAAGATCTATTTGCACTCATAAAAAAGGAGACAGACTTTAAACACTCCACATGTACACATTTGTATTCTTAGGGTGAGATCGGCATTCAACTGGAAGGTTAAATGGAGTTCAGATAATTTTTTTTTATTCTTTGCTCTGGCTTTTGTCTCCTGTCTTTCAGCAAAACTGAATAAAGATGTCTCCATTTTACACCAAAAGATTCAATTACTTCTCGAATGCTGGGTAAACATCTGCAGATGAATGATCTTAACAAATGTATTTTGATTCCACACAAACTTATGTGACACTTTTGTTTTCTCTCTCCAAGAGCAGAGAATAGATTCATGCCTGCTTTTCTGAGCCTGAGTCTCCACGCCACAAGCACTGAATTTTTGGCAGGCAGCCAACCAATCTCTGTAGCCCAGTGAAACTCTGATTCCATCGGCTCCAGCAGCGCAATATATTCCACTTCAGGTCAAAAGCAAGGAGCCAGCAGTATTAACATTACACTAATCTGTAAAGACATTTTCACTGGGCTAGATAGGCTAATGTTACACAGGCTTTCAAAGCTTCAAGGGTAAGGAGCAATAGTAATTGTCAGGGGGAAACTCAGTGGGCAGTGGATTCTTGCCGAGAATATTCCAAGATGAGGCTAGATGGATAGTTCTAAAGAATGAGGGGAGAAAGAAATACCTCTTAAAAAAGGCAAGTTGCTATCTTGTTAAGCAGGTATTTTAAACACAGTGTTGAACCATATGTTTAGTGAGGCAAACTCTACCATTCTATTTTCCCTGTTTATTCCTGTATCCCAAAACTTAAGCGCGCGCGCACACACACACACACACACACACACACACAAGACTACTAAATAATTGATGAAGACTACAATCTCCATTAAAAACCTAGATGGAAATTGATTGCTCTAAGTATAACCTTGGTGTTATGAAATCAGAATCATTCCCAAGCCCTTAAAACATTTTAAAAATAAAAGTAAGCATATGGCTAACCTCTCACCACCCTTCCCCATCCCTCTTGGCTGTTTTGCTGTTTGTAGAAAACATGATCAGTTCAGGGATAGGCAACTCTGTAATCAATTGCTCGTTAAGCGTAATCTACCAAGGATTTTATTAAAGGCCTTGGATGGAAAATATACTGAAGGAAAATACTCTGAAAGCAGATTAATGTATACAATGGAAATTTAATACCAGTAAAAAAAAAAAAAAGGGTCTTTTTCATTTCCCTAGTTCTTTTTTTTTTTATTTTTTTTTTTTTTTTATTTTTTTTTTTTTTTTTTTAAATTTTTTTTTTTTATTTTTACTGATTTTTGGCCATGGTATTCTATTTATTTATTTATTTTTGGCTGTGCTGGGTCCTCGCTTCTGTGCGAGGGCCTTCTCCAGCTGCGGCAAGCGGGGGCCACTCTTCATCGCGGTGCGCGGGCCTCTCACTGTCGCGGCCTCTCCTGCTGCGGAGCACAGGCTCCAGACGCGCAGGCTCAGTAGTTGTGGCTCACGGGCCCAGCCGCTCCGCGGCACGCGGGATCTTCCCAGACCAGGGCTCGAACCCGTGTCCCCTGCATTGGCAGGCGGACTCTCAACCACTGCGCCACCAGGGAAGCCCCTCCCTAGTTCTTTAGTTGGGGGGCGTGTGGTGGAAGTAGTTTAACATTCATGCCTTCAGGCGCATCAGAAACCATTAAGAACTACATTTCAGGAAATTGTAATGAATAAAAATTCAATTTAGACTGCTTGATTTTCTTTTAGCAGAAGAGGAAAAATGTTTGGCTGGAAAAGAACTATTTGAAAATCCCCACAATTAGGAAGTACATAGCTATGTTTTTGCTATAATTTAAAGTTATGCAGAGTTGATGTGAAAAATTACTTTGTGCTGGAATAATAGATTTCCCTCTACATGAAAATATGCTATCTCTATAATGTAAAAAGTAGCAAAACATACACATAATTTCAGTTTTCTTTGCTTATTAATGTAAGTGAAAACCTAGGGTTATATATTTTGAAGTTTTCACCCATGTTCCTTTTTTTAAAAAAGACTAAATATGAAAGTTGTTTGGAAATGAGTAAAAACCATTGGACTTTTCAATCTCAGAAAATAATAAAGAAAAATTGGCAAGCATTTTTATTGTACTGGTTTAACAGTTAGTGCCTCTCTATATTCCTTGTCATAAAAATTTGCTTATAAAAGGAACTGAACTTGCATGGAATTGAAGAACCCCCCCCTCCTCTAAAAAAAAAAAAAAATAGAGTTCTTACTCTAAATGGAAAATTCGCACAGGGCACAGATGAATGAATATGCATGAGTCTTCATGCATTGATATACATATGATTTCTCATCTACAAAGACTGGTTTGGAAGACTTGTTATCTGACCAGAAAAGCCTGTAGTAAGTTGAGATAAAGGAGACTGACTCCAATCCCCTCAGCCTTTGCAATTGCTTTATATTCTAATCACTGCACTAAGCATCTGTCCCCGGCAGGCAGCTTGTTCAATCTAGCAGATAACGAATGCAGCCCGATGGTGGCTGCGTTGGCCCTTCCCCGTGTGCGAGGAGCTAGTGTTCCATTCTTCTGATTAAAACAGGCAGTGGGAAAGCGCTCTCAGAGCTGTAATTGCCTCCGTTATGAAACATCTTCACCTGTTAGCCAAAGCTAAGTTGAATCACAGCAGAAATGATGAACAGTGGCTGTTTTCAAGCCAGCTTAATTTGAGCTGATGCTGCTTTTCACTTAACACAGATGAATAGGTGTGCAGGACGAGAGCCTGAGCGGAGAGGACACCTCAATGAATATTTGCTCCCAGCCCTGCTGCGGGGAGCTGGCTTGCACAACAACAGACAATTGTTAAAAAGCGTAAGGGAGGGGAGCAGTGGACGGGACTCGCTTCTCTGCCGTCACCTTCTATACTCAGGAGAACTTCCCTATGGATGGCAGCTTTTGACAGCTAAATCATTTGTGCAATTAGTTTCCACAAATGTTGGCAAACACAAACTGTTTTTGGGGGGTGTGCACAATGGTGTGGGGAACACTGCCTTGCTTCAAACATGGCCAGAAACACCCTTTTCAGAGAACCGTACAGGCATTAAAATTTAATGGTCTGCTTTCATTTTCTCTGCAGTGTGCTTCAGGATGATTATAAGTTACAGCATTCTGCTTACTTTTGACGGAATAAGTCATGTATCAGCATTTGATTTAGAAGCAATGTGTGCTTGACATGAAACACATCTTGCAGATGTGATTTATCACAGAGCTTTTTGTTTGTTTCAGAAGAAAAGAGCTGCACAGGAGGGTCAGCACTGTGAAGGTGACAGCCGTCCTCGTGGCAGGGGTATGACTGTGACTTCAGACAGCGGATCTGAAAAGTCTGAAAATTCTGAATATATCTTGTTTTCCAAATTGAGAAATCCTTTTGTTTGCTCTCTAAAGCTCAACATGATTCCCCCAAATCTTGCTCTATTTTTTAAAACAAATTTTCTGGGAAAAGATGAGCAAGGCATTACTGGATATGGGAATCTTTTCTCAAAGTTGGGTTGGGTTTCATGGGCAAGATGTCCTCCTATAATCCCAGGGTAGTTTGGGAAGCTGCTGGCTTGGAGGGTCTCTGATGCAATACGATTGGTCTAGGAGAGAGGCTGGGAGCAGATGGGGGAGTTTTCAGTTGGATGGGTGTGGGGCTAGAAGTTTGAAACATAAAGGCAGTGTCTGATTCTTCTGTCAGCTGGTATATTTCTTTGCCTTTGAGGTTATGTCTGCTGGTGAACTGAGTTGCAACACAGCTAATCCGTTCACATCAGCATCTCTTTATCATCGGCTCTGATGGCTGCAGCCAAAACAACTGTGTGGGGACCTATAAGATCACTAAGTGGTTTCACCAAACAATTGGCTGGGCCATGTTTTATCTATCAAGTCTAACTAATAATTATAACAGAGCTGCAGAAATTCCACATATTATTTCAAAATCACACTTCACGGTATAAGGTATAACCTGGAAATACATTTCCCTTCTTTGTCTGTTATCGATCCTTGTAAAACCAAGCTTACCTCTCACCTCATATCCTCTGGGTAGTTTCCTCAACACCTGCAGTTAGTTGTTCATGACCTTATCTCTTTAGACAGTTTATTCTAATTCTTTTGAGCAGTTACCTGTGGTCTTCCTCCCCTGCCCCCCACGCTATTTTCTAAGGTCCAACTGTTAATCATTTTCCTCTCCACAGGCGCTATTAGCCTGGCACAAATAGACTGTCAATAAAATTGAGTAAATAAGCGTTGAATGAATGAAAGTATAAATGAATGTGTATTTCAGGTCAAAGAAAGAAGTGAGAGTGTACTGCAGAGCTGACAATATGGGTTTCTTCTTTCTAGGTAGGAGAAGAAATTCTAGTTTTTAGCTGGGCACTTGGCTTTCTGCAATAAAGACTGTATTTCCCAGCTTGCCTTGTAGCTAGATATGACCATTTTCCAGATCAGTCAATGGGAGTTAGGTAGAAATGGTATGGTAATTCAAGAGGTGACCTTGATCATGGCTGGGAAGAAGCTGTAGTGGCTAGAGTGCTAGCAGTCATTTTGGAGTCCAGGGTCCTGCTGGGATTAAAATCCCTGTATAGCAGAGCAACAAGGTATAAGGCATTAGAGGCTCTGATACCACAGAGACTACATCAGCCCTGGACTAATTACTTCCAGGTTTCCTGTACGTGCAAAGGGGAAAAAGAAACCATTCACACTATGTGTGAATTGAAATCCTTACTATGGTTTACAAGTAGTACCTGCTACATAATTTGTGGGATTCAGTACAAATAATTTTTGAACAGAGGAGTTTGTTGTTTAAAAATTATTAAGAGTTTTCAAGGCAACAACAGCAGAGATACAAGCTAGCCCAGAGCCCTTTTAAGCACAGGAAGCTTGCCTCATTTTGTACCAATCCCTTCCTTACCTGCTGAACTTTAGCCACATTGGCCTTGTTTCTGCTTCCTGACCATACTAAACTCTCTCCTGCTCAGGACATTTGCGCTTGGCTATTCCAAGCCAGGGAACACTCTGCCACAGTTAATTGCAGTATTCATGCTTCCTATGCTGGCTCCCACTCTACCTTTATGAAGCAACAAATTAATGTCACATCCTTAGAAAAGTCCTTTGCAGCACCTCTCCACCCCCAGTATTATAGTGTCTTCTTATTTCTAAGAACAGCATACCTATGCCAGTTCCTTATTTTATTGCCTTCTTGTTTGTTTCCTTTTAAAAATTACCCCAATCCTCTAGACTCTAAAGTAAGCTTCCTGGGGGCAGGTGCTTTCTGTGGCTTATTCATAGATAAATAAAGACAACCTCAAGCATGTGATCTAGGTCATTTGGGTTCAAGAGTAGATTTCTCGATGTTTTTTAAACATTTTACCAATTTATCCTATAATTACTTGATTTTCTGTATTTGGTTACGTGGAAGTGGCCCTGTAAAGATAGAACTGATTTGTGTAAATATTTCCCAGACTTGTCAGATGTGTGAAAAAGGAGGGATTTCTCTCTGATGGACATCTGTTTGTATTGCAATTAGCGCACGCGCGCGCACACACACACACACACCTTGGAAAGCAAAATGACCTACCCCCCCTCCCCACAACTTACTGTCTACATTGACATGACTACATGAAGTATTCCTTTTCTTCATTAGCATAACTTTACTATGCCAGGAGAGTCTTGCCCAGGCACATAACTTGACTATTCATCATAGGAAATTTCTGAATACACAACAACCCTTCAATAGAAAGCATCAACAGAACATTTTACCTACAGATAGTTTGAATCCCTTTCCTCAAAAATCCTTACTGGCTATTTCTACCAATTCTAAATTTTATATCATGATTCTTACCCAATCCTAGTCAAGTCCCTGCATTGGAAGATCTACTTTACACCAAACTTTCCACTCTCAATAAATCCTGACTTGGCCTTCCATCTCCAAGATGCTACCAAAGGTAAAGTGGTATCGTCCATTACTGTGGTCAGCACCTCAGCTTTATCTTCTCAAAAGCTTATGCTGCTGATATGTGGGGAGCGAGCATTTGACAACCCTAAAGCAATTCTTTTAAGTGTGGGTTTATAAATCTGATTATTCAGGATGATCAGTTATTCAGAGAGGTAAGTATAATGCTTTCTCTCTCTTGCGAAGGGCTTTTCCTTACAAGCATATCAAGGTCAAAGGTTTACATAAGTAGTGACATATAATGATACACATGTAAGTCAGAGAGCATATAAAACATATTTCCACGCTGTTCTGCCCAATATGGCAGCCATTAGACATATGTGGCGATTAAGCATTTGATATGTGCTTTGTCTGAATTGAGATATGACATAAGTGTAAAATATATCCCAGATTCAATGACTTAGTATGAAAAAAAGAACGCAAAGTATCTAATTAATAATTTCTATATGATTATATGCTGAAATGTAGTATTTGGGATATAATATACTATCAGTAGATAATATAATACTTGGATATAATTAATATATATAGATTAAAGGTAATATATAATATACTATTAAAATTAATTTTAACAATTTCTTTACACTTTTTAAAAATATGGCAACTAAAAAATTTTAAATGACATATATGGCTTATGTTATATTTCTATTGGACAGTGCTGTTTTCTCTCTAGTTAAAAAAGACAGAGGAAAGAAAAAAACCCTGGCAAATTGCATTATCAATAAAGAGGTCATGATATATATATTTTTCTCTTGTAATGCCTTACTTCTCCAATGTTAGTTATTTATTTAAAGATCCTCCCTAATATAACTAGAGACAATATTTTCAACATGTAAAATATTCGTGGTAAGTGGGGCTTCTTGGTCTACTAGAAAGCATTAAGAGGAATTACCCTTAAAAGTTGAAAAGCAGTTACAAGTTGTTTTGCTTTTGAATTAACTTTTAGAGGAAAATCTTCCACAGCTGGCTTTACAAGAGACGTTTCAACAAACAGGGCAAGTAAGGAAGCCCAGGTATTAATCTGAGTTTGTGGTAAATGGCCAGATAGATCTGTGACTGAACAATGTAATTCAATTGTGCTGAGAAGCAGAGGTAGTCTGTAATTTTTCTCTACAACTGGCTCTTTTGTCTGGAGAATGATGCCTGGCCAATACCCTTCTTGTGGGCTGCGGAGGGAAATATGCATATCCCCCTTCTGTCCTGTTGTGTGCTTGAAAATACTCTGACCTGATGTGTTAGACTACTGGGGATGGTATACAATTGCTTCTTGAAAGTCATTTTTGAAAATTTGACCCTAACTTTTGCCTAGGATAAAAGAGAGATGAGACGGTCTCAGGGCCATTGACAAAAGCTAAAACAGGAACAAGGCAAGATCTGGCGTCAAAGGTTCCTGACCTGAGGTGAAAGAAGAGAGAGATGCTTGTAAGGATGAGAAGTGAATAAATAAAAGTCCTACAGAGGAGGCAACCTTATTCTTTACCACTAAGGACAAGGAAACTCAATTTCATTGCCACTTAATCCTCTGCAACATGAGACTCAAGACTTAGTTAGACCATATAGCTTCCCGTCAGGTGACTAAGATCTCGGTTCATTTTAATGTGTAAAGTTTGTGAGTTGCATCCTCCTTCAAAGTTCCTTGTCCTCTGAAGTTGTTTTCATGTTTGACATGTTTGACAGTATTTCGAATGTTACCTCCTCACATGTTGAATATGTAATGTTAACAAACCATAATTTCAACAACATTTAGATTTATCATAAACTGTTCCCATCTATAATTCTTCTCATGCTTTAAACAGGGAAATAGAAAATGTTTCAGGACAAGATGATATAGTAGCTTTGAATTTTGACTCTTCAGATCAGCTATTTTGGCAGCTCAGTCACTCTTTCTATGATGAAACTTCCTTAATACTGTTTTTTTTTTTTTGGTGTAAGGAATCAAGAAAAGAATTCTAGAACTTCATAAGAAAATTAAGAATTTTATAAGAAAATTATTTTCCATTTTTTCCAAGGAGGAGGAAACATTGGAACTCATTCAGAAAATCTTGTTTTTAAAAAATTTCTAGGTGACTTCAGCATTTAGCACAGAGAGCTGGAAGAAAACTGTAATATACATAAAACCTCAAATAATGATTGCTTAAATACCATGACATGAATCTCTGGAGTTGGCCTTCGTCATTAAAGATGAATAGTTGTTACTTCCTAATTCTGATTGCTTTGCTAAAAAGATCTACTATATATAGTCATGATGAACCCAAGCTTATGATACTCATCTCCCTCCAGGGATCAAGTTTCTGGGGCAGAAAAACTGTGTGTACAGCAGAGGAGGTACTTGTGTTTACTTCAAAGGGAAGACAACAACTAAGCAGATGTACCGAGTACAGCCTATGTTTATTCAAAGATAAATAAAAACTATCACAGTAAATGATGGTAGAATTTAGAAATTCTTGTTCTCAACTGTCTGCTTAATCTTTTAGTTTAGAATACTATTTTGATGCTTTTTTTAGAAGAAAAAAATGCATTTCCATTTGTGCTACCTTTATCTTTTATCTGTTTGTCCTATTGCTATCTGGGGATCTTGACTTCTTTGAGTTTTTGAGAGAGACTTCAGTTGATGGTGTAGGGAAAAAGTAATTTGAACTCTGAATATAAATCCCATATATTATTAATTGTTTAAATCAGTGAACTCACTCTAGGCTTTATCTGTAAGGAATAATTTAATTTCAGTGGATAGAAAACCAGGCAAAAATGGGTGTAAGTACAAAAGTAATTTATTGATCTGTGTAACTGAAAAGCCTCATTTGTTTCTGTAGGTGAAGTTTGATACAGCAATTCAAAGTTGTCACAAAGGACCTTCCATTGCCCCTCTAGATCACAGAATTGCTGCTTCCTTTGAAGACCTCAAATCCCCATACCACTATTTCCAATGAAAGGGAAAGAGTCACCTCTTAGGATGGCTCCCAGGAAAATTAGGCTTTGTGGCAGTGTTATGGGCTGAACTGTGTCCTCCCAAATTTCCTATGTTGAAGTCCTAACCCCTAGTAACTCAGTATGTGACTGTATTTGGAGATAGGTCTTTGAAGAGGTAATTAAGTTAAAATTAGGTCGTTTAGGGAGAGCCCTAATCCAATATGACTGGTGTCCTGGTAAGAAGAGAAGATTAGGAGACAGAACCACACAGAGGGAAGATCATGTGGAGACAGAGAGGAGACGACCATCTATAAGCCAAGGAGAGAAGGTTCGAGAGAAAACAAACCTGCCAACACCTTGGTCTCAGACTTCTAGCCTTTAGAACTATGAGAAAATAAACTTCCGTGGTTTAAGTCACCCAATCTGTGGTATGTTAATACAGTAGCCGCACCAAGGATACCCAGAATTTCTAGCAAAATTCCAGCGGTCACTTTGATGGAAATTGCTTAGGTCATGTGCCACCCCTGGGCATTATGACCATCAGCATTAAAAAATGAATTGGCTTGAGTCAGTCAGGGTTTGCCCCTGAATCTGGGGAAGGGGAGGGACTCTTCCCTAGCCAAAGGACAGGGCTGAGATTCCAGGTCTTTTTGTAGTCCATGGGTTTACTCTCTTAAGACAAATTTTTGTTCTTGGAACTTGTAAATATTTTTAAGATATAATCTGTCTTCCAATATATGTCTTCCTTTAATCACATTCTTACTTTAATCCAGGTACTTGGGGCCCTTCTTGCATAACCTGAAGTTACAGTCTAAGACCAATAAAAACAAAACAACAACAAAAAACTAAAAACGAGTAACTTACTGCGTCCGAATCACCTCCAAGGGCCACTTGTGAGGATTTTACTGAAGGACTGTATGAGGAAATGGAGGTCAATATTGCCCACCATATAGCAAACAACTTAATAAAACTCCTATTAAAGACAAGCCAGCCCTCTGCTTTTTTGACCTCCCCTGTCCTCTGCCCCAGCGCACTCTGCTTTGCGGCCCTGCCTTATCACTCCTACGGCTGAGTATCTTCTCTGGGTGTCCACATGGGGAGCTCCCTCCTCCCTTCAGGTCTCTGTCCAAACCCAGTCTTACCCGTGAGCCCTTCCTTGACCACAGCACTCTCTCTCTCCCTTCCCTATTTAATTTTCCTCCATTTTACTTGTCCTGTAGATTTCCTGTTCACAGTTTTATTATCTGCCCCTCTCCTTTAGACAGGTCTATGAGTGTGGAAATTTTGTCTGTTCTATTTCCAGCTGTAGCCTTCATTATTTAAAATCTTGGTTAGAAAATAGAAGGCACACAATACATTTTTGTTGAATGAACACATTTTTTTTCACTAGAGTTTCTCTTCAGTAGCCAGTCATTGGGTCTCCTACCATTGATGCTTCCCCAGCATGCTTCCCAAATATCCCCATGGTTACTAAGAGTGAATTTCTTTAGAAGATAGTAGGATAGTATTAATTATATAAATATATATATGACATACATAAGACATATATATGTATACAGGACATATATATACACACACGTTTATGAATGTCTTTGTGCATATATGTATATATTCACACAGACACACATTTTCTGTGACGCTATTAAAGCCATCTCTTCTCTGTCCTGACTGCCTGACTCATGTGCCTGTTGGCAGGGAGAGGAGCTGTATGATCTTCCCAGGCCTAATCCAGATCTACCACTGCGGAACCAATGAATCCTGCCTCCCAAGTGAATGGTATAAACATAAGAACCCGATGATTTCCTGTGTCTCCTTCAGTTACTATCAAAGAGAAGTCACAGCAATCAAATTACTACATTGAGTTGTTTTTTTTCCAGCAGAATGTTTATGTCATTCTGAAATTTCTTTTACACTTTGAGTTCATTTGCTTTTCTGAACCTTTAAAGAAGGCAATATATTTCCCATTGCCTTTTGTAATCAGACTCAATTTTTTTTTTTAACATGGTCATATATTTTACATAATCTTATCCCCCCTTATCTCATCAGTTTTATCTCTTGCCACTTTCCCTCTCATACTCTTTCTTTTTTTGCCACCCATACTGGCTTCTTTCTTCCTCAAATGCACTGTGCCCCTTGTACCCTCTAGAGCAGGTCAGAGAGTTTGAAGGTGAAGCTGAACAAGCATGCTTGCCTTTGTGCTTAAAGTCCAAATCCTTGAGCTGCCCCACACAACACCAATACCCCTCTACCTCTAAGGTATGAAAAGGCACTTATGCAGAATTAGCTTCATGAAAATCATTTGGGGTTCATTCAATACAGAAAGAAGAAGCAAAAATCATGAATTTTATGACACTCTTTTGGTACTTAGGCCAGATTCTTTGCCTGTTAGAGGGAGGGAGCCTGTAAGCATGAGGCTGTACAGCCTGGCTTTCCTAATTGAGTCTTTTGAGAAGTGGACAGTCTTGGTGCCACCTGTTACTATCCCACCATAAATGGCTACCATCATATGAGAATAAAGCCAGTGTTAGAATTGCTAGTACCTCAAAGAGTTCTGTTTCACTTTCTTAGATTTCAAAGGTGACTCAGCACTTTTAACATATCTAGTCAACCGGTAGCCAAGACTGCAGCTGTGCCTCTTGTGCTATCAGGGAAACCAGGGTCACCTGCAGAAAAAAATCCTTCTGACACATAGGCCCTCTCATCTGCATTTTGCTTTGGCTGTAATACTAGCCCTGTCCTCACGTCCACCTTTAGAAGCTGTTAACCTTCCACAGGCTTCTAAACTTCATGAAGGCAATGATACTGTTTACCTTGTGTGACTATCTCCAGTGGCCAGCATAATACCTTGCCCATAATAATTATTTCTTAACTTAAGGAATGAATCTTATATAGAGTTAAACTTATATAACTTAATTCAATTTCAGTGAATGAAACTGATAATAGAGAGAAAATTTGACATACGGTTTCACAAGGTTTACACATATGTGAGGCATCTTTACTGCAGTCAGAAACTGTGATAAAAGACACAGAAGATATGAAAACATCTCCACTTGCAATAAAGCACTGCTATATTAATAAATTAGAAATCATATAAACTAAAACAACAACGATTTCTTTAGCTTATATCATTTGCTGGCACTTTAATAAAAAATTTCCTACTTACTACAATACCCAATGCAGGTGTTAGTACATCTAGTTTTTCTGCAGAGGACACTAAGTTTCATTAAAGTCAAGGACCTTCGCCAAGTTCACACTGCTGCTGAGGTTTCTCAGCTGGGATTTAAGTATACTGTGCTCTTCCTGGTACACAGGCAACAGCTACTGTTGGTATTTCCATACAGGGTAACTGATGTGGCCATCCCTGTGGGATCCATAAGACCTGAGAGAGCAGCTCACAAGATAAAATGGACAGCTCCGTAGTCTGGAATCTCAGAAGGGCTGGTGTGGCCAGAGCAGAGGGTGCTTTGGGCCGAGGGTTGAAAGGAGGAGAGAAAGACTCAAAAGCAGCTGGGAGGGGAGCTGTGGGAGCAGCTTCCCATCACCAGGAACATCTCTTCCCTGGGAGTGCCTGGGTACTACAGAACAGCTTTAGAACCTTTTAGTTTGACCTGGGGTAGAGAGGGTAATGAGAGAGCTTTCTGTGTCAAACGATATTCTAGTATTCTAAATTAAAGAATCAATTTCATGGATTTTATCCCTTAACTTTTTTTCTTCTTTTACCTTGATGAGGTTTTATTTCTTATCTCCTTTGTGGTGATGCTGGGACCAACTGTTCAAAGAAGCCTGTAAAGAAGACCCATGCCTTGGTTTGGGTATCTGGATGGTGGGTTGTATAAGGTTAAGTTTCTACCAGAGTGGTTAAAACCATCCCTCACCATGCCTCCCAGTTAAATATGACTCAAAAGAAGGATTAAAGCCAAAAATGAGAACCAGTCTTCATTTCTGGGAAACAAAGAGGCTACAGACTGATGTGAATCTAGAGGAACTGAAGAGACCTGGAAGTATCCAGGAAACACCTGAGACAGGTTGAGGCAACTGGGACTGGTGGCTCAAGTGGACAAGCTTAGGCTTTGAAGGTCTCATATTCATTCGTTCATTCATTCATACACTCATTCATTCACTCATTCATTTTATGTGTTGAATATAAAATGGAGAAAAGAAAAATTAATACTCAATAAGTAGAGATAAGGAGTACAGATCACTATGGGTTTAGAGGTGAAAGAGAGAGCAATACAGTAGTAGTTTGAGGGGGCTATAGGGTCAAGGCAAAGGTTTTAAGTCTCTTTGTCTGTAGTTGGTCTGAGGACAATACATGAGTGGAGAGACTGAGGGTCCAGGAGAGCCTAATGAAATAATGCCCAGACAACAAAATAAGATTCTATACCCAGATGGAAGAGTTGGATTTGACAAGCCACAGGATGCTTCTTTCTTTGAGACTGAGAGAGGACATGCTGCTATTTAACTCTTTTAGGAGATCTTTCTTCCGGAAGACCCAAGATATGTTGTTTATTAAATTACCTAAAATGCTAATGAGTTTCAGATATAGTCATGGATCATTTATAGACTGTTGTCATGCAAAGGGTAAATTATAAATAATTTAATCTTTCAACAATTTTTACTTTGTGTTAAGATTTTGGGGTACAAAGTTGAGTGAGACCCAGTCTCTACACTCAGTGAACTAACAGTATTGTAGGGGTGACAGGCATATGAATAGATTTTTATAAATGTGTCTAATGCAATGATCAAGCATGCCCTGGGTATTACAGGTACCCTAAGGAGACAGTATCCTTCAGTGGCAGAGTGTGTGTTTATGTATGTATTTGGGTATACATGCTAATATCAGAAAAGGGGTCCTGGAAATAATGATGTATGAGCAGAGTACATTTTAAAAATTTACAACTTACTTTAAAAATTCACAGGTATATAATACATATTTATTATGGGAAATAATTTTAAAAGAAATTAAAAGGAATATCTTTTATCCAAAATATAGCATCACTAAAGGAAAGAATATTGAACTTAGTGTCAGACTTTGATTTTTAAGTGTGTGTGTGACTTTGGAAAAGTTTTATCACATCTCTGGGTATCAGTTTTCTCATCTGAACAGTGAACAGGCTGGCCTCTAAGGCTAGTCAATACACGATAGTCTCTGAGTCTGTGAATATAAGTACAAATTAATATAACACTGAGAACATAAGTGATTTCTAATTGGTGAAGTGTGACAATTTAAAATAGGAAGCCAAGATGGTCTATGTAATTAACTCTGACACATGTCTCCCTTTATGACAAAGGTCAGTCATTTCAGTTTCCTCTGTCTTGCTTGCTGCATCCCCAAAATGGGGATCACATTCCCGATACCTGCCTTTTTCATGCATCTTTTGTCCAGATTAATAAGGACCTTACTTCACTGAAGGAAAAGGCTCACGTGTTGGAGGTACATTAATTCTTTTAGGCCATTAGGACACCATTTACTTAATTTTATTCCAAAGTGACGGCCATGTACTCTGTTTTCCTTGGTAAGCTCATGGCTTCAGCTTGAAATGCAGGAATGCTATTTAGAAGAAACAGTATCAATAATTTATAGAGTCTCCATAGATATGCTGATGACTTTTTTCCAGGTGTTTTTTCTTTTTAAAGACATCATCATGCTGTTATTTACAACAGGCATTTAATTTCCTTTCATATATCATCCACTAGATGGGAGATATATCACAAGTTGGGAAAACTGTGAAGTTAAATTCTCATTAGGATTGATTCAGATTCATGTGAGGATCTTTGGTGCTATTCTCTACCTTTGGATATCTGCATTAGGAGATAAACAACATGACTCAGAAACCCTTGCTACCAACTTCTTCTTCCCTAGCAAGAAGACAGAAATTGGGTACTATAACCTAGGTATGCCACTTGGAGCTATGATATTGCTGAATGGATTCAACTCAGAGAGCATCAGTTGGGTGCAAACTACTTGCAAGGCATGTGTTAAGGGATGTGAAGATGTACTAAAAAGGTCTACAATTTGGCAGGATAGAAATCTGTGGTATCCCTCTAACTCCAATAAGTGTCTTGTTGGTACAAAGAGCTGTGGGAATTCAGAGCAGAGGCAGAAAAAATGGAGAAATAGCCTTTTACTGGGTCTTCACTCAGCCCAAATAATAAATTCTTATTCAAGTATGAAGGGGTAAAGATTTTGTCTTGGATTTTTCTTCTACTGGTTTAAAGAAGGAGACCTGACCTGCTGACTGGACAGTATGCCTATAGCCACCTGCCCAAATAGCATCAAGGAGACAGACCGTATAGTTACTGGAATTGCTGCAGACCAAGGCACTGATAAATCACTGCTCTTCTTTCAATGTTTAACTTCTCCAATTGGTACCCAATTCAGGACTGTAAGATCTAGAGGAGAAATAAAATCTCCCGGTACTTTCAAATTAGGATGTAGAGCCTTGTATGGAAAATAGCAATTTCTCTTTCCTGCTCCTTTGCCTTCTTGATACCCCAGCCTCTTGATGAGGAACTAGAGGCTGGTTGGAGAATTCATGCTAAAGTGAAGACTTTGACGATTTAAAGTCTAAGAAGACTTAAAAAATATTTTAACGTTTGTTTCTTCTGCTTTTCAGAAACAATCATAGAGCAAATAACTAAAATGCTTGAAAAAAGAACAATAAGAAAATAGTTTAAAATTTTTTCAGGAATAGGATGTGTGTTATATGTCAGATAATGCCAAATTATCTTCCAAAGTGGTTCTATTTACAAATGTATTTACAAGCCCAGTTGTATAGTATAAGACTCCTGTTCTACATTCTTGTTAACATTTGATAATGTAAGATTAAAAAATTTTTGCCAATCTGTTGTGTGTAAAATGGTGTCCTAATATTGTTTTTATTTGCATTTTTCTCATTGTAAATGAGATTAATCATTTTTTCATGTTTATTTTCTTCTCCTATTATGTGCCTGTTAGTTTTTTAATTGAGTTTTTTTCTCTTATTGATGAGTAGGAATTCTTTCTGTACCCTTGATTCTAAATCTTTATGTGTTACATGTGTTGCTAGCTTCCTTATCTAAATTTGTGGCTTGCCTTTTCACTTTCTTTATGATGAATTTTGATAAACTAGGATTCTTAATATTAATAAAGTTAAGTTAATCAATCTTATCTTTTGTATTTTGCATTTACTGTATCTACCCTGAGATCATAAAGATATTCTTCTATATTGTCTTCTAACATTTTTATAGTTTTGCATTTTACATGTAGGTCTTTAATATCCTTTTAAATTGATTGTTGTGTATAATACAAAGTGGTCCAACTTTTTAGTTTTCTATAAGGATAAAATCACTTATTTCAGCACTGTATTGAAAGTCAATAATCTATTTCATCACTGATCTGCCATGCCAGCTCTGACATAAGGCAAGTTTCTGTACAAATATAGCTATTGCTGAAATTGGGCGCCCAAAATATCACCCAAAAAGGGAAAAATCTGAGTTTATTGCTTACTGTGGTATGGGAGAACACCACCTCACAAAGCTTTGGCAGCATTTTCAAGTGAACAAAGTAAAGCCAGAAGTTACTGAGAACTGGAAGTTTGGTTTAAGGCTGCTCTTTCACTGTGAAGACTTGACTATGATTGGGTAAATATCATGATAGTCCAGAATTGGAGAAAAAGAAAGAGGAGGATTTTGAGGCAAGGGTTTCAAAGAATCTTAGGGTGTAAACTGTTGATGCTTTCCATCTAAGAGTTGTTGGGTCATTGGGGAAGTTCCTGTAATAAACAATCAAACCATTCACTTGGGCAGGAGAGTCCTGGAAGAGTAAGGAAATGCTATGAAGAAAGTGGAAAGCAGATTCATGTTAATAATGGTAATAAGGTGTGATTATGTTCTCATTTTCTGGGCTGAGTATGGAGGTAGAAGGTTTCAGTACTTAATCTGTTTCTCTACTCCGTCCATTCTGTTCCATTGGTTATTTGTCTATTCTTGTTCCAGTACTATCCTTTAAAAACTAATTAGCATTCTAGTAGAATATCTGGTAAGATAAGGACCTCCCATCTTGTTTTTCTTGATGAGTTTCTTTGATATTCTTGGTTTCTTCCATATCACTTTAGAATCACCTTCCCAAGTTCCTTACATATACCCATATGTACATACTCAAAACTTGTCAGAATTTTGATTATAATTGTAGCGAATTATTGATAAATTGTGGCAGAACTGATTTCTTTATAATATATAGTCTTCTACTCAATGAACATGCTGTATCCTCCACTCAGCAGTCCCCAACCTTTTTGGCACCAGGGGCTGGTTTTGTGGAAGACAGTTTTTCCACGGACGGGGTGGTGGAGGGATGGTTCAGGTGGTAATGTGAGTGATGGGGAGTGGCAGATGAAGCTTCGCTCGCTTGCCCGCTGCTCACCTGCTGTGTGGCCTGGTTGGGGACCCCTGCCTCCACTGATACGTTTTCTTTCATTTCCTTCATTGAAATTGTAAAAATTTCTTCTAAAGGTCATATACATTTTTTGTTACATCTGTCTTAGACATTTTATAGATTTCTTAGATGATATTTAAAATTTTACCCATTAAAAATGATATACATAATTTTTATTGGGTTGATCAAAAAGTTTGTTCAGTTTTCTTTACCATCATACGAAGACCCGAATGAACTTTCTGACCAGCCAATACATTTGTTTCTGATATGTAGAAATGCAGTTAATTCTTGTTTATGGCTTTTTAAATCTAGCATTTTGCTTACTTTAAAATTATGAATAGAAATGGTAATTTGGGGCATACCTGTCCTTTTTTTTTTTTTTTGAAAGTAAATGGAGTGATTGCTGTGTTTCATCATTAAATAGGATGTTTGCAGAATTTTTCTAGATGCTCTTTATCAAATTAAAGAATTTTCTACTATTCCTGGTCTGCTAAGAGCTTTATTTTTTTTAAATTATGATTAGAAGTGAATTGTATCAACTATTTTTCCTGCTTCTATCAGAGTGATCATATGATTCATAATTAAAGTAATTAATCATTTTCCTAACACTAGTTAGGAAATCAACAAGTACCTCTAGTTACAAATCTCACTCTGCCATGTTATGTTATATTTTTATATATTGCTGGATTTTGCTTGCTAGTATTGTATACATAATTTTTTTTTGCATTTGTAACTTAAAGCATTTATTTTATAGATTTCTGAATTTTACAATTTATATTCTACCTGGTTATTCTCAAAATCTGTTTTGTAATTCATCATAATCTTTTGCTTGATATTCACTTCTTTCCATATCCTTTAAATAAAAACTTCTCCAAACATATTCACTTTGCTTGGTAATTTCAATTATAGATGAGAGAGAACAAAAAAAAATAATTTTCCCAAATTTACACAACTTGGTGCAATTTGGATTTGAATTAAACAGCCCACTTTAGACCATGCACTTAACCATGGTCATGAAAGTCATCAAAGTCATCATTAGAGACTTTACCCCATCTACAACAGGGTAAAGTCTCTAAAACATATCTTTTAAAAGTTGGGCTGTTCCTGAAGATTTTAAATAGTTAATTGTCAGGATCAAATTTTTGTTCAAAAAGATTGTTATGTCAGTAGTCTGGTGAATGAATTTATGGGGCTGGACTAGAGGAACTAAGACCAGTAGGGTGACTACTGCAGTAATCTAAGGGATGAAGGCCTTAAGCTAGACTCATAGCAAAGAATCTAAAGGAATGGGTGATTCATCGGATGTGGGGTTAGGGAGAGAGATAAGTTTAGCTTTTGTTTTTGTTAAACTTGGGAGCCTGGTAGACGCTAGTTCCTCTCACTAAGACAGGAATACAAAAGAAAAAGCAGATGTAGCAAAAGCCTGTTGCATCAAATATTTGACATGTTGAATTTGAGGTTTTGGATGTTCCATTTAGGTAAAAATGCACAATAGTTAAGCATATGGAAAAACATGAAAGTCTTCCCCATAGTCTATATATCTCTACCCTTTTAATTTCTCTTTTATATTTTTCCCTAACTTCCTTCCATGCCTTCTCTAGTACAAGGCAGAGCAAGCACTTTAAAATGTATTGAAACTTTACAAGTCTGAGGGAGTCTAGGGATGTTACCTACATGGAAATCAACTGAGATTCAGACATTCTGTTCTATGAAATAACCAGGTGCAGATGAGGCTTTTCCAAGTGATTTTCAGTTTACTTTCCATTTTTTAAAGCTCACTTTAACACTGCTATGAACTAGAGATATTTCTTTCTACCCCCACAGCACTGGAGAAATAAGGTCCAATTGATAGAGTTTTTCAGTTACTCAGATCCTATCTCAGAGATGATTCTCTGTGAGTTTCTACCTACAGAATGTCTCTAACTTTCTGTGTATGCATCTTTTGCATACAGTAAATATCCCTTAACCTGTCACTTTTCAAACTTACAGCCAAATTAGGAATTCATGGCTTCTCTAAAACCCTAAGTTTTGCTAAAATTTCCTGCTATACTGTGTAGGTTTCTGATCTCCTTCTGACCATCATTTCTTCATACCATCCCACAGAGGTAGCTCTCCCCAGGGTACGTATCTTGGGTTGTAGTCAGTTCTCTGTTCTAACATGCAATTTGGATTTAATTAATCTACCCAGAGCCAGAATGGTGTTTGATTCAGTCTACTGATTTGGAAAGAGAGCTTTTTTCTTTTTTTCAATGATACTAGCTCATATCTGCAGACTGCAGCATGAAGTAGAAGAAAATGTTTTGGTCTAGAATTATAGTATTAGGATTCTGGTCCAAGTTTTACTATAATCCAACCTGACAAGGTTTAGGAAATCATTTCTCTCTTTGAACCCTCATGTTCTTGTTTATCTCTTTGAATCTTCATGTCTACATCTTTATATTCATGAGAAATTCCTCCTGATATTATCATGCTTTTTCAAGGTTTGTGAATTCCACTGTAGTCAGGCGGGGTGGGGGGAGTCGGCATGAGGTGAGGTTACAACTGAGTTCATTTGTCTTTGGATATTTAGTCTCTGTTAGGATCCCTTACACTCACTGGCTCATTCTAGCATGCCCTACTCATTCCAACAAACAAGGTTTATAGGGCATGCTGTTGAAATCTATTTCCCAGCAAATTTGCTAGTTATTTGATGTCATGGAATGTAGGCCTTCTTTCAACAGTTAACACTACACATACTAAATCTACATATGCTGAGCATTTATTCTAAGATAAAACCATGCCTCTCTTACTAAGATTTTATAAAAATCCAGTGAACTAATAAACGGAAATAATAAATGCAAATGGTATCATTATGCTCATTGTAAAGAAAATTTTTGCTTCTCTCTATGAATTACTTGGAATTTTATTTGATTGCTAAAATTGGGTATTGTTCACAATATATAATCTGTCTATGAGTTAATATTACCTAGAGGTAGATACTACAATTTATATATCTTATTCCTCTTTTTAGACTCTGGACACTGGTAATTATATGTCTCATATTCATCAATATAGAAATAGAAAACTATAAACCCCATTTGCCTGATTAAGCTCTAGCTCTTGAAAAGCATGCTGTAGCCAGAGACCAAAGGTCTTTAATTAGTAATGGTTAGCAAAGAATCTGGGCAGGGTAAGAAAGTGTTGACTCAGGGGTAAGGATGAGACCAGACTCTGAACGATGGAACCAGTTAGAACTGGACAGAAAAGGATGAAGCTGGGTTTGTTTGTCTTAGGTATTTTGCAAACATTAAAGAGGAATGATATTAGGGTGAAGACTTCTTCAGGTGAGATATATAGTTCTTACCATAAATTTCTGAAGTGAGGTATACTAATTCATTTGTACACAAGGGACCTGCATTTCCATGTTATTCGGAGAACATCGAAACACTTTGTCTGTTTTTTTCCTCAGGCCTCTTTGTAATAGCTGGCTCTAACAGAGCATTTAAAAAATATGAACTGGAAATTAAATGCCATTCTCTTGAACAACCAAGTTAGTCAAAGAAGAAATCATAAGGGAAATTAGAAAATATCTTGATACAAATGAAAATAAAAACACAACACACCAAAATATATGACAACTAGTAAAAGCAGTACTAAGAGGGAAGTTCATAGTGAGAAATACCTACATTAAAAAACAAAGAAAGATCTCAAATCAGCAACCTAATTTTCCCCTCAAGGAGCTAGAAAAAGAAGAACAAGCTAAGCCCAAAGTTAGCAGAAGAAAGGAAATAAGGATAAGCGCAGAAATAAATGAAACAAAAAATAGAAAAAAATCAACAAAATTAAGAGTTTTTAAAAGATAAGCAAAATCGACAAACCCTTGGCTAGACTAAGAAAAAAGGAAAAAACACCCAAATTGATAAAATAAGAAATGAAAGAAGAGATTACAAATGATGCCACAGAAATAAAAAGGATCACAAGAGACTACTATGAACAATCATATACCAAAAACCTGTATGATAAAGAAGAAATGGACAAATTCTTAGAAACATATAACCTACCAAGACTAAATCATGAAGAAATAGAAAATGTGAACAGATCTATAACTAGCATGAAGATTGAAGCAGTAATTGAAAACCTCCTAACAAAGAAAAGCCCAGGACCAGATGGCTTTGCTGGTGAATTCTACCAAACATTTAAAGAAGAATTAATGCCAGTCTTTCTCAAATTCTTCCCAAAAAATTGAAGAGGAGGGAATACTTCCAAACTCATTTTCTGAAGCCAGTCTTACCTTCATACCAAAGCCAGACAAAAGTACCACAAGGAAAAGAAACCTACAGGTCAATATCCCTTTTAAATATAAATGTAAAAATCCTCAACAGAATACTTGCAAACTGAATCCCACAGCACATCAAACAGATCATATACCATGATACACTACATTTACAGAATAGAGGATAAAATCACATGATCATCTCAACTGATGCAAAAAAAGGGCTTGACAAAATTCAAAACCCTTTTATGATAAAAACTCTCAACAAATTAAAAAGAGAAGGAAAGTATCTCAACATAATAAAGGCCAAATATAAAAAGTTACAGCTAACATCATACTCAATGGTGAAAAACAGAGCTTTCTCTCTAACATCAGGAACAAGGCAAGGATGCCCACTCTCATCACTTCTATTCAACATAGTACTTGAAGTTCTAGCCAGAGCAATTAGGTAAGAAAAAAGAAATAAAAGGCATCCAAATAAGAAAGGAAGAAGCAGAGATTTGGTTCAAGATGGCGGAGTAGAAGGACGTGCTCTCACTCCCTCTTGCGAGAACACCGGAATCACAACTAACTGCTGAACAATCATCGACAGGAAGACACTGGAACTCACCAGAAAAGACACCCCACATCCAAAGACAAAGGAGAAGCCACAATGAGATGGTAGGAGGGGCACAATCACAATAAAATCAAATGCCATAACTGCTGGGTGGGTGACTCACAAACTGGAGAACACTTATATCACAGAAGTCCACCCACTGGAGTGAAGGTTCTGAGCTCCATGTCAGGCTTTCCAACCTGGGGGGTCTGGCAATGGGAGGAGGAATTCCTAGAGAATCAGACTTTGAAGCTTAGTGGGATTTGATTGCAGGACTTTGACAGGACTGGGGGAAACAGAGACTCCACTCTTGGAGGGCACACACAAAGTAGTGTGTGCACTGGGACCCAGGGGAAGGAGCAGTGACCCCATAGGAGACTGAACCAGACCTACCTGCTAGTGTTGCAGGGTCTCCTGCTGAGGCGGGGCATGGCTCTGTCACACTGTGAGGACAAGGACACTGGCAGCAGAAGTTCTGGGAAGTACTCATTGGTGTGAGCCCTCCAAGAGTCCGCCATTAGCCCCACAAAAGACCCGAGGTAGGATCCAGTGTTGGGTCACCTCAGGCCAAACAACCAACAGGGAGGGAACCCAGCCCCACCCATCAGCAGACAAGAGGATTAAAGTTTTATTGAGCTCTGGCCACCAGAGCAACAGCCAGCTCTACCCACCACCAGTCCCTCCCATCAGGAAGCTTGCACAAGCCTCTTAGATAGCCTCATCCACCAGAGGACACACAGCAGAAGCAAGAAGAACTACAACCCTGCAGCCTGTGGAAAAAAAAAGACACTCACAGAAAGATAGACAAGATGAAAAGGCAGAGGGCTATGTACCAGATGAAGGAACAAGAGAAAACCCCAGAAAATCAACTAAATGAAGTGGAGGTAGGCAACCTTCCAGAAAAAGAATTCAGAATAACGATAGTGAAGATGATACAGGACCTTGGAAAAAGAATGGAGGCAAAGATCGAGAAGATGCAAGAAATGTTTAACAAAGACCTAGAAAAATTAAAGAACAAACAGAGATGAACAATACAATAACTGAAATGAAAACTACACTAGAAGGAATCAATAGCAGAATAACTGAGGCAGAAGAACGGATAAGTGAGATGGAAGACAGAATGGTGGAATTCACTGCTGTGGAACAGAATAAAGAAAAAAGAATGAAAAGAAATGAAGACAGCCTAACAGACCTCTGGGACAACATCAAATGCAACAACATTCGCATTATAGGGGTCCCAGAAGGATAAGAGAGAGAGAAAGGACCAGAGAAAATATTTGAAGAGATTATAGTCGAAAACCTCCCTAACATGGGAAAGGAAATAGCCACCCAAGTTTTGGAAGTCCGAGCCATGGCAATCAGAGAAGAAAAACAAATAAAAGGAATACAAATTGGAAAAGAAGAAGTAAAACTGTCACTGTTTGCGGATGACATGATACTATACATAGAGAATCCTAAAGATGCCACCAGAAAACTAGAGCTAATCAATGAATTTGGTAAAGTTGCAGGATACAAAATTAATGCACAGAAATCTCTTGCATTCCTATACACTAATGATGAAAAATCTGATAGAGAAATTAAGGAAACCCTCTCATTTACCATTGCATCAAAAAGAATAAAATACCTAGGAATCAACCTACCCAGGGAGACAAAAGACCTTTATGCAGAAAACTATAAGACACTGATGAAAGCAATTAAAGATGATACCAACAGATGGAGAGATATACCGTGTTCTTGGATTGGAAGAATCAATATAGTGAAAATGACTATACTACCCAAAGCAATCTACAGATTCAATGCAATCCCTATCAAATTACCAATGGTATTTTTTACAGAACTAGAACAAAAAATCTTAAAATTTGTATGGAGACACAAAAGACCCCGAATAGCCAAAGCAGACTTGAGGGAAATAAACGGAGCTGGAGGAATCAGACTCCCTGACTTCAGACTATACTACAAAGCTACAGTAATCAAGACAATATGGTACTGGCAGAAAAACAGAAATATAGATCAATGGAACAAGATAGAAAGCCCAGAGATAAACCCATGCACCTATGGTCAACTAATCTATGACAAAGGAGGCAAGGATATACAATGGAGAAAAGACGGTCTTTTCAATAAGTGGTGTTGGGAAAACTAGACATCTACATGTAAAAGAATAAAATTAGAACACTCCCTAACACCATACACAAAAACAAACTCAAAATGGATTATACCTAAATGTAAGACCAGACACTATAAAACTCTTAGAGGAAAACATAGGAAGAACACTCTGACATAAATCACAGCAAGATCTTTTTTGATCCACCTCCTAGAGTAATGGAAATAAAAACAGAAAAAAACAAATGGGATCTAATGAAACTTAAAAGCTTTTGCATAGCAAAGGAAACCATAATCAAGACGAAAAGACAACCCTCAGAATGGGAGAAAATATTTGCAAACAAATCAACGGACAAAGGATTAATCTCCAAAATATATAAACAGTTCATGCAGCTCAATATTAAAAAAACAAACAACCCAATCCAAAAATGGGTAGAAGACCTAAATAGACTTTTCTCCAAAGAAGACATACAGATGGCCAAGAAGCACATGAAAAGCTGCTCAACATCACTAATTATTAGAGAAATGCAAATCAAAACTACAATGAGGTATCACCTCACACCAGTCAGAATGGGCATCATCAGAAAATCTACAAACAACAAATGCTGGAGAGGGTGTGGAGAAAAGGGAACCCTCTTGCACTGTTGGTGGGAATGTAAATTGATACAGCCACTATGGAGAACAGTATGGAGCTTCCTTAAAAAACTAAAAATAGAAATATCATATGACCCAGTAATCCCAGTAATGGGCATATAACCAGAGAAAACCATAATTCAAAAAGACACATGTATCCCACTGTTCATTGCAGCACTATTTACAATAGCCAGGTCATGGAAGCAACTTAAATGCCCATCAACAGACGAATGGATAAAGAAGATGTGGTACATATATACAATGGAATATTACTCAGCCATAAAAATGAACGAAATTGGGTCATTTGTGGAGACGTGGATGGATCGAGAGGCTGTCATACAGAGTGAAGTAAGTCAGAAAGAGAAAAACAAATATCGTATATTAAGGCATATATGTGGAACCTAGAAAAATGGTACAGATGAACTGGTTTGCAGGGCAGAAATTGAGACACAGATGTAGAGAACAAACGTATGGACACCAAAGAGGGAAAGTGGTGGGAAGTGGTGGTGGTTGTGTGATGAAATGGGAGATTGGGATTGACATGTATACACTGATGTGTATAAAATGGATGACTAATAAGAACCTGCTGTTTAAAAAAATAAATAAAAAAAAAGAATAGAAAATAATGTGACATGAAAAAAAAATAAAGAAAGAAGCAAAATTGTTCCTGTTTACAGGTCTTATATATAGAAAACCCTATAGACACCATCAAAAAACTGTTTGAACTAATAAATTCAGTAAAGTTGCAGGATACAAAATCAATATACAAAAATCAGTTGTTCCTATACACTAACTAAAAAACTATCTGAAAAGAAAATGAAGAAAACAATCCCATTTACAATAGCATCAAAAAGAATAAAACACTTATGAATAAACTTAACCAAGGAGTGTGAAAGACTTGTATACTGAAAACTATGAAATGTTGATGAAAGAAATTAAACAAGACACAAACAAATGGAAAGACACCCCATGAACATGGGTTGGAAGACTTATTGTTAAAATGCCCATATTTCCAAAAGCAATTTACAGATTCAATGCAATCCCTATCAAAATCCCAATGGCATTATTTTCTGAAATAGAAAAAAACAATTCTACAATTCATACTGAACTACAAAAGACCACAAATAGACCAATAGATCCTGAGAAAAAAGAACAAAGCTGGAGGCAACAAAACTGATTTCAATGTATACTACAAAGCTTCATATCTGTATGTATATGGCTGATTTATTTTGTTGTTCAGTGGAGGCTAACACAACATTGTAAAGCAACCATACTCCAATAAAAATTAATTAAAAAAAAACTTCAGTAGTCAAAACAGCATAGTATTAGCATAAAGACAGACACAAAAACCAATGGGACAGAATAGAGAGCCCAGAAATAAATCCATGCATATATGGTCAACTAGTCTTTGACAAGGAGGCTAAAAATATACAACGCAGGAAAGGAAAATCTCTTCAATAAAAGGTGCTGGGAAAACTGGATATCCATAAGCAAGAGAACAAAATTGGAATCTTATCTTATACCATGCACAAAAATCAACTTAAAATGGATTAAAAATTTAAATGTAAGACCTGAAACTGTAAATTTTCTAGAAGAAAACATAGGGAAAAGGCTTCATGACATTGGTCTTGGCATTAACCTTATAGATATGACCGCAAAAGCATAGGCAACAAAAACAAACAAAAAAACCACAAATAAGTAAGTGGGACTACATCAAATTAAAAAGGTTTTGTACAGCAAAGGAAACAATCAGAAGACTGAAAAGGCAACCTACAGAATGGGAGAAAATATATATATTGCAAGCCATATATTTGATAAAGGGTTAATCTCTAAAATACATAAGGAACTCCTACAAATCTATAACAAAAAATCCCTTAAAACTTAATTAAAGAATGGTCCAAGGACTTGACAGGCATTTCTCAAAAGAAGATATACAAATAGGCAGCAGATATATGAATAAAAAATGCTTCTTTCACTAATCAACAAGGAAATGCAAATCAAAACTAGAATGAGGTATCACCTCACACCCATTAAGATGGCCACTATCAAAAAAACAGAAAATAACAAGTTTTGGAAAGGGTGTGGAGAAATTGGAACCCATGTGCACTGTTGGTGGGAATGTAAATTCATAAGGTCACTATAGAAAGCTGTATGTAGGTTCCTCAAAAAATTAAAAATAGAATTACCATATGATCCATCAATCACATTCCTGGGTATATATTCAGAAGAATTGAAAACAGAATCTTGAAGAGATAGTTGCACACATGTTCATTGCATCATTATTCACAATAGCCAAGAAGTGAAAGCAACCTAAATGTGCATCAACAGATGAATGGATAAAGAAAATATGATATATATATATATATTATACAATGAAACATTATTCAGCCTTAAAAAAGAGGAAACTCTGTCATATTTTACAACATGGGTGAACCTTGAAGACATTATGTTATATGAAATAAGTCAGTCACAAAAAGACGAATAATAAATGATTCTACTTATATGAAGTGTCCAAAGTGTTCAAACTCTTAAAAACAGAAAGTAGAATAGTGTTTGTCAGCGGATGGGAGGAGGGAGAAAAGAGGAGCTATTCAATGGGTATAGAGTTTCAGTACCGCAAGATAAAAGAAAAATACATGAACATGCACTTAATTCAGCAATTATAAGCTCTTTGATTGTAGGAACTGACCAAAGTGTGCAGCATAGTGGCGTACTCATAGGTGTTCAATTAATGCTTGTTTGACTAAACTATATTCATTGCCAAGATGCAAGAAGAAAGTTATTTATGAATCAAGACTAGAGCAATGTTTCTCAGCATTTAAAAACACATCACTTTTTTCTGCCATGCATTAAAATTCTCACTTTTTCAGATGTTATTTGGAATTTCAAAGTAAATGATATACCAATAAAAGTATCTATACAATGGTGATTTTTGAATATGTCTTGTTACACCAGACATGTGCTCATCCCTCGCCGATTCTGAAACACTCTCCTAGTTAGTATATCCCCAAGCTTGGAATCGCTACTGGAAACTAAAGCAGGGATGGCAAATGAAGGCACAATATGCTTGTCATTTTCCCCTTTTTTATCCACGGCAGACATGGGCCATGTCACTTTCTTTTCTGTTGTGCTCAGACATAGTATCTGATTCTTCTCGAAATAACCCTCCACATAGCCATATTGATGAATTGAAGTTGTCATATAAGATGAGGTCAACTTTCCACCCTTGGTGTAGGGCATAATTTCCAGGTATGTGAATTTACATGGAAGGGTCTGTTAATCAAAATAATGTGCATGCTGATATAGCACAAAGCATATCCAGACAGAAGTCTGAATGAACAAGCTGCTCACCTAAGTGCACCATCTCTGGGCACTTAAAGGTCTACCTGGTCTGAGCATCTGCATTTACAAACAACAAGAATATTCTGTACTTTGGAAATATTTTTAAAAGATGATGAAATTATATTTGGAGAATAACTGAACATATATCCTATAATATGAAGTCTTTACCATTTATTGTATAGCTCTCTATATTACAAAATACAAAAAACACGTGATGGATTCAGTTGTCATCCTTTGGTTCTCTCCCCATATGGTACTGCGGTTACGTGCCCAAGGGAACGCTCGTGGGACAGGGCCCATATACGTGTGCTCCACAATGCTGTGTGTCACAGGCCGAGGGTAGTGGACATCTGCTTCTTACTTCACAGCTCAAGAGATTTTTGTTTTTGTTTATCTTCGATAGGAAGAAGCACTTCTGTGTTTTGCATCTGAGAACTTTGTGTCTGTGATCTGTCTGACAACAGCATTTTGCTGACCTCTATCAACAGCAAGGCTCATTGAGCTGAGTATGTGTATGTGCAGGTGTGTGCGTGTGGAGGGGATGCAGGCTGGAGGGATGTTAGGCTGAGAAGGGGCAAATACATACAGAAAACACACTTTACAACTTAGTCTTTTAATTCAATAAATGTTCCTGAGCACCCACTATATGTCAGGCACTTTCTAGATTCTAGGAATAAAGCAATGAATAAGACAAAGTCCCTGCCACTTGTGTATTTGACATTTTTGTCAAAGGAGTTAAGAATGAACAAATAAGTAAAATGTACTGTGCAGTGGTGGGGGAAGAGCATTATTTAGACAAAATAAAGCAGTTCAAGGGACAGTTGATGTCTGGGTGGGGTTTTTTATTTGTTACAGGGAGGTCACAGGACGCATCAGTGATGACATCCCAGCTGAGCCCTGAAGGGAGTGAGGAAGGCGGCCTTGTCCGGGGTCACCTGAGGGAAGAGCTTCGTAAGCAGAGGCCCCGGGCTGGAGCAAGCCGAGTTTGTCTGAGGAAGGGCAAGAAGGCAGTGTGGCCCTGAAGTGGAGGGAAGGGAGAGGAGGGCGGAGAGCTGGGGAGTAGCAGAGCTGTCACCTCGAAGGTCATTCTCGCGCCTCCATTTTCTCTCAGAGGGTTGAGAACACTTTTCGTGTTGGAGCAGAGGAGTTCTGTGTTACAAGTGCCTCTGGCTGTTATCTCAATGAATTATCCTGCTGAGGAAAGTTTCTAAGTGACATTTAACTCCACTGCTCTGGCACAAGTTGCCCTTTGGGAACTTTTCTGGGTTTATTTTTGGGGCACGCAGGGATAATAGGAAGGAGATCCACCTGGCGCAGTTTGACAGTTAACTTCTTGCTCTACTACCGGGAAGACATTTGTGCTCCTGAAAAATCTCTGTAGACCCTATAAGTCCCTCAGGAACAGCAAATGTGGCGGCTGGAAGCCATCACTGTATCATTCTACCACCTACGTCAAGTATCTTGTTGGAAGTGTGAACAGCATTCCAGAGCACTCTCCACCTGCTGTCTTTACTTGGCCCTTGTCATTTCGGGTAGCAAGGACTTTCTTTCAAATCTAGCTGTCAGGGTAGCTGCCCTGGATGGAGGTCTGTGTTGAATGGCACTTTGTGTGGCTGAATGACCACCTGCCATACCAACAATAACAAGGCTTGTTGGCCCTGAGGTTGGCTGTGGAGTCTTGAGAGGTTCTGCTTTGATTAGCTCTCTTGGATACAAAATCTCTCAATCAATTTGGAAAAAACTCTTTGTCCTGCTCCAGGCTGGCTTTACTGTGAAAAATAGCCTATGACTTTGAAGTTAATCATGGATGGTTCACTTTCTGGGACAGGTCAATACTCCTCATATCTTCCACTGCAATCTAAGTTCAGCCAGCAACACAAAAGGAGATCCCTGTATTTCAACTGAGCGCTCCACCCATCTCTGCAGTCATGCTTAGTAAGCCGCTTTTAACAGAATTGTCTATGACCTGTCTCTTTCATCTTAAGTGTAGGCTCAAGGCCTCAGATTTATAAAAGACAGTTAAATCTGATAGACTTTTTTAATTTCAAGAAGGAGATTATCTGGTTTTCCTGTTGTACCCCCTTCCAAGTAGTTCACTGAAACAGTATGTATCTTACATATTGAGATGTGTGGATTTCAGCCTCAACTGTATTCTCCCTTTTTTCCCTGCACACTTTTTTACACCACCTTTTCAATTTCACTGAAGATAGAAGAGTGAGACACAGGGGGAGATATTAGAACTGTCAGACCTTTAAAATGGGAAGCACCCTGACATACTAAGGAAAAAATAAACTGAGACTTGTTACTGCTATAATTTCACTGAGGGTAAGTGTCTTGTTTGTTTCATTTGGTTGTTTTGCAAGCTTGGCATTATGGAAGAAAAATAGAATGTCAATAAATTCAACTTTGAACATCTATTCAATGAGTTATTTCCTAGTAGGAGGAAAAAAAAATTGAACCAGGCTAGGCAGTCTAGAGGGAGACCGTGTAAATGACTTGTAACTAAGAGGATATGACCCTCTGCATAATTCATAATCATTAGTCTAAGTGACACTTCTGCAGTCACTCTGTCAGGGCACTCTAATATGCCGGGGCTGAAACCCAAACAGTCCACTCAGCAGCAGTCCCAGTGTGATCAGGTTTCTCTGAAAGACAATTCCCTGAAAGGCTAGATTTAGGCTGCAGGTTTTTTTTTTTTTAAGCAGAAGATGCTGGCTCAGCTTCATCATGTGTGCAATTTAAGGGTTGCTCAAGTGATTCTTTAAAACTGCATAAAAGCAATTCTGCTGTGCCTGGGAGACAGTATTGCTATAATGTTCCATGCATACATCTGCATGATTTCTCAGAGCTAATCCAAATTTAATGCATTGGTAATTCCTTTTCTGCCAAAGCCACCCAGCAGTAATCTGAAGGTTACAGAATGATCTTCTAGCTCAAATAACACTTTTAGTCTAGCATAAATGGAGAGGCAGGAATATAATGGGCAAAATTAGACTCGCAATGATACATTCCACCCTCATTACTACTCTGAGTGAGGCTGACCAGAGTTTAGAGTGTTTTCAGAAGGATAATCATAATAGAGTTTTAATAAAACTGAGAGTCAAGCTATAGTGGTCTTTTATCAGAGATGGTGTAATAACCAAAATGACAGCATATGAACAGCTTAGAAACTATTTCCCTAACTGGAAAGACCATTCTCAGGGTAAAATTAAAGCTTTGATTAAAGCACTTAGAAGAACCACCTCAGAAACGTATGGGGCATCAGAGAATAATAACTTAGCTTGGATGTCATAAAAATATTGACATCTAACTAAAGTCCATATGAATAATAAAAAGAGTAAATTAGGGAGTGTTTTTAAAAATTTTTTAGGAAACGTTACAATTTTATAATAAAATTAGATTTTTACAGAAAAACTATGAAGATAGTATGTAGCTCCTATAGGCTACAGGCCTGGTTTCCTCAATTATTAACATTTATATTACTGTGGTACATTCATTTGTCATAATGGATGAATCAATATTAATATATTATGAATTAAAGCCCACATTTTATTCATATTTCCTTCTTTACCCACTATCCTTTTTTTCTGTTCCAGGATTTCCATCCAGGATAACACATAATATTTAGGTGTCATGTTTCCTTAGGCTCCTCGTGCCTATCAGTTTCTTAGACTTCCTTTATTTTCAATGACCTTGACAGTTTTGAGGAGTGTTTTGTAAAACATCCCTGAATTAGGACTTGTGTGATGCTTTTCTCATGACTAGACTAGGTTTTTCAAAGACCACAGAGGACAAGTTCCATTCTTATCTCATTATATCAAGAAAACATGCTATCAACATGACTCATGACTGTTGATGTTAACCTTCATTACCTTGCTGAGGTAGTGTTTGCCAGCTTATGCTTTTCACCCCTTTCTATACTGTATTCTTTGGAAAGAGGTTACTACATGCAGCCTACAGTTAGGAAGTGGGGAGTTATACTTCACCTCCTTGAGGATGAATTATCTACCTGAACTACTTGGAATTCTTCTTCCTAGGAGATTTGTCTATTCTCCCTCATTTATTTGTTCAATCATTTATTTATATCAATATGGATTCATGGATGTTTATATTTTGGGTTATAATCCAATACTATTTTATTTCATTTCTCAAATTGTTACAATTTTGGCCATCTGGAGCTTTTTTCAGTTGGCCTCTATGTCCCTTTGACATGACCTCATCATTCTGAAGTTTTTGTTTTTGTTTTTAGCACCTTCTAACTTTCTGGCACTGCAAGGTGCTCCAACCTCATCTTTTATATTTTCTATTCAAATCCTAGAATCAATTTGCAGCAACATGGATGGACCTGGAGGTTATCATACTAAGTGAAGTAAGTCAGACAAAGACAAATATCATATGATATCACTTCTATGTGGTATCTAAAAAAAAAAAAAAGATACAAATGAACTTATTTACAAAACAGAAATGACTTACAGACTTAGAAAACAAACTTACAGTTACCAAAGGGGAAAGGTGGGAGGGAGAGATAAATTAGGAGGTTGGGATTAACATATACACACTACTGTATATAAAATAGATAATCAACAAGGACCTACTCTATAGCACAGGGAACTCTACTCAGTATTCTGGGATCACCTATATGAGAAAAGAATCTAAAAAAGAATATATGTATATGTATAACTGAATCACTTTGCTTTACACCTGAAACTAACACAACACTGTAAATCAACTATACTCCCCCCACCCCCCAAAAAAAATCCTAGAATCAGCAATTTCTCCAAGGAGCCTCGTTCTTGTTCTTGGAGAACAGAATTAGAAAAAAAGATCTGGGTGCTAGAATGTTGGTTACTACTAGGGTATCGTTTCTTCTATGTCCTCTCAGCTGACAGAGCAAGGAAATACATTGTGTGTATATTGGCATTGCTTGAGATCTTGAATTCAGCCACATATTTATAAATATTTCTGTATATAACTATCTGTGTCTGTATTTAGCTAAACATGAATTGACAGTGAGTTCTCCAAATCTAATAGTCACAGATCATAATAGATTCCCCCCTTGCTCATCTGTGACCTCCTACTCCAACAGTAAGAAACTTGGCTATTTGAGAGTATTTTCATCCCCTCTTTTGTGATATAGATGACAGTTCATAACTCAAAGTCTTTCCTATCTGACCCTCGTGTAGAATGTCTTTCTACTTCCTACTCTACAGGATGATATTACCCAAAATATAAAGACAATGAGCTCATTGGTGATTTCTGACGTGAGTCCATGCCAAGGACTGAATAGGAGTCTTCTTATTCTTAAATGTGATTCCCTCAAGGCTTAAAAAAGTGTGATAGAGTTTGCACAGCTATTTCTTGCTTTATGGCGGTTAAACAAAAGCATTTGGCTTAAAGCGTTATCAACCTAGTAAACTTCATAGGAATAAAATCACTAAAAGCTGTTCTTCCCTGAAACCAAGTATTACTCATTGGCAGATGTTATCTGTTAGTAAAAGGATTGCAACCAGTAAATGCTGGGGATCAAGGTCCTACTTAATACAAAAACCTGACATCATCTGTGTCACTTACAAATCTGGTATTAATTATTTGATAAGCTTGGGGCTGATTTAGTAACACAGACATTTTGTTGTATGAATGGTGAATGTCAAGGATGACTTATTACCCTGAACACACTTAAAAGGAAGGCTAATATGATTTCTTATAGGAAAGACCCAATGGCAGCTGCACCAGAGAGTCAATTACACTGTTGTGTGCACTGCACAGACTTCTTTTCCAGAGCCAGAGAAAAAGAACAAGGCATGTGAGTATCTCCATAGTGATGAGGCTTTGGCTCCTCTGATTTTTGGATTACAAATCTAGAGAAAAAGAAAGCAAAGAGAAAAAGGAGAATTCTTGCTTAGCAATCTGAAAACAGAGTATTTTAGTCACTTCAATAAATTCATGAGGTTTAAGTCCACAAACAAGACTTTAATAGACTATCGAGTTGGAGGCCATGGAGAGAGATATCAACATTATTAACATTTAACGTAACTGGATTTTCTATCCAAATAACCTTATCAGGATAACTATCAGAGCAGAAGCTGTACAATTCATTGTTATTTTGTGAATGCCATCATGTTGAATGTGGCTCATTATGGAAAAACAAAACAGAACGGAACCAAAAATCAAAATTCATGAGTCTGACTAGACAATATGGTATGAAAATATTCCCTTAAAGTCCAGTTTAAGTTGTGGTTATTTACCTCAAAAAGAGGAGCAATCTTTGAAATAAACAGAGGGTAAACTGAAGGCAAGCATGTGGTCCCTGAGCAGACTCTTCCTGCCTGTCTGCAAAAGCAGAGATTTACAAAAGGAAATGGTGTCTCTGGCAGGAATAATTCTTTTCTGCTCCTGATTGATCTATTCTCTGAAAATTGCAAATTGTCGATATCCTATGTTGACACTTTCCAAAACAATACTGTGACTGAGAATCCAGATTTGTTTCTAGTAGTCATATATCATATAGGCAAACAGGGTACTTGTTTTTGAACATATATACATGTTTTAATGGTGGTATGGGGGTCAGTGAGATAGGATGTTAACAGAATATAGCCAACGCTTCTTAAGAAATGCTGAAATACAGCCTGCCTCTAAGACCTGGTGTTAGAATGAAGTCACAGTGCATGATTACAGAGTGACATACAAGGGCCAGAGCCTGCTGTGGGTTCTGTTATGCCTGGTGCAGCAGGACCTACTCATATACCTGCGATGAGGACTCCTGTGTCCCTTTGGAAATACTGTTTAATCTTTCTGAGTTTCTATTGCCACTCAATACAGTGATGACAAAGGACCCATATTGTTGCTATAGAATCAGGGTGTGATAAATATTTGAATATATGAACAACATAAAAGTTATCTATTGTTCTTAACCAAATCCCCTTTTTTAGTAGTTCAAATAATGGGGTTGATTTAATCAGCAGAAATAAACATTTGTGGAGAAATCTTTAATAAGCATACAGATTTCAGTGAATTTATGTGGCTAAATATATGGTAGCACCTTTCCCACCACTGGTACTCCATGCATGAGAACTTCCATACTTATCTCTGTTAATTTTCTTGGGTAGGTTAATACTAAATCTTGAAGGACTGACTCCCCATCCAAATAATTGTTATTCTATATGCCTCAAGAGTAAACTTAATATAGTAATTAAGAATATAGGTCAAAGCATAATAAAATGACAAGAATAATAAAATATAGTTCAGTCATTTCTTCTTCTATTGGGTTGGCCAAAAAGCTCGTTCAGGTTTTCCCGTAAGATGTTACAGAAAAACCCAAATGAACTTTTTGGTCAGCCATATATATATATATATTTTTATCATCCAGGTTTTACCAAGACAACTTTTAATGACACAAAAACTTTCAGTCCCAGGAAAACGTTTAAATCTCTTAGTATGGTATAAAAAATTTCTTCAAAACCTATGTCCAAAAATGGCTAAACATACTATGAAAAGATGCTTAATCATACTCTTCTTAAAAGAAATAAAAATAAAATAATCAAGATACAAAAATTTCACCTATTACATTAGTAAATTTAAAAGGTTTGATGATACCCAAGGCCGCCAGGTCTATGAGAAGAAAATGTTTGATAAACTGTTGACGGAAGGATATATTGTTGGAAAGATTCTGGAGAGCCATTTGGCCAAGATATTTATGTACCAAGACATTCATGTAAATAACATTGTAATTAACACAAAACTTCCAGAAACTACCCAAACATTCATCAATCAAATCAGTTAAATTGTTTCAACCCTACAATGAAACACTATTCAGTTGCTAAGATTACTGAGTTAGGTCTATATATGTTGCCATGGGAATATCCCAGAAACATGTCATAATCCACCCAGAAAACCAGCAAGATGCAGAACAACATGTAGAATATGATTTCTTTTATGTACAAATTCAAATTATTCAAAACACTCTTTTTAAAGGAAGCTCAAGATTAACTATTAATAGTAATTCCCTTTGGGGAAACACTTCAGAGATGATCAAGTGGGTGCTTTTACTTTCTTCTTTTATCTTTATGTATCTTTAGCAATCTGAAAACAGGGTATTTTAGTCTCCCCAATAAATTCATGATTTTAATAACCTATATATATATATTTGTGATTTTATTTAGAAAGTTGTCAACAAGGTTAATTTGATATTGAGATTATGATCCATTACTTGGTTTCTTTGTCTTACTTTTCTCTATTTAAAATTTTGTAATCCTTGCTATTTAAAATTTAAAGCAAATAAGGCCTACGTTGTCTTTTTAGCTCCATTTCTTCCTACTCCTTCCCCTTCTCCCACTCCTTAACTTGCTACTTTTAAAATGGACCATATATTTTCATTTCTCTGCACATAATGCTTTCTGCTGGAAATCTTTTCCTTCCCCTTTGTCAATTTAAACATTTTTTAAATTAATTTATTTTATTTTATTTATTTTATTTTTTGGCTGTGTTGGGTCTTTGTTGCTGAGCGCAGGCTTTTCTCTAGTTGGGGCAAGCGGGGGCTACTCTTCGTTGTGGTGTGCGGGCTTCTCATTGTGGTGGCTTCTCTTGTTGTGGAGCATGGGCTCTAGGTGCGCGGGCTTCAGTAGTTGCAGCACGCGGGCTCAGTAGTTGTGGCTTGTGGGCTCAGCAGTTGTGGCTTGCCGGCTCTAGAGTGCAGGCTCCGTAGTTGTGGCGCATGGGCTTATTTGCTCCGCACCATGTGGGATCTTCCCAGACCAGGGCTTGAACCCGTGTCCCCTTCATTGCCAGGCAGATTCTTAGCCACTGCACCACCAGGGAAGTGATAAACTTCCCTCTTACCATTTCATACCAACTCAAATATGCAAAGTCTGTTGTGCGCTTGGTATATTCAGTGCCTATCAAATGTTACTTGGCATTGATTTTTCTCCTAAAGTGTTCTAAGTATTATGGCACTATTTAAAAATATGCTTAATACCAGGAGATAAAGGATGAGTTTTTAAAAATGAGCTTCTAATGATGAAGTTTATAAAAGCAGCTAGCTTTAGTTTGTTTAATGAATCTGTGATATTCTGAATTTGAATATACTTAATAGCAATAGTAGAACAATACTCATGTCCCTATTTATACCTTACAGAGCTATCCAGCTACACACCAAATCCTCATGTCCATCCTCCCCCATGTAAGATAACTTTCCCTGCTTTTAATGGACATTGAACATACCAGCAAGAGCACAGGAATTTTTTTTTTAACCTGCAGGGGACAGTGGCAGCAGAACTAAAAGAGAAGTAATGGAGTGCACTGTATGAGAAATTTATGTTATTACCTGGCAGTAGATTGGTTTCTTACCCAGTACCCACCAGCTCTGTCCCTTGATAATCACCTTCACGCTCAGCTGCACTTCAGAGCTTGTTTACCATGTTGCAATGATGTTTGCTCCCTAAGTTTACTTGATGTTGGCCATTTGAAAACACTGTCATTTAAATTGGTTCCTGTAACTAATGAGCATATATTTCATATGTGTTTCACAGGAATGAGCCAGTGGAAGTATCAGTGCATGAGGACTGTTTTTGAAGGGAGTCATTTTAGCCACAGTATACTGTCAAATTTTAAACTGTTTGGGTGTGAAGAGGGTAGATCTCCTCTGGCCTGAAATGATAACAGAATTTTGTGAGGATGAAAGAAAATTGAAACTAGAGCTGTGATAATTATAAGCTAACTTAAGAACAATCTTGAGTGCAAAATGCTTACAACTTGCTTTGGGACATGCTGAATCTATTGAATGACATAACTATTCCCTTCAGACTTGCTGGAGGGAGAGTACAAGAATGTCAGATTCCTCGCTACAGATGCAGGCTGCTGTAGTGGGTGATGCTGAATGAAAGAATATACTTATCTGAATATACTTATTGGTAATGACAGTGTGGAGGGTGACACTGAGCACCCAAATCAAGCCTCCTCCACTTCAAGAACATAAAATAACTGCACCAAAAGCAACAAGAAAGAGAAAGGCAATTAGGAAGGAGATTTAGAATTTGGAATAAAATTCTGTAGGACCAGAAAAATTTTTTAAATTGGAGTGAAAGTCAGCCATTCAGTATCTCTTCGATGCTCTTCTGGGATGCATACCCCCATATTTCCCCGGAGAATCACATTCTCCATCAGGCTCAGCTTAATGTTTTGGTTAAGTTTGACTTCTTCCCCGCCAGAAGGGGGCAGGTAAGCAGGGCTTGACCAATCAGAGTCTTGTATTCTCTTGGCTATAGAAACTGACTTGGGAATGGCTTATGTGACTCAGTCAGCCAGTGAAATGCAGGATATTTGGCAGGGATTGATGACAGAAATGTGTGTCCATTTTCCTGTTGACCTGAATCTGGGATAGCACAGCTCTGAAAGCCAGTGGGGACAAGAGCTGAGCCAAGATTGGGAGAAGGATCAGGTCTTACGGCATTGTGTGAGATCTTGAATTCAGCCACAGATGAACATAGATTTACCCAGGACTTCTTAATAACATAACCCAATAACTTGCCTTTTTGCCTAACTGGATTTAGCTTAGTTTTCTGTTGCTTGCAATGAAAAGCATTCTGATGTACAATATAATAATTTAGATCAATGTTTAATTTTAAAACGTACTTAACTGAAGTTTCACAGTCTTACGAGCACTGAATTAGGTACTAAGGTTCTTCCTCTCCTAATGATAGCTGGATCTCGAACCCAATCCCAGTAACGATGAACTGCAAAGGAGGAGATGAGACTATAGCTGCAGCAATGCACTTGGCATTACCAGTGGTTTTTTATCGTCTTTTTCAGCTTTGTATGGTATTTCCATTACCTATATATATGTATATATTTAAAATGTCAGTTTTATTCCTTTTGCTAGAGTGAGAGTAACAACAGACTCCTATTAAGCGAGAATGAGTTTAACACTTTTAATAGCCTTTGAAACAAATGAAATGCTTTAGCTTTCTTATTTTGTCAAAAAACCTACAAAAGTTCAAATAATTTTACTGGCATTTTTTCAATTCTCTTATAGATATATATGTATGTATATTTAAATCATTCCTTGGCAAACATTCATGACTATAAAATACACTAAACAGAATGTACACTTAACAACAGTTTCATTTTTCAATGCAACTTTGCAAGCATTTGCTATAATAAAAAAACAAGCTTAGCTTGGAAACTGGATTTTCATTAATAGCTTCTAAATGTTGCTCTAGAAAGAGATATTCTAAATATATAGGTAAGTCATGTTTAGGAGATGCTATAGAACGAATGACCCCCCCATGACCCCCAAATTCATATGTTGAAATCTAATCCCTATTGCAATGGTATTTGAAGGTGGGGCCCTTGAGAGGCAATTAGGTCATGAAGGCAGAGCCCTCATCAATGGGATTAGTGCCTTTATAAAAGGGACCCCAGAGATCGTCCTTGCTTTTTCTATCATGTGAGGACACAGCAAGAAATTGGCAGTTTGCAACCCGGAACAAGGTCCTCACCAGAACCCAACCATGCTAGAGCGCTTATCTTGGAATTCTAGCTTCCAGAATGGTAAGAAATAAATTTCTGTTGTTTATAAGTCACCCAGTCTATGGTATTTTGTTTTAGCAGCCCAGATGGACTCAAACAGAAAACATGTACAATTATGTTCATAGGACCACCATTTATAAAAGCAAACTACAGGAAACAAATGCCTATCACTAAAATAGTTGATATTCTCTTATATTCATAAAAGGGAAGGTTATATTGCCATGAACAACAAAACACAATTACTTTCAACAATAAGAATAAATCTATAAAACAATGGTGAATGAATAAACAAGTTCACATAGATTGCTTATGTATGCAGTAAAATGCCATTTCTAGAAAATTCAAAGGTTAGCAAAACTAAGCAATATGTTATTTGGGAATTCATACACAGATGCTGAAATTCTTTTTTAAAAGCAAGGGAAAAAGCAAAGGCAACTAAGGCAAAAATAAACAAGTGGGACTATATCAAACTAAAAAGCTTCTGAACAGCAAAGGAAATCATCAAAAAAATGAAACGCAACCTACTGAATGGGAGAAAATATTTTCAAATCATATATCTGATAAGGGGTTAATATCCAAAATATATAAAGAACTCATGCAACTCACTGGCAAAAACCAAACAATGTGATTAAAAAATGAAGAGAAGATCTCACAGATATTTTTCCGCGGAAGACATACAGATGGCCAACACATACATGAAAGGGTGCTCAATGTTACTATCACTAAGGAAATACAAATCAAAGCCACAATGAGATACCACCTTATAGCATTAGAATGGCTATTTTCAAGAAGGCAAGGAATAACAAGTGTTGGTGAGAATGTAGAAAAAAGGGAACCCTCATGTACTGTTGGTGGGAATATAAATTGATGCAGCCACTGTGGAAAACAGTATGGAGGGGCCTCAAAAACTTAAAAATAGAACTACCATGTGATCCAACAATTCCACCTCTGGGTATTTACAAAAAGAAAAAGAAAATGATAACTTAAAAAAATATATGCACCCTTATATTCATTGCAGCATTATTTACAAGAGCCAAGACATGGAAGCAACCTAAGTGTCCATGAATGGATGAATGGATAAAGAACATGCAAAATACATACACACACACACACATACACACACAGGAATATTATTCAGCCATAAAAGAGAAGGAAATCTTGCTATTTGTGATAACTTGGATGGACCTTGAGGGCATTATGCTAAATGAAATAAGTCAGACAGATAAGGACAAACACTATATGATCTCACTTACATGTAGAAACTAAAAAACCCAAAAAAAAAAAAACCAAGCTCATAGATACAGAGAACGGATTAGTGGTTGCCAGAGCTGGAGGATGGGGGTGAGTGAAATGGATGAAGGTGGTCAAAAGTTACAAACTTCCAATTATAAAATAAATAATGTATAGCAATGACCATAGCTAATAATACTATCTTGCATATTTCAAAGATGCTAAGAGAGTAAATCTTAAAAGTTCTCATCACAAGAAAAAAAATTTGTAACTATGCATGGTGATGGATGTTAACCAGATTTATTATAGTGATCATTTTGCAATATGTACAAGTATTGAATCATTATGTTGTATACCTGAAACTAAAATAATGTTCTATGTCAATTATACCTCAATTTAAAAAAAAGCAGGGAGATGGCAATGATAAAACCAAATTCAGGATGGTAGTGATGTGTTTGGGGCAGGGATTTGGAAAAATCATGGAAAAGGGGCACAGAGCTAGGTACCCTTGCCATCGGTGAGGTTAGCAAGGCTGTAGGTCTTAGGTTGGCTGGTGGCATCACTGGTGTTTCTTTTAATTATATGCTTTGTAGTATATATATTTGTTATACACATTCATTTGTAGGTATCAAATGTTACATAATAAAAAACATTAAAGATACCTGGCTAGCAACGTACACATGCAAACAGCTTTGACTATATAAGTCTAAAAGTTAAGGCCTTATTTTGCTGACATACATGCAAATATGTACTTTGCATTTGAAAATTCATAGGCAAATTTAGTCCTACCATTCAAAATACATTAAAATTCAAGATTTAATTTAGGTAGAAATGAACAGATTTTCAAAATCATGATTATCCCTAACACCCAATACCTACAGTGCTTCCGCCCCCCATTTTTTTTTTTTTTAAATAAATTTATTTATTTATTTATTTATTTTTGGCTGTGTTGGGTCTTCGTTTCTGTGCGAGGGCTTTCTCCAGTTGTGGCGAGCAGGGGCCACTCTTCATCACAGTGCGCGGGCCTCTCACTGTCGTGGCCTCTCCCGTTGCGGAGCACAGGCTCCAGACACGCAGGCTCAGTAGTTGTGGCTCACGGGCCTAGCTGCTTCGCGGCATGTGGGATCTTCCCAGACCGGGGCACGAACCTGTGTCCCCTGCATTGGCAGGCGGATTCTTAACCACTGCGCCACCAGGGAAGCCCTCCCCCCCCCATTTTTTGACACTTATCAAACCAGTGGCAAAAGATAGAGTATTGGTAAATTATATGAGAACACTAGCTGCTTTTTCTTCCTAAAATTCACTTGAACTGTGAACTTAACTTTAACTATTTCTTGTGGTCAGGTATACTCTTTTTCCCCTCGTTTTATCAGCAAGGAATTATTTTCTTAAGCAGAGTATTATCGAGGTGAAGAACAAAGGCTCCAAATCAGTAAGCTCAGGCTTCCAATAAATGCTGTGCCACTTACTGGTTGCGTGATTTTGTGGCAAGTTACTTAACCTCTTTAAGCTCCACTTTCTTCATCTGTAAAATGAGGTGAGTAATAGTACCTACCTTGCTGAGTGGTGAAGGTTAAATGTAACGAATGTCTACAATAAAAACAAATGCCTGTAATAAACTTGGTCTCAGGCCTGGCAGCTAGTAAACATTCAATAGGTTTTGATTATTGTAATTATATGTCAGCAAGCATACAGTAGTGAAAGCCAGTACAAAAGTGATTCTTAAATATCAGAGAAAAAAATCACTTGCTTTCTCAAGATCAGGACTTCAAATGCACACTGACATTTGAATTCTAGAAAGTGTTAAAAGAGAGCCTAACACTCCCGTTGCTGGGTTTCCTCCCTCAGCTTGCAATACATCCCTTGAAGATAATGGGTGGCTGACGCAGGAAGAGAAAGCATGTGATAAATCTAATAACAGACCGATCTACACTTATTTTTCCTGATTCAGGACACATGATAGCTTACACAAAGCACCAGTAACAACAGATCTCTATGGTACTTTGAAATTCTAGGCTTGTTCCTAGCATCTACTATATGAAAAAAGTATTAACAAACAAAAATCCCCAACTTTGTAAACTTAACATGCATTTATATACAAGAATATGGGTTTTTTTTAATAGTAATATTATATACATCCTATTATCTGCCTCAGCAAACAGCACATAGAGTCAAATAATTCAATAGCCAAACAACAACAACAAAACCCCCCACCAATGTAACAATGGCCTTGGTAGTGAAAAATAAGAAATCTCAGTAATTTAATATCTCATACTTGAAGAAATTCATTCTTAATTGGGGCATCACATAAAATAAACATGCAAAATACTATTTATTCATTTTATTCCAACATTGCAAATATTTATATATAAATTTAACTTATTAATATTTTGGAAAAACTTTCCACTTCCATTACCAAATACAGATGTTTTCTCTGTGCTCTAAACTCACTGTAATTTTGCAGTAGGTAACTGTGAGTTATCTCCAATTAGCCTCAGGGAAAAGTATAACCACTGAATCAGAAACATTTAGTTGTAGTTGCAACTAAATAGTCTTTTTTCTTCCTGATAGAGAAGTGACTCTTCTACTGACTTGAAAACCAGAATTTTTTTAAAAAGGTTAAAAAGTAACTCAATACATAGTCCTATCCAGTGCCTCTCTTGTGGTAGTATAATATACTCATTTTTTATATTCACCAAATAATGTGTTTGGCAGTTTTCTGTTATTTTGCCATAAAATCAATGCATTAAAGCTGTATACATGAGAGAGACAGTGAATCAGATTCTTCAGGGGTTCACCAACGGGTGTCCTGGGGAGAAGTGACATGTGTGAAGTGTCCCACCAAAGTTTCCCAAAACTGGCCTCACTACTAATTTAGCACTTGAAAAAGAGCCTTGTGACTGCTCCCCACCCAATAGTTGGTACATTTCTTTCTTTTTTTTTTAACTTTTTATTTTATATTGGAGTATAGTTGATTAACAATGTTGTGATAGTTTCAGGTGTACAGCAAAGTGATTCGGTTAAACATATACATGTATATATTCTTTTTCAAATTCTTTTTCCATTTAGGTTGTTATAGAATATTGAGCAGAGTTCCCTGTTCCCTATACAGTAGGTCCTTGTTGGTTATCCATTTTAAATACAGCAGTGTGTACATGTCAATTCTTAAGGTCAGGGACTCATCTTACACACCCTGTAACTCCAACATATAAGCTAATGCCTGGCACTAGTCCTCAAACATTTGCTGCTCTATAAAACAGAACAGAATAAAAGAAAGGAATGACAGCAGAAGAATATTCTGGATTTTCAGGCTTATTTGATATTGAAACCAATTCTATGCAGCCAATTAAAGGCAGAAAATGACATAGAACTGTGTGTAACTGGGGCAAAAGTTGTACTCCATCCAGCACCTTTATGGATGCCTGCTATGGTCTAGGCATGGGGCTAGTCACAGGCACAAGCAAACTGTGTCCGAATCAGAGCACGTGTAGTTTGCTTTGTGCTGTGAAGATCTACTTGTAGTCTTGATGGAGTGGTAAAATACAAAATTTATTTTATCCTCTTTCTCAAAGGTAATTTATAAACCAAATTGAAGTACCTCTGAAGTTCAGGAAAGTTCACCCAAGCTTTCCTTTGTTATACTTCTTGTTTTCTTCTGACTTTCCTGAGTTCACAAAGGTTTTGTTCCAAGTAGATTCAGTGATGTAACAGAAAGCCTTTATGCTAATTTCCAGCAGGGTAAGCCAGAGAGCGAGGGCTGGGCAGTTCGGTAGAGCAGATTCTGGTGTGATTTACAATGTGAAGTCTATCTCAAAGAGGATCATAAAAGTGGAATTATCAGATGATTGATTCAGAATTAAGTTGGGGGTTACATGTTTTGTAACTTTTGACTTTTTAGTAAAAAAGAAATTTCTCTTTCCCATTTTTACAAACTGCATAAAAGTCTGTTATTTCTCTGTGGCTTTCTGACTGCCACAATGGCAACAGACTTCCATCTGCTTGACTTTCTTCACTTAACTCTGACATTTTGAGCTTCAGCGATTGATTATCTAACTGACTTGGGAAGCAATCTCAAGTAATTTCAATGTTTGTATATGTTTGTGTAGGCGCCTGTGTGTGTGTATATGCTTGAGCACATGTATGTAAACTGATGGACATTGTGAGCAGATAGGGATTATACTGTTTGGTATTCTGTTTTCACTATTTAAAATCTCAAGCAACCGGGAAAACCTCACTAATTTGAAAAGCATGGATCACCAATATCTGGACAGAATGGGTTATTTGATGTTTTAATTAAACAACAGGATTGGTATCTATTTGGCTAGGGATTTAGAGCTACTTAGCATGGTGAGCCATTGTGACTAGACTCATATTGACTTGATGAGGTTTTTCTATTTGTTTCCCTAAAGGATAAAATCGAGGGGAAAAGGATTTTTCACATCGAATAAAGCTTGTCTATTTCCCCCTATCCATCCCAATTTCAATGTCTAGTTCTCTTTGCTATAATGAGGGTAAGAAGCTCAATATACTGAACACATCTTGACCATTTTTTTCCATTAGGATACTTTGTGAACAGTATCTTCACACTGATGTCAAACCTGGAATCCCAATAAATTTCATAAATTTGAGTCTAAGTAGAATGATAAAACTGCAAACTGGTAATTTATTTTTATAAACCAGGTCATCACAGGCCTATACAAAAAAGGTATTTATGTGTACAAATGTGTATATGCTATATAGGACTTTTTAAATTCTAAATCATAGGTAGATTATATACGGGCCCTATTTAAGCTCTTAGAGAAATTCCTACTTGTCTTAATGTAAGTACAGCCACCCTGTGAATGCCCAAATCCTCCTCAGAAGCAGTGTTCTAATGTTATCCTATGAAGACAGATGCTTCAAACAACCTGCATTAAATTATATTTCTAATACAACTAAAGAAAATGTTATGTGGAGGGGATGCTTTTCTGACTTAAAAAGGAAGGAGGTGTCTGAGCAACCAGGCTGATGCTAAGCTGAATCCTTGGCAGGAACCTGTGTTCCTTATGCCCAGAGGGCTGGTTTCGTAATCAATCAATAAAGAAGTAAGTACACATAAATGATGGTATATTGCAAACCATGAGACATTCTATTAACAAACGACAATTGATCACGTGATTTTCTCTTTCCTTCTTTCGCCTGTGGGAGATATGTTGGTTTTGTAGGGTGTGTTTTTCACAGGAAACTAGGCATTCTCCCTCACTCTTTTACACACACACACACACACACACACACAGAGCCCTTCTTGATTTCACTTTTAAGACATTCTTGAGTATGATGGAGAGCAAAGCATCACAGGCAATACTATATAGCCAATTGTGTTAGTCAGGTACACCTAGGCTAACTTTGTTGGACTTAAGAACAAATTGGACTTACAGGCAGCAGGCTGATGAGGGTAATGAGAAGGAATGGAATCAGGTAATGAAGCTAAATTTCATAAACTTGATAGGCATGATTGTTGGACAAACACTGGATAGTTTTTTAGTTATTATTGTAGGGTATGAAAGAGTCATACAAAGCTAGAGTGAGATATTTACAATGCATATTTAAATATCATATATTCCTCTTCCTGATCAGAAAGTAACATATATTTATTTGGAAAATATACCTGCAAAGAAGAAAATATAAATCATGTAATTCCTACACCCTGAGACAATACTCTCAACTGTGTTAAGATTGTGATGCATTTTGGAGTTTTACTACATCACTGAGAGGCAAAAAATGACTGAGAACCCGTATGTTTTTCCTGTAGGTTCTGTCCTTTGAAGGCTTGTAGGAAACCAATGTGATATAAAAATCCTGCACCCCTTATAAGTAGTTTCAGACTGCACCACTGAAGTAAGAGGTTTCTACCAGTATGTACCCTTACATTGGTTCATTTTTGAGGGTAGACACTGACAAAACTGGAGATATTTAGCGTACTGACCCCAGTAGTGGATCTGGGTACAGAACCACTGTTCTTTGGCTCACCCGCTTTTCTTATGCTTTGCAGAAACTGAAAAGCTCATGCCAGGCTGAAATTTGTAATTAATGACATTTACCTTCTTAAAAAGAATGGGATTTATAGGAACTGAAAAGCACAGGAAATATTAGAAAGGGAGAAAAACTATCAGTGGACATTCAACCACTTAAACATTTACTGTGGAAAAACATTTTATTTTAAACTCACATTATTCCCAAGGGTACAAAAATTTCTATTGATTATTCTATATTTGACCATTTTCCCCTAACTTTAATATTAAACAAACTTCCATGTCAACTAGTGTTCCTGTCCCCCATTAACTTATGTAAGATGCATCTTAATGCATAAATTAACAAAAATAAAGCTACTCTGATGCAAAACAATGTTCCATTTCCCTAATTCCAGTGGCTTTTTTGACAGTTTTTTAAACTTATTTTTTACTTTAACACTATATTTCTGTATAAGTACAGTTAGTCCCCTACATATGAACCTTCAAGTTGCGAAAAAGATGTGAACGCTTGTTCGCATGTCCAATCACATAAGTTAGTTCACGTGTCTGGCGTACGTTGTCATGTGCATGCATCCTCTACAAGTGGTTGTGTTTTTGTGTACTTTACTTTTGTGTGAAAAGTATTATAAACCTATTACAGTGCAGTACTATATATAGCCAATTGTGTTAGTCAGGTACACCTAGGCTAACTTTGTTGGACTTAAGAAGAAATTGGACTTACGAACAAATTGGACTTACGAACGCACTCGCGAAACAGAACTCATTTGTATGTAGGGGACTTACTGTAATTCAATCAAAGGGTTCAAATGTAAAAATTATATTAAGAAGTGGTCTATTGAGAAATCATATTTGCACCGTTGTCCTGGTCTTAACTTTTTCTGCCCATCTATGCCCTATAGGTAATCTCATTTCTATTAGTTTCTTATGCCTTGTTCCTTTGTTTATTAATAAATAACTATAAAAACAGTCTACATGTATATAGACTATATTTATGTTATTGATAAACTATAAAGACAGTATATATATATAAATATATATACATACATACATATGAATGTTTAAGCTAGGCATGTCTTACAAAAATGTCAATATTAGGTTCTTGAACTGAAGGTAGCACGCTGTATGTACACATACATATATTATTATAAACTTGCTTTTTAGAAATATATTCTGGAGATCTTTCTACAACAATACAAAGTTTATTTATACCATTTTTATAGCTGCAGTAAGAGGATATATCATAGTTTAATCAGTCTCCTAGTGGTAAACATTTGGGATCTTTTTTTTTTTTTTGATATGATTAAACTGTACTACAAAGAATAAGTTAGCACAGAAGCTATTTTTGTTTGTGCACGGTTATATATGTAAAATGCATTTCCAGAAGTGGGATTATTGAGTCAAGGATAAATACACTTGTAATGAAGTAGATGCTGAAAAATTGCCCTGAAGTAGACGCTGAAAATTGTGGTAAGCAGAATAATGGTCTCTCAAAGATGTCCATATCCTAGGGGAATCCTTTCACAATGTACACGTATATCAAATCATCATGTTGTACACTTTAAATACTTTACAATTTTATTTGTCAGTTATACCTCAATAAAGCTGAAAAAGAGAAGAAGAAAAAAGTCCATAGCCTAATCCTTGGAACCTGTTAATATATTCCCCTATCACAGCAAAAGATAATTAGAAGATGTGATTAAGGTTCAGGATCTTAAGATGGGGAAGTTATCTTGGATTATCTTGGCCCAATATAATCACATGAGTCTTTAAAAGTGGAAGAGGAAGAAGGCAAATAAGTTCATGGGGCAGATGCGATATGAGAAGGGCTTGACCTGCCATTGTTATCTTTGAAGATGGAAGAAGAGAGTCATGAATCAAAGAATGAAGGGAATGACCCTCAGCTGACAGCCACAAGAAACCAAATTTTGCCAACACCTTGAACGAGCAAGAAAATAGGGACCTCAGTTCTAGAACCTCAGAGAAATGGATTTTCCTCTGGTATGTCCAGTAGGGAACACAGACCTGCCATCACACTGATTTTAGCCCTGTGAGACCTCTGTGGGATGTCTAAATCTACAGAACTATAAGATGATAAATCTGTCTTGTTTTAAGCCTCTAAAGGTATGGTTATTTGTTATAGCGGCAACAAAAAACGAATACACACCCTCAACAGGGTTTGAACCACTTTGTACTCTCATCAGGGTATCTAAGTGTGATTTTAATTTGCATTTCTCTTTGTACCAATAAGGCTGAGCATCTTTACATTGATGTTTATTTGTACTGAGTGTCTATTCATGTTTGTTGCTCACTTTTCTACTGGGTTGTTCGTATTTATCTATTCAAGTTCTAAAGGTTCTTCATATATTCAGAAGATGAGGACTTCAAATGTGACAGGAATTGCAACTATTTTCTCCCAAATCATTCATTTTTCTTATGAATTTAAAGGTGAGCCTTGACCTCTTCATTATTTTCTCTAGTTTCTATGAAAATTCCATAAAAGTGTTGTAGGTCTCTGGGTAACACAAGCTAAAATACCAGCAAGATAACATGTTTTTGAGGGAAGAAATATAAAAGAAGAAAGAACTGTTGAATAAACTTGCTTTTTTCACTTTCTCACCTTGAGTCTGAATAATTCCTCTCATGGCTCCTTTCTAATGCCTTAGCTTTAAGTAGCTCCCAATTCTAGAGTGGTCCCCACCAGGGGGAAAAAAGACTGTGCACTAAGCACAGCATTTTGTAGCAGAGTCTTCAATTAAAAGTTGCACTGTTAGACCTAAAGCTGTCCAAGAACCTAACACCTGGTGTTTCATATCAGCAGAGGCAGTGGTATTATTATGCACAGTGAAATGTTGACAAGCCCTCTCTGCAGTGACACCAGCCAGCTCAGGTTATAATTACCCTTGTTACCTCATTGCTTTCTCTGCTATATACACAGCAAGTGAGCTCTTGCTTGGGAGACAGATTTGTGTTTATAGCCAGAGTTGTTCCTTTTTAATTCAAACCAGGTTTGCTGATAGCTGGGAGGGGTGGAAGGGAGGGAAGAAAAACTGTTATAATTAGAGTACCAGGAAGAGAAACAATAAACACTTAAACGATGAGGAGGTGATCATCAAGCACTCTGTAACAGAAGATCAGGGTTTAAGCCAGGCATTTCTGACAAGGATATCAGTACTAGGTTCATTAACTGCCCTTCCTGCTTTCAGAATATTTTAAATGTGGCAATTTACATTAAAATAGATTTAGTGACACCATCTTCTCATTACTGTCAGTTTACATTTGGGTTCATAAACTATAATTGTAAATAAAATATGCTTTTCATTACAATGTCTATTTAGTAGAATATGGTAGGAAATTAGAGGCATAATCACGATCTAAATTATTAATTCAGTGATATTTTTCAGGTGCCATATGTAGATACCCCATTGTGCATAATGAATGTGCACACAGTGGTTGAATTAAGTCTACATCTCCATGCTCTGCCTCCCCTTCCCTCACCTTATTTTGTTTTTGCTTCTCTACCTCTTCACCGTGGTGCATGGTAAAAGGGGGTTTCTCAAGTAGTCTGCCTGTGATCATCTATACCATTATTTTTATCTCATTTCTCCCACTAAGTTTTAAGACACCCCCAATAAATAGCACCCTTCTTCCATGTCTATGTTCTAAATATGCCGAGAAGAGAAAGATTAGGAGACTAAACACTAGCTTTATTATGGACAAAGTTAAGTTGGAGAATATAACTTATTCTGTGGGATAAATGGACTAGAATTTGGGAGATTCCTGGTCTGTCCTGATCAGAGTGGACAGTGCAGGCTTCCCCTCCGTAGTGGGCTGAATAATAGCCATCAAAATAGCCATCAAAAAATCAGGTCCTAATTCCTGGCACCTATGAATGTTAACTGGTAAAGTTTTTGCAGATGTGATTATATTAAGGATGTTGAGATGGAGAGATTTTCCTGGTTATCAAAGTGGGCCTTAAATGCCACGAGAAGTGTCCTTGTAAGAGAGGGGCAGAGGGATATAAGACAGGCTGAGGAGGAGAAGGCAATGTGACCACAAAGGCAGAGGTGGGAGTGATGCAGCCACAAGCCAAGGAATGCCAGCAGCCAAAGAAGCTGGAAGAAGCAAGGAATATTCCCCCTTCTAGAGCCTCTGAGGGAGTACAGTCCTGCTGACACCTTGATCTTGGCCCAGTGAAACTAAATTTGGAATTCTGGCCTCCAGAACTGTGAGAGAGTACACTTCTGTTGTTTTTAAGCACTAAATTTGAAGTAATTTGTTATAACAGCTTCAGAAAACTAATATGCCCCCCCCACTCATCTCTGGTAGACAGCCCCTGGATGTGCTGAGGATGAAGGTTCTCAAGAGGAAGAAGAGCTGAGAGAGTCATTTGTGCCAGGTAGTGCTTGAAAACTCACCAATCAGGTGGGTCATGTCACGTTTTGTGGGGCAGAGTGATTAAAAAACAGGGAGGGGCCAGGGATGTGTTAGGGTAAATCTCTCTTCATAGAAACATCCCCCTTTCCCTTGATTCATGGACATCCCTAAATTCTAACAATTGCAATGTTAAAATAACTTTTGCTACTTAAATATTATGGTCATTAAGTCTGAACAAAGGCTGAAGTTGAAATCAGCTTCTATATCAGAGAACTTTGAAGGTCAAGATTGACAGTGTATGTTAGTATAACAAAGATTATCCATCAAATTGAAATTTTACTCTCCACCTCACAAACTACTTCCATGTTGCACCATAGAAGGGGAAGTTATCTTTTGTCTTGCTTAATGAAAGAAGTAAATTAGTTGATATCAACATTATCAAACTCCCTGCTCATCTTCACCTGTGAAATGGTACTATTTATTTGTAAATGTTCAAGTTTGTTCTATTTTAAAATATTTTCCCTCAACATTGAATAATTACATGTAGAAATTACTATATTTATCTACTCGAAATATCTTCTCTTGTAATGTTTCTACTCTGCTTTAAAAAAACTGACAAATCACGGAAAATTTTGTCAAAAATCCAAAGACACATACAACAAAAGAAAACAAAAGCATCACCTACTGATTTTGCCTCAGAGGATCGTGATTCATGAAGCCTAACAATTTGTTCACTGTTATTATCTTCCCTTTCATATGGCCTTCCCCTAATATGATGTGTTGAGTATTATTTCCCATAACAGGTCTAAATAAACTAATGTTTATTCAACATTTAATGAGTGCCAACTATGTACAAAGCATTATTAAGTGAACAAAACAAAGACCTCTACTGTGCTGGACTTACTTTCTTATGTCTAGGGTAACCTTTGGAGAATCTGATTTAACTCCATTGGAGGAACATCTTTGCTTAACTTGGGCACATGCAAGCAATGAATAACATGCAGAAGCTTAGGCATGTCATAGAAACCACACAAGCAACGGAGAACGATCATTTTCTTTCTTGCAAATGAAAACTAAACGTTAAACAAAATTTTTGAATAGGTCATTCCCTCTCACTGAAGGAGGGGTAAAAAGATTATAATGTTCTACTGAATCTTTCTCATTTATTCCCTAGCTCTCTGGAGCAGGTGCTCTGGACCTAAAAGAAACTGGGATAGACCAGAGAATCCAGTATTATAAGCACTGGACTTTATGAAAACGGGAATATATCCTCCTTTCTATTTTTCTTCAGTTTATATTTTGTAGAACTCTTTGGAAGCTCTAAGTTTTTCTTTCTTTTGTTTTGCTTTTTAGCAAACAAGTGCATGTTTTGGAACCTGTTACCTATGCTATGCATACTTATTCTCTAATTATTCCATATTTGTATCTCTTACTTCCACAAAAATATTTTAATTTCCTTTGTGGGGCTTTATTGTATCTTATTTTATATGTCCTTAGCACAGTGTTATAGAATAGGCATTTAATGAAATATCTCAATTGATATGAGCAGTACAAAAATGTGACAATGGCTAGAAAGAAGAGATACAGCATACAATAAAGCAGTAACGAGTAGAATTTAATGGGTCAAAAAGAAGTTATATTGTTTAATCATTTTTTTTTTTAAACCATATTTCTTCTAAGACTCCTCCTTTCACTGTTCACTGGATCATCACTTGAAAGTTTGGAATATGAATATTTTTACAAAGAAATGAATAGGGACAGTTGTTCATGATATTTAAGGGCTATTGAAAAGGAAATACTTTTCTTTAACCAACAGATTATGTCATGTGGTTCTAAAACTTAAAAACTAGCAAAAAAAATTTTTTTTGACATTTTACTCATTTGACCAATTATCATTACTCTTTATTAGATCATTAATGCCATAATCTCCTTTGAATAATTTGATTCCCTTTCCTCTCAAATGTACATTTGACCTCTTTCTAAATGGATATTGCCAGTTTACTCTTTAAAAATTTATTTACTTGTGGGTAAATAAGTAAACTCTCTTTCAGTGGATCACTAAGCAATTCTTGGAAGTGAGGTTGACAGATGGGTGGCAGGTCTTAGATATACTCAGATATATACAGAAAGGCTGTCATTTTGATGCGTTTAGACTGTCTGGTGAGCATTCTCCTCCTTGCCTTCCCATAATCCAGTTCTTAAAAATTTTGAGTGTGTGGTTTTTTTTCCTACAACCTTATCCAAAAAGTTGTTTAACTTTTTCTACATGAGAAAAAGGTAATTAGAAAGTCTGATGTAACTGTAATAATTCTAACAAAAGATATCTTAGGAGGTTACAGAGAAAATTGTAAAACATTATTGAAGAAAATTATAGAAGACCTAAATAAATGCATTACTATACCATGTTCATGGAGAGGAAGACTCACTTTTGAAAAGATGTTTTTTCCACAAACATATTAATAATTTCCTATTCCTGTTAGATGTTTTGTTTTGTGGAACAGAAAAAAAAATACTGATTTTCTGAAGCTAATAAAAGTGCAAAAACCCCTAAATAGTTGAAAATGCTGCAGAACACTATCATGGAGGCACATTGTTTATCAGATATCAAGACATCATGAAGCAACAGTAATGAAGACATTGTGGCATTTGTTCAGAAATAAATACAACAATGGAACTGAGAGTGCAGAAACAATCCAATTGATATAGGGCAATCTACTGTATAATAGCTGTAGCATTACAAATCAATGGAAAATAGAGGGATTTTTAAGCAAATGGAGGTAGAACAATCAGCTATTTTTCTAAAAATGAGAGTAATAACAGTATGCTCAGCTCATGCAGTTGTGATAGTTTAATTATAAGTGAATGAATACATTGTTACATCTATTTTATTAACAATTAACATTTTTTACACTATGAAGTCCCTCTTCATATTTTCCCATCATTCCATTGGATCATTTCTTTTTTTCTTAATGTACTGTATGCACTTTCTGGAAGTTAAGAAAATTAGCTCTTTGTCATAATGATTGCAAGTGTTTCTTCTGTTTTTGTCACTTAACTTATAGTAATTGTTTTATTACACGGTATTTTAAATTTTTATCTAGTCAGAGCCCCCTATGATGTTTAGGTTTTAAATTATGTAGGAAACAAAGTATTTTTATTTCATAATTAGAAAATTTCCCAGTCTTTCTTTTTGATTTTTTGTGTGTCCATTGTTTGTCTTTGAATCACTGGTTCACCTGAAACTTACTTAGTGTAAGGAAGGAATGTATTTTCATTTCTTTCTGAAATGTCCTGATAGTTTTCATAAATTTGTTTTCCAGGCTGGTTTCTAACTTAGTATTATTATGCTGAATATACTACCACACACTCCAAAAATATTTGGAATTTTGATTGGCCTCAGGTTAATCATGAAAAAATTGAGATGAATAATTTTTAATGTATACTTGGAGATAATCAATTTTCTTGATTAAAAATTGTACCCCAATAAATGAGCATCTAATTTTGCCAATGGGAAACAGCATTTAGGTCTTCTGAGTTCAGAACAAATGACACATCTACACCCCTAGCTAGTATTAAAAGTTTTAACAAGGAATGTATTTTTGGACTTTCAACTGATTTCTCTGACCTAAGGTGCACTTTTCAGTTTGTGGGGAAACGAGCAGGAAGAAGTGAATCAGGAATGGAGGAAGTGAGTGTGAGTCATACATTTTTATATTTGAGTCCGTCTTAAATTCGTTTCTGCCCCATTTTTATATGGTTAAAAGGCTTTGCAGAATAGCAATCTCATAATTTTCATGTTTGACTATTATTAATTGACTAATTCATTTTTGTTCTTTATTTTGTTAGTCCAGAAACATCCTGCAAAAAATTTTCTCTCTTCTAGAAGCTAACGAATTGTCATTGTCATCTGCTAGTTTTTTGAAGCATTCTGCAAAGGGTTCTATTTTTGTTCTTCCTGATTCCAGGGACCTGAAGATATTTTAGTTCTTTCAACATCTATAATTTTGTTTGCTAGAGTTCAAAATTAAGTTTTCACTTCTTAGTGTATTGTCATTGAGGTCACGCAACTCTTCTGTGAGTGGCAGGGAGAGGCCATACAGAGCTTTGTTCCTTCTCCCCTTTAGGACCATTTAGAAAGTATAAAGCACATTTCCTGTTTCCACATTCTCATCTCCTACTCATTCCTCAACCCACTGCAATTTGGGCATCAACCTAACACTCCTTAAAACTCTCTCTTCTATTTTGGGGTTTTCAGACCATTCTGTTCCATTTGATACTAGACTGTACATTCTACAGGAGCAGGGATGTTTGTCTGTCTTGTTCCTTGCTGTGTTCCAGTACCTAGTACAGAGAAGGCCTTCTAATAACATTTTCTAGGAATGAATGTATGACCACACTTATTCGCATTCTGCTCTTAGGCTTCACTGATGCAGCTTTCAGCTTTCTTTCTCCTCATTCTCTTTCAGAGGCTGCCCCAAGGCTCAGTTCTAAGTCTACTTTCTTCCCTCTACACATTCTCCCTAGGCAGTTGCATCCATGCTCATGGTTTTCACTGCTACCTATACATATACTCCCAAATCTCTTATCTCTAGTCTTATTCTCTTTTCCAAACTCTGGACTGGTATTTCTCCAGGTGGGGTAAACAAGCCACCATAATCTGAGTCACTTGGAGCATTTGTTTTGAAATACAGATTTTCTTCCTTCTTCTGAATAAAGTACTTAGGGTTGAGCCTGGGATTCAGAAGTCTTAACATATTTCACAAATCCTTTTTTTTTTTCCCAGTGAGTTTTAGTTTTAGACACAAAACTGACTAGAGGTAGACTCAAGATGATATAATATCTAACTGACTAAGGAGAAAGTGATTGTTTCAGAGAAATGTCATGAGGAACTGGGACTAAATCTGAGCCTCAAAAGATGTGTAGGAACCCCGAACTATTTTCCAAATCCATCCACTTCCCTTCATCTCCAGCCCTAAAGCCCTAGTTTGAGCCACCATCACCTCCCAGATAGACTATGGAAATAATGACAATTAGAATGATATTCATCATCACCAAAAGAAGAATAAAGAGGAAGAAAGAAAGAAGAAAATAGAAAAATCTCAATGATGTCTAACATTTATTGAATACTTAAAATATATAAGACTCCTTTATGTGCTTCCAACTATTCCATAAGGAAGACAATGGCCTCTTAACTGATATCCTTCTACTGATGCTCCCTATAATCCAACTTCCAAGCAGTAGCTAATTTTTAAAATGCAAGTCAGGTACTACCTCTCAGGACTCCACATTGCATGGAGATCAATCCTCTCATGGCTCACCTCTGCACTTAGAATAAAATCCAAGCTTTCTGCTGTGAATCACATTTCTCTCAGACCTTTCTCTCCATTCTCCATCTTGCTCACACCACTGACATTTCTTCCTTCAAATGCACCACATTTGTGGCTGTCTTGGTGTCTCAGCCCTTGCTCTTCCCTCTGCTTGGATTCTCTTCTTCTACATCACCTTCTGGCTTCCGTTTTCTAATTAAGGTCCAACTTACATTGCCACCTCCTCAGTACAGCCTTCTCTCACTTCCCAATTTAAAGTAATCCTCCAGCCTCTATCACCCATTTTTTTCCTTCGTAGTACTTAATATACTCTGAGAGTAGCTTCTTTACTCATTTATTTACTTATTCATTGGTCCTCCTTGTTCCATTGGGACAGTGTCTTCTTTTCTATTGCTGTCTCCCTTATTGCCTTGTGGAGGGTTTATCCACAGTAGATACTCATTGGATGTTTGTTGAACACATGAAGGAACAGTAGGTAGATGTTTGGGCAGCTGAGAAAAGTGTATGATAGTCTAGAGTACTGACACATGTGAAGTGCTGAGAACTATTATTTTGGGGTACAAAGAATAGATCTTGTCCCTTTCCTCAATGGTTTACAACCCTCAGGAAATGAGTATGATATGGAAAATAGATTATTTCTTCCTCCTTTAAAGGTAAACAGCTTTGAAGCATTCTAAGAGCAAAAGTAGGTGGCATGCATTTAAATGGAGAGGGTGCTGTTAGGTCTACAATCTACCCCTCTAAGCCTCACTCAGCGCCATATTCAAGAATTTGTGGGCATTCCAAAATCAAAGGTAGGAATTCAGTGGGTATCTACTTTATACCATAGATACACAAATAAGCAACTATTCCTGTGAATCATATATTGACATATTAGTATGTACAATGTGTTAAAATTTAACTATGTACTGTTACTACTTGTACAGGATACTTTTTAAAGAATCTTTTTAGTAGAAAAGTTGTTTGTAACCAAAATGCCCAGAGGCAAAAAATAGAGAAAAACTCTTAATCACTGGTAGTTTAAGTATGATTTGGCAAAAACATTTAAAAAGTGTACTTCTCTATGCCCAGTCTCTTGTGGATGGTTGTAAAATCACATGTAAAAGAGAGGCATTACTAAGTGTGGTATAGATCAGTCAATGGAGTGGAAATTCTGCATGACTGCCAAAGTGCTTAAAAATCACTGGTCTACATCTCATTGGAAGCGCCTGATTGTGATTTCACTGTGGGAGGAGAGACTAACACACATGTGTAGATTAGGAACATATGGGTCTCATTTTAGGGCTAGTGAACCTAAAGAGTTAATTGTGTATACACGTCAGTCATCATCAGTCAGTCAATCAGGCAACTAATACCTTTTAGGGTCATGAATCTAAGGGAACTGAAATTGACAGCAAGCTGACAGTCCAAGGCCTGCTACCTAGATAACAGGTTGTGTGAACCAAGCCATTCCTGACTAGGGCAGATGGCACAGAGGAAGGGTAGCTCCTGGGTACGCCTGACTCCATAGCTACAGCGGTTCTCTGGAAAGCAGCAAAGGCAATCTCTCATGCATTTGTTGTTTCTGTTAACAACTGCTACTCCATTTCACACAGGACTAGAGTGTAAATGCGATCACATAATGCTGAAGCCAAAGGGGACCCCGGGGCTCACCTAAACCAACCTCACATTTAACCAATGCAGATACTGAGACCTAGAGTTAAGGGCACAGATTTGATCAGAACCCACATTTCTGACTCATAATCCAATCTTTGGTTTACTATATAGTGTGTCCTTTTAAAGTTAAGCATCTGATCACAGATGTTTCTATGTCTGTTGTCTAATTGGTGAGACTGAGAAATCTAATTTTGCCGACTAAAATGAATACAGCAATCAGGATCTCAGTGTGCAACTTAATGGAGTGGATCTTTTAAAAATTTCACCCGTGGAAATATATATGTAAATGAAAATCATTTAAACAACCTCCAGAGGATTCTTTTAAAGATGGATAGCAGATAGAGAAGTAGTTACAATTTTTTTTAAAAAAATTCAAAGTAATACCATTAAAGAAAACATGTAAAAAATAAATTTCTCTTTATAGGTTCTCAGCTAGAGGCCCAGTTCAGAATCACCTAGAAAGTTTTAAAAAGCACACATGCCTGATCCCACCACAGACTACTGAATTAGAATCTCCAGGCTTGGATGTGGCATATGTGTGTTTTGAAAAAAACATCTCCATATGATTTCAATATGCAATTTCTATCAACAATGTGGAAAATCTTACTCTTTTAGAAACAGTGGATAGAAAAATAAAAATGACAACATCCAAAGTTTAGACAAGTATCAAAACTCCTCTTTTCCACCAGATGTTCTCCCACTCCAAGCATCTTTACAGACATAGTGCACAAATAGACTGCATCATATCCAGATGCAGACACATAAAACAGTTATATTTTAATTATAAGTTTGGATGGGAAAGAGTGAGAACAGAGAAAGCAAAAAATCCATGGAAAATTCTAAAACCACATTTCAGCCAAGAATTCCCAGTACGTCCTCACCCAAGTCCTCTGCCAAACCTGTTTCCAAGGAGCCATGCTGCCTGGTTGCAGTCCTATATCCTTGACTTCCATTTGGCAAAGATAAGAATGAATAGTGAGGTAAAGTTAATGCAGCGGGAGAGAGAAAGAAAATGAAGAAAGGGTCCAAACAATTCACAAAGTGAATAATAAATCACTGAAGATGCCAGAGTTGCCTAGAATCAGAAGAAAAATTGACACTCAGATAATGGAAATGGCAGCTGAAAAGATGGTAAATAGTACCTGTTCACATTGCTGGCAAGAGCAACAGTTCAAAATTTCTTTAATACTGAGCTTAAGAATATAGCACATGGGCTTCCCTGGTGGCGCAGTGGTTAAGAATCCGCCTGCCAGTGCAGGGGACACGGGTTCAAGCCCTGGGCCGGGAAGATCCCACATGCCGCGGAGCAACTAAGCCCGTGTGCCACAACTACTGAGCCTGCGCTCTAGAGCCTGCGAGCCACAACTACTGAAGCCTCTGTGCCACAAATACTGAGCCCGCGCACCTAGAGCCCATGCTCTGCAACAAGAGAAGCCACCACAATAAGCCCGTGCACCGCAACGAAGAGTAGCCCCCACTCACCACAACTAGAGAAAGCCCACGAGCAGCAACAAAGACCCAACACAGCCAAAATAAATAAATAGATTTTTTAAAAAAAGAAAGAATATAGCACACACTTAACAAAAGTTATCATTTCAGAATAGAACAGCATATAGAGGGAATTTTTATGGACACATTTTTATGGACGCCTAGGCATTCCCCAAAAGAAGAACTGCTTCCATTTTAGGTTAAAGTAAGAGAAAGCCAAGTACCAACTCAAACTCTGAGCTAGAAGTTATGGTTTAGAATGGTTACTAATTTGGAAAATTAAAGTCTCCAACATCACCTTTTATCTGTTTTGTCCTCTGCCTTGGTGTTTTATTTACAGGGATAAAGTTCTCTTGCTTAGGGCAACAGAACAAAAAGAGAGGAAACACAACTACTTCATGACATACTTGCTTTTATATCACAGTTTGGTTTCCTGGCAGCTATCAACACCTTTTGTTCCAGAGTGGCACTGTAACTCCAGGGGTAATCCTACCCAGCCATGACATTTGTTCCCGGAAGGAATGTCTTCCTATTAGGGAGAATGCAGTGGGAGTCCACTGTTTTGTGTTTGGTGTTTCTCTTTTAACAGCCTCGCCTTTCAATGACATCACTGTTAGTCCTGAGATATGACTGCACTTCCCAGTTGCCTGATAGTGAAGCAAAGGTTACCTTCTCTTTCAAAGCAGTGTTGTCATCAAAGAGCTCTATTTCACAGATGTGACAACGCAATGAATAAGATTTTCTCCAAGTGTGTGAAAAGGCCAAAGCAACCTTTTCAACAGGAAACCAATGAGGCGGCAGGATTCAAATAGCCTCCCTAACAGATAACCCGCAGCCTCTGATATCATCCCAACCTTCCTCAAAGAGTGACTGCTTTGTGTTCAACTTTGTGTTTGTTTTGCTCTTCGGGAACTCAAAATAAAACAAAGAGAAAGGTCCGTATACACTGAATGGATGGGCAGAATACAGAGGCCCATTAGCCATTTATAAATACACAGTCTCTTCATAATGACTTGGATCTCATGAAGACCTAGAAAAGGAATTTGATAGAAGCTTAAAGAGAATCATTGTGAGAGTTCTAAAAACAAAAAAGAAGCACGTTGGAGAGCATTTATAAACCTTTATGAAAATCTGTGTGCCATTTCATTTCTTTTCGTTTGACAGGAGTTTAGTTACTAATTGGAGTAAATGGTTAAAATCAAGATTTTTATTCGTTGAGAAGAAAGTATTTTGTCCTTCAAGCAATGACAATGATTTCATAATGAAAAGTGGAGTTCTGTAAGAAATTGTCATTTAACTAGAAGCAAGGTGTCTAAGTGCTCAAAAACAGGCTGAAAGGGTTGCAGCAGGTAGAAAATACAGGCTTCCGTTTCCTTGGTCCATTTCAGCAAATGTTTACTCCATGGGAAGAAAACAGGTCTACTCTGCAGAACTCTCAAAATCCCTTTGCAAATTAAAAAAACAAAAAGCCAAATGTTCCAAAGCCTTTTTCTTCTGTATCACGATGATGAATGAGCTCTTATATAAAGTAAACATAGACGCAGACAGGAATTTTTCCTGAATATCATAGTTTGACAAGGGAAAAGTGAAAAAAAAAAAAAAGCCATTTGAAAGTCAGTCTCTCTGCAACGCCTTTATGGGGGAGATGAGGAGAAGGAAAGAGTTGTCTTCTAACGCACAAGGCAATTTGCTGACACTTGGTGTTATGTGCTTCTAATCTAAGATGCCTCTCTCTTCTTCTATCCTACATTGTGCAGTCCATGTCATTGCTGGTTTGGTCCATGAAGGCATTCTTATTTGGGGATCCCTCCACATTCCATGTGAAATTCCTCCTTGGAAGCCCTGATATAGTACCTCTCTTCCAGAAAGAATGGGAAAGAAAAAAATTTTTGGTATTTGTCTCTCTTCAATCTCTTAATTTTCCAGATTTTCCATTATCTGTTTTCCAGTTTTCCCAGTTTCTAAGCTCCTTTGCCCCACCGTATTTTGTCTGAGGAAGAACTATAGTACAATGAAAGAATATGGGATTTGGAATTTGATCCCTTCTCTGCTGTTTTCTAGATGTGGGATCTTGGAAAAAAAAAAAAAAATCAACACTGGAAGCCTCAGTTTCAACAACTGCAAAATGGAGGTGATATTAATAATGGGTTATTTTGATGATAAGGAAGATAATTTGGGAAGAGTCTCACAATGCTTGACGGAAATTAGGAAAGCAATGCATGGTATTTCCTTCCCCTTTCCTGGAATTCTTCAACTCTGGTGTTTTGCATCATTCCCTGCTGAACGTTTATTTTCCGGAAGGTGGAGATATTGGGAGCAGGTGGTTAGAAAGGGAGAGAGAGCTCTTTTGATATTTATTTGGGTGCACGTTTCCTTCCAAGATGTATCTGAGTGGCAGTTGGGAGAGTCCACAGGAGAGGACTCGCCCATCATTCCACTTCAGATTTGTATTTGACTCTGGATAAGAGTGAAGTAGAGTCAGTCTCTATTTGGCAAACATCCACTTCTAGAAATCTAGTATTTGAGATGGCGTACATCTCTTTTTTGGGATGGATGACGTCCGTCCGTTTTGAGGCCTAAACTGTAAAATGAACTGTCCATTCTTCATGGGAGAAAAACAGTGCTGCTACTCATCATTCCAGGCTCAAGGATGATAGGTGATGCTTCTTTCGTGCTATATGGAATCCTTCGCTATTTTTCCTTTCCTCCCGGTCAAAAGCCCAGGCACTTAGAAGTGTAATATTCAACCATGGCTATCCATTAGAATTATCCGGGTAGCTTCTAAAACACTCCAATGTCTTGATTCCTCCATAGACCAATGAAATCAGAAACTCTTGGGTTACACCTGGGCATAGGTATTTTTAAAAATCCTTCAGGTGACATCAACATGCTTCCAGAATGGACAACCGCTTTTTTAGAAAAGATACCCTCAGTCCTGCAAGAGTTATCATTTCATAATAACTCTAGTGTGAGGTCTCAAACTGAAATCAATTTTGGCATGTAACAGGCATAGTTTTCCTTTGTCTTGTTGCTCTGTTTCTATTGTCCTGTGCTCCTTAAATTATCTTTTAAGTCATTTCAGTAAACACACCATGATATAGTGTTTATAAAAAGTAATTTAGAAACAATTCAAGGAAAACCAAATGCTTACAGAGATGGAAGTTGGATCTTTGAGCTGGTGAGTGGTAATTGAGTCAGGAGGTTTGGGCTGGGCCTCAAAAGCAAGATTCTAAAATAAATAAAAATTAAAACACAAAGAAGCCCTGTCTTGGGAAGCTTGAACTCAGGCATAGGAGAGCAGAATTCAGTCTTGTAACTGGTCTCTTGTGTGTACTTTTGTTTCCTTACAATCTAATTTCCATACAAAAGCCTGAGTGATCTCTTAAAAAATGCAAATCACTTCTCTGTTTAAAACATTCCAGTAGCTTCTCACTACACAAAGAATAAAACCCAAATTCCGTTCCAAAGGCCCCTGCTGCCCTCACTATTCCCATCTTGTGTATCTTACTCTCCTCCAGTCACCCTGGGTATCTTCTGTTGTTGAGTAACACAAGCTCACTCTTGGCTCTGGGCATTTGCTGTTGTTCTCTCCGTTTGGAGTGCTCTTTCCCAAGACCACAGAGGCCTGTCCTGAACTCCTGACCCAAAGCAGCTCCCCTCCCACCACCTTCCATTCCTCTCACATCTCCTTGGTGCTTTGTTTCATGGCATCGTCACTTTCTCAAATCATCACGTTCATTTTGTCTCCTTCCTCGAAGGTGAGCCATGAATTCCCAACTTTGACTTGCTCACTGCCATGTCTTCAGCAAATGCAGAGCACCACTGTCAGCCCACAGGGCTCTCTAGGAAATTAAGAAAAAGTAGCCCTCTTGACAGACACAGGGCTGCAGATCCCACCCCACACACCCATAGCTCTATGAGTCCCTTTGAGAGATTTAGAAAAGTGTGTTCCTTCTTCCAGGCAGATGCTGGCCTTAAATGAGGTGTACAAGCAGATGGTGGGTTGAATTTTAGTTTTTACTTGTTCTGCACAATGGTAGAAGGTGGTCAAAGTGCCTGAGATATGGTAGCCCATCAGTAACTGTTTACTGAATGAATTTGTGATGGGTGGTTGTGACAATGCTTGTCAGCAGAGTACTCGTTCCCGGGCTCTGAACGCAGCAAAGAAGACTCAGCAGCAAAACAGCTAATAAGTGGAGAACAAACCAACCTCCGAAAGAAACAACCATCAACACTGCTTGACTTGTAGTGTTTGCCAATTTCCGTGGTGTAAATAGTCCGTCCAACCATAGACCATTTCAAGCTATTAACATGATGTCAATGGCTGGCAAAACTCCTGAAAATTTAATACTTTCACGAGCTATTAACATGATGTCAATGGTTCATACTAACTCTCACACAGCAAATCAAACCCTACCCAAGTGTTGAACCCTGGGGGTCTCAGATTCTGGGTCAGGGAAAAGGACTAATCCCACACTTTCTCACAGCAGAGGCAAAGGTGGTTTATATATTGTCCCGCGGCATCTTCATGCATGTGAGGACCAGGAAATGACTCGGCTTCTAGGTGGAATGGGAGCTCCAAGATGTTTTTGAAAATAGAGAGAAAGGAAAACAAAGTTAAGGCTGACACCAGTTACCTAATGCATTGAATCTCACTTTCTTCATCTACAACATAAACAATTTGGACTAAATATTCTCCATTCCAACAAAACAGACTAGTATTCTAAATGCTGTATGGGTATTAACATGAAGGGAGGGGAAAACTAGAAGCTCTGTGGCTTCTATGTATGAATAAGTTTGTGCTATGCGTGTAAGTAATATATCACTTTCTCTAAGCTACTGAGTATTTAACACACCTTTTTTGTTCTAGTTGAAGTAAAATGATTTAGGTTAAATTTGCCTAGAAACTAAAATTTAAGAACTTTTCCAAATGCTAAGGATACTATTTAAGTTAATAAGAACCCAAGTCTTAATGTCTTTTCACATTTTTTCTCCTATCAGAGCTTGTATAGTGATTTTCCTCTTTACTTCTCCACACACCCCATTTGACATGCTTTGTTTGATTCTGGATTTCAAGCAAAAGTTAAACATGTGCCCAGCAACTCAGACAAAAAGGAAATCCAAACCATCAAGCTGGTGAAGCATAAACCACTGTCATCGGGGGCTCAGTAACAGCTTTCAGAGTTATAATTTCTGATGTTGAGCTATCACTTTGCTGGGCAAGTACTAGTGTTGAAATATATTATTACTACCCTTCTCCCTTCTCCAGCCACCAGAACAAACATCCAACTTCCCAGCGAAATTCCAGTGTGCGTGGATAAGACAGCAGCCCTTTGCTGCAGCCTTTAGACAGGGGACACCAAGCTCTAATAGAGTCTGTCATCCTCACCCGAGCCACTGAATCATGTTTATATATAACGTGCATATTAAAAAGCAACAGCCAATGTCAATGGTGCCGATATAAAAATATCTTAATAGTCAGTAACTGACTAATGAATACTACTGTAATAACAGTTTAATTTGAAGAATTCTGACAGCTGGTTGCTTTGATGAGCATGGTTTCCAAGGAGTCTTAGTCCCATGCTGAGAACATCCCCAGCCTGCTGATTGATAGCAGCAGTGCAGAACTGTTTAATGTCACCACCTCTCAGCTAAAGTAATAATAAACAGGAATGTTACGGTTTATTTTTCTGTATGAATTGTTCAGGCTCTATATGGTAAGTACCAACTCAATAGGGGATAATAGCTGCTATTCTCCTGGGAGTTGTAACTGGAGGTGAGCCTTTTTTCTTTTTCTTTTTTTTTTTTTTTAAATCAGCAAGGTTTATATATCAGAATGAATATAGAAATTCTTGGTTTTCTGGTGGATTTATTTTATTCCTTTACATAGCTCTTGCTCATCCCATTCTGCTTAGCAAATGTAATTGCTCTGGTTAAGATGTAGCTTACTTATTATTTCTGAACTCCCCAAGATAGTTTAAAGCAGACAGCTAGGGCATGAAATACATGGTGTTGCAACTATCTTAATTATACTCCGGGACTCTGTATTTGATATGAAATAGCAATGTCTGGGAAGTGAATTTAATCTCTACAGATTTAGGACGATTGCCAAAAAGATTCATTGATTTTTTTTTTTCCAGAAGTGCAATCTTTTATTGTATAAATGTCAGAAGCTTCAAATTATTAGGAAACGTGTCAAGAAGCTCAAGGTACAATAATATTCTTTAGAGAGCTTGATTCTGAAGACAGTGCAATGAAATGTTCAAAAAGAAAACATGTCTTATGTTTTTCAAGAATAAAGCTCTGGGATTCGTTTTGTCATTTTGAACAGGATGAGGCCTCCACTGGGTACTTTGATGTGAAAGCTCTGGGTGTGATATACAGCCGTTCTTTGGTCACCCAGAGCTTTACAAGCTCCAGATTGCAGGGACTTTAGCAGTCCTGGGAAAGAAGTTACTGACTTGGGATTTGAGGCTTCATAGCTGAACTATGAAAAAATCACTGGGATTTGTCCTGGTGAAGAGGTCACAAAGAGGGGGGTCATAAAAAAAGGGAGACAATATTATGAGCTGTGTCACCAAGCTCAGGTAGAGCTTTTGTATGTCCTAAAATCAAGGGGAAATCCTAAGCATTGGGCAATGGATTACTTAGGGTGACTTTTATTGCAATGACTAGAATGCCTACTCAAACTAGGTTAAATAACAAAGAGGATGCAGTGGTTCACACATCTGAGAAGTCCAGAAGTTGGGTGGGCTTCAGGCATATGGGATTCAGAGGTCAGTGCTACCATGAGGACTCAAGTTCTATTAATTATTATCTTCATCGTGCTCTACCCTGTGTGTTGGACGCATTTTCAGGCTCGCTCCTACCCATACCCTGCTCCAGCCTTTGTCTCAAGACCTCAAGGTAAAGTCCTAAGACTAATGCAAATTTGACTATCTCTCTTGTTAGAGGATTCCAAGTCACTGATTGCCTTAACCTAGGAAACTCATGGATGCCCAAATGGAGTGCAGTATGAGACTGGTGAAAATAGCAGCATTTTCAGAGATAGGCACACACTCCTTTCTAGAAAAATAAAGGTTGCTTCAAAGGCCAGAAGGTACAGATCCTATTGCAAACCTTTGCACACCAAAGTATTAATGTTTGCAAGCTTGACTGAAAATGTGATAACCAGTCTTCACTGCCCAAATGACACTATCTAATTGTTCAGCTTATTGCTCAAGGCTTCACAGATGAGCTCGTCAGAACTTTCCAGGTGAGACTTCCTCTATTCTTCAGTGGGAACCCGGCATTCTGACTGGGCTACTCTTATCCCACCTTGCTGCCTTTGCTCTTACTCACTCTTCCCCCATCCTTCATTAACGTACTTTTTCTCTGAGAGACCACATCTGACTTGGCTCTGAACATTCTATTGGAAAAGGCAAAGGATAGTAATTATGAATGTAGGCACTGGAGTCGTGGAGGTTCAGACTCAGCTCTGTCATTAAGTTATTTAACCTCACTCAGCTACAATTTTCTTGTATTTAAAATGAGAATACAACGGGACCTAATTCAAATGTTGTTGTAAGCATTCAATGAGTTAATATATGTAAAATCTTAGAACAATGCCTGGCACTTGGCAAGCATTCAATAAATCTGAGCTAGTATTATAACACTCTATGAAATCATTCTCTGACCACCCCACATCTCTCCTTCCTTTAAATTATTGTATTGTTTTGGCCTGAATCCCTCATTGCACACTTAGACATGTGTTGCTAACTTTATATAGGATAAGAGATTCCTATTAGATACTTCTTGTTTCTCTGCACAGGACATACATAAGACTATTATTGTAGGCACTTAGCAAATATATACTGAAGAAATGGAATGTGGCTAAGAAAACTCCTATGCATGTTCAAAAAGGATCACAGTTCTTTCTTTTGTCCTACTGGCTGTGTGGGGAATAATGCCACTTGCAGCAATGTGGATGGACTGAGAGATTGTCATACAGAGTGAAGTAAGTCAGAAAGAGGAAGACAAATATATGATATCACTTATATGTAGACTCTAGAAAATGGTACAAATGAACTTATTTGCAAAGCAGAAATAGACACACAGCTGTAGAAAACAAACTTACGGCTGCCAAGGGGGGAAGGAGGGGTGGGATGAATTGGGAGACTGGGATTGACATATATACACTATGTATAAAACAGATAACTAATGAGAACCTACTGTATAGCACAGGGAACTCTACTCAATACTCTGTGGTGACCTAAATGGGAAGGAAATCTAAAAAAAGAGTGGATATATATATATATATATATATATATATGTATAACTGATTCACCTTGCTGTACAGCAGAAACTAACACAACATTGTAAAGCAACTATACTCCAATAAAAATTTTAAAATAAATAAATAATAAAATTAAAAGAAAATATTAAGCAAAGATAAAAAAAAAAAACAACAACTGAAAAACAAACCAAAAAATCCAGAAAGGAACACAGTTGGCCAAAAGCACCATAGAAAAAAAACCCACTGGAAATTAACTTCTGCAATTAAATATTGTTTCGTGTACAATAAATAGAAAATTATGTCTATAGAGCTAGGGAAAAGTTGATCAGCTAGTTAAATAATTCAGGTTTTAAAATTCCATTCTTTACTCAGAAAATATTTACTGAGGATTAGGTTGGCGTCTCCCCCTTCAGCGTACTCCTAGGCAATTTACTAGGTGCAGGGAAGATGGAGGTGGATAAGACAATCTCAGATCTAACAGAAAAAGAAAACATTAAGTATTACAAGTGTGAAAAGGACTGTAAAGGAAAAGTACAAATAGACATGTGTTTATCAGTGTGGGATATAGCACAGGCTTCCTCCATTCCGCGGATGTATAGATAAGCATTAGAGCTATTGGTACACAGAGGGCTGTTATAGGCACATTATATACGTAGATAACAATAACTATATCTGTATAATGCTATATACTTTCTGCAGTACTTCCTTATTTCTCATTTGATATTCACCATTAGGTTGTGAATAAGTAAAGATATTTTTTCTCTAGTAAAGGTTGAGCAGACTAAAGTTCAGAGAACTTAAACACTATTTTCAAGATTCGAGGGAATGGAGCTGATTGAGGGTTCTAGAACTACAGACTCCATAATTAGTAATCTCTCCATTTTCTCCACTTTGTGCCCCCTACCTCCCATCTTTTCCAACAACAACTGCTACTTACATGTATTTGATGAGAACAAGGTAAATATAGTCAATATATTTGTGATAGCAAGGGTGGCAATTAATACCTTTTGATACTATTCAATTGGATACAAAAAAGAAAGTTACTGGCTAGGCACCTGGTTTTTGCAAATGATATTTACCAAGATCTCTCTTCTGTCCTTTACATGCTAATCCCTCCTCATCCTTGGATATTCTGTGTGACCTTGTGCAGGAAGCATTCCCAGATCATTCTCCTAAGTCTCCCTTCTCCTTTGCTGAATGCAGTGCTTGCTCCACTGCTGAGTTCAAACATCACATGACTTTACTTCTCTGTCTTTCTTCGGAATCATGTGTTCCTCAAAGCAGGGTCTATGCCTTATCTATCATTCTATCTTTAGTGTCTCATATAGTACCTGGGCAAGTGGGAGAGGGAAAGAGGAAGAGGTAGAAAAAGATGGAAAGAGATGTACGTGTGTGTGTGTGTGTGTGTGTGTGTGTGAGAGAGAGAGAGGAAGAGAAAGTAAGAGAGAGAGATGGCATTATACAGTGCCTTTCAAATCACTTTAAGAGGTTTATATTTCAAATGATGCTCTTGGACTCCATGAGAAAAATAAACTCTCAGGACATTCTTTAAAATCCTAGTGTACATAACTCAACTCTTTTATCTACAGAAAATTAATAGTTGCCTTACTTATGGACTAAAGCAAGCTATTGTGGAATAAGAATCATTTAAGATCATATACAGCCCTGCAAAGAGAAGACAGCTAGACTGGTAGTCAGGGTATGTGGGTTCCAGGTGTGGCTTCACAGCTCTGGGACTCATTCTTTGTAACTAGAAGAGCGTTTTACGAGGTGTTTCAAAGGTCCCTTCTAGTTTTAAAATGTTATGACATGAAAACAGACTTTTATGGGGGGTATGGAGTCAACAAAAAAATGTAACATATACTTGGGACAAGGAAAAAAAATTCAGATTACAATGAAACAATTAGACAAAACTGAAATCCCCAGTATACAAAATATTGTAGACAAGAAAGGCACTTTACTCCAGATGGCTAATTGAATAGAAGATTTGTGCGAATGCACGTGAAAATGGCGGGCATAGACATAAACTTGGTATGAAATAAATCAGAACAATCATGCAGCTTTTTCTAATGTAAAAACTTCTACTTGTAAACAAGGAAAAAAGAATAAAGGATAAAGAGAAAGGAGCACATATAACTCATTTATATACTCAAGGTTCATGGCTTCAATGAAAATGACAGATAAAAGGAAATTTATTTTTCTTCTTGGATGTATTACAAGCTATTTGTAGAGACTGAATACTATTTCAGCTAATTTGTATAGAAGCTCCTATTTTTCCTACTAAAACAGGCTCTTTTATTTTCTTTTAACAGTCTGACTTTTAACAATCAAAGAGATTAAGTGGAGCATATGTTGAGACTATCCATCTTTGGCATCCTGAGTGTCTTCTCATAAACAAAATCATATCACATAAATAACACATTAGGGTCTATTTCTCCTGCTTGATGAGACTTTTTTTTTTCTTGGTCCCAACAGCCCTCTCTCTCCGGCACAGAAAATTTGGAGGAAAAGGGGTAAAAGGATAGCAAATACAAAATCAATTCCTATTCTCTTTAAGATATACATACAGTGAAGAGAGGAAAAGATAATAGATTAGTTAATAATAAAAATGCCTGGACCATAATGGACAGTGAAAGATGAAATGGCATTTATTACTATTATTTTTATTACTATTATTTTATTCATAGTACTAGCAGTAAATTTGTACCAAATTTCCTAGCTTCTAATGTGTGTGTAGCCAAATGTTGCTAGGATCAATCTTGAGAAATTTATGGCAAAGCAACTGCACATTGTTTATTCCCCATCAATAACAAACCAGCACAAACTGAAGGCACAGATTCCAGTTGCTGCTAAAACAGCTCCGTCCTTGACCTTGCAGAGTAGGGTCGCAGCAATGGAACAGCCAAGGAGATTTAAAGGTCAGAGACAACATTGCACAAAGATCTGACATTATATAAGACAATATGGAAAGATCATTTATTCAGCAACAGATAAATCTAGGTCAGAAGAAACATTTAGAAGGATATGCTGAATTGGCTCACAATGAACAGTGTCTTGAGAGACTTGTCATTCTCGTCACAAACTGCAAAAATGTGACTCTACTATCAATCATCCCACAGCCCACATATGGACTGTCCTTCATTTTCTAAAAGCTATGAAAATTGCAGATGGCAACAGCCTTTGGGAAACTAAACAGCAACTTAGTAATGAGGTGTTTGAAGGAATCATATTGAGAAAAACCAGCCTCCAGATAAATCAGTGTAAGTATTTTTACTTACTGTTGAAAAGCCCCATGACCAGATTTTTTGACAGTAGAGAGAACCTGTAAGATTTCTGGATGGTTGTTCCCAAAGAGAGAGTGAATAAAAAGGCTTTTTCTCCCCCCACCAAAGAAGCCAAACACTAATCTTGGCTAAAAACCAAACAACACACCTATTAGGAGCTATCAGGGGATTTCTAGAACTAAGAATGTTTTCATTTCTCTTTGGTTTCTAATTTAAAAAAATCAGTTAGTGGGATATACTTGAAGTAAAAAGTCAAAGAATATGTTTGTATTATGTAGAAAAAAAGACATTCTGGTGTTTTAACTTAGTAAGGTTCACAATTCAGACTTACAGCCTAAGGAATTAAATCACCCTCAGGCTAATGTTGATACTTCAACACTATTTTGTGACATCTTCATGTATTTTATTACATGAAACAGTATGTCAGCAGACTAAGACTTCTTGAGAAAATCACCTATAGATTTATAGATATTTCTTCTCAAGACTGATTCTTCCATCCCATTTTTCAATGTTATGTTATGAAAAACTCCACATAAGCAGCCAAGTTAAAAGAATATTACAGTGAACATCTGTATACTCATTACCTGTATTCTACAATTAACATTTTACTGTACTTGCTTTACCATCTATCCATCTGTCTATCCATTCCTCTAGACAGTCAATCAATCCATCTGATTTTTTGATGCATTTCTAAATGCAGTGCAGACATCACTACATTTTCCCCTAAATACTTTACCATGCATATCATTAGCTGGAGTTCAATGTTTGCTTATAGTTTTATTCTTTTGAGGCAAATAGACATACAATGAAAAGAACACAACTTAAATGTGCATTCCGAGTTTTGAAAAATGCATGCATCTACATTACAAAGATATCAAACCTGATCATCGCTCCAGAAAGTTCCCTCCCTAATGCCCCTTCCCAGTCAGACCTTGCCCTCAGCCCTCCAGAAACAACCACTGCTCTTATTTTTGTTCCCATCATAGATTTTTGTCTATAAATGGAATCACATAGTATGTACTACTATGTAAGGCTTCTTTCAATCAGCATACTGTTGGGCTTATCACCAGTTTGCTCTTTTTTATTGCAGAGGGATTTCTGTTATGATTATAGCACAATTGGTTTATTAATTCTCCTATTTATGGACTCTAGGGCTGGTTCTAATTTTTTGCTACTGCGAATAACGTTGCTGTGAACATTCCTATACTGCTCTTTAGACCCTGCAACTCACCCACAGGCAGTCTCAATCTCTCCTTACAAAACCGATAGTCCGGGGTTTATGTGGAGGACTATGTACTTCTGACCACCAAATACGTTTAAATTTCAGACTCTGCTCGGACTTAATAAATTTAGTGTAGTGCTGTTTTTCTTCATTGACATTAGACCACAGATGGAAATATTAAAAAAAGGAAGTAATAACCTTAGGCATATTCTGAAGTGTCAATGTACTGTTTACTTCAAATAACTTATATGTGAAATACCTATTTGCAATTCTAGGAGGAAAAATATAAAAGAATTGCTGTATAATCTCTGTACTTCTTCCATAAAGATTGACTGGGACTTAAAATAGCCTGGGGTTATTAATGCTGTAAATCTCTCCAAAAGAGATTTCAGTGCTTGTTCTTCTTGTTTAAAAAAAGAAAAAAAAATCAGTGTATCATAGATACGATGTAAGTGACACAATTTCAAACTCTATCAAGATTAGACTATTATTAATGTCCAGAGCTCAAATGAATTGTGAAATTCTTGAATTTTTTTTTTTTTTAATTGGGGTATAGTTGTTTTACAAGGTTGTGTTTCTACTGTACAGCGAAGTGGAGCTCCCTGTACTATACAGCAGGTTCTTATTAGTTATCTATTTTATACATATGTCAGTCCCAACCTCCCAATTCATCACCCCTCCCCCGCTTTCCCCTCTTCGTGTCCATACGTTTGTTCTCTACATCTGTGTCTCTATTTCTGCCTTCCCAACCGGTTCATTGGTACCATTTTTCTAGACTCCACATATATGTGTTAATATTTGATATTTGTTTTTCTCTTTCTGACTTACTTCACTCTGTATGACAGTCTCTAGGTCCATCCACATCTCTACAAACGACCCAATTTCATTCCTTTTTATGGCTGAGTAATATTCCATTGTATATATGTACCACATCTTCTTCATCCATTCATCTGTCGATGGACATTTAGGTTGCTTCCATGACCTGGCTATTGTAAATAGTGCTGCAATGAACATTAGGGTGCATGTGTCTTTTTGAATTATGGTTTTCTCTGGGTATATGCCCAGTAGTGGGATTGCTGGGTTGTATGGTAGTTCTATTTTTAGCTTTTTAAGGAACCTCCATACTATTCTCCATAGTGGCTGTATCAATTTACATTCCCACCACCAGTGCAAGAGGGTTTCCTTTTCTCCACACCCTCTCCAGCATTTATTTTTTGTAGATTTTCTGACGATACCCATTCTAACTGGTGTGAGGTAAATGTTTTTCTAACCAAATACATTGAAACAAAATTTTCTGGAATAGAAAGACAGTTTCTCATGGCTACCTGAACACTCGAAGCTTTGACTTCTAGAAGACTACACAAAAATGACGATTTTATTGAGTCAATTCTTCAAAGGCATTGTAAACAACTAATTACAAGTGATTCTAAGTTGCAGGGGTGGGGTTGGATAGGAGTGAGCATAAATATTCCTTCTAACTCAGGTAGTTTTAGGTCAAAAGTTATTATGATGTAACCTAAAATTTTCTTTTCTGAAAATACATTACTAAATGAACACAATTAAAAATCTTGCATACATGTTATAGAATGATTCTTCTTAGAGAATGATTTTTAAAGAATGCATATAGAGAATATATATTTATTCCATCTAGTTTTAAAAAGAAATCTACTTATTCTTCTACTTCAGCCCTATCAGTTCGCCTACAATATTTCACTCTAAGACTTCTATGTTTTTCAGGAAAGAAAATGTACACTATAAAGTATTACAAAGAAAAAGAGATAAAGTTGTTTAATTAGGTTCACATCAGGAAAGTTAAGTGCATGCACAATGCATATAATCTATAGAATGACAAAAATAATAATCTTACTGAAGTGAATATCATACCAACATTTGAAGTGACAAAAATAGCAGATCATTTCAAAATTTTAGTTTTACTATATTTCTTATAGATGATAACAGAAAAGAGGCACTGGGCAATGTTTCCTTAGCTATATAGGTCAGAAGGAACATTTGCACTCATTTTAATCACCATGAGAGCCTTGTAGGAACCAATAAACCCAGTACTAATATTCTAATCTATTCACTAATGGTGATAATCAGAACATCTGGTTAGGGTTTCCCTTTGCAAGGGTGTCCCCCAAGGATTGTATTAGGTATTCTGGTTCTGACTGAGCTGTGTTGACCATCAGCAACAGCTTCCCTCACCCTATCTCTGCCTACCCCTAGACAGGCACACCACCTTGCCCCTGGCTACAGCCCAGGCCAACCCACATTCTGAATCTAATCTGAGCTTACATAGGAAGCATGTCAATCATTCACTGATTCTAAGAAGCACCTCAACCTCTGTTATTGTTGCTATAATTTTGTGCCTGTTCCCAAACTTTTTGCCTAAACTCTGACTACTTTTAGTCCAGACTCCATGTTGGGTTCCTGCTGTTGTATTGGTCAGCACCCACTTTAGTAGCTGACCCTTGACTCTTCAATCTCCTCAGTGTTTCTTCTCTCTGCTCCCTGACTTTCCAGACCTGACTCTTGTTTCCCTAGAGCCCCTTGATTGCTTCCTCTTCTCTACACCTCTTGACCTCGCTAGATTGGACCCAGTGGTTTTACATTTATCTCCACTTTGGCCAATCCAAATTCTATGTATAATAGAATAACAACTGGGCGAGAATTCTGAGACATATTTTAAGATTCAATTTGGATTTAACACTAACTAGCATTGTGATCTTCTAGAATTTATATTCATTTACACCATGGAGAAGCCCTATCTCCAAATTTGCTTCCAGATCTAGCATCCTATAATTTTGTACATATCTTTATGATGATAATTATAACCCACATTCTACTAATAACTAGGTTCCAATGTGTTAAAAATTTCCCAGGTATGATGATCATCCTAAATAAATGAAAATATCTAGTCAATAGACAATTGTAATAGTTTTCAACATGGCTGCATATAAGAAATATCTGGGGAGCTTTTATAGAATCTATTGCCCAGGGCCCACTGAAACCAATTAAACCCAGCTCCTTGGCACAAGGCATATGTATTTTATAAAAGCTCTCACATGTGATTCAAACTTATAGCTAAGATTGTAAACTACTATAATAATCAATATGTCAGTTTATTGAACACTGATTTTTAAAATGGCCACTTCAAGGAGTGAATCAGACAAAATATTTCCTGGAACATGGGATATTATAAATAAATACATAAATTCAAGAAGTAAATTGTCCTGTCAGCACAGACAAATCTTACCTTTTAGAAAATATAAACCTGATTTTTGGTCCCAAACTTAACTTGACAGTTATATATACATTGGTTTATCTAAAAGATAGTAACTCATCAATCCTTTAAATATGAGAGAGATGCTTCTTTTGGAAACTGTTCCATTTCCCTTAATAATCTGGTTACATATATTCTTCTAAAACAAGAAGTCAGCAGAGTTCTGCCTCTGGGGCTAACATTATAACTCTTTGGGCTGAGAGTGTTGACCAGGTAAATCACCTGAGTTTACTTAATTGATTATGAATTGATCTCATCACCTTTCCACACTCTTGCTGTTAACGATGAAATTTCACACATATTCACACAAGTATAAAATAATAAGAGTGAAAGACAAAGCCCATGAGTCAGGCAAAATGGATGACAGAAGTAATCACTGTGTATCACTATTGCAAAAATCAATAAAGCAAATATGTTATTCTTTGTAAGTGTCATATTACAATAATGTTTTTCTGAAGACTGTTGTCTGAATCCAATTTAAAGTGGCATCTGCCTGTGTTTGATTAAAACAAAAGGGTGGTTGACTTAATGAATTATTTACAGGCATGCAATATGGCAACAGTGTCATTATGAACTCTCTTCTAAGATCTCCTCTGGCTACTCCTGGCAGGGTGTCAATTTGCTTGTTTTTATGGTAGGTGCACAAAATTGCAAAGCTCTTCAAAGAAATGAGACTCTGCCATTGGACTTAGTAATGCACACAAACCCAGTAATAAAGCAATGGTGACAAGAATGGCGGAAACATTTATTTGTCATTAACAATGTGTAATGTGGAGCTGAAGTAAAGCAGGAACCATTAGAATTACTTAAAGCTGAAAGCAGCCTTGAAAATAGGCCTAAGGCCTAAGAGAAATCAGAACAGGCCTATACGAGGAACTGAAGAGAAAAGAAATGTCATTTCTGTGACCTCTTTCTTCTCCCTGTTATGTATGCTACCTATTTTTCAGCATCTGCTTGACAAGGGAGGACTGGGAGTTTGGAGCTTTTGTACCACATGATGAAGTAGAAGAAATTAATAAAAGACTTAAGGAGAAACATTATGGATGCAAAATAGCTTGACACTATTTCCCTTGGTAACATCCTATCAATCACAAATTTGCTAAAACTTATTTCTATGAAGCCAGTATATTTAGATAGAGCGCCTATTAAGGCAGGTGGTTGTTAGAAGCAGGTCAAAATCCAGGGGATGACAAAAATAACAACAAATCCCCATAGAGGAGGTCATCACTTACCTTCAGGTAAGAACCATGTGTAACTTGGCACAATGCCTTGACTATAATCACTGAGCAATGATACTGGGTGATGGAGCAATTTGACTGAACTGAAATTTCAATTTATAAAAAAGGCCTTGTGAGAAGATTTTATAAAGTAAAATGTGCTACCACTGGTAATTTCTTCCTACAATGCCAGCCCCAGAATGTGAGAAAGGGGCTATAAAGAGGATTTGTAGCTCAGTAGCTATTCTTCCAAACTCTTTGGTGATTATCTGCCACATGCTGTGCCCTGCACTAGGCTGGGAGCATAAAGTGGTGAACCGGGCCGCCATCATCCCCGCCTTCATGGACAGTCTAGTAGGAAATTTTTGTTTGGAAGTTTGATGGGTTTTATTTGCCACAGATTCTGGTGGATAACTAGTATTTTTATCTTAAAATGCGTGTTATACTCTGAGGGTTATAATTGTCTAGAACTATCTTTTCATATTTGAATCAAGGACACCAAAAGGTAAAAGGAGTAGATTTTCTTATTAACTTTTAGAAAGACAAACTCATAAATGTTACTAAAAACATGAACAAAGTATGATTAAGTATGATTTATATTGAATGCTCAAGCTACACACCATCTTGTGATAGCATGAATGGGATGAATGGGTTTTATTGTGAATACAGAAGCTTTGAGCTAAAGAGACCTCCGGTGGATTTGCGGGGCCAGGATATAAACTCAAATTGTGTTTTCCAGTTTGAAGGAAGAAGAAAAATTAGGAAAAACACCTCCTCCCCACTGGGAGTAATGTCTTCTCTGACTAACATAGCTTTGAGACATTGTTCAAAGGACGTAAGAAATTAGTAATCATCAAGCCAGCGGGTAGGACTGATTAATTTCCTCTGACTCTAGTCACAGATCAAATTCACCAGAAAATTGCCAAAGTACATTTGCCTTTTTGTAGTCCTAGATATAAATTTAAAGATGTGGTTACCAAGTCTAGTGGTCTTTTTTTTTTTAATCTTTTTATGGTTCCTGTAGCCATGCTATTTTTATGCCCTGAAAATGGCAGTAAAGAGAGGGCTAAGGGCATGGACTCTGGTTCCCAGGAATCCTGGGCATAAGTCCTTTTCATGTAGAAATTGTTCAACTTTGGACAAGCCATTTTACCTTTCTGAGCTGCTGTTTTCTCAGTGGGAGATCTGGAAAATAATAATACCTAAATATTTTGATTTAGGTATTATTATAATACCTAATGAAGGTGAAATAAGATAATTAATGTAACAGTTCTTAGTCATTAGACATGCTCAAAAATGTTAGATATATTATCATCATCATTGTTTTAGTTTTCTCACCAATAACCCCTTTGACACTCCTTTACTATTAAGTTAATATGGCAATTTCTTCTAAGTGATATGAGACCCCAAGTCTACCAATTAGTTGCCTAGGAATCATCACATATGAGAAAGACAGGAGAAGAATGATATGTCAACATGAAATCAGAAATTTATGTTGATTGTAAACTTTTACTTCTATGGAGAAATCAAGGCTCTGTCTCTCCTATCTGTATCTCATTCTACCCCCAACCAGGGGGACCTCTGCTGTGTACATCAAGGATGAGGACAATAGGACCACTATCCTACAGGACAGCGGGCAAAGAAAAGCAGTTAAGGGCTCTTCCTGCCAGTGGAGTACTCTTTAGATTGGTTTCCTTTGGGATTTATTTTCTCTTTGGAATATTTTCCCTTTTTTCTTCAAATTCCTTCATATTACTTTGTCCCTCCCTCTTCTCTCCCAAGTTACTGGTGAGAGATTTAAAGTTGTCTACTGTTTGGGAAGAGCCTTCTGAAATGGGGAGGTCTTGAGAAACTGGGATGGGATCCACTGGGGGGAAAAAAACAAAACAAGGGAAGCTCTGCTCTAGAAAGTCTTTTTTCCTTGTATAGGGTTTTCACTTTACTGTGTTGTTATAGCTCAAGGAGCAAAATCAAGGAAAAGAAACTAAATGGGATCTGTCTTCCTTTAGTCACCAAGGTGGAAGGCCACAGGGGGTCCAGAAGCTCTAGAATTCACTAAGAGTATACTGGCTGACAGTAGATTCATTTATCCTTTAGAAATATCTGGGTGTGGTAGCCAGCTGATGCAGAGTTCCAGGATGCTAATTCTGTTAGTATACTCTGGAGCACTGGGGAACAGAAGTGATGTTTCTCAACATTTTAAGTACTAAATGCCATTTAATTACACACTCTTTGGAAAACCACATTTAACTGATATCTTTTAATATTTCTACTGAGTTGACAACACAATGCTATTAATAATACCTGTCATGTAAGGTATAGAATCAGCAAGCAGCCAAGAAAAGTAGAGTAAAATATGCTCTATTGTTTCTTTTCCACACTTTTACTGTTAATATCAATTTTGTATTAATTTTCATTAAAATATTTTAAAATAAAGAAACCTATTTAAAATATATTTATATACTGTTGTAATACCTTTTATTTATATATGGGTTTATTATTTCTGAAGTAGTCATACACTTTATACAATAAAAACAATAATCATACCAAGTTTATTATTATCTCAATTTAACAAAATAAACAGACACTCAGAGAAGTTATGTCTTGCGTAAGGTCCCAAAGTGAATAAATGATAGAATTAGGAGATAAACCCAGCTGCTCTGAAACCAAGTTTGAGATCTCTTTTCACCTCATTGTAGTTGACTTTTTGTTACAGTATCAAAACAGAGAGGAAATTTGTATTCCAATGGTTTTCAACTTTGTTTTAGCATTGACTTCATTCCTCAAATGAATTATCATGCATAAACCTGATGCACACAATGAATAAAAGTGGGCAGCAGAACATCTGCTGATTCCCCTCTATTTCCACCATGCAAAGACCTCTGAGGAACTGCTACTAAGTCCTAAGGGCTTCTCAGAATGTGGTTCGAAGGCACTTAGCATCTAGATATATCCCCTCACCTTTGGGCATGATCACAGGTGGGCAGAAATACTACCAGTTTGTGAGGCCCAGTGCTAAATGGAAATGCAGGGCCCCAAGTTAAAAAAGTATTGAGAATTTCAAGATGACAACAGCAGAACCAAGCATGAGGCCCTTTTGAATGACTGCATAGGCTGCATGTCTGTAAAGCTGGCCTTGTGTGTAGACCAGGATTTACCTTTAAAACCCTTGTACTAAATGGTTTCTAAACCAGTGTTTATCTTTTCTCAATGACCCTTGTCTATGCTCTAGTTCATTCTCATATTCTTATTTGCCTTGGGAAAGCATCATTAAATCTGTTCAAATTATACTGTAGTGGGGTAATTTTTAAATTATTAAAAAATATTTTCCCCCTGCTTACATACCAGACCTTCACTCTAGCTCACAGTAGATACCCATATTCCCAAGGGAGATTAATATTTGTTTTAAAAAGGAATCTGAAGTGAAAGATATTCAGCTTCTGAAATGGAAGCTCATAGCTTGAGAGGAAGTATTTCAAATTCCTTTAAGCTCCTCCTCCCATTCCTTACCCCACCATTACAATATCAACTATCAATCTGGGTGGGCTCAGTTAATAGACTGTATCACTAGATTGTGACAGGGACACGGCCACATGCTCATCACACCTATCTCCTACTGCTCCTGGACACACAAGAAGATGGGGTTTCCCAGTCTCTCTTACAGTTAAGTGGCTAATAGTGTGAGGATGGAGTGATGTTTACACTTTTGAGCCTAGCCCCCAAACTTGTACACTCCTCCACATACTCTTTTTCCTGAGCTGCAGCCAAATGCAGAGAACCCTGTGGAGAACTCAGATACCCTAGAAGATGCTACAGCCAGAAGCTGGAAGGGTCCCAGGGTCCTGAGTAACTCCATCCATCAGAGAATCTTGATCTCCAACAACCCACTGGTCCATATTGGACTGTGGTGGGACCGCAAATAAATCTGGACTGTATTATGTGAGCAAGATTTGGGGTTGTTGTTACAACAGTTAACATTACTTTACCTGACAATACACAGAGACAAAATATTTCTGACATTACTGGGGCTTAGCAGGAGTTAAGAAAGATATAAGTAAGCATTTTAAATAAAAGCTTTCTTTCTGATCCCAGGAAATTTGTGTGAGGAGATCTAGAGGGAAGTAGAAAGGAGAGTTATATGGCCATATATATGTCTCTTTAATCTTCCTCTCTAGGTATCATCTTGGAGAACAGGAGTCCTGTTAAATATATCAAAAGAACTGTTGAGGGTATCATTTCTTGCCCTTATCTTCATTTGTGACTCTGAGAGGAGATTTTCTTATCCTGATAAAAGATAGATCATGTTAACCTGGTGGGGCACCATGTCCAGGCAGAGGGGAGCCCTGATATTTAGCTTTCCAAAGCATCACTGGTTCCTGACGGGTGTAGACAGGGCATGTAGTAGTGGAGTCTGACTGAAGAAGAGGCAAGAGGATTGCTGACGGAAGGTAAGCTGTCTCTCTGGCATGAGCGACCGAGGGGATAACCAAGCTGGGCCCAAATGGAAGCCAAAGCCACATCTCACAGAAGTCTGGACAAAGAGCACAAACCCAAATGAGGGCAAAACCACCTGAGAATACTAATAGGCGCCAATCAAACTGAGTCAAGATCGCAAGTTACCCCAGCTGCAGACCTTAGCTGAGAACCCTTTCAGAGTAAGCTGCACATACATGAATAAGAGGCAGAAAAGTTTGGGTAGGAGTGCCCCAACTCTTCTCCGCTCCTGGAAAGTTTTATAAGCCACCTCTTACAACCAATATGCCCAGACAACATCACAAGAAAAGAAACAGGGGATGGGAGCTACCTCAGAGAAAAACATGCTTACCCAAAAGACGAAACACCATTAATAGGCTGTTTAAATTACCAGAATGGATTACACTTTAAACAGGATTGAACACTGAGCAATTTTTTTCCTATTAGGTGGGAGATGGGGAGTTGGCCGGGGTCAGGAGTGGGGGGAATGAATAGTGATAGGGCTGGAAACTCAGATTAGTTTAAGACAAAATATTCATGTTTTCTTTGCCTACCCGAGTTTTGATATGAGTTAAATTTGATGAATCTACTATATATGATTAAAAGAAAAGTGAACTAAACAATTTCAAACTGTCTGCTAAAACTCCACACACCTCAGGGCTCTCCTGAGAAAGTCTGGCAATGACAGATTTTTGTAGATGGATGTCACTCCTTTTCTTTATTCGGTGGTGCCATGTTTTTTAAAAGTATAATTTCCCCACCTCTATTCTTGTGAAATATAACACACAAGAAGGAAAAGGGCATACAACAGTGCCAGGCTTTTCATGCTTTCTTCCTGAGCGGGGCCCTGGGAAACCGAGCTTGCCAAGAACAATGTCAGAAACATCAGTTGACTACAGTGATAACAACATACACAGAAGGCAGATTGTCTGACAATAAAGTTGCCAAAAAAGAAATTGCTGTACCTGTGGAAACCTTGAGTAGTTCCACGAAGGTGGTCCATGGCCAATAATAAAGGCAGTGCAGAGCAGGTAGAAGTTCTTCTTCTAACCAGTGGGAGCTTCCTGAGGATTGAGCCATTTGGCTTTGCTGGGGCACTCCAGGAAAGATACAAATCCTGCATGAGAGCAATGAAAGGTTTATCAGGAAGGCAACAATCACCACCACCACCACTAAGCACTTCCCTCTTCATACCCAACTTTAAATTTCACTTCGGTTAGCAATTGAAACCAAAGCCTGTCCCCTGATAACTGGCCACCAGATATAACTGCATGAGTAGAAAATAGCTACAGTAAGTAAGTAAAGATGGAAGCTGTTTTGTTGCTTTTGCTTTGTGTGTTATCTCTGCATTTCTGTTAAGTTGTTTTAACCAACTCTTCTAACCATTGCTTGAGTGCACCAAAATGACCAACTACAGTTTTAAGTAGTAGTAGGAGAGTCCAAGCAAGCTGGAATATTTCAGAGTTTAATTCTAAAATGGGTGTATAGTTTCTGCATGAACCAGAATATTTTGGCTCATATCAGATTGTGTCTCTCATCCAGAGGATGCCAAAGTGTTCTCGTTAGGCTGGCTGGGGAAAGAGGACACAGACAGCAAGAATGAAAATGGGATGGAAAGCCCCTGGGACTGATGGTAAAAGTTTGTGTAAGACCATGTCCAACTCTTCAGAGTGATGCTGACTTGCCAGGTTTTCTTCCCTTTTCCCCTATCCTGTAAGTTTATTAGAAAGAGAGAGAGAATTAGGAGAAAACAGCATAGACTTAATGACCTCATTCCCCTGGTGAAGCATCAAGATCTGAACCAAGGTTCAGGTGTGCTACTCACTTGCAAAACAACCCAGGTCTTGATCTGTTTCCTTGCTGTTTATGTAGTATTAATTAGTTTTCTCCACCAGAGAGCCTGTAAGCTTATTTGGGGCAGGGATATTATGCCAGTCAGGGTCCTAACAGGCTGGCACACTCAGACTAGGATAGTTCAAGGAGGGTTTAACAGAGGAAGAAAAGTGGGCAGGGTGTCAGGAGACCACAGGGGAAAATACAGCACCCTGGGAGTAACAGACTGGCAGATACCACCCTAAGCTCAAAGAAAGCCAGAAAAAGACAGTCCTAGTACTTCTGTTCTGCGACCCTTCATAAAGCCAGTTGGGGGAGGGCACGCCAGAAAGAGGGAGAAAATGCTCTCTTACCTTCCTTGCCCCTCCTGCCAGGCTCACCCATGGGCTGAGCTCAAGGGGAAGCCAGAGGGCTCAGGAGTCCTGAGAAGCCCCCTGAGCACAGAGTGTGACTGAGAAGGGCTGAGCGGGGATCTGGGTGAGGCAAACTAAGGATCCTCAGCGCGGACACATTTCCCCTTTCTCTTTTAAATCCACTGCACCTGCCATCAGTAACCAGCTGTTTGATTAAGAGGCTGCCCTTGGCATTTCAATGGCTCTTTTTCCTTATCTATATAGTAGCAAGGCACCTGCCTGCTTCCAGTCTCCACAGGAAAGGAATGGTTTATATCTATTTGAGGTGCCCCATAAGAACCCGACTACAGGAAAGATTTCAAAGCATAATTTAAACCAAAGCAATAACAGACCCCTAAAAGCTCTGATCAAGAGTCCTAAATAAATTCACCTTCTGTAATTGCCAGTACATGTCTCTGTCCTCGATTTTATGAACCAACTCCAGCACCCTGGAGTTTACATCCCTCCTTGATCAATCTTCAGTAAGGAATTTACTTCTCTAATAACACACTTCGCAACATCAGGCAGGTCCCAGAATGACCATCAAACAGAGGCAATGTGAACAGCTGGGAGTATCTGATGGTAGTAAACACAGATGTGCCTGACAGGACATTAACTGCTTAGCACGTTGATATAACTGACTTCCCAACGTTCAGCAAAGCTTTGTAGTCCCTGAGATGCTACTGCCTGAGTCTAATGATTGCTGTGTTCCCCATCCGCTCTTTGGCAGTGTTTTCTGCTGCATTTGATGCAGTGCTTCAGCTCTGTGTTAATTATGAGATCAGCTCAAGGCCTGTGATTTAGAGCCTGGGCTCAGAACCCTTCCGGTAATTCAGTTCCCGTAAGTCTGTGTTATTGGCTCCTGAATTCAGTTGCTTAAGCTAATTAAAATATAAGCTGAAGAAATTCATTTCTTAAGCAAAATTAAATCTGATATACACACTGAATATTGCACCTTGTCATGTCCGTGTTTAGCTCAATTCTACCTCTTACTGCTCACTTTGCAGCTTGAGAATTCCCATTTAAAGCAAATGCTTGAATTATTGAAGAGTCAGAACTGGCCTTTTGGAAAATGTTTGGTTATAAAACAACTTGGATAAAGTACTGAAGTACAAAAAGCATTTTTAATGTTCTTTTGTGGCATTATCAGCCAACCATCATCATCATGAGATGGCAAATTGATAGTCTTTTAGTAAAATTGGAAAATCCTTCAAAAAACCCGTCCATCACATAAGAGAATGGCATTGTTGGACCTGATGGGCATGAGATAACAGCACTGATAACTTGATGAGGGGTAACTATAGCTCTACCCTGTCCTACCCAATCTACCTAACACCAGTGTCAGGGATATTTGCAGTGTTGGTTGATAAAATTAAGACCAGGCTTTTGCAAGAAGAAAAATCTTTTAGTTTTTTAATCCAAACAAACACACACACAAACACATGAAACAAATGCCACCTGGTTTCCAATCAATGTGTTCTGGGTCTCTTCCCGTCTAGGTTTCCAGATCTGAGGGAGAAAAATCTCTGGGCATGGTCACTTGCTAACATCTCTAACCTGAGCCAGTTGTCTTGAAAATGCATTCTTCAGGCACAGGCAATACTGACCAGTGAAATATACCACTGCTCCTGACAATCTTCTGAATAGCCTCAGACTACTGTTAACTGGTCAAGAGTGTCACTGTCACATAAAGCACTTGGCAAAAACCTTGAAAAATTTGAGTGCTATTTTCTATTAGCGAATTGGTAAAGTCAGGATGGTAAGCAGGTTTTCCCTCTTGGCCATTCTGACTATTCAAAGCAGTTATCTGGAGTAACGGTCTCAGAGGGAGTTTGGGGTGAGTCCCAGGTTCATTGGAAAAGAGGGCAGGGTTGGCTGGGTGGTCTTGGAGGTAAGAGGCTGGCTATTCCACCATCCTTTCATCTGTCAGCCTCTACTTTCCGTTTTCCAGGTGCTGAGATAAATGAATAAATGAATTATACTTTCTTGAAGTATAATTGTGTGTTTCACGGATCATATATGTGATGATTTTATTATAATGATTGTATAGATATGCATCTATACATTCTATATGTATATACAAATATATAACTTAGCACATAAAATTCTGGAAGAATTCATAGAATTTGGCTAAGTTTAAAAAAAATAATTTAATTTAATGTTTGTTTTAAACAAACCTAGGTTTATAGTAGAGGTGGGAAATATGACAAAATTCCTATAGTTGGAGAATAAATTACTCTAGTTTGGAAAAATTATGCTAGAGTGTAGGGTTGCAGATATAAAAACAAGCTGGTCCTTACTTTTGAGAAACTTGATTTTTTTTCTTTTTCTCCTTTGATTTCAACCAATTTTCACTCTCACATAGGTATCAGCTATGGTTTTGAGATGAGTCAGTTTAATCAGCTACTAGTGTTCTTTGGCTGTGAATGATATGGCAGCTTTGTGATTGCCTAAATGAGTTGTGGGTACTCTGGAAGCAAGGTAATTTCTGTACTTCATCTAACGATTAGCTGGCTCCAGGGATTTGTCATCAGTTCCCAGAGGGCAGAGTCACAGTGGTCGTCTTCCTAGGGAACTCTCAGCAGGCCACAGTGATAAGTTGTTAATTTAAACTGGGAATTCTAGCTATTAAATAGTTTGGAATACTTGAGTCAACCCATTAGGGTACTCCTCCCATTGGGAAAAGTAAATTAAGATCAGAAAGCTGCTTGGTGATTAATGAATCAAAACAAAAGGAACTGAATGGTTTTAAGAGTTTGGTTCCAAGAGATTTTTTTAGAAGTCAATCAGTTGTTTGATTTGAAACTCTCTCTCTCTCTCTCTTTATGTGTATGTAATTTTTTATCTTATACCAACTGGAGTTTATCATACAGTTATGTACTCAGGTTACTCTAAATAATAATTCCCCCTTTTTGGAAGAAATATAGTTACACATAGATTTTTTTTTTTTTTAAATAACAGCATTTAGTACTGGTAGTGTGGGATAACATAAACTTTAACTCAATTTCAGGAGATCCTCTTGACCCTCACTAACTTGGATGTCGTGACAGGAGGGAAGGTGTGTGGTGTGCAGGCAGAGATTGGTGAGGAGATAGACTGACATGCTGTTAATGAGACCAGTGTGGTGGAGGTGATGGAGGGGCAGCAATGGTGTGAGGAGAGTCATAAATGCTCCACCAACCCTTCCCTGATCTCTTAAAGAACAGCAATTGGGTGGGAAGGTAAGGGTGCAATGGGTGCTGTCGTAGGCAGCAGGAGGCCAAAAGGGAATGGAAAAACAGAGAGGCAGGAAATCTCAATGAAGGAAGTCTGGGGCAAGATGTCAGACCTGGGGCTGTATAAAGATACTTCCAGTTCTTAAGCACAAAACTAAATACTTGCCCTTCCACACTCTGACATACCATATGTTCTTAGACATAAAGATAAGAGTAATATGTAAAACTAGTAAAGGATGCCTAGAAAACTAATATATATATTTTCATGATAACTACATCAATTCCTTTTTACAAATACAAAATAGAAACTACTTTCAAGAAATTCATGTGCTTGGTTTGACTTGTAGGTGTTCAATAATGCTAGTCTCTAAGTATTTAGGATAATTCTGACTATTCAGAGCTCAACTTATTCAGCCCTGTGAGGTTAAGGTCTACCCGTGGGTTCACCATTGTATACCCAACTGGCAAATTGTTCTGAGCACTGTAGGAACAAATAAATATTTGTAGATGGACAGACTGACAGATTAAGTCAATCCTATATCTATTAAAGGGAACTTTTACCAACTCATACCTATCAAGTTGGGGTGAAGTGCAAAGAGGGGATATGCTGCCCAGTTCACTACAAGGGCTAGAAGGTCAATAACACATCTTATTTTCTATAGCTTTTGATTTTTTAGGTTTCATGCTTTTGGAATATTTATATCATTTTCTGATAGCAGTCTCTAATTGCCACCTGGTTATCCTTTATTAAATTAGTTTTAATCAGACTATGTCTGGTGTTTACTTTCCCTTTCCCTTTTTTCTTCCCTGTTATGTAGCTGGCTCTGTGAGAGGAGCAGATATAGTTATCTAATTTACAGCAGTATCACCAGAGCCTGGCACAGAGTAAATGATCAATATATATTTGTTGAATAAATGCATGATAATTGTCTCCTTATTTCCTTCCCCCTTTTCTCCCAATTGGAGCCCTCTAAATAAGATCACCATAATATTTGTCATTGAAACCAGGATTCTTTTTTTAGAGTGAAGAGAGGTGCTATTGATGTACCAGGACAAAGTCAAAATCTGAGATTGTCGCACACAAACTGGGACATATGATACTCTACTTTGAAAGGTCTCTTCCATTCCCCCCACCCCCCGGGGCTTTCTCAATGATAATGAGCAAACCATTTTAGATAGTAGATGTCAGGGATCAGAAAATTTCATTATTGCTTTTACATCAAACAGCCAATAGATTGCCAGTGATGCTTGCCAAGTTCTCTCTCTGGCTATTTACACTTTGTTTTGTTTGTTTGTTTATTTTTGTTGTTTTTAAGGATCTGTTGTTATTAGGTCTGGCTTCCTGGATGATCCACAATTTCTTGATCCTATATAGTCTTGCTATCTGGTTCTCATTTCCTAATCATCCTGTTTAGTTATTGTAGACTTCTTATCCCAAGCACTCACCTGAGTTAATTATTTGACTTCTGTGATTCTCCCCAACTCCCTTGGAGGCTCCTGCTGGCAACTTCTAGCCCTTTTTTTTTTTTAACAAGCACCAGACAACAATGCAGATGAGCCAGCTTAGATTTTGGCTGAAACTCTCGCCCTTCAAATGTGACAAGGAAGCTTCCCTACTGCTCCCTCCTGCCTTATATCTTCACTGGGTCTGGACTTGGAGACTCACACCCTCACCTTCAAAAGGAATGCAAACCACTCCTTACCAAGTAAGGTGGCTTTCTTTATAATCGCTACCTACCATGTAGCAGAATTTGGAAAAACATTCCACCAGGTTACGTTGTATGGATGATTGAGGAAATTTTTCAAGCAAGGATCTTGAAGAAGATAAAGTCTGTAGTTTCCTTCCTCTCGGCACTTCATCAAGAGCTCTAGACAGTCTGGGTAATCTGCTAGACTAGAATGGATTTTCGTTCTCCATTCTTACAGGGTAGGCATGAGAGTGACAGTGTTAATGGGGGTGCAAGCAGAGCGTGAGGGTGCCAGGCGGTCTGAGTTTACATCATAGCTGTTTACCGGAGTTGTCTGGGAAGGACAGCTTCCAGACCTAGGGATCTTCGTGCCTGTGGGAGATTGCCTTTGGTCCTGTTAGAGTGAGGGATTCCCTGGATCCATGGGAGGTTGAGTTGTGAGCACTGCTTAAAAACCAAACTGTAGATGGTGTGTTATTCACATCCCCTCCCATCATGCTGTACGTGCAATCAGTCAGCATGACTACAACTCATCACTTTCAAATGAAAATGCAACTAAACCTAGAAGATTTCAATCTGAAAGACACATTCAGGAGTTAGGCCTTTCTATTGTTTTATTAGAAAGGAAACTCCATTGCTTTCTTGATTCCCTTTTAATAAAGGTAGTGATAAAAGTAAAATGGAAATGAAAGATGATGGATGGCCTGTAGGTACCTTATTTGACAGCTGAAAACAGACATATAAATAGAAATATTAATCAATGCTCTGGGCATAGTTCAGGTGCTAAGCTGTGGAATGTAATACATCCCAGAGCTTAATTATTATTTTTATGGATATAGTGGCCCAATGCACTCCAGGCAATTGCATCAATAAAATCTTCTGCTAGAGTGGGTTCAGCACAGGGTTGTACTACTTTTCTGCCAAGTGAACAGGTTTGGCTTTATATTGGATTCATGGTAATATTTTGAGCAGTGTGTCTTGGATCTTCTTCATTTTGAATGCACATTTGAAGACACCTGCATTTAGTTCCCAAGTTGGGCCTTAGCTTTGTTCTGGAGATGTGCCTGCTCACACCAAAAAAGATGTCAATTGATCTGAGCCATGTGATGCTACATAAAATCAAGCTTGCTACAAAAATAAATTGGCTGAAACAAATGCTTTCTTCGGAAATGTCACTACTGAACAAGAAATAAAAGAGATTTTTTTTCTTCTCCTGAGAAAGTGTAGTGGATTACAAAGAATTTTTTTTCCTGGTATTAAATTTTAAATATAATTTTTCTACAGAGTTAACATTTGTTTAAGGCACACAAGAAAGTAGACTGAAATTTCTCTTGTCTAACAATGAATCTTCAGAAAATAATCTATTTTAATGTAGCCCTACTTTGCAGGAAAAAAATAAAAAAACTGCATGAGAAATCATGGCAAAGAGTTCTTTTTTCCCTCTGGGTTGTCATATTATCAACCTACTGTCACTAATTACATTATATTCTCCTACTTTGCAAGCTTAGATACTTCAGGCTGGTTCCTAAAGGATGATAAAGTAAATGTTCATAGGTCATCAAGAACTTGAGGAAATAATGGAAATGCAAAGAACTCTGTCTTCTACATTTTCTAAAAACGTTTTTTCTACACACACCCAAACAGCATTAAAACATTTACTTCCCCCAAACAGAGTTCTGGCTGTCATTGCCAGGTTCAAAACACTGACTCAACTAGGGAAACAAGTTTGAAGCAAAATGTTATCCTTACACTCATTATTGTTTTTTCATTTCCTTTCTAAAAATGTTCAATAAAATTTATTGTGAAATACAAAAAGTTTTAATTTTCATCTCTGGCTTTTCATTGATACATGTTTCCACTCTGTGGTTTCAGCAGATATGATTAAAAGAAGATAATATCAAATGAACTATAAATGGCAAAAATTTAAAAAGAAATGCAATGGTAATCTTGTATATCACAGCTATGTCTGTGCAACTTGCAAACATACAGATGTAAAGACAAAAAATGTTCCACTATCCAGATGTTAATTCTGAAATAACTTTAAATTTGGGATGTTTTGTCTATACTGTGCTAACCAGCAAGTGTTTCTGAGTGTATGACTGTTCATACTGTGTAGGCAAAACAGATGGATAATTCAACAGCACCATTCATTTTTTTATCCAGATGTTCTGCCATCATGTTGGCAAAGCCCTTCCACTGTCTTAACAGTTGATACTTGATATAAACTTCAGATCAGTATACTAGTTACATCTGGTGGTTTTCCCTGAAAACCTCCTGACTTTTTAACTTTTTAATTATTTAACCATTATTATTCTGAATAAGTAATTAATCTGACACTGGGTAGCTTATTATGTACTGTTAAAATGTTAATGGAGAAAGCAAGGCATAATACGCACACACACACATACATATATACGTGTGTATATATGTATGTATGTATGTGTATATATAGAACATTGTATAGTTTTATTTCATATATGAATCCTATTCTGTAATTGTTTATGCATTAGTGATTGGAGATGACACTCTGGCATATAAATAAACAAGTAGGTAAATATATATATATTTTATATATATATATTGTAGGTTATATATATATAGCTATATATATAACCTAAACTATTACTCTTATACAATTTCATTTCAAGTGTACTTTTGAGGGGTATACAAAAAAAAATCACATACCTCAGGCTTATTTGAAATGTGTTATTTGTAAGGAAATAGGATCTTTATACGATTTTAAAATTCTGAAAATTTATAGCTTGTGAAGTTCTTTTCTTCTTCCACAGTAATGACATGCATCACTTAGAGTAGGAATTTTAAACTAAGTGTATTTTTTTGCATTTCTTCAGAAGCTCCAACTTAAGTATTATTGTGACAATAAATATCGTTGCTTCAAGAACCCTTCATAAAATGTAAGAGCTTTTAACATGAAATAAATAAATGCATTGTTCTCCGAGATTAGGTGAGTGTCTTTGAAATATACTGTGTTAGAATGTTAACTGAGTTTGACATAGCATGGATATAAAATGCATTGTGCCACTCAACTTACCAGCAGTAAAACTGATTACCAATTCTAATCGTTGTCTGCATGGTGACAGCATACTGAGATGGAGATGTTGAATATTTTAGTTTGTGATATTATCATTGTTGTTTAAAGTACTGACTACGTGTTTTGAAACCAATAGAAGTAATTGGTATGCATGTAAGAACTAGCAGGCTGAGCACATCATTTATTTATAGACTCTTTTGATGTAACTCTATGGGGGAAAAAGTTAATAAAACATGGTTCAAAGATAAATTTACACTCACCACTATAATATGACATAAAGCACAAATTATTGTGCCAAAAAAACTGTTTTCTAGTGAAACCCGTTCTTTATCCTCAAGCTATTCAGCAAAGCAAGAAGAATAGGGCTGGGAGGAAGTAAGAGCTATGCAGGTACTGTTAACTCTTTAAACTTTTCTGAAGCAACTTGTGACACTTAAAATCCAGGTACTAACAAAGAAAAATCAAGAAATATGACAGAGTTCCTAAACCTTCCCATTTTTTCCCATAAAGTATACTAGATTATGGTCTCATAGGACAGGTTCACCAAGAAGTCAGTATCAGAAATGGAGAAGGACTAGAAAACATATTTAGGAAGTAACATGATGGCCTCATCTCAAAGGTCAGATGTAGAGGAAGGCACTGCTGTACACCACCCTTTTGCAGCAAGGATACTGACATGCTTAGTCTCTATTCAAACACAAAAGCACATTTTACAACAATATTAATTAAATGCCTAATTATGGTCAGGCAACTGCTGACTTCAAACTTCATTTGCTTCAGGCACAGTCAAAGCTTACACCAATGTGCTAGAAAAATATGAAACTGCTGACAATAAAAAAAAAAAATGTGTTAAGAATAGTGATGTAGGCAAGATGTGGACAAGCCAGAAGGAAAGAGGCTGCTACACACAGATGAATATCTGTGGAGAATAACTGCCCTGTCTCATTTGCATGGTAGAAGCATTTTTCATCATTGGAGACCATGAGGAGGAATGAAAATCAGAAGAGTTGGGTTTTGGCTTTTGACTTTTACCAACAATGGTATAATCTTAGGCAGGGATTTTAATGCTTCTGGGCCTTGTTTTCTTTATCTTGGACTAGAGGGCTTCTCACTCTCCTTTTAATTCTTGATTCCATGATCTCTTCTCTGAAGAATGTTTTTGAAGTGGGGAATTCTAGGTCCAAGAAGTAGAAAAGATTGGCCTCATTCTAGGGCTTACATGGATGATCTCATTTAAGTTTTCCAACAACCTGGTGAGATATTTTATTTCCATATTTCAGATGAGTAAGTCAAGACTTAGTTGTCATATACAACTATAATGAACAGAGTTAGGATTTGAACCCAGGCAGTTTCAATCCAGAGCCTGGGTGCCTACATCAAATCACACTACAGTGAATGTCTGTGCTAAACCCAGACTCCTCTGCTTAATATGACACCTACATTTTGTGATTGAGTGACTAGCCATGGGGGGTGGCTAGCACAGTCAGGTGGCTAGGATCAGTCTGAAAAGAGATCACTTTCATCTATGGATTGTTTCTACTTCAGATTCCTTATTAATCAGAGTCACCATGAGAAATCCTGGTTCAGTTCAGCTAAGTGGGGAAGGAAGATGGGGTAATCTACTATGTTTTTCCTCTTCTGATCATTTCATCTCTGTAGCTGGGCTTCAGTGTTTAAAGCCTCCATGGAAATAGTATTTAATTTAACCAACCTCATGCTCATTAAGCAGTACATTATAAACTCCAGCTTATGTTGAAATTCCCATTAATGTGAATCTTAAAAATGAGAGCTTGAGGTTTCAGAATGGCCACTTTTGGCAAAAATGTGACTGTAAAAATAAAAGCCAATAATTAGAAAAATGCTTGACATTTCTCCTTCCTACCTATATCTATGTGCTCCTGCTAAGACTGCATTCCTTCATAAAGAACTCCCATTCCTCCATCACCCACAGCATGCTTCTCCCTGGCTCATCACCTTTATAGCTCATTCATAATTTCTGTTATTATCTTCTTGTCATTACAGAGGTCAGTGTAAAGTACATATCTTGTATGTCAATGGCTGTAGTAAAGCTAAACAGGTAAAATTTCATCAGCTCTTACCAAACACTGGATATTAAAAATGTATAAGTCAGCTCGGGTTGCTACAACAAAATACCATAGCTTGGGTGGCTCAAACAAAAGACATTTATTTCTTACAGTTATGGAGGCTGAGAAGTCAAAGATCAAGGTGCTGGCAGATTTGGTTCCCAGTAAGAGTTCCTCTTCCTGGCTTTCAGACAGCAACCTTCTCACTGTGTCCTTACATGGTGGAGAAAGACAGAGCCCTGCTGTCTCTCCCTCTTCTTATAAGGACACTAATCCCATGTGTCATGGGGGCCCCACACTCATGACCTCATCTAAACCTAATTACCTCGCAAAGGTTCCATCTCCAAACACCATCGCACTGGGGATTAGGGCTTTGAGATATGAATTTTAGGGGAACATAAATGTTCAGTCCATAACAAAGGCGCAATGAAAAATTCTCATCTTTTCCTCCTCTGGATGGAAATGGCATCGGTCTTCGTAGAAAAGGAAGCACTCTTTCTTGCCTTTCCCATTGACTTTTATCATCTCTTCTTGATATTTGGTAATTTATCTCCCTAAAAATGCACTTTGCATAGTTCTCAGTAGTGGTAATCTAGACTAATGTTGTCTCAGTCTAGCTCATATTTCATGCTATTGTGATTTTCAAATTCTCACTCTCAACTAAAAGAACAAGTTTCAGGAAAATTCATGAACAGCGTGTTTACATATTTCTTGGTCTGTGGTTAATTTATCACAGGTGAGGGAGAAAATTTAACATTTTAGAAAGGATAATTTTTCTCAACTAAAAATAATTAAGTATGTACAAATCTTAGACTCTTATGTTAGAAACATAGGTTCTTAATAAATATATATTTAATAAATGAATAAAATAAGGATGAAAATACTTCAGTTAGCGAAAAGATTTCAAAAGTCTCCTTCCAGTTTTACGGAAAGTGAGTGAATAATATAATATACAGTCAAAAGTCAGAGAATTCCTCATTTTTTCCTATTTGTGTATCTACTTTATCCTTTTCTTTCTTTTTTTTCTTTCTTTGTGGTCATAGACTACAGATTTTTTAAACTCTTTTATAAAGATGCAACTTTATGGAACTTAAACTTCTTCCCTTCTGCCTACATCATATGATACAGACAAGAACTAACAAGTAAGTGAACCAGGAAGCCGAGAATAGAAAGGGAATGACAGTCTTTCAGTGATCTTTCTCTTTCACGTTTATGTTTTTCCTGTCTACAATCAGGGTCTTCTGTTATATAAGATCAATTGGATAATTTTTCAAAACCAGATAATTGGACAAGGATAGGACAATGAACAGAAAAAAAAAAAATTTCAGAGAAGCCACTTCTATAGGCAGGCCATTTCCTGGTTGCTTTAAACTGTGGTACATTGCAAGATCTATTCAAGACATTTCTCATAATAACTGCTATAAATATCAAATGTTTACCATGTGCCAGATATACACTGAGGACTCACATATATTATTTCATTGAAAACACAAAAGAACCTAAATCTGTTTTTCATATGAGGATCCAGACCCATCTATTAGAACAGTTTAGTAGATTATGACTGGCATTTTTCTAAAAAACAATAAATAAGATTAGAAAAAAAGCTTTGTGAATCACAAATAATAATAACAAATACAGCTTCTTAAAATGTTTGTTTCAGTATATGTGTGAATATTTGTGTGTGTGTGTGTGTTGAGTCATAATGTAAAATGTATTTTTTACTGATAGACATAGTTAAAAAAACTTCAAAAACCCTGCCCCATATGGTACTATTATATTAATTTTTAGAGGAAAAGCAAAAAGATGCAGCTTTATAACTATAACTTCCAAAGTTCCCAAATGAATTAGCTTCCATAGAGTCTCTAACGGTGTCTAAGATAACGTTATTGTTTCCCATTGCTTCCTTCCTCTCTCATGGTTTGCATTTATATAGCATCAAGGCAGCCCTACCATAGGGTGATTAAATCTCCTCAGATCAGGCCATCTGTGCCATTGAGTAAGTGAGATACTTCAAATAAGTGAATGATGAATTCTGCTCCAGACTGTCCCATAAAATTATAATAAAAATAATAATGAAGTGCTCTCTAATAAAAAGGAAGTCGTTACAAATACTGTGCTATTGATTGCAAAGGGCAGTAATTTTAGAGGAGCTCTTTCATCTGTGTTATAAATCTCAGCAACCAGTGGAGAAAATGTCAGGATTTTAAAAGCAAACAAACAGAAAAAAAAAAAAAAAAAAATCTCCTCACTCCTCATCTTTCATGCTGTTTTGAGTAAAACTAAGGTAGCACAAATATTTAAACAGATGGCTCAATGATATGCTTTTTTCTTTGCTAATCATAGTTATTAAAGCACTCACTTTATTTTTATTGTGCTTTAAACGGGCAGAGGAAATCTGAGGCTGATAATGACCTTTGTACATCGTGCTGCAAATTGATTTTGATGACCTTTCACTCTGCAATAATTAGGCTGGCTTCATGCACATTCATCTCCCTCTCTCTACTCTCAGGGTGCATGGTGCAGTGTTTTTTCCTGCTGTCCCTCAAAACCCCATTCTCCTCCCCCTCTCCCAGCTTTGTCGCCATCATCGCTGTACTGGGTTCTATCTTTTCCCTGAAAGCCACAGATTCTTGAATAAAGAATGAATAGAGGTATTTAGAGCCTAACAAAAAAGAAGAATAGTTATTTTACTGATGTTTTGAATGATCAAATATCTGAATTGTCATGTAATTATGACCATTACAATGATGTCATTGCCATAGTCATTTGTCGATTGTGTACATTGTGTTGAAGACTTATTACCACATTGAATTATAACTGAGTAGTTTAATGAATTTTATGAGGGTGTTTCTTTGTGGCTAATGTGAACAGATGGTAGAAGTGGAAAAGAAATAAACTATGCCTCATTTTCCTTTACATTTTCTTTGTTACTATGCTCTGAAATTAAGAACATCAGACTAACACATTTATACACACATATTTTAAAATCATAATCTTTAAAAAGACAATTGTCAGATATCCCCCTATTCTGTATTTTCTGCTTTCTTTAGACTTACTATTTTTTTTTTTACTTTTTTTTTTTTGCAGTGAAATATACATACCATATAATTTGCCATCTTAACCATTTTTAAGTATGAGGGTCAGTGGCATTAATTACATTTACAGTGTTGTACAACCGTCAACATTATACATTTCCAGAACTTTTTCATCATTCCAAACTTTTAGACATATTTTTAAGCAACTACATTTTTAGTCTATTAGGGAACTTCTCTTTTTCTTCCTTATGTGATATTCATTAAATCATATTCTTAACATAACTGTTTATACATGAACCCCCTAGGCCTAAGGTTAATTATAAATGTGTTTTCTTCAGGACTACAGAATTCCAAAGAATACTTTATTGAGGAATAGTAGTACAAGAAGCTTTACAGGTGATAATAGCTAACATTTATGGAACATTTATTATGAGTGAAGCCCTAAGTTAATTTATATACATGTTAAGGAGAAAAATTTGACAACAAAACGTTGCTTAAAACATTCCTTAAGGTAAAGCGGATGTTATTATTAAGTTGACCTTTCTTACAAAAATATAACAGTTGAGTCTTTCGTGCATATTTGCACCAACGCACAATAAGTAAGATCATAGGCAAACTGGATCCAGTCTTAAGAGTTTGTAGGGCCCAGTGTTACTCTGGCCCAGTCTTCCCTCAATAATAGCCTGCATTAAACCCGGGAAACAGAAATCAAACTATGAGTTTTAAATGGAGGAAAGTTAATACAGGAAATCAGGCACACAAGTGAGGTAAATGCTGAAAAGCCAACAGGAGATTGCCAGGCAACGTAAGTATTACCCACAATAGTAGCCATTACTAGGCTGGAGGACCAAAGTGGCAATTCAGTGGTAGGGGAGCCTGGGGGTGGGAATCATCTCATGGAAGCTGGAGACACGAAGGAGACAGAGCCATTGTTGGAGACATGCACCCATGAAGAGAGAGGAGGAGAACTATTCTGATTTCTCACTGCCTCCTATGTTTTAATCTCCCTACATTTCTTCCATTGGCCAAACCCAACCAGAAGCCATCTGACAAGGTAGCCTGAGACACAGCTTGGTGGGAAGCCACCTCCTCGTGACAGAGAAGAGACCAGGAGAAGGGTAAGGAAGAGACTTAAGGGCAAATCGGTCAAAGACTGGCTTTAACTTTCCAAATCAGGAAATGCTGAACCCCCCTTCTAACAAAGGGAAACAGAGGAAAATGTAGAAAGGTTTATGGATGCATGATGAGTCATGAAATAAAGAGCTATACTTTGAGAAAACTTTCCAAGGAAGCAGACGCCTCTCACCTTTGTAACCCTTGATTCCTTTCTTTTCCTCATTTCTCACATTGTATAAGTGAGTCTTATCTGCACACTCCAAAACATGTCTCCCATCCAACTACTTTCACCATCTCCACTGGTCCCACCATCATCTCTCACTTGAATTTTTGCAGCAACCTCTTAACTGGTTTTACTCTTTTAATTTTTTCTCATTTAAAAAATTGAGGTAAATTTTACATACAATGAAATTCACAGATCTTAAGCGAGTTCTGATGAATGTATGTGCCTATGTAAACAACATTTTAATCAAGTATAGAACTTTTCCATTACCACAGAAAACCCCCTCATATCCATTCAAGCTAGTCAAACTCCACCTTTCATAGGCAACGACCGCTTCACTTTCTAACACCATGGATTTGTTTTGCCTGTTATTAAACTTCATATGAATAGAATCATACAGTATATATTCTTTCACGTGTAACTTTTTTCACTCTTCATAATGTTTTTGAGGTTCATCCATGTTGTTGTGTATCATTAGTTTATTCTCTTATTAATTTCTCATTAGCATTCCATTTTGTGGATATACTACAATATGTTTCCCCATTTCCCTGTTGATAGACATCTGGACTATTTCCAGTTTTTTGTTACTATGAAAAGCTGTTATAAACTTTCAAGCACAAGTCTTTTGGTTGGACATATGTTTTCATTTCTCTTGAGTCAGTTCCTAGGAGTGGAACTGATTGATTGGTAAATGCATGTTAGCTATAAGAAAATGCTAAACTATATTCTGAATTGGTTACGTTATTTTATACTCCCACCACCAAAATTTGAGACTTCAAGTAGCTCCACAATCTTAAAAACATTGATATTGCCAGTATTTTAATTCAGCCATTCTAGAGGGTGTGCAATAGTTTTCTAGTTATCTCACTGTAGTTTTAATTTTCATTTCCCCGACAATGAATGACTTTGAGATTTTCATGTGCTTTTTGGCTGTTCATATATTTTCTTCTATGAAGGGTCTGTTCAAGTTTTTGTCCATTTCTTATCCATTTATTGTTTTTAAAATGAGTTTTAGTAGTTCTTTATATATTCTAAATGCAAGTCTCTCTCTCTCTATGATTATATATACATATATAATTTCTTCCAGTCTGAGGCTTGTATTTTTATTTTCTTAAAGCCGTTGTTAGGTTTTAGTTCTGATGAAGTCAAATTTTATATTTTTTCTTTTATGCTTAGTGTTTACTATGTTCTCTCTAAGAAGTTATTGTCTATCCCAAGGCCCTCAGGATATCCTGTTGTTTTCCTCTAAAAGTTTTAAGGTTTTAGCTTCTACATATAAATCTATGATGCATCTTAATTTAATTATTTTGTGTATCATTTGAAATGAGAGGTCAGGATTCATTTATTCTTTCATACATTTATCCAGTTGTTCCAATTCTATTTGCTAAAAAGACTTTTCCACATTAAATTGCCTTGCTTCTTTGTTGAATAACAAAGAGACCTGTTTATAAACATGAATATTTTTGGGTCCTCTACTATGTGTCATTGAACTATTTTGCTCTCCTTATTGTCTATCACTTTCTTGATAGTATACTGTAGTTTTGTAATAAGTCTTGAAAACAGACAGTGTATGTCCTCCAAGTATCTTCAAGGATATTTTAGTTTTTTTGCGTTTCCTTACAAATTTTAGAATCAGCTTGTCAATTTCTACATAAAAGCCTGATTAGATTTTAATTGGCCTTGTATCATACATCAGTTTGGGGTAGAATTGACACTTTTACATCATCAAGGCTTCCAATCCATTAACATAGCATAATCTTCCATTTATTTAGAAATTCTTCAATTTCCCTGGGCAATGCTTTGTAGTTTTTGGCACAGTGTCTTACACACACTTTATGTTTATTTCTACACTTAAAAAATACATTTCTGGTGCTACAATAAATAGTATTTGTGGTGATCAGCATTCAAGAAAGTTCCCAAAGATTTCCACTTCTCTGTATGTTCACCCTTGCGTATGCATCCCCACTGAATAAAGCTGACCTGAGTGACCAAGAGGACATCGTGGGGATGACTGACGGGGACTTCTAAGGCTCAGTCATAAAAGAAACTGGCTTCTGCCTTGATCTCTTCTGGATCATCATTCACTTTGGAGGAAGCTACTGCCACATCATGAGGACACCCACGAAGCTCTAGGAGAGGCACATGTGGTAGGGAACCTTTTGCCAATACCCAGCATCAACTTGCCAGCCATGTGAGCGAGCTCTCTTGAGAGCAGATCTTCCCGTCCAGGCTTCAGAGCACTGCCGCTCTGCCTGACATCTTGACTGCCAGCCCTTGAGAGACCCCGTGCCAGAATCACCCAGCTAAGTTTTTCCCAAATCCCTCATCCATAGAAACTGTGTGAGATAATAAATGCTTATTGTAGTTTTAAGTCATTACATCTATGGCAATTTGTTATGCAGCAATAGATAGTAAAACACAATATTGTTAATAAGTTTTATTTTCCAGTTGTTTTTGCTAGTATATAGAAATAACATTGATTTTGTAATATATTGACCATGTATCCTGTGACCTTGCTAAATTCACTTATCAGTGCTAGTAGTTTGTTTTATAGATTTGTTAGAATTTTTAATGTAAACAATCAAGCCAGCTGCAAATAAAACAGTTTTACTTCTTTCTTCCCAGTCTCTATACCCTCCATTAATGTTTCTCCCTGCTGTAAGACAGGACTTGAAATACAATATCCACTAAAAGTGGTCACAGCACAAATCCTTGCCTTGTTCCTGACTGAGCGAAATGTTCAGTTTTTCACTGAACACTAGTATGATGTTATCTGTAGTTTTTTATAGATACCTTTTAGATTGAGGAAATTATCTATCTACAGTTTGCTGAACCTTTCTAACGTAAACTGAATGATTACATTGTTGTTGCCTTTTAAGGAAATTATAAGAAGAAAAAATATATATATTCTCTTACATTTATCCACATAGTTACCACTTCCAGAGTTCTTCACCCTTTTCTTTCATTTGGTATTGTTTCCCTTTATCCTAAAAACAAACTTCAGCATTTCTTACAGGCAGATCTACAAGCAACAGATTCTTTGGGCTTTTGTTTATCTTTATGTCTATTTTACATCACTTTTAAAAAAGTTTTCTTCAGAGTACTTTGCACTGTCAACACATTTAATTTGCTCACATTTCCTCCCACTAGAAGGTAAGTTTTATGAGGTCAGAAGCCTTGTCTTGTTTACTTCTGTATTCACTTCACCAGGAAATGTTTCTGTCACAAAGCGTTGGTCAATTTGTTGGCAGAAAGAAAGAAGAGAGGAAGGAAGGAAGGGAGGGAGTACGGTAGGGAGGGAGAGAAGGAAGGAAAGAGGAATGAAAGAAAATTAATTGGAACTGCTATTTATGGCCTCCATGAAAATATTTGGGTTTGACAGTGTTTCTTGAAACATCAGCTATATTCATCTGGTGTTTGAGTAGCACAAATTAGTTTGCTTACAATAGCAAGACAAAATATCTGGCAAGAAGGAAGTAAAGGAAAATGCCAATTATATATAAGCCTTCAAAAATTTATAACACATTTAAAAGTACAAAATAACAATTTTTATTACAAACTTGCCGTTATATACATATATATGTGCGTGTGTGTATCTATCTATAGATAGATAATGAAATATATTCCCTATTTTATTTTCCATATAGAGTATATTCATTGAAACCTTGTAAGTGTAAGGGAAGTAGATAATCTTGATTATAAATACTTAAATACTACTAATATATAAACAATCATCCTTAAAACGAGATATAGAAATTACTGGCACTTTTCATTTTAATACTGGCACATTTTAGAATGTGCATACAGTGAGTCTGTACCTAATGACAAGAAAATATGAACAGGGCCTGGGAGGAAATAATTGGTAGAAGGAGACAAGGATAAAGATGACCGGCTTAACATATGAAGGGAGTGAAATAATAGGCAGCCAATATAGTAGATTGACAAAGAAATTTTTGATGAGAAGTATTTTGAAAACACCCACAGTTCTAAATAACTATTCTAAGCTAACAATGAATTCTTAGCCTGCAAAGGGAAAAGAACTCCTAAATAATGTCATTTATATTGTTCATAATGTTGATTATAAATCAACCAAGAATTGTCAGCTAGAAAAGATCAGGCTTAGGCTGAGCAGTGGTAACATATATTTTTCTAGAAAAGAAACGTTATGGAATTCAAATTCTGAAGTTGTAGGCTCTATTATTCTGAAGAACAATATTCCAGGACAAGACTGGAAATGTTGAGGTCTGGGTCATTTAACAGGTGCCTGGGAAAAACGCTGTCCCATAAGTTGTACAGCTCCTTCTGTGGATAGAGATGTCAGCCAGGTGAGCTAACGGGGCTAATTCATCCCTCATTCTGATGTGAGACAATGTTTGACAGAGCGTGTGGTGAGGTCATGAGAAGATTTTAAAAGAAAATGCTTGGTGTGGGCCAACCTGTGAAAGGTAAGTGATGTCAAGGAGTAGGTCTTTGGAGACAGGCTTGGGTTCAAACCTACCAATGGTGACCATTCTCCTTTGTTGGCCATGACAGTACTTATTTGAGCCTGCTGTTCCTTTCACTCTCAAAAGTGTCCCAAGTTATATCATTAATTATATGATTACCTAGTTTAAATGTCAATTCTGTTACTTACTGTGAGAACTTAGGTGAGTTATTTATGTTTTCAAGTCTCAGTTCCTTACTTTTAAAATGAGAATAATCATATGTAATTCTTAGGCATGCTGAGAGGTTTAAATGAGATATTTCAGGAAAGATTCTGCTTGTGCCTGACGGCTTAGTTCACAGCAAACTGTTATTTCCTCATCACCTGAATCCTTTTCAATAAGATAATTAAAGCCTTCAGTGATATGACCCCAACATGCTTTTTTTCTTCATTTATCTTAAACTTCATCTGCCTTAAACTTCTCAACCTTTTCTAACTCTCAGTCTTCGGCATGTTATTTCTTAGCTTGAAATGCAATCTTCCTCTTTTCTTTCTCATTATCTTTAAATTCTTTTTACTTTTTAAGGCTCACCTTTTCTGAATATCTATAGCTAGAAATAATGTTTCCTGTATATAAATGCACCTTTTTAAACTTTATGGCTGTCACTCTTTAAAATTATTTAAATATTTAATGAAGTGATACAAATTTTTATATTATTTGGATCTACTCCAATTTTTTAATTTATTAGGTTGCACATTTTTACATTATTTAGATACACCATAATTTATTTAATGAATCTCCTACTGAATGATATTTAAGTTGATCCCAGTTTTTAGATTATTATCACATTTTAATGTAACTACACAGCATTATAGTTGTATTAAATTATCCTCTATTTAAAAATCAATTTGTAAGTTTTTTTTCAAAATTAAGGATGTTAATTTTTTTTTGTCATGTGTTTCTTTTTTGTTAAATGTCCTCTGTTCATAATGTTTTAGACTTTGCTGAAAGGTTTTTAAGTGTTGTCTAAGTTATCAGATTTATAGTTTCTGAGTTTTGTGTCTGCTTAAAAAGATCATCTCCATCCTAAGGTTATAAATTAATTCAGTCATGTTTTCATCCAATACTTTTATGGCTTCACTGTTTACTTTAACTCTTTGATCCATGTGGAGTTTATTTTTATGTAAGTAGTGTTTTGAAAATGTGGCTTTACTTTTTCCAAATGACTATATAGTTATCAAAGATTTATTGAAAAATTCACCTTTATCCCCACTGGTTTGAGATGCTCTTTTTGTGCTACTTCTCATATGTATTTGGGTCTATTTCTGAACTCACTCTCTTCCATTGATATTTCTGTGTATTCCTGGGCCATTATTAAAGTTATATGAATTAGAGCTTTAGCATATGTTTTATTATCTGGTATGATTCTTTACTCTTCTTTAGAATATTTCTAGCTAGTTTTATGGATTTATTTTCCAGACAATGTAATAATATGATTTCATTTCATAAATTTTAGAGGGTTTTCTTTTAACTTAATATTTTAACAATATTGAGTCTTTATTTATAAAAACAGGATAGATTGCATTTTATTGTAGGATTTTACTATGTCTTTCAAAAGATACTGAAAAATTTGCACCTTGTAATCACCTACAGATTCCTTATAAAGTTGGTTTTGTAATGATTGTTTTGTTCGGGACTATGATTGAGATATTTTCTTCCATTATATTTTTAATTGGTTATAATTTATATATAAGAATTTACCTTTATTAACTATGTAAATATATGTCTTCATTTGTAATCGCTTTCCAGTTCATTCTCTTTTTAAATATGGAATCATATTTTCTGAAAGTAATAATAATATTTTACCTTTTCTTTTCAAAAATTGATAGTCTGTTTCAGATTAGTGCAATTGCTGATGGTATTGCTCATCGGGGTTCAAATGCAAACACTGTCAAGTTAATTAAATGTTCAAATCTTCAGTTTCCTCATCTGTAAAATGCACGAATAGTAATACAGTTGACCCTTAAACAACACGGGGGTTAGGAGTACCCACCCACTCTGAAGTAAAAAATCTCTCTATAACCCTCTTATTGTGGTTCTGCATCTGAGGATTCAACCAACTGCAGGTTGTGTAGTGTTGTAGTATTTACTATTGAAAAAAATCCATGTGAAAATGGACCCATTCAGTTCATGTTGTTCAAGGGTCAACTGTACTTATCACACAGGGGTAACATAAAGATCAAACTGGTAATGTGTGTAAAGCAATTAGCAACATACCTAGAATATGATACACTCCCCCAAATGTTAATCATTGTTTTATTTTTCCTCAAAGTTAATTGAATAGTCTAGTATTTTATTATCATCATTTAATAATACTAACAGTCATTTTAAATGACTTCCAGTGATGATGTGTGGAATGGCCTAATGGTCTATTTGTAGTGTATAGATTATAGTATAATAAGCATAGAGTCTAGATTTACCAGCACTATGATAATATGCAATTCTATTGTTTTAAATAAAGGCAATAAATTATTGTGAAACTAAATGGCACTTAATTTTTTATTCCTGGCAAGATACAAGTTAATTCACAAAATAGAAAAAGAGTGATGATAGTGGGAAGTCTTGTTTTATATTGATTATAAACATTAATAAAAATATTTACCACTTCATATTTGTATCATAGGTATTTATTTATATGTTCTAACTTCCTTAATAGAAAAGGTAATGCTCAGTTGATTCATCTACATGGTCAATTTGGACAGCTGACAACCTTCTTAAGTGCAATACCCAAAGTAGGCATTCAATAAATATCCTTTGAGGAAAGGCATGAATAAATAAACTGCACCATCAAGAAATAAATAGACTCATAGACAATATATTTTTCCAGATTCCACAGGGTCCAAGCAGATGCAATGGAAACTTTGTATTATCCCATCCTCAGATGACAAGAGACAGTATCATACTTCATCTTTCCCTAATATGTGTAATATTCTTTAATAGGAGAAAGATACTTAATCAGGAGCCACTATGTACAAAACATTGACTAGAGGTTTGAAATATTAAATGTTCTTTCATAAAGGAAGATTTTTCCCCTTAACGCACAAGCATTAAATCCTACTCTAATGAGTTAATTTTTTTCTTTCATTCACAGTGGAAATTGTAGATATCTTGCTTTTACTATAAAACCTGATTTATATTCTTCAGCTAAATGCAGAGATTTCATTTGTGAATGCTAGTCAGTGATTTATATCATTGTTTTCCTTTTCGGACAAGTCACTGCAAAATAATTTTTTTCAAGCAAGATGGTATTAACCTTTTCTGATTGCAAAGTCTCTCCTAGCAGCATCAATACTACTTTGTCATTTCTGTCAGTTATTATATTACATTTGATAAACAAATAAATGCAGCTCCACATATCAAAAACCAAAATGACTATTTTGAGGATTTGCCTTTTGATAATCATCTACAACAGATTAGGCAGCCTCTGTAATATTTCAAAGAATTGGCCTTTTTCCAGTTGATACTGATATTGGGATTTGAGTTAATTGCCAGTGCATCTCAAATAACAGAGCAGGTGCTAGTAGAAAGAACATTTCCTGTATTTTCTTTGTTATTTATAGTCAGAGCTCTTCTGCACTAAACCCTTGAGTTGGCTTTTTAGAGCCCACTGTATAACAATTTCATTCACTTTCATGTCAACAAGCTTTGGCTTGATAAATTAAAATGGAAAAAATGCTGGCTAAAGCACCGGGGCCCTACATAATTCATTTTGCTGCAAGTTTCTGGCAGCTGCCCAAGAATCACCTGCTATCTTCCTAGTGTCCTTATCATTTTCCCATCTGGAAAGGGCTGAACCTTACTTACACTGGGGAGTTAAAGGCCTGTGCAGGATGCATTCAAAGGCCATTAACAATCATAACTCTAAAAATCACCATCTTTTTTCAGGCAAGGTTAACACTAGTCTATAAAATAGATGGGAAGGTCAATATTTTGTTTTTATTTAAATAAATATAAAGCAATTGCAGGATTTCTTTAATGATGTAGAACTGCAGATAACCTGAACCATTATATTTCTAGACTTTGTGGTCTTCCTTAAAATTATCCAAAAGTAATTTTGAAAAGCCCATCCTAAATGAAGCAACTTCTAGTATTAGTTGTCAATTTATTGTTAAACAAAGTAATTCATTCATTTATTCTTACTTTATACAACTGGATTTCTTTTAAGGGAACTTAGGTAGGATGATAATTTTAGTAATTATTTTAACAATTAACTACCAGAATGCAAAGGTCATTAAAGAAAAAAAAAAACATAGTTTTGAAAAGAGGCTAAATGATAGTAGAATCAGGGAAAATGTTAATATTTAATTTTCTCAAAGTTTTGAAATTTACAAGTAGCTTTTGTTAACTAAGACTATATGACGATTAAAAGTAAATTAAATTTAAAACCTGATCCTGATGAAGCTTTATTACCCTAGAAATTATCAGAGCCTGAATATAAGGCTGTGAGTTCTAAACAGTTACAATTTTTAGAAAATGAAATTTCCCTTATTACTAGATATTTAGACTAACAATTCAAGCTTTCAACACCTAACTTATAATGCATGTTGGTGATTGTTAGTTTTGTCTCCAAGGTGGAAAAATATGTAGGGATGACCAGAATCCTTGACCAGCCACCCTTGCTAGGCTTAATGAGTGCGCTCTAAGAGCAGTGAGCAAAGCCAGGCAGAATGCTCACTCCTTAAAAAAGGAGAGGCAATACCGAAAGAAGTCAGATGGACTCCCCATTCCCTGCCCCAAATAGTCAATTTGTTTAGGAAATGCTGCCACTTGCAAAGGCTACTGGAGGGCAGAGAAGTCCAGAACCTTGAACTTGAACCCTGCCTGATGATTGAAACACTGGGAGGCTGTGGAGGTAAAGGGAGGGAGGAAGCTGCAATTTCGAAATTTATATTACTGAGGGGGAAAATTTGTATTCTGCTTAGTAAGATGCTTATTTTTAAAATAAGCACTGGAAAAAAAAAAGCCTCTGATGGGATTTTGTTTATATAAAGATAAAGCCTAGATCTAATTCTGGAATGGAAACTGACAGTTAAAAGTCTGTGAATAATAACACAAGAGGTTATCTTCACTGTGGGTAGATTTGAGCCAGTGGGGATAATTACACACCCTGGGTGGCATAGCCCATCAGTCTTTTTATGGGAATCAAGACTTTTGGGGTAAGTCAAGACTTTTGGAGCAATAACTCCAGGGTAAGAAGAATACAGTCAGAAACCCTCCCCCTGCACGGGAGATGGCCTGAATCCTGAAACTTTTCATTTAGTCATTTAACTAATATTCATTCATTGGGCACATACCCTGTGCTGGTATCATCCAATGGGGTCAACTGTCATTAAAGAATCCCTGGGGCTAGGGACTGTAAGAGCAGGAATCCTTACACCAACTTCCCTCCTTCCCTCCCTCCATTCCTCCCTCCTGCCCCCTTTCTCTCTCTCCTTTCTTCCTTCCTTCCTTCCTTTCTTTTCTCTTCCTTCCTTCCTTCCTTCCTCCCTCCCTCCCTTTCTTTCTTTCTTTCTTTTCTTTCTCTCCCTTCCTTCCTTCCTTCCTTCCGTCTGCCCGCCCTCTCTCCCTTCCTTCCTTTCTTTTTCTTGTTGTAAGTTGCATCTCTATTCCCAAGCCATTAGTGAAGTTTTATTAAACTCCATAGCCTCATCTTAGATTATGGATAGGGATTTTAAGGGAGGAATGTTTTACAGCTTAAAAACAAAGTGGATTGACTATAAAATCACCAGTACTAACAGAGAAGAGAAACATTTTATCTGATAGCAACAGCCAGCCAGGAAGAATGGGGCAAGTTGCTGGCTTGCTAGGTGACCAACAACCATAGAACAAAGTTGAGGGACATATTAACCTTCTCCCAGAGAGCCTCAGAAATGCCTCCAGAGGGGGTGCCTGATGGCCAGTACTGCCCTTAGACCCAGGTAAGAGGAGTCTCATTGGTGCCTGACACTGAACTGGACAACAGTTCTGTTGGGGAGGGGGGTACCCTGAGCCTAGGCCATAATAGCAAGCTATTCTCCAACCATTTATGCCCCTACCTTACCTTTAACAATGGTTGATCAGGTACTCCAAGGAGCTTCATGATCCTCACCTATGGGACATCCCAGGCCTCTGTGGTCAGGGCCCAGTTCATAGATGGTGGCCTGGAAAGCAGATCTGTCCTACTGGCCAGCCGGGCATTTCTTTGTGGGATCATGTAAAATTGGGACTGAAGAATGGGGCTGACATGCTGATATAACTCATTTACATGAGACACAGGATGATTTCAGATCTCTGGGCTACCAAACATCTACCATCAACTCTTGGGCTTGAAATGCATGTGAGGGCCATTGTGTTGGCTCTGAGTTCCCACCACATCACCGTGCCACTTCCAGTCTACAGAATCCCAGGGTGGCAAGGGAGCTCTATGGGTGTGATTTACTCTGTGAGCATCCCTGCTGGTGACTTCCAGGGTAGTCCCTCCATCCCTCATCAGGCAGTCCTGAGGGAGCAAGCTTATTGCCAACAGGCCATTCGATCGACATCTTCTCTTTCTTCTGATTGATGTGGGAATGTTTTACTCTGTCTTAAGCTGTGCCAAACAAGGGAGAGATGTTCCTTGTGACAATGGAACTGTCCTTTTCACTCCACCACTGGGTCTTTTGCCTACCGTCCCTGTTGGTTTTGGTATAGAAAGTCAAGGGAGCAGTCAACATTGAAAGAAATCACATTATAAAAATGCTGTGATTACAGCCTATAGAGACATTGTTGGGAGATGTATTATCCTATGTTTTTACACTGTAAAATTCTATATGATAAATTTAACATGACCATAAAACAAACTGTTGTTCACATTTTCCTGCATATTCTGTGTGCACATGCATTTGTGGTCTTCATCAATGAAGCTGAGTAACAACTTTTGAAATGGGCATTGGAAACCTGTATTCACAGGCAGCAGGATGGGTGATGTAATGTCATGAGAAGTGATGGAAACAATAGTAAATAAACAGTATTAGGGAATTATAGAAGCAAGGAGGTCTACATTTTTTCAATACAAAAAAGTTCAGAAGAGCAAGGCATCATCTGTAATAGCACTGTTGCCACCATTTTTCTTGTAGTGGAAAATAGGAAATAAGACAGGATGGAGCATTTGACAATAAAGGACACAAGAGATGGTCCTTGTGGCCCACCTCATTTTGGACCCTATGTGACCCGCCTCATGTTGGACAGCTGGTATGGCTGAGGATTCTTTTATCTTGGATCAAGTGCACCACAATATTTGAATTAAAATCAATCTTTTTTGCTGCTTTTCCTTAGGGCCATTTCTTGTCATGGCTCTTCAGGCTATTCAGTGATCCAAAGAGAAGGAGAAGGAGAAGGAGAAGAAAGAGAAGGAGAAGAAGGGGGAGAAGGAGAAGGAGAAGAAGGAGGAGGAGAAGGAGAAGGCGGAGAAGAAGAAAGAGAAGATGAAGTAGGAGGAGGAGGAGGATGTGGAGGAGGAGGGGGGAAGGAGAATGAGAAGGAGAAGAGGAAAGAGAAGGAGAAGGGGAGGGGAGGGGAGGGGGAGAAGGAAGATGACAAGGAGGAGGAGAAGAGGGAGAGAAAAGAAGGGGGAGGGAGGGGGAAAAGGAGAAATGTACCAAAGGAAAGAATGGTTCTTCCTAAATCAGGGGTAAAACAATTGAGTACATCTAAGGGCCTTGGTAGAATATGTAATTGAGTGCAGTCTGTGGGCTGTCTGAGACAACAGAGTGAAGAGATTCTGGTTTATGCCTGCCCTGTTGATGTGGTATAGCCACATTTAGCTCCAGGCAGTTACTGCAATGAAGTAAATAAAGTTGGTCCAATTTTGCCAGATATTCCAATTTTTCAAGAGATGCCCCAAATCAAACTTTACATGAAATCTCCCTAGTTTTAAATGTGGGCAATTAATTCAAATGTTAACAGTTCTGTGAAAACCATAGAATATGTCTGGCTCACCTACAGTCAATTGGCTAGCTCACCCCTAAGACCTGGAGAACAGAAGAGGTTGGTAAGCCAATGACATGTAAGCCTTTCAAGAACGGGGAAGCCCCTATCAAGCAGGAGATACATAACTTCTGGGAAAGGAAAGAAGAAATAATATCAAAAGATGGAATCTAAAAGGTGTTGGAAATCAAGCACTTTTGGCTAGTTCTCTCATCTTTTCCAAACCTCTGCTCCGCAGCATGTGGCTCTGATCTGATGGCTCTTTGCTTCTTCCTGGAAGTGAAGTGGGAGGAGGATGTGCTGGGCTTGAACCCTTCCTGGAAAGTGATCTTCAGGCTGTTGTGTTAGAGATATGAACTGAAGTGATACCATTGAGATGGTGACATAGGACATTCCCACCCCAGTCCCACTCAAAAGAAGATCAACTAGAAATGATCCATAGATGAGACACCACTGTAAAATTCCCAGAACCCATGGGTGAGGTTAAACCCCCCATTGGACAGCAGAAAATTAGAAGGATAAGAGGAGCAGCTATACTCTGACTTCATCGCCTTCTCCAGGCCATCACAGTGCCACTCTGAGAAGGCCGCCCTGGGCCTATGATTTCTCCAGTGGGAAAAGAGAGCCCAAAGTGGACATCCAGCTTCCCCAGCATTGTGAGACACTTCCCTAGAGGCCACTCAGGTCTTACTTCATGAAAATCACTAGAGGGAATCTGTGGAGCTTGACTGCCAGGAATCAGACTGAGACAGAGTAGGGAGCAAGACTTATAGCACCAGCACTCTGATCCTGGTGGATAGCATTCCTGCTTGCAGTGGACCCAAAGAGAGATCCCAGCCAGTGACTCTGCCCATCTCCAGAGCTGAGCTGGTGGTCCCATCTGGCCAAGGAGATTTGTTGGCAATTCTGTCTGATTGGGTCCCCAATCAAAGAGTACCTGCTGTGGAGCTCATTCTACCCTCTTTCCCAGGCAGGGAAGAAAATTCAAAGTCCTGCCCAACTGCTGAGTATAGCCTACAGTCCTGTCAATCCAGGAAAGTCACAGGATACAAAACCAACATACAAAAATCAGCTGCATTTCCATACACTAAAAACAAACTATCTGAAAAGGAAATGAAGAAAAACAATCTCACTTACAATAGCATCAAAAACAGTAAAATACTTAGGAATAAATTTAACCAAGGAGGTGAAAGATCTGTACACTGAAAACTGTAAGACATTGATGAAAGAAATTGAGGATGATATGAATAAATGGAAAGATATCCATGTTCATGGGCTGGAAGAATTAATATTGTTAAGCTGTCCATACTAACGAAAGCCATATATAGATTCAATGCAATCCCTCCCTACCAGGATTCCAACATTATTTTTTACAAAACTAGAAAAAACAATCCTAAAATTCATATGGAATCACAAAGACCCCAAATAGCCAAAGCAATCCTGAGAAAGAAGGACAAAGGTGGAGGCATCATGCTTCTTAATTTCAAACTATGTTACAAATAATAATCAAAACAGTATTGTATTGGCACAAAAACAGACACATAGATGAGTGGAACAGAATCTAGATTCCAGAAATAAACATGTATAGTCAACCAATTTTTGACAAGGGATCCCAGATACTTAACTGGAAAAACATAGTCTCTTCAGTAAATGATGATGAAAACACTGGATATTCACATGGCAACAAACGAACCTGGATCCGTATGTTACACACCTCACAAAAATTAATTAAAAATGGATTAAAGACTTAAATGTAAGACCTGAAACCATAAAATTCCTAGAAGAAATCAAGGAAAAAGCCCTTTCACCTTGATCTTGGCAATGATTGTTTTGGAAATGACACTAAGAGCACAAACGACAAAAGCAACAATAAACAAGCGGGACTACATCAAACTAAGAAACTTCTGCACAGCAAAAGATACAATCAACAAAATTTAAAGGCAACCTATGGAATGGGAGAAATATTTGCCAAACACATTCCTGATAAGTGATTAATTTCCAAAATATATGAGGAACTCATATAACTCAGTAGCAAAACCCACAAATAATCTAATTAAAAATGAGCAAAGGACCTGAATAGACATTTTTCCAAAGAAGATATTCAAATGACCAACAGGAACATGAAAAGGTGCTCAACATCACTAATCGTCATCAGGGAAATGCAAATCAAAACCACAATGAGATGTGGCTGTCTCACACCTGTTAGAATGACTATTATCAAATAAATGAGAGATAATAAGTGCTGATGAGGATGTGGAGAAAAGGGAATGCTTGCACACTGTTGATGGGAATATAAATTGGTGCAGTCACTACGGAAACAGTATAGAGTTTCCCCACAAAATTAAAAATAGAACTACCATATGATCCAGCAATCCCACTTGTGGGTATATATCCAAAGGCAATGAAATCACTATATTGAAGAGATAACTGCACCCCCCCTTGTTCTTTGCAGGTTTATTTATAATAGCCAAGACATGGAAACAACCTAAGTGTCCGTGGACAGATGGAACATTATTCAGCCATGAAAAGAAGAAAATCCTGTCATTGGCAACAATATGGATGGGCTTTGAGGGAATCATGCTCAGTGAAATAAGTCAGACAAAGACAAATATTGTACATTCTCATGTATATATGGAATCTAAAAAAACTGAACTCCTAGAAACAGAGAGTAGATTGGTGGTTTCCAGTGGTGGAGGTAGTATAGGGGAAATTGATGAAGGTGGTTAAAGGGTACAAACTTCCAGTTATAAGATAAATAAGTTCTATAGTTAACAATACTGTATTGTACATTGTATTTGTATATTTGAAAGTGGCTAAGAGAGTATATTTTAAAAGTTCTCGCCCCCTTGCCACACAAATTTTAACTAAGTGGGGTGATGCCTGTGTTAACTAACCTTATTGTGGCAATCACTTCACAATATATACATATATCCAATCATCACATTGTAAATCTTAAACGAACACAGTGTTAAATGTCAATTATATCTCAATAAACCTGGAGAAAGAAAATAAATATGGTTTTAATTTTGTTACCAAGACATCATTTTGGGCTTTGAAGGTGAAGAGAGACTTGGGGGTAAAGCCTCCAAGGCAAATAGACTGATGGAGAAAGAAGTTGAAGAATGACCTCTTCTCCAAGCATATTCACTCAGTGGGGCCAGGTTAGCCATGGAGTGAGACGAGGGATTAAACTGCATTGACTAGTTAAGTCAGTCAGCTTTACTACTCATGTTAATAGTTGACTATACATATATATATATATATAGATAGATAGATAGATAGATAGATAGATAGATAGATAGATGATAGATAGATAGATAGATAGATATAGATATAGATATAGATATAGATATAGATATAGATATACACACACACACACATATATTTTTTCTTTGTATGAAAGTTACCTATGAAATAAGCTAAATGGAGACCCTTGGGAAACTACAGCCAACACTTATATGGCATTTACTATATGTTCTATGCTCTTTTGCAAATATTAACTAATATAATCTTCACCACAACTCTAAATGGTAGGTATTATTTTTATACTTCATTTTCAAGTTGAGGCAACTGAGGAAGAAAGAAACTAATAACCTGCCCACAGTCACACAGCCAACAAACAGGGAACCCAAGAGACCTGGGCAGGTTGGCTGCAAAGTCTGAGACCTTAACTGAATGATTTATGTGGAAGAGGACAGCTAGTCTTTCATTACAGATTTATTTAAATTGGAAAATAAAATCAACTGCTAATCAAGAGTGAAGAATATTGAGGGAGGTTGGTTAATCAGAAGAAAAAGAAGGTCACCAAGTTCTCTCTCTCAGATGCAGATGTTTTTTAGCTAGGAGACTGAGAGTATAAGGATAAGTATTGCTGTGGGGAATGATGCAGTCTTCCCTATGTTCCTAGTCACCGTGGAGGTAATAAATCGGTGTAGAAAATTAAGCTCTTCCCTCTTATAAACAAAGAAGAAGAAACTGGCAGACTGGAGCTCAGAAAAAGTTGGGGACAAGACTGAAGGATAGAGGAGGTCACTGCTGGATAAGCAGATTTTGTATGTTTATGTTCAACAATTTTCACTTTTTAACTTTTCTTTTTCATACCACACTGTGGTAAACACTAAACAAAACATAGTTGGTCAGGAAAATCATTTATTGGGCAACCCTACATGCCAGTCTCCACACTGGCTCTGCGTGCATCTTGCTAATCCTCACCTGTATTATTATCCATTTCACTGATGAGGAAGCTGATTCAATTTCAGTGGCTTGCTGATAAGGAGCTGCGTCAGAATTTGCACCACCTTCTTACAGAAAAAGCTGTACTCTTTCCACTGAATTAATACAACCCCCTCAATTCTTATTTATATAAGATGCATTGAGGAGGTCATGTGCTCCAAAGGTGCTCTTTAGAATCACCTCTTTATGCCTCTAATTTGTGGGCCCATCGATTTGCGTTATAATCCTACATTTTCTACTGCTAAAAACTGTTCCCCAGCAAAATAAACAGGTATTTTTTGTTTTGAGGTTTTTTTCCCCCTTGAATAGGGAATGGGGTCTACAACCACCAGAACTTCCATTTAATAAGTCTGTATATCAGTTTTTGTTAGAAAAATGATAGGTGATTTTAAAAGGGTATCTTAAAATTGCAATTTCCCTCCTCTTCTCTATAGAGAATGGCAACAGACAACTAAAGAGTTCACTAAACACGGTGGCACTCAGATTCTGTCTCCTTTAGGCATTGGCCAACATTCCAAGCAATAAATAACATTTTCTTATAAATAACAGAATGCATATCTTACGTATACACAAAAAAACTTTACCCAAGTAAGTAACTTGCTGGATTAAGAGTCTAATTTTTTATAGTCTTGCAGTGAGGTGTACTATCCTTAGAGTATCTTTACCTTTTGATTCTAAGATATTGTTTTATGCACCATCTTTTTAATGATTCTTCCAAGTGCATCAGTCATGCTGCAAAGCTTACAGATCGGGGTTGTCTCTGAACTGGTCCAGCCCCCTAGAGAAACTCCCTGACTGCACTTAGTTGAAAACCTATTATGTCTGCTCCAAGGCCAAACACTTGAGGGCCCGATCAATGCCGGTGGCGCTAGAGAGGGAGGGATGCAGGATGAGGCTGTGGCGGATGCATACTGCCAGGCGTTTGTCACCTTGATTCAGCCCTATCAGCATTAAAGGAAGTTAAAATAAGAAAAGGAGAAAAAGAAAACATGAAGCCCCAATTGAAAGAGCTCTTTCCTCAGAGTCCTACCTCCCCTGTTAGCGTCCCATTTATTTCTTCTTAGTAAACCGACACATCTGAAGAGCCTCGTAGAAGCAAGCTATAGGTTCCTAGGGACAAATTATGTGCTTTTAACTCTTTACGGGAAAGAAGGCTGCCCTGTAATTATTATTGTGGGTCAGTTTTGTTATGAAGGAACGCGAACCATCTTGGGTCACACAAGGCACTGGGAAGATTAAGGTCCTCAGCCACAAGGGATTTGACAGAAGAGAAAGAAAAGTCAGAGTCTACACACTTTAAACAAAATAGAGACATCAGTATTTATTATCTGTGCATCAGTGAGATTTACAATTCTTAAAATATGCAAGCAAAACATTTGTGAAGCAGATACAAAACATTCAAATGGATTGCTAATATTAACATATAAAAGAAATATCACACTGAAGCATGTTAGCGCTAATGATTTAAAATACTACTTATACTTTAAGTGGCTGTCCTATGACCGCATATTTTCTCACAACCAGGAAAAATTACTAGAATTTTTAAAGCTCCTGTTAAATATTCAGTGTCAAGGGTTATGGAAACAGCACCATGAATTTAATATCCTGCATACATTTAGGATCTGAATTGAAAATATTTGGTATTTGGGATGAGGCTAATTTAGCATGAAGCTTAGGAAAAGCATGTTTGAATACAAAGAATGAACACCAAAATGAAACCAATGGAAGTGTAAAAAAGCCAGCACCCAAGAAAAATAAAATAAAATAGGAGAAGTGTGCCACATAAATATACTAACTCCTGTATTATTTGTCAGCTGCATAATTGATATCCCTTTATTTATTTTTTTGTGACCAAAATATGAATATTTTGACTTAGAACTAAAGGAGATGCTGGTAGAGTGGTTATAAATTGGAAAATAAGTTTAGATACTTTTTCTTCATGTAAAACTGTACTGAAATTTTTTATACTATTTTTAAAAGATTTGATCACCTTCCATTGTTCTTGTGCTAATTCCACCCAAGCCTTTAACCAGAGACTATGGGAGAAACTCCTTAGGAGAGGCATAAATGACAGATCTGTGAAAGAAAACAAACTGTGTTCTTCTTTCTCATGATTTATTCTTCATTCTCATGTGTTAGAGGACCCTGGAATTTTCCAAAAGACAGAATGATGAACAGGGCACCATTGCACCTGGCAGCATCCAGGGGTGGCAACATATAGGAACAATACATGTAAACCTCACTTTTTAGGGATTTGTTTTGGGGTCTGAATTTCCAAGAAAGATATGGCTATAGGTTCTTCTACTTTGGGGAATATTATTTCCCCACTTTTTCAGAAATTCTGTATTGTTGTTCAACATAGAAGCAACCTAAGTGTCCATTGACAGATGAATGGATAAAGAAGATGTGGCACACATATACAATGGAATATTACTCAGCCATAAAAAGAAACAAAATTGAGTTATTTGTAGTGAGGTGGATGGACCTAGAGTCTGTCATACAGAGTGAAGTAAGTCAGAAAGAGAAAAACAAATACCGTATGCTAACACATATATATGGAATCTAAAAAAAAAGAAAAAAGGTTCTGATGAACCTAGGGGAAGGGCAGGAATATATATGTAGATGTAGAGAATGGACTTGAGGACACAGGGAGGGGGAAGGGTAAGCTGGGACGAAGTGAGAGAGTAGCATTGACATATATACACTACCAAATGTAAAATAGATAGCTAGTGGGAAGCAGCCTCATAGCAGAGGGAGATCAGCTCGGTGCTTTGTGACCACCTAGAGGGGTGGGATAGGGAGGGTGGGAGGGAGATGCAAGAGGGAGGGGATATGGGGATATATGTATACATATAACTGATTTCACTTTGTTATACAGCAGAAACTAACACAACATTGTAAAGCAATTATACTCCAATAAAGATGCTAAAAAAAAAAAAAAAGAATGTTCAATGAAACTTGAATGCCTAATATATGCCAGGCACTGGGAAAATAAAATTTTCAGCTGTTTACTATGTTAAATCTACTATTGAGATATTTAAACTTACAATCATTTTATAGTAAACTTTAGATTTTTTGCCCTTGGATTTATTTGCTAATAATAGTTGTATCTTATAATTTTATTTTGAAGCAGAGATGTTTTTGTCCATTAGTTAGACAAATCTTGTTACTGGATTGAATTAAATAACCACGGGTTTTCCAAAGGAAAAACAAAAAAAAGAAATTCTATATTGTTGTCCAGATTCATGATGTCAAGGTCAGGACTCTTCTCTTTTCCTGTGAACGCCAACCTATGGCGAGGCAATGCCTGAGGAAGTCATGGGCAGACACTGTTTCTAGGGAGAAACTCTCACTTATTAGGAGCCAGGCACAGTGCCAGGGACCTTACATGGTGTAGCAATCAGGATCATAGAAAGAAACAGATGGCATACTCAAACAGGGATAATTGAGGAGAATTTAATAAAGAGATATGTACAAAGATGCCTGTAGGGTTATTTTAGGGAAATGAGCAAGGAATGTTGCGGTGCATCAGGGCTGGCAACAGTGGGGAGCCTGTTCCATGCCTAGGCTTAAAGCATCACGGTAGGGAGCACCAAGCAGGACCCAGAGACAGAGGGGGCTACTTAACCAGAACTGCGACCTTCAATGGATTGATGCAATTCATTCACAGGGACTGAGCAGGGAGAGAACTAGGGAAATAAACACCCTGACCTCACTCTCGTGTCTTCTCAAATTTCTTCTGGTGTCTTCTATTCACCAAGCCAAACCAGGAGGCAGAGGGCAAGTTTGCCCATTGATTTAGTTGATAAATAACAGTACGTACGTAGAGAGCAGAAGTGTATAGAAAATGGGAGAGTGGATTTGGAGGGGCAAATGGAGAATACACAACACACATAAACTCTTCTTCACCCTTCACCACATCCTAATAAGAAATACAGAATTAACATCTGCAATTTATGATTAGGAAATTTAGGTTCAGAAGGTCAAAGAACTTTTGCAAGAACACACAGGTAATAAGTGACAGCACCAGGATTGAAACTTAGATCTTCTCAGTCCAAAGCTTTTTTTCCCCCACAGGACGTTGAGAAAGGGTTGAGGGCAGGAGTGGAAATTAAAAGCACAAGGAAGTGGAGAAAAACAAGACGGAGGAAAGAAAGTAGCTGACACATATTGAGCACTGGCTATGACCCAGGCGTTGTTTTAAGCTTTTAAAATGTGTAGAATCCATCAATCCTCTCATCAACTGTATGATTTAGGTACTGTTATCCCCATTTCACAAAGGAGGAAGCAGTCTTAGTAAGACACAGTAAGTTATCAGGGACAGTCAGCCAGGAAGTAGTAGAATTTGAACTTATTCAGATTCTGGGCTCACATTTTTAGCAATCAAATTATAGAAAATGTGAGAAAAAAAAAAAGATGGCAAAAGTCTGAGTGTTGGACACAATTGCCTAGAACCCTCAGGTGTCCTAATGCTTTTTCTTGATATAGGCAAATCACTTCTTCCTTTCTGTTTCTTTTCTATTCATTTTGCTATTCATGTGTTATAATGCTGCTGGCAGTGATGGTGGCAGAAAAGAAAAGAAAATTCAGTTCAGGCCATCTTATTATTTCGGGGTCACCTATGCAAACCTGAGAGACATATACAAAGCAGAATTTACCATATTCCCTTTTAAATCTACCCCTCCTTTTACACGCTCTCTCAATTAATGGCACAACCTATTTTTTGTTATCTATAAAAACTTGGGTACCTTCCCATACTATTGCTATTATTATTTACTAGATTCCTCTTTATGTGATTTTATAAAAATCACTCTAAAAGCCCTGCATCCTTTTTTGGAATATTCTTTGCACTCTTTTAAAATCATGGATTGATTATATGTATTTTATATATATATATATATATATATATATATATATATATATATATATATATATAAATATAAATATATATAAATTTATATATATTTTATATGTGTATATAAAGTCTTTTATCAGGTGCGATGTCTTTTGTAATTGCTTCTCAGTCCCCTATGTTTGGTACATAGCAGTGCCTCAGTAAATGGTTCTTTAATGACCAAATGGATATTGGGCTTCTGTAACTTCTCTGCATGAATGAAAGCCTTTGACTTGCTATTGAACATATTGAGAAACGGATGCCTCAGATTTTGCAGGCTTTCTTCCCCAGCAAAGACCAGGTAAGGCTGCGACTGCCTCACTTCCTCTTTTGTTTTCTTTGATATCTCACCTGCTGTAAGCCCTGCTGTTCTTCAGATGTCAGACTGACTTGGAACCAATCCTTTGATATGCTGTTTCATGGGGTTTGCAGATACTAAGTTCGGTGCATTTTGATTTTCTTTGTTTCTATTTTCATGAACTCTTCTAGAGGACATAGGTCAGAAAGGCCTCAAGGTTAACTGACGTCTAAATGGCATTTTTCAAGCAACAAGACTGTATTTTTATACTCTCCAATGCTTTGGACAACTAGTCAAATATTTTGGCACTTGTCCCAATCATCAGTAACAATTCAAACCAGAGTGGCTGGCAAAGAATTCTTGAATCAAAGGTACCAAAGTAGAGCTTCTTTAAGGTCACTGAACATAAAGCACAATCTTTCAGCTTCCAAAGGAGGTGTGCACAGCTTGCTCTGAAGAAAGAAGTGTGCAGGCTACTCTCTTCAGGTTTGAAATGCTACCGACAATGTCTCCTGCCACAGAGGCAGATGTATTCTAAATCTCTCTCCCCCCCTCTCTCCTCTATTATCTTTCAGCCAGCCATCTTGCTGAGAGAAGAGCCCGACCCAGGCTGCTGTGCGTGGTCTGGATGCTGCAGCATTTTTGTTTAGTGGATTGCTTTCTCTGTATGGCAGCCTCTCTCCCACTGAACTGACATTCCACCCCGCTCTCTGCCCTCAATGTCATCTGTTACATCAGCATCTGTAGCAGCTGCTGCTTCTTCCGGCTGAGAAGTCTCAATGTTTGCCTTTAAAATGTCATTCCTTCACCTCTCTCAACATTCAGACTCGCTCATCAGTTCTTTTCCAGCTGCCCTCAAATGTATTCAGAATAAAGGATGCACAAAGGACAGTTTAAACACAGCAAAGCAGTTGTAGGCAAGGCATCTCCAGTTCACAGGGCATTCTTCCTTAACCACAAGTGTTGCATTGTCATTTAAATGCGTTTCTGGCACCACAGCCCTTGGCTGTGTATGTGCTTTGGCAATTGGAGAATGTTTAGCAGTTGCCAGGCAAAGTGGAAGAAAAAAAAGTAGATAAAGAAGTCGTTCTATGATCGGGTATTGTGAGTTGCTTTTCCTTTGTTTTTCATCCTAACTGCCTCATCATCAAGCTGGGCTTTACCTTGGCAAAAAGCTAGTAATTTGTCTCTTCCCTGCCCATAGAAGTTTCACTGATTCTCTCCACCGCATCCTTGCACTGTGACCACATTATGTCTTACTCAAGATTCTCAAGATTCTTTTTTAATTTTGGAAATTAGAATATGATAAGGCCAATGGAAGAGTTTATTGTAAAATATAACTTAGCCTCCAAATATGACAGATTATCATGCAGTAAGCAAGCCAGAATCTCACCCAAAATTCAGTTCTTACAATCCAATCCAAATATGGTCTTTTCTGCAGGCATAAGAATGTCCCTCAATTTATAATTTTAAAGCACTAAATTCACTGATTAAAATGATATCACTGCCTCAATGCCATTAGGACATGACTTTGAATTCTTTTTCTAGTGGCTAATTAATGAGGAACGCAGATACGTTTCCACTGTGTGGTTTGCCTCTTTGATGGTCCATCTGCCTCGTGGTCAGCCAGGGCTGAAGGCTCTGTCTGTGGCCAAGAGCAGGGTGAAGCCACTTGACCCATTTGGGCACTAAACCTATCACTGCATCCTGATTAGAAATAACTAAGTGTAAACATAGTCATTAGAAAGTAAAGCTTCCATCCTGGTAAGTTCAGTCTTAACTTTTGAAATCAAGAGAGATGAAAAATAATCATTTTTTAAAGCTTAAATTACTCCATAAAAGTTGCCCTGCCCTCTTTATTAACATGGTTCAAATAAGAAACTGTTAACCTGCTTTTTTAATTGCTATAATCACAGTATTGTACACCTGTTACTAGGTATTAAAGCTTTACTCAAAAGCACTGAAAGTTAAATTAGTTAATCCTCAAACAGCTCTAAGAAATAGCTGTTATTCCAGTACTACACATGGGGAAAGCGAGGCATGCAGAGATTAATTAGATTGCCAAGTGACACATTGCAAGTGGTAGAACTGGGATTTATGCTGAGGCTGCAGTTGCAGAGATCGTATTCTTGACCATAATGCCACCCTGCTCCCTATCACCATTGATCTGGAACTACCACCATCAGCCACAACAAGTACCCAGATCAATGTATGCTTTCTCCTTCCATTTTTCCTTTTTGTCGTGATTCTAAGCATTCATGGTCAAACTCAAATATCAGCTCTCTCAGTCACTTCACATGAGACCCTCACCCAAATGCTAACTACAGCTGATTAACATCCTATAGCACTTCACTCATTTATTTATTTTGACATCATATGCTAATATAGGTATTTATTTATGTTTCTTTCTTTCCTACTAGGATGAGACCATATAGTGGTCACATCTGTATTCTCAGAATCTACACAGAGTCTAGTCTGTAGTAAGACCTCAATAAATAAATACTGATTTATTAAATTAATTGGATCTAAATAAAATACCTGATACTGGGCCTTAGTATGAATCTGAAAATAAAAAAACTTAAAGGACTTTATATTACAATACACAACATATTCAATGGACTTATTTAATATATATTTGGTACCAAAATTTGAGCAGGTGTGAAGATTAAGGGGAGGTGGGGGCGAAACCTTCAACTCAATCTGAAAGGAATCTTGGGGGAAAAATGTTTTACCTTCTGGTAAAGGTGTATTTGTAATATACCTGAAAACTTTATTGAAAGTTATTCCATTCTACTTTGCCAAATACCATTGTGGTTACAAGCTGACGTACTTATACCTTACAGTTTAAAGTTTAAAGTAAAAGGATTACCTGTCCTCCCTGACTGTGGCTGCCTTACAGTACTGCTATGAAAAGGGCAGAACGTATGCTTCTATGCTGGCCCCTCTCCTCCAATGCAGCCTCCACGTGCATGGAATGGGTCATGATGCGCGTTGCTGGTATGCCTTCGGCTTGGACAACACAGGAGTAGTAACTGTCTCTCCAGTTATCCATCATTATCTCCTCCCGTCTAGACATTAGTAAGTCCTCCCAAGGGAACAGACAAGTGAAGAAAACTATCAATCCCTTCTCCTTAAAGAGAAGGTTCAATTTATGCTTGAGGATGTAATTGACAGTTACTTTATCCTGGTCAGTAATGGGCTTTCACCCTTCTCTCTTTTCCTCATTTTCCACATCCAATCCATTAGCAAGACATGTCAGCAAAACCTTCAAAATACATCCGAAACCTGATCACTTTTTTACTACTACCACCCTAGTCTATTTCTTGCCTGAGCTTATATTTGCTATATAATAACTTTTCTCAATTGCCTTCTGACTTTCACTCTTGACCTCTATTCTCCAACTGCAGCCAAAGTGATAACTTGAAATTATAAATCAAATCAGGTCACTCCTCTGTTTTCACCTCTCCCTTGGCTTCCATCACACTTAGAATAAAATCCAAAGTCATTACCACAGCCCCATATGATTTGACCGGGCTGTTCTTTCCATGATGACCACTATACCACTTGCTCACAACACTGAAGATACACTGGCTTCTTTATGTGTCTTGAATATGCCAAACATATCTTATTCCAAGGCCCTTGCACTTGCCCTCCAGGCCTTCTGCCTGGAAGGCTCTTTCCTGACTTATTCAATCGATGTTCATTCTTGTTTAATTTGTCATCCTGACAGAAACTACCTTTTCTAAAAATACTCCACCCCAGTCACACTCTGTTCCCTACCCATTCATCTCTCTTTCACAGTACTTTGATTTATTTGTTTATTGTATGTCTTCTACAGAATGTAAATTCTCTGAGATCAAGGACTATTCTGTTCATCATTTTATCCCTAGAAGTTAGATATGGCATACAGTAGGTAGTCAGTAAATATTTGTTGAATGAATAAAATTTAATTTAATTCTAGACCTAAGATGTGAATTTTAGAAAGCATCTCTGTTTAGTGCTATGTAACGTTGAGTGGCTCAATTTCAATAACTACTTCTTTCAATTTCCTTTCTATTTCAATAACCTTTTAAGAAAATTCATGAAAATATTCATTTCTTTAGTCTTGAAGAATGTTACTGATAATAGAAGTAGAACAAAAGATGATCTGGAGATGGATTTAGTGACATAGCAATGGAGAGACAACAACTGAGAAAGACAGACCTGAAAGATGGGGTCCTTCTTGTTTTCAACAATTTAAAATGTGAATGTTATATTGATCCATTTGCATATCAAGATGCACTGAAATCTCAGGATGGCCCAAGTGAATGATAGGATTAGATATTTAGAACTTTAGGCCTTATCTGGAAGTCGGTAGATTTGAGGTAATGCTTTAGACTTCAGGCTCTGACAAGGTTTGCCCAACTGCAATTCTTTTGGAAAACACTATCTGATCCTGGGCATCTGGGAGAGATTGATGGAAGAAGTTGAATGCTATGAATAGAAGGAGTTCACTGCATTCTTTGTGGTTTGCCCTTGAGGTGTGCTGGAAGCTAGAGGCCCTCTGTGTCTTTCACTTTGAATACTTGGTTACATTTAAACTCTGTATGAAATGATTTGTTCAAAAGTGATGCTTGTTGTAAAGCCTAAACTCAAATAGCTCAAACCTTTATTTTGAATGACTCAGCTGCATGCATGGTCAGTGATTTCCTAAAGGAAACTATTTGGTGTGCTTATGTTGTATACTTTGTATTATCTATTGTAAAATCACAGTTTATATATAGGGTGGCAGCAGTCCACTGTTCTGACCCCAGCAATGGCACTGACAATAGTTCAGCAACTGGTTGAAAAACCACAAGATACATTTTGTACTGTAGATTTGATAATGGGTTGTAATCTTTCACTACTGGAGAAACAGAGTTATATAATTCTGGAGCAATGAGAGAGTTTACATGGCATCTAGTCAGAGCCCTTCACTTTAGTTACAAGAAACCAGTCCCCAAGCAGGGCAGTGGACACCCATGTTCATCAACAAATGAGCTGGCAGTAGAGGTGACACTGGAAAATGGTCTTCTGATTGCTAGCCCAGGGGTCTTTTTGTGGGAGTTGGGAGAGGGTGCTTTGCTGTAAGATTTACCAGTGCGGTAGGCAGAATTTTGGCCCCCATGACCTTAACATTCTGGTATTATAACTGTATCTTTTCTTACATGGGAAACGGGACTTTCCAAATGTAAATTTACTAATCATGTGACATTAACATAGGGACATTGCTCTGGATTATCCAGTTGTGCCCAGTATAATTACATGAGCCCTTAAAAGGAGAAGTGAAGTCAGAGAGATTAGAAGCCCAAGAAGGATCAGATGTGCCACTGATGGCTTGGAGATGGAAGGGTCATGAGTAGGTAATGTGGGCAGCCACTAGAAGCCTCAGCCAACAGCCAGCAAGGAAATGGTGACCTCAGAGCCATGATTGCATGGACCTAAATTCGGCCAACAATCTGAATGAGCCTGGAAGTGGATTTTTCCCCAGAGCCCCCAGAAAGGAATACAATTCTCACATCACCTTGATTTCAGAACACAGCCAAATCATGGAAACTGAAATAATAAATGGGTGTTGGTTTAAGCCACTAAGTTTTTTGGTAAGTTTTTACAGCAGCCATAGAAAACTATTACAACCAGTGTGTCAAAATACTTCTCCCTCCCTTTCTCAATCTCTTAGAGTTTAATGGTACCTTACATCCTCATTTCCTTCTCTAAATAGGGAGATGTTTATGCAAATGTCAACTTGCAGGATAACTTCCACCCACACACTAACAGGGCTTCATCCATCCAAGTAAAGTGCCCTTCAGATCTTTCTGGAAGTCTCTAGTGGAATGGATCTCTTATGTCCTCACAATGGTGGCCTCTGTCTCTCTGGCCCCACTTGTCCATTTCCATTGCTTTGCTGATGCCCCAGCACATCATGAGGTGACTCATCCAAAGTAAGGGCAGTGCTGCAGGATGCTTCCAAAGCTTTGAATCTTAGGAAGCAGGAGCTATGCCGGTTCTGCACGGAGACAGAGAGGATGTCCCACTGATGGTCAATGGGCTCCAAAGCAGCTCTCCCTGTGCTAGAGTGTCTCACAAGATCCTTTCTACTTTCACTGAGGAATCTCATGAACCTTCATAGCCCTGTGCTTTGTACCATCTCTTCCTACAAGGAGAATGAAAACCAGTCCACAGGAGGAGATAAAGGAATCCTGGCATCCCCTTTCCTTCTTTTCTTCCCTTCTCCTTTACCTTGACACCTCACCCAGTGAAACTCGTTTTCTGCCAATGACAAAACAAAAACTCCCTCTCGCTCTAATGGAGAACAGCTAGGGTGTAGGCATATGTGTACGTGTGTAATTATTTGACCAGCACAAATATTCCTAGAAAAGGTATAAACATTTGCACTTGATTAAAATAAATGATAACTTTTATAACCTCTCTCAGCATATTTTGGTAATAGATATCATAGTGGGCTGAATAGTGTCCCTCAAAAAGACGTGCCCACATCCTAGTCCCTAGAACCTGTGAATATCACCTTATAAGGCAAAAGATGTGCTTAAGTTAAAGATTTTGCCAGGAGGATTTTATCCTGGATTATCCAGGTAGGCCCTAAATCCAATGACAAGTGTTCTTATGAGAGTGAGGTAGAGGGAAACTGACGGTCGCACAAGGGAGAAGACAGAAGAGGAGGAGGTGGTGTGACCTTGGAGACAGAGACTGGAGTGCCACAGCCACAAGCCAAGGAACCCCTGGAGCCAGCAGAAGCTGCAGGAGGCAAGGAATAGATGCTCCTCGAGTGCCCCTGGAGGGAGTGTGGCCCCGCTGAAACCTTGATTTCGGAGCTGTGACCTCCAGAACTATGAGAAGATAAATTTCTGTTGTTTTAAGCCAAGGCTGCGGTAATTTGTTACGGCAGCTGCAGGAAACTAATAAGACAACAAACCCTTAGATTCTAAAACTGTGTGAAATATACAAAATTCTGTCCATCTTAGACACTCACGTGTAAGCAGAGAAGCTCTACTGCATGGAGATTAGTGTTCACAGTCACCTTGTTAGATGTCGAATTTACCAGAATATTTGGCCAAGGTATTTGTCAATGAGCTAGTTCTACTTAAAAGCCTGTCACATTGTACTGCACATTGTTAATCAGTGGGTATTTATTGAAAGCTTACTCTGAGTAAATCAAATCAATATGCCAGGAGCTATGGGGTAAGAAGAAACAGTGAAGAAAATGGAATAGTAGTAGTAATAATAATAACAACAGCAACAACAATAGTAGTGCCTAACACTTTTTTGGCACTCACTATGTGTCAGGCACCGCTCTAAGTACTTGGCATATAATACATTCATCTATTTTAATATCTAATATTCCCATGATGTTGGAACTTTTATTATCCCACTGTATGGAGACTACTGGGGCACTGACAAGAGCTAGGTCGCCCAAAGTCCCAGAGGTGATAAGTGGCAGAGCTGTGGTTCAAAGTCTGTCCTACTAGCTGACTATCATCAGCCTTGGCTGATGGGAAGAATCATACCTCAGAGGATGACCAACCAACTAGAGAAGCTCTGAACTGCTGTCGAGCCCAGCTACAAATCAACCTCAACAAACATCACTACCATCTGATTTCTTTTCTTCTGTCTAGGACAACTTCTGTGGGGTGAGTCCAGATTCTCAGCAGACTTTGTAATCATAGCTTGTCCTAAGTCTCCGTTTTTCTCCTCGGGGCTGGATTCAGTCATGGAACACTGGTGAGAGAGTGGGGAAATGCAGCACCTAACTAACTTCTAGCTGTTTTCTTTCAAATTAGGGATGCCCAGATTCCAAAGTTCTCTGCCTTACCCAGTTCTTGTCTTTGACAATCAAGACTCTATTTTGACCAACAGCTTGCGTGAAAGAATCACACCCAGAACAAGATCCTTTTCACTGGAAGGATCTGTGGCCTGGGAGGCTAAGCGGGGAGGGCAGGGTAACAACTGTTTGTCTTACTTGCCAGGTCCCTTATTTGGAGCAGTTTTGGATTTCCTGGCTCAGCTGCAGCACAGCGGGCAGATGCGTGAAGCCCATGTGCTGCGTGGAGGTGAAGCTAGCAAACAACCCCCTCTCAGAGGCTTCTCTTTTTCACCCAGCTGATGGACGAGGGGCTGAGGACTATGATACATTAAACAGTCATGCTTGTGCGAGCTGAAACTGCGCCGAACAGCTGCTTCCTTTAGCAGTTCGGAGAGGAGCCACCTCTTTGGCTGGATGCGGCGGCGTGCCAAAACAGTTAACAGAAACCAGGAAGAAGTTCTGATTTATGTTTTTGCAAGAAGAGGAGGGAACCGAGGAAACTGAACTTTTCAGTGAAGTCTGATAATTAAACACAGGAGCGCTGACAGGGGAGCTGAACACAACAGACAAATAACTACTTTCCGGTAATTATAAGCCAGGATGGTAACATATTAGACAAGCTGGTTCACTTGGTATTTTCAAGTCTGACATTTCCATTCTAGGGGATGTTGGGATCTGGGCTAACAGATTTCTTTCCTTTTCTCCACTTACTTCCCTTTTCCCACTCCCCACTACTTGCTGAAAACGACTGTGATTTTAAGGTGCCACTTTCAGCATGTTCTGTATGTACCCCTGAATCACATAGCACACCTCAAAGCCCACTGCTGCTGGAACAGTGGCTGAGGCGGCACCTGCTTTTTTAAACACTGTAAAATATTATTTAAAAAAGGCCAGGTTGTTCCCTAATAGAAAAATATGGTACAAATTACATATTCTATTTATAGGCAGTCTTCATTGGTCCTAGACTGCCAAAGCCTTTAACAAATCATCTCATAGGATAAACTCTTCATTTCACAAAGAGAAAACAGAGGCAGAGTCCTTTTCTCAGACACACTGTTTTCAGTAGAAACAAAACAGACACTTAAGTCCAGGGAACAAAACCATTCTCTTTCATGAAGAGAAATGACACAGAGACACCCAATTTCCTTCCTCTCTTTGAGAATAATGTTACAATACTTTTAATAGCTGACTTTACATAATAGGATAAAGAGCTTGCCCTGTTCTATGTGGTGTGTAGACTAGATGGGTGCCACGGTCTTCAGGCAGAAATGGGAATGAATGAATTTTGCTCTGTTGGTCCCATAATGAAACCATCCCAGGAGGAACTAAGAGATACCCCTGTGAGCCTCTAGCTTGAGTGATCCGCATGGTTTAGATTTTATTTCGTTGCCCCTGAACCCCTTGTTTTCTTTCTCTTTTTAAATTCATGAAAGCAGGATCCTAATTTATTAATTTCTGTGGGGGAATCATCTCCCAGTGCCCGTTCTGTGGCCTGGCAGGGAGATATTTCCCAGCTCTGTTTGAGAAGACTGTCCACCCCGCTTGGCACTTGAACAGGCTGAAATGGAATGTCTTTTGTTGTAAACACCTAATTTGTTCATTTTGAACTGTCTGAGTAACTAGATCAAAGACCAGTGTCAAATGCCCAAAGCAGTGTTTGTCAGCAGTGGACTTTTTTATTCTTCTTGCTCTAAAGCAACTGAAAGGGAAAAAAGACTCGTACTGTATGTATTTCCACAAAAGCGTAGGAAAACTCGCGTTGGCAGCCTCTTGCAACACAATGAATACATGTTACTGAGTACAGACCATTTGTCTCCTGATTGCAACAGACCCCAGGGGAACTGGTGTTGGCTTTGAATCTCCGCTCTCTTTCCGAGAGCCTCCTTGCTGTGACAGTTCCACCGCCAATGCTCACAGCACTGGGGAGTCAGATCTCCTCTCCGCTGTGGGTTTCAGTCTGCTCTCTAAATTAAAACAGGGCTTTCTTGTTTGTAATGTGTTGACTTGTCTTGTAAAAAATATATTTTCAAGCTATTCTCCTCTGGAATTCAGGGGTGGCCACAGTGAATTCGTTTAGTGTGCATGTCACTTTTACATGCATGACAACAAGGGCTAGGATGTAAAGGAAGCAAACAGAGAGGAAGGGCCTTAAAAAAAGCATCCGGTCCCTAATATGAGAAATGGCGGTAGCAGATGCAATGGCATTACTAGCTATGCTGGATCCCACTTGGTCTTTTTGCTTGTTGATTTATAAGGACTCACACTGTGTTTTTCTCCTTGTAGGATTATTGTTTTGAAATGGGGTAGGATATGTCTCTACTATCCTAAAAGTGCAGCTGTATTATTAGGCAGTCTTGAGGGTAGCCGGTATGTATTCTCCTTAAGTACATCTCTTTTCACTGATATTCCATAAGAACTGCTCATGCTACCATTGGGAGGTAAAGCTTAGGCTGAAAAGTTCATTTCACGCTTAAAGGCAGTTGCCATGATGAACATTTTTTTCCTTGTTTAGTTTTATTGTACATTTTCTTAAAAGTAAGGTAAACCGTAAAATATCCGCAAAAGCTTCTTCTACTTCAGATGACCTAAATTTGTTTTATACATTTGCCTCTATCTTCTTTTACGTTCCTGCTCACTTTATTGTCTTCCTTCATTTTATTTTTCTTATATTTAAAAAAAAGGAGCAGCAGCAATGAGCTGTCATTTGGCAGTTTCTTTTCCATTATGTTTTCACTGCTGGAAAATGCTGGAATAAAGGCATCCAAAGCGTTACTGAATGGGGATCAACGTTCAGGCCTGCTGCTGAGGCTGTAATCAGCCTGTCTAAGAGGAAAATGCATGCTTTTCAGCACCGGTTGGAGATTTTTGTACTTATCTTTGGAATGCATGCTTAGCTCATGTACTCAAGTGATGTGTTATTGCCATGTCCTTATGTGGCCCACCACTTTCTTTAATAGAATGGAAGAAATGGAATGTGACCTGTCAAACCTCAGTCAGTATGAAGCAGTCCAACAGATGCTTTTAAAACACAAATAGAGTCCCAGCTCATGTCAGTGTCAATTTCTAAAACACGTTTTTATCAGGGATTTAGTTCCTGTCCTGTTCTAGCCAGATATGCATGTGGGGAAGTTATTCCGCTTCTGCTGACATGTTAACTAGTGAACAACAGTTCCTGGTGTGGTGGGGGCAGGGGGCAGGGTTGGGAACAAGTAGCAAGAATGGGATGAACTGAAAAGGCCATGGGTGTTCTGGGCACTGGAGAAGCCATGGGGACGGCAGAGTGGCTGTCTAGGTCACATCCAACTCCCTGTGTAATGGCCACCCCGATCTAGAGACAGATTGCTTCCACCACCCAGGAGAGTTCTCTTGTGCCCCTTTCCAGTCAGCCCCTCTCCATCCCACAGGTCACCACACTTCTGATTTCTATCCCCAAGCAATAGAGTGTCATACAGTACCTGAGAAAAACAAATAGTACTGCTTTGAGCGTTGAGGTCTTATGTGTAATTTACATAATATGTGGATTCATCTGACACTATAAAGTGTAATCTCTGTATTAAAGAATTGTTGACAATGGTTCTGCAACTTTTTCCCCTAACTTACTTATTATTAATGATAACTCTGGAAAAATAGAGATTCAGTGGCTATTTTTGTATTTATATGTATTATGCATATAATATGTATTATATGTTATATATTATGTATATATGTTCTAAGTATAAAACTATAAACATAGATCTCTCAAGTTAAAGTTTGAAACAGCACAAAGCCTCCAAGTGTCTTAAGATGGCAGTTTCATAGGACAGCAGCAACTCTTTTAACCTCTGGATTAGCCAAAGTTCTCATTCTCTCTGTCTTAGCACAATAACAATGCCTATTGTATTCTGCAAGCTACCGGCTAGTGGGCTGTTCTCAAGTGGGTCTGTTCCTTTGCCTCACTTGTTGAATTGGTGCCTACCAAGCATTTATTGTGTTTATAGCACACATGTTTTACTTCCTATTGTTACTATTTAATACATATTATACCAAGTGGCCAAATATGAATATGAATAAAAGAGTATTGAGCTTCTATGGAAAGAAATGTAATGCTGAAGAAAGACTTGATAAAATTGATTCGTTAAAATAACAACCCAGAAAGTTGATATCAAATTAGATGGGCTAGACAACCATTAAAAAAAAAAAAAAGAAGAAGAAAGAACTTTTCTTTAATTTTTCACCCTCTAAAGAAACTAACCTAGAATTCAAAGCTGATGCATCATGGAATCTGTTTATTTTTATTTCTTAAATATGCACTTCCATGGTACTTTCAATGAGCCAAGCACTGTTCTAAGTGTTTTTTTTTTTTTAAACATCTTTATTGAAGTATAATTGCCTTACAATGGTGTGTTAGCCTCTGCTTTATAACAAAGTGAATCAGTTAAACACATATAATATGTTCCCATATCTCTTCTCTCTTGCATCTCCCTCCCTCCCACCCTCCCCATCCCACCCCTCCAGGCAGTCACAAAGCACCGAGCTGATCTCCCTGTGCTATGTGGCTGCTTCCCACTAGCTATCTATTTTACATTTGGTAGTGTATATATGTCCATGACACTCTCTCACCCTGTCACATCTCACCCCACCCCCTCCCCATATCCTCAAGTCCATTCTCTAGTAGGTCTGTGTCTTTATTCCCGTCTTGCCACTCGGTTCTTCATGGCTTTTTTTTTTTCCTTAGATTCCGTATATATGTGTTAGCATACTGTATTTGTTTTTCTCTTTCTGACTTACTTCACTCTGTATGACAGACTCTAACTCCATCCACCTCATTACAAATACCTCCATTTCATTTCTTTTTATGGCTGAGTAATATTCCATTGTATATATGTGCCACATCTTCTTTATCCATTCATCTGTCGATGGACATTTAGGTTGCTTCCATGTCCTGGCTATTGTAAATAGAGCTGCAATGAACATTTTGGTACATGACTCTTTTTGAACTATGGTTTTCTCAGGGTATATGCCCAGTAGTGGGATTGCTGGGTCGTATGGTAGTTCTATTTGTAGTTTTTTAAGGAACCTCCATACTGTTCTCCATAGTGGCTGTATCAATTTACATTCCCACCAACAGTGCAAGAGTGTTCCCTTTCCTCCACACCCTCTCCAGCATTTATTGTTTCTAGATTTTTTGATGATGGCCATTCTGATCGGTGTGAGATGATATCTCATTGTAGTTTTGATTTGCATTTCTCTAATGATTAATGATGTTGAGCATTCTTTCATGTGTCTGTTGGCAATCTGTATATCTTCTTTGGAGAAATGTCTATTTAGGTCTTCTGCCCATTTTTGGATTGGGTTGTTCGTTTTTTTGTTATTGAGCTGCATGAGCTGCTTGTAAATCTTGGAGATTAATCCTTTGTCAGTTGCTTCATTTGCAAATATTTTCTCCCATTCTGAGGGTTGTCTTTTGGTCTTGTTTATGGTTTCCTTTGCTGTGCAAAAGCTTTTAAGTTTCATTAGGTCCCATTTGTTTATTTGTGTTCTTATTTCCATTTCTCTGGGAGCTGGGTCAAAAAGAATCTTGCTGTGATGTATGTCATAGAGTGTTCTGCCTATGTTTTCCTCTAAGAGTTTGATAGTGTCTGGCCTTACATTTAGGTCTTTAATCCATTTTGAGTTTATTTTTGTACATGGTGTCAGGGAGTGTTCTAATTTCATACTTTTACATGTATCTGTCCAATTTTCCCAGCACCACTTATTGAAGAGGCTGTCTTTTCTCCACTGTATATGCTTGCCTCCTTTATCAAAGATAAGGTGACCATATGTGTGTGGGTTTATCTCTGGGCTTTCTATCCTGTTCCATTGATCTATATTTCTGTTTTTGTGCCAGTATCAAACTGTCTTGATTACTGTAGCTTTGTAATATAGTCTGAAGTCAGGGAGCCTGATTCCCCCAGCTCCATTTTTCGTTCTCAAGATTGCTTTGGCTATTCGGGGTCTTTTGTGTTTCCATACAAATTGTGAAATTCTTTGTTCTAGTTCTGTGAAAAATGCCAGTGGTAGTTTGATAGGGATTGCATTGAATCTGTAGATTGCTTTGGGTAGTAGAGGCATTTTCACAATGTTGATTCTTCCAATCCAGGAACATGGTATATCTCTCCATCTATTTGTATCATCTTTAATTTCTTTCATCAGTGTCTTATAATTTTCTGCATACAGGTCTTTTGTCTCCTTAGGTAGGTTTATTCCTAGATATTTTATTCTTTTTGTTGCAATGGTAAACGGGAGTGTTTTCTTAATTTCACTTTCAGATTTTTCGTCATTAGTGTATAGAAATGCAAGAGATTTCTGTGCATTAATTTTGTATCCTGCTACTTTACCAAATTCGTTGATTAGCTCTAGGAGTTTTCTGGTAGCATCTTTACGATTCTCTATGTATAGTATCATGTCATCTGCAAATAGTGACAGCTTTACTTCTTCTTTTCCGATTTGGATTCCTTTTATTTCTTTGTCTTCTCTGATTGCTGTGGCTAACACTTCCAAAACTATGTTGAATAATAGTGGTGAGAGTGGGCAACCTTGTCTTGTTCCTGATCTTAGTGGAAATGGTTTCAGTTTTTCACCATTGAGGACAATGTTGGCTGTGGGTTTGTCATATATGGCCTTTATTATGTTGAGGAAAGTTCCCTCTATGCCTACTTTCTGCAGGGCTTTTATCATAAATGGGTGTTGAATTTTGTCAAAAGCTTTCTCTGCATCTATTAAGATGATCATATGGTTTTTCTCCTTCAATTTGTTAATATGGTGTATCACATTGATTGATTTGCGTATATTGAAGAATCCTTGCATTCCTGGGATAAACCCCACTTGATCATGGTGTATGATCCTTTTAATGTGCTGTTGGATTCTGTTTGCTAGTATTTTGTTGAGGATTTTTGCATCTATGTTCATCAGTGATATTGGCCTGTAGTTTTCTTTCTTTGTGACCTCTTTGTCTGGTTTTGGTATCAGGGTGATGGTGGCCTCGTAGAATGAGTTTGGGAGTGTTCCTCCCTCTGCAATATTTTGGAAGAGTTTGAGAAGGATAGGTGTTAGCTCTTCTCTAAATGTTTGATAGAATTCACCTGTGAAGCCATCTGGTCCTGGGCTTTTGTTTGTTGGAAGATTTTTAATCACACTTTCAATTTCAGTGCTTGTGATTGGTCTGTTCATGTTTTCTATTTCTTCCTGGTTCAGTCTTGGCAGTTTGTGCATTTCTAAGAATCTGTCCATTTCTTCCAGGTTGTCCATTTTATTGGCGTAGAGTTGCTTGTAGTAATCTCTCATGATGTTTTGTATTTCTGCAGTGTCAGTGGTTACTTCTCCTTTTTCATTTCTAATTCTATTGATTTGAGTCTTCTCCCTTTTTCTCTTGATGAGTCTGGCTAATGGTTTATCAATTTTGTTTATCTTCTCAAAGAACCAGCTTTTAGTTTCATTGATTTTTGCTATTGTTCCCTTCATTTCTTTTTCATTTATTTCTGACCTGATCTTTATAATTTCTTTCCTTCTGCTGGCTTTGGGTTTTTTTTGTTCTTCTTTCTCTAATTGCTTTAGGTGCAAGGTTAGGTTGTTTATTCGAGATGTTTCCTGTTTCTTGAGGTAGGCTTGTATTGCTATAAACTTCCCTCTTAGCACTGCTTTTGCTGCGTCCCATAGGTTTTGGGTCATCGTATCTCCATTGTCATTTGTTTCTAGGTATTTTTTGATTTCCCCTTTGATTTCTTCAGGGATCACTTCGTTATTAAGCAGTGTATTGTGTAGCCTCCATGTGTTTGTATTTTTTACAGATCTTTTCCTGTAATTGATATCTAGTCTCATAGCGTTGTGGTCGGAAAAGATACTTGATACGATTTCAATTTTCTTAAATTTACCAAGGCTTGATTTGTGACCCAAGATATGATCTATCCTGGAGAATGTTCCATGAGCACTTGAGAAAAATGTGTATTCTGTTGTTTTTGGGTGGAATGTCCTATAAATATCAATTAAGTCCATCTTGTTTAATGTATCATTTAAAGCTTGTGTTTCCTTATTTATTTTCATTTTGGATGATCTGTCCATTGGTGAAAGTGGGGTGTTAAAGTCCCCTACTATGATTGTGTTGCTGTCGATTTCCCCTTTTATGGCTGTTAGTATTTGCCTTATGTATTGAGGTGCTCCTATGTTGGGTGCATAAATATTTACAATTGTTATACCTTCCTCTTGGATCGATCCCTTGATCATTATATAGTGTCCTTCTTTGTCTCTTGTAATAGTCTTTATTTTAAAGTCTATTTTGTCTGATATGAGAATTGCTACTCCAGCTTTCTTTTGATTTCCATTTGCATGGAATATCTTTTTCCATCCCCTCACTTTCAGTCTATATGTGTCTCTAGGTCTGAAGTGGGTCTCTTGTAGACAGCATATATATGGGTCTTGTTTTTGTATCCATTCAGCCAGTCTGTGTCTTTTGGTGGGAGCATTTAATCCATTTACATTCAAGGTAATTATTGATATGTATGTTCCTATTCCCATTTTCTTAAATGTTTTGGGTTTGTTATTGTAGGTGTTTTCCTTCTCTTGTGTTTCTTGCCTAGAGAAGTTCCTTTAGCATTTGTTGTAAAGCTGGTTTGGTGGTGCTGAACTCTCTCAGCTTTTGCTTGTCTGTAAAGGTTTTAATTTCTCCATCGAATCTGAATGAGATCCTTGCTGGGTAGAGTAATCTTGGTTGTAGGTTTTTCTCCTTCATCACTTTAAGTATATCCTGCCACTCCCTTCTGGCTTGCAGAGTTTCTGCTGAAAGGTCAGATGTTAACCTTATGGGGATTCCCTTGTGTGTTATTTGCTGTTTTTCCCTTGCTGCCTTTAATATGTTTTCCTTATATTTAATTTTTGACAGTTTGATTAATATGTGTCTTGGCGTGTTTCTCCTTGGGTTTATCCTGTATGGGACTCTCTGTGCTTCCAGGACTTGATTAACTATTTCCTTTCCCATATTAGGGAAGTTTTCAACTATAATCTCTTCAAATATTTTCTCAGTCCCTTTCTTTTTCTCTTCTTCTTCTGGGACCCCTATAATTCGAATGTTGGTGCGTTTAATGTTGTCCCAGAGGTCTCTGAGACTGTCCTCAGTTCTTTTCATTCTTTTTTCTTTATCCTGCTCTGCAGTAGTTATTTCCACCATTTTATCTTCCAGGTCACTTATCCTTTCTTCTGCCTCAGTTATTCTGCTATTGATCCCATCTAGAGTATTTTTTTTTTTTTTTTTAGAAAGCTGCGTTCTATAGCTACTTTATTTATTTATTTATTTTTGGCTGTGTTGGGTCTTTGGTTCGTGCGAGGGCTTTCTCCAGTTGCGGCAAGCAGGGGCCACTCTTCATCGCGGTGCGGGGACCGCTCTTCATCGCGGTGCGCGGGCCTTTCACTATCGCGGCCCCCCCCCCGTTGCGGGGCACAGGCTCCAGACGCGCAGGCTCAGCAGTTGTGGCTCACGGGCCCAGCCACTCCGCGGCATGTGGGATCTTCCCAGACCAGGGCTCGAACCCGTGTCCCCTGCATTAGCAGGCAGATTCTCAACCACTGCGCCACCAGGGAAGCCCCCATCTAGAGTATTTTTAATTTCATTTATTGTGTTTTTCATCATTGCTTGGTTCCTCTTTAGTTCTTCTACGTCCTTGTTAAATGTTTCTTGCATTTTGTCTATTCTATTTCCAAGATTTTGGATCATCCTTACTATCATTATTCTGAATTCTTTTTCAGGTTGACTACCTATTACCTCTTCATTTGTTAAATCTGGCATGTTTTGACCCTGCTCCTTCATCTGCTGTGTGTTTTTCTGTCGTCTCATTTTGCTTATCTTACTGTGTTTGGGGTCTCCTTTTCACAGGCTGCAGGTTCGTAGTTCCCGTTGTTTTTGGTATCTGTCCCCAGTGGCTAAGGTTGGTTCAGTGGGTTGTGTAGGCTTCCTGGGAGGGAACTAGTGCCTGAGTTCTGGTGGATGAGGCTGGATCTTGTCTTTCTGGTGGGAACGTCCACGTCTGGTGGTGTATTTTGAGGTGTCTGTGGCCTTATTATGATTTTAGGCAGCCTCTCTGCTAATGGATGGGGCTGTGTTCCTGTCTTGCTAGTTGTTTGGCATAGGGTGTCCAGCACTGTAGCTTGCTGGTCATTGAGTGAAGCTGGGTCTTGGTGTTGAGATGGAGATCTCTGAGAGATTTTCACCGTTTGGTATTACGTGGAGCTGGGAGGTCTCTTGTGGACCAGTGTCCTGAAGTTGGCTGTCCCACCTCAGAGGCACGGCCCTGATGCCTGGCTGGAGCACCAAGAGCCTTTTGTCCACACGGCTCAGAGTAAAAGGGAGAAAAAATAGAAAGAAAGAAAGGAAGAGGCTATAATATAGTGAAGTAAAATAAAGCTATTATAAAGCAGAGCTATACAGACAAAATCTCACCCAGAAGCATATACATATACACTCACAAAGAAAAGGAAAAGGGGAAAAATTAATATATCCTGCTCCGAAAGTCCACCTCCTGAATTTGGGATGATTCATTGTCTATTCAGGTATTCAACAGATGCAGGCATATCAAGTTGTTTGTGGAGTTTTAATCTGCTGCTTCTGAGGCTGCTGGGAGAGATTTCCCCTTCTCTTCCCTGTTCGCACAGCTCCTGGGGATCAGCTTTGGATTTGGACCCGCCTCTGCGTGTAGGTCACCTGAGAGCGTCTGTTCCCCGCCCAGACAGGACGGGGTTAAAGGAGCAGCTGCTTCGGGGGCTCTGGCTCACCCAGGCCGCGGGGAGGGAGGGGTACAGAGGAGGCGGGGCGAGCCTGCGGCGTCAGAGGCCGGCGTGACGTTGCAGCAGCCTGAGGTGCGCCGTGTGTTCTCCCGGGGTACTTGTCCCCGGATCACGGGAGCCTGGCGGTGGCGGGCTGCACAGGCTCCCGGGAGGGGCGGTGTGGAGAGTGACCTGTGCTCACACACAGGCTTTTTGGAGGCGGCAGCAGCAGCCCCAGCGTCTCACGCCCGTCTGTGGGGCCCGCGCTGATCGCTGCGGCTCACGCCCGTCTCTGGGGTTCGTTTAGGCGGCGCTCTGAATCCCCTCTCCTTGCGCGCAGTGAAACAAAGAGGCAAGAAAAAGTCTCTTGCCTCTTCGGCAGCTGCAGACTTTTTCCTGGTCTCCCTCCCAGCCAGCTGTGGTGCGCTAACCCCTTCAGGCTGTGTTCACGCCGCCAGCCCCAGTCCTCTCCCTGCGATTCCACCGAAGCCGAGCCTCAGCTCCCAGCCCCGCCCGCCCTGGCGGGGGAGCAGACAAGCCTCTCGGGTTGGTGAGTGCTGCTCGGTGCCGAGCCTCTGTGCAGGAATCTCTCCGCTTTGCCCTCCGCACCCCTGTGGCTGCGCTCTCTTCCGTGGCTCCGAAGCTTCCCCCCTCTGCCACCCGCAGTCTCTGCCCGCGAAGGGGCTTCCTAGTGCGTGGAAATCTTTCCTTCTTCACAGCTCCCTCCCACTGGTGCAGGTGCCGTCCCTATTCTTTTGTCTCTGTTATTTCTTTTTTCTTTTGCCCTACCCAAGTACGGGGGGAGTTTCTTGCCTGTTTAGAGGTCGGACGTTTTCTGTCAGCGCTCAGTGGGTGTTCTGTAGGAGCAGTTCCACGTGTAGATGTATTTCTACTGTATCTGTGGGAAGGAAGGTGATCTCCGCGTCTTACTCTTCCGCCATCTTCTCTAAGTGTTTTAAAAATATTAACTCACTTAAATCTCCTAACTACTCTGTGTTGTAAGTAATATTATCCCATTTGACATATGAGGCAACTAAGGCACAGAGAGCCTATGCCATCATCACACAGCTAGCGAGGAGCAGGGCTGAGACTCGGAACTCAGGCAGCTTCTGCCAGATTCCATTCTCCTTCCACTGTGTTACCCTACCTCTCTTTATCCATGAGAGTCTATGCAACTCTCCAAATGGCACATCTACTAGCAGGGGGAAAGAAGCAAAAGGCTGTAGTCCTTCACCAAAACACTGAAGAAAGAATATTTCAACTTAATTCATGTTTTAGGTGAGCTAAAATGCTTACATTATTTGGATTTCTTTCTGAATATCATCTTTACCCTATTTTTATTTACTGACCTGATTTCATTGGACAAATGGGCTTCTACTCTACAAACAATGGCTCAACATATTCATTTCCCATCAGGTTTTAAGAAAGCCCAGCTATTTACTGGATTTGTTAGCAAGATCAAGTTTATCTGTAAAATGAAAAAAAGTTGGATTAGATGATTTATCAGACCCTTTCTAATACTAATGTTTTGTGGTCACATATGTTTAGCCTGTGAGTAGCTTCGTTAGCTTTACTTTGTTTTATGAACACAGATGTACATACCCTTGACCTCACCCATCCATTTCAAAATTGAAAAAGACAGAGAGGGTACTTAAATAAGCCCAAACCATCTCCACTATTGGCTAGACAACTGCTGACAAGTCATTTTCTTATGCAAAGCAACAAAATCTCTCCTCTTTTTGTTCTTATTATTTTTCTCCATTAAGAAGTAATTTACATATAGTAAAATGCTCATATCTTAAGAATACAGTACTGAGTTTTAATAAATATATACTCATCTCATGTAACCAAACTTCAATCAAGTTATAGATAATTTCCATCACCCTAGAAAGTTCTCATGTGCCTTTTTCAAGTCAACACCTTACCACCCCCTGCCCCCCTCCCCCATCCCAGGTAACTGCTCTTCTGATTTTTATCTCCATAGATTAGTTTTCTTGTGAACATACTGGCTTTTAAATTGCCAACCACCATAGTATAATACAGTATATCATAAAGACAAATAGCACTGCTTTTGGAATTGAAGTGTTAGGTCTAATTTATATAACACTTGGATTCATCTGACGATATAAAATGTAATCTAGCAGTCAAATAATACCATGCCGGTTTCATCACTGAAACACTAATTTAAAAAAAATCTCCGAGAAA